>NC_068421.1:44575146-45175146 GCF_023373465.1 Oncorhynchus keta | reverse complement strand
GGACGCTACAGACCTGAGAAGAGCGATTTTCGGGATTGTCTCGTGGTCTGGCAAACATCGCTCTAGCTCTGTGACTTTTCACTGCAGATTCGGAAGTGCGACACTGGTGGATGCCAAATATCTCTAGCTTAAGCCTACAGATATAGATTGGGATTTTATGTAACACGACTCTCGGGAGTTAAGAAGTGTAATTTTGTGTTATCTGGACTTATGGTTCATGGGAAATATGTTTTTCAAAGGTTTACCAACATTTCCAAGGTGGAGGAAAATCTATCCTGACGAACTTTTGTTCAGCATGGGGAAAGACACCTACATATAAAGTTTCAATTCTCTAGGTCAAACGGGGCAACGGATATAAGGATTTCAGTGAGACTGCTTATAACAGTGCCCACTATGGGCCAATCGTTACCATTCTTTTTTAACAAGTCACTCATGGCCTTAATTTCTGTATGCCAAATTAGAAAAAAATGTTACCAATCTATGTAGTTGTACATTGAATAGTATCCATTGTAGGGTAAGCATAGCCACATGGACATGGTATGTGCTTTATGAAAAGCATGACATAAATCTTAGAAAGCTCAGAGAAGACAATCACCAATGGAGTTATTTATTTCATCTGCATATTTCAGCTTGGCCAACAGCTGTTGGGTCGTGGGGCCCGAGGGGCCTACAGGGGCCCCTGCAGTCATGGCTGTCCTATCAGATCTCAGGTCCGTGATGAATACTTCCTTGGTGACCACAGTACTGACCAGTGAGCACAGACTTATAAAACAGATAAATGGTGGGAAAAACCATTGTGAAAGATATGATCGGACTGGGGATCCCTTAAAATGTAATTATGCTGAAATAATTACAACCTGTTCTCTTGCCGGATTCTTAACGCAGACATGGCGTGGAATTACATTTCAGTTAGTTCCCGAGCATTCCCGAGCATTCCATTGCTTGACTAAGAGCTGTTCCAATTGATAAATCAAGGCCTATTAGAAAACTTAGATTGCTCTGCTGATTCCTCTGCCCATAAACTGTGCTTTATCTGTGATTTTGGAAACCCAAGCCTCAGTACATTTGCCGCATGATGAAGAACTTGAGGGCTCAAGAAGAAGAAACTACTACTCTTTGCTGAAAGCAAACATCCGGTACATGTAGACAGAGGTCTTTTTAGGGAGTCCAAAAACAGGCTAACTTTTCGCAGTGATTACAGCTGTGATTATTTCTGTGTACGTCTCTAAGAACTTTGCAAACCTGGATTGTACAATATTGGCACATAATAATTTTTTAATTCTTGAAGCTCTGTCAAGTTGGTTGTTGATCATTGCAAGACAGTCATTTTCAAGTCTTGCCATAGATTTTAAAGACGATATAAGTCAAAACTGTAACTAGGCCACTCAAGAACATTCAATGTTGTCTTGGTAAGCAAACACCAGCTTATATTTGGCCTTGTGTTTTAGGTTATTGTCCTGCTGAGGTGAATTTGAATTTGTCTCCCAGTGTCTGTTGGAAAGCAGACTGAACCAGGTTTTCCTCTAGTATTTTGCCTGTGCTTAGCTCTATTCTGTTTCCTTTTATCCTAAAAAAAAACTCTCTGGTCCTTGCCGATGAAAAGCATACCCATAACATGATGCAGACACCACCATGTTTGAAAATATGAAGACGGGTACTCGGTGATGTTTGGTATTGGATTTGCCCCAAGCATTTGTATTCAGGATTTTGTTTGTACAGTTTTTCTTTTTTTGCCTTATTGCAAACAGGATGCATATTTTGGAATATTTGTATTCTGTACAGGCTTCCTTCTTTTCACTGTCATTTAGATTAGTATTGTGGAGTAACTACAATGTTGTTGATCCATCTTAATGTCTCTTATCACAGCCATTAAACTCTAACTGTTTAAACACTATAATTGCACACAGAGTGAGTCCATGCAACTTACTATGTGACTTGTTAAGCACATTTTTACTCCCAAAAATATTAAGGCTTGCCATAAGAACAGGGTTGAATACTTATTGACTCAAAACATTTCAGATTTTAATTTTGGATTAATTGACTTTAAAGTTCATTTGTTAATTTGACTTTAAAAAATATATATATTTAACCTTTATTTAACTACGCAAGTCAGTTAAGAACAATTCTTATTTACATTATGGGGTATTGTGTATAGTCAGTGACACAAAATCTAAATTTAATCCATTTTAAATTCAGGCTGTAACAAAACAGAATGTGGAAAAAGTCAAGGGGTGTGAATACTTTCTGAATGTACTCTATGTGTGGTCAAGAAAGAATATTAGTGGGCAAGACAAAATATTTAAGCGCTTTAAACAGGGTATGGTGGTAGGTGCCAGGCGCACCGGTTTGAGTGTGTCAAGAACTGTAATGCTGCTGGGGTTTTCATGCTCAACAGTTTCCGGTGTGTATCAAGAATGGTCCACCAGCCAAAGGACATACAGACAACTTAACACAATTGTGGGAAGCATTGGAGTCAGCATGGGCCAGCATCCCTATGCAACACTGTTGACACCTTGTAGAGTCTATTTCCCTCTGAGGGCAAAAGGGGGTGCAACTATTAGGAATGTCTTCCTAATGTTTGTATACTGCGTGTATAGGAATTATATATTATAATGAGATATATAATGAGTACATTATAAAAATTAAATTGGGATATGATATACAGTATTATGATGAACTATTACAATTAAAATATTTCATCATTAGTTTGGATACGTTTATTGCTTTATTTCAAGCCTGTGTTTGTTAAGATATGTACTTTATTTATTTATGTTGTGGTGACCTAATGGAGGCCGTGGGAGGGGCCTCTGTGGAGTTATCTGCACTTTGCCAATCCCACCCCTGATCAGACTACTGTGAACTTAAAAGCCTTTGTAGTGAGGTAAATGCAAGGGGCATCAATAATGATACCATGATTAAAGATGGAAGAGATGCTTGTGCTTCCTTCGAGACAAAAGCTTTTAGTCTTTCATCGTTGCTTCCCATTACAGTGCATTCGGAACGTATTCAGTCTTTTTTAAAACTTTTTCTAAATTTGGTTTTATTCTACAATTTATTAAAGACATTTTTTCCCTCATCAATCTACACACAATGACAAAGCAAAAACTGTTTTTTAGATTTTTTTGCAAATTTAGTAAAAATAAAAACTGAAATATCTCATTTACATAACTATTCAGACCCTTTACTTAGTACATTGTTGAAGCACCTTTGGCAGCGATTACAGCCTCGAGTCTTCTTGGGTATGACGCTACAAGCTTGGCACACCTGTATTTGGCGAGTTTCTCCCATTCTTCTCTGCATATCCTCTCAAGCTCTGTCAGGTTGGATGTGGAGCGTCGATGCACAGCTATTTTCAGGTCTCTCCAGAGATGTTAGATTGGGTTCAAGTCAGGGCTCTGGCTGGGACACGCAAGGGCATTCAGAGACTTGTCCCGAAGCCACTCCTGCATTGTCTTGGCTGTGTGCTTAGGGTCATTGTCCTATTGGAAGGTGAACCTTCGCCTCAGTCTGAGGTCCTGAGCACTCTGGAGCAAGTTTTCATCAAGGATCTCTCTGTACTTTGCTCTGTTCATCTTTCCCTCGATTGTGACGAGTCTCCCAGTCCCTGCTGCTGAAAAACATCCCCACAGCATAATGTTGCCACCTACATGCTTCGGCCTGATTGCTGGAGTGATGCAGAAATGGTTGTCCTTCTGGAAGGTTTTCCCATCTTCACAGAGGAACCCTGGAGCTCTGTCAGATCGGCCATCAGGTTGTTGGTCACAACCCTGACCAAGGCCCTTGTCCCCCGATTGCTCAGTTTGGCTGGGCGGCCAGCTCTAGGAAGAGTCTTTTTGGTTCCAAACTTCTTCCATTTAAGAATGATGGAGGCCACTGTGTTCTTGGGGACCTTCAATGCTGCAGAAATATGTTGGTACCCTTCCCCAGATCTGTGCCTTGACACAATCCTGTCTCGGCGCTCTAGGGACAATTGCTTCAACCTCTTGGCTGGGTTTTTGCACTGACATGCAACTTCACCAGGGAGACCTTATATAGACAGGTGTGTGCCTTTCCAAATAATGTCCAATCAATTAAATTTACCCTAGATGGACTCCAATCAAGTTGTTGAAACATCTCAAGGATGACCAATCGACCAATCGAAATAGGATGCACATGAGCTCAATTTTGAGTCTCATAGCAAAGGGTCTGCATACTTACTTAAATAAGGTATTTCTGTTTTTTTATTTGTAATAAATTAGCTAAAATACTTTTTCTTTTAACGTTTTGGTTTATCGTTGTGGCATATTGAGAATAGATTGATGGGGAATTTTTTTTACGAATCAATTTTAGAATACGACTGTTAACGTACCAAAATGTGTAAATGTGTAAAATGTGTAAAATGCGCTGTTTCTGCTGTGTAGTGTTGTGCAGTCCTGTGCAGTGCTGTGTAGTCCTGTGCAGGGCCGGTGTGTTGCCATCTGGGGGCTCAAACTTTCTAAACCCGTAACGAATATCATTCAACAAACCGGACATCTCCCCCCCCTATGTTTCGGGAAAAAAATCTGGTCAACGCAGATTAAGGACCACAACTGCCTCCTTCTTCTCTTCTTCCTCATCCTCCACCCTCAATCTGCAGGTAATCCATTTCATCTGGTTCAGTAAAAGCTCCAATCCACGACACTCACCCCCAGAGTACTCCTAGGGAGGGATATGAGAAATGCCTATCACACACAATACATCCATATGCTTGACATTATTTGAAAAGGCTTCAAGGCAACATATTTCTTCATGTTGCAGGTGAAACTTTGATTTAGATTCTCTAGATGATCTTGGTTCAGTTTTTGTGTGTGAAAATGTATGCTTTACTTTAGGACTACTAGTGCTGTAACCTTTGGTAAGACAGAGGCCAACCGTGTGGTGGCTGGTGTGTGGATGAACTTTAGAAGTCAAACAGGGAAATTATGACACCTCTGGATGAAAGGCAGATGTAAACAAAGAGGTTGTTGATGCTTCCACTTCCTGTATGGCCTAGCATGGGCCCCTGTTTCCAAAACAATCTCATTGTTCAACCTAACCACTCAAGGCCAGTGAAATATAACACAGAATAATTCACTCAGTTTAGGCAAATTAACAATTGTAATGTCAACAGAATGTATCATATTACACTTTTCTGTTATGAAGATAATGACCAATGTGAAGGAAATATTTTTTGTATCCACAATGTAATGTATTGCAACAACAGCCATGAATACAGGAAATGGGGGGATGTGAAAATGTTTTTTATATTTTGTCAAACTCAGCTTGTATATTGTTAAAAACATTGGTGCATCCCCAGAGGGTCACTTATTATGAATAGGATCACTTATTCTGCTACTACAGAGTGAAGCAACGGTGAACCAGGCCTTGCCTCTTTGGCATTCACATGATAGAATTCCAATGTGCAGTATTCTTGTGAGACAAAGGTATTGATCTAAATACAGTAGAGCTGTATGGTCAATGGACATTCTGGTAGTAGTGGGTAGTAGTGAGGTAGTAGTGAGGTGAGAGGACACAGCTGTCAGTAATTGGATTAGCTTGGGAATTCGTTCCTACAATTCTTTCAGCCCGGCACAGACTACTCTAGCAGTGGTATGTAGGCTATAGCAGGTGAGGTTTCACAATCAGCGGGTGGATGGACAATTCTCATCATATCATTGTGTCACATGAGGAAGGGTGGAGTTTATAGCTGACGTGTAGAGGAGAGGAAATGGAAAGACAATCCAGTCGTTTCCGCCAATCACTCATGTTTTACAACTAGGTCATGTAACATATGTTTACTGTATGTTAGAGCCTTCCTGAAATACCTGGAAGACAAGACGCTTATATTGAAACGATATGTCATAGCATAGTCATTTTCTTTTTTGGAGCAGCAGGTAGCCTAGTGGTTCGAGTGTTGGGCCAGTAACCGAAAGGTTACGAGATCAAATCCCTGAGCTGACAAGGTCTGTTGTTTCTGCCCATTGAACAAGGCAGTTAGCCCCACTGTTCCTAGGCCGTCATTGTAAATATAATTTGTTCTTAACTGACTTGGCCAGTTAAATAAAGGTTCAATAAAAATGAAATGCCTGTAATTTACTATATCACAGCAACTTTGTCCTTAACAGCATTCGTCATGACTTTGATGTTGTGGGTTTTGGAACGGTAGAAGTCTTACTGCCACTTTGTTATGATAGGTTGTGTCAGCTCTATTCTTCCGAGGTTATTGATAGTAAGTGGGTTTATACTTCAATTGTAGCTGTCATCAGCTCTTCCCTTGACCATGAATGATGTAAATTTGCAAATTATACAAGTCAAATATTTAGTGCTTTGTATTTGCGATGTACACTATAAACAGAGAAGCTGCCGATGTCAACTTTTTTTTTTACAAAGTCCTATCAGGATTCATCTTTAGAATGTGCGCTCTTTACCTGTAATGATATACAATCCTAGGCCGAGGGTTTGGGAAGATTGGGAGCATTTAGTTTGGGAAATAAAATAGACTGTAACTGAGACAACACAAATAAAGTGCCTGGATGGCTCTCCTCCGTGCAGTTCCCAGGGACTGCAAAGACCCTAGAAGACCCAAGAGAGTAAGCTTTTAATTTGGCTGACATATAGGGACAGAAAGTCAGGACATTCTGGAATTTTATGAGGGGACACAGAAGACCCTGCGTGGGGTGTTCCAAACAAACGTCCTACTTTTATTCAAAACTGACATCTCTGCTTGTGAAATCAGGATCATCACAACTTCAGATCTGCATGTCGTATTTATTTGAGCATTTTAGGTGATGTTTTGGAAGTGCTTCATTGATGGTTGTCTTTGTGTCCCTTTACATTAAACTTTATACCCATGAGAATCTTAATCTGCGTCCGTTGGGAATAAACACACTTACATTTTGTCCATGAATCCGGTTGCCCTGGCATTTCCCCTTTGACGTATTCTCTAGACTAGCACCCTTAGCACATACCCCTAGTGTACCCTGGTCCCTGCACGAGTGTAATTGATGACTGGACACTGTTCTTGTTTGTTATGGCGCTCGCTCTCTGTGGTGGAAAGAGATAGCTTAAGTTTTAAGGAGAGCCTAGAGGAAGGAAAGAGGAAAATAAGTAATTCTTTCCAGGCCAGACCCAAGAGCAAGTTGTTTTGGGGTTGTCTGTTCGAATGAGAGAGGGCCATTGTCCAATGTGCACAAGGGTGGGAGCACGGAGTGTGTGCAGGGGGCAAGAGGGCTTGGGGGAAGAGTGGGAGAGATATTTGGAGTCCTGTTTCTACTCAACTCCATCACAATAACGTGAACTGTGACAAAGGGACACTTTGATAAGAGACGCAAGCTTTTGCAAATCCCTGTCTCCATGGTGATTACTGGTAATTAGAGGCTATTAATCATTACACGTCCCACAGACAGTGTTTCAGGGCATGTCCAATCCTACCCCACACCATGAAGAGTGAGTCCATCCATTCTAACTGAGTTCTAGCTCAGTTTATCACATCTGTGATGTCTATTTTTGCAATGTCATAGGTGTATTTACAAGAAAATGTGCAAATCTCTGAACTCATTCCTAAAACGTTTTTTAAATGAATCATAACATTGAGCATGGCTTTCTAACATTAGAAATGAAATTGAGCAAACAAGTGACGACCATGTCAACCAAGTAAAGCCATCCCAATGGTCCTGGGAAGGGAAACTTTCACAGACCAAGAATGTACTCCTGGGGAATTTCCACGTTCAACAGTAGTTTTATTTTTTTTCTGATATTTCTCAGTGCCTCACTTCCTGTGTTAAAAGGATGACCCTCTTTTTTTCAGCCCATACCGCAATCAGGCCTGCCGATCATGTAGAAGGATGTACGGGAGGGTCAGCCAGTCACATTCTCTATTACAGCATGGAAATAAAGTGGTGGGCGGGAAAATCAATTGTAGAAAATGAGTCCTTAGCGGGTAGGAAGTGGGAAGTGCGTCAAGGTGTTTTCTTATTTGACCATGGGTGGCTTCTCCAATCTGGGATCCATTTCAATATTGTTTGTTTATTTTACCCAGGGCCTCTAACGAGACCGTTTCCATTTTGGCTCTAGAGCATGAGGTTGTAAATTGTGGGACTGTCGTCTCTGACAAATGTTTAATGTGAGGATAAAATGCTCCTGTCGGTCATCGGCTGCTTGTCTTTGTTTGGTGAATATAGGTACGCCGCTCCATATTACCGATAAACCTCTGACTGGGTTTTGTAAGAGTATGGAAAATAAACATATTTGTCTTGGTTAAGATGAAAATCTAGATCCTCCTTAGAACGAATGCCCCTTTGGAGTTGAAGTAAGTAGCTTGCTGGAGGGGTATACCTACTGTGTAAAATCTAAGCAATAATTTAAGAGATTAATTTGTAAGTATACTGAGGCCTTCAAAAAACTTCAGACTCCCAAGGCCCATTTGATATTTTTTATTCACCTTGATGGGAAGTTTATTGCTTAGTTATTTGTGGATCAAAGGCATGCAAAATTGCATGACATTTAGTCCTAATCGTCGTCTGAGATCATTTGGTTTTTGCCTTGCAATCTCGGCAACCCAGAGCAAATCTAGCCATGTACCCCCATAGGCAGGGCGTAACTTTCATAGGGGACGAGGGGGACATGCCCCCATTCTGAATTTGCATTTTGTCCCCCACTGTTTTATCATTGAAATGTGATACAAAACTGGGGCGACGGTGTGCTTTAAGGACCATGCGGACGCCTCCGAGTGGTCGGATAGGCTGTTTGGAGTGAATTAATGTTTTTTAACAAAAAATACTAATACTTCTAAAACCAAAGTTGCGCCCCTGCCTATAGGTGAACGTGCACACCTGTGAAATTATGATTAGTCCCAAAACAATCAGTCACGCAAAAGCCAGCGCACCGGTAGAATTGTTGAATGTAGTTTCATCAAAGTTATTTTCCAACTATGTACATTGACTTCAATTCAGGGAATGAATTTTGATTAGATCCCGAGGGGTTCGTGCTCATTGTACGGAGATTGTGACAGCCGGTCAAATGGCGTTCCTTGATAAAGCAGGAACAAGATGTATGTCAGGAGAAGTGCAGTATTATAATAAGGAGATGTATACTTGGAATATGGAGGAGGAATGGAGGGAAAAAGAGAGGCAGAGGAGGTCTAAGAGAAAGAGGGAGGAAATGGCTGAAAAAAGGGAGATGGTTTGTTAAAGAAGAATGGTAGAAAGTGTAAACAAAGTGAGATGAAGACAGGAGGAGAAATAGAAGTGAATGATGTTGAAGTGATGATGTCGAGGCTTGCACCGAGGGTCAGGATAAAGATGAGTCTATGACAGTAGGAGTGAAGTTTATGGAAAAGGTGGACCCTTTGGCTGATCCATTTGTGGTTTCAGGGTGGATGAAAACAGAATTGGGTACTGTGGAATTAGTGAGTAACCAGAAGGGGTCTTGCAATAATTGTTTGTGTTTCTGCTGGTCAGAGGAAGAAGGCGCTCGGCGTTAAACGAATGGGTGCAAGAAATGTGAATTGTTTCGCTCTCCAGAAAAGGGCACCATTGAAAGGAGTGGTTACTGGGATAGCAGTAAATGTAAAAGTTGACCAACTGAAGGGGAAAATTCCTGTGTGAGTGATGCTTGTCGTTTGGTGCGACACAGACAGGGTGGCGAGAGTGGGGAAACAGAAGAGTCATTGTCTGTTCTTTTGAGTTCTGATGTTGACTATTTGCCCGACAAAGTGATGTTAGGATATATAAGTTACCCTGTACAAGCTTTCGTGTCAAATACATTACGTTGTTACAGGTGTCAAGCTTATGGACATTTGGCAGCAGTGTGTGAGGAGGAGGTTCCTAGGTGTGAGAAGTGTGCAGAAGGGCATGAGACAAAGGAATGTGTAGCATTGGGGAAAGTGGTGGTATGTGTTAATTGTAGGGGTGCCCAGGCGACTGGGGATCAGAAATGTGTCGTGTGAGAGAGGGAGGTTGAGGTTTCAAGGGTTAGAGTAGTGCAGAAGTTGTTATATTCTGAGGCAGTTTATTTTATTTATTTTTTATTTCACCTTTATTTAACCAGGTAGGCTAGTTGAGAACAAGTTCTCATTTGCAACTGCGACCTGGCCAAGATAAAGCATAGCAGTGTGAACAGACAACACAGAGTTACACATGGAGTAAACAATTAGCAAGTCAATAACACAGTAGAAAAAATGGGCAGTCTATATACAATGTGTGCAAAAGGCATGAGGAGGTAGGCGAATAATACAATTTTGCAGATTAACACTGGAGTGATAAATGATCAGATGGGCATGTACAGGTAGAGATATTGGTGTGCAAAAAGAGCAGAAAAGTAAATAAATAAAAACAGTATAAAAACAGTATGGGAATGAGGTAGGTGAAAAAGGGTGAGCTATTTACCAATAGACTATGTACAGCTGCAGCGATCGGTTAGCTGCTCAGATAGCTGATGTTTGAAGTTGGTGAGGGAGATAAAGTCTCCAACTTCAGCGATTTTGCAATTCGTTCCAGTCACAGGCAGCAGAGTACTGGAACGAAAGGCGGCCAAATGAGGTGTTGGCTTTAGGGATGATCAGTGAGATACACCTGCTGGAGCGCGTGCTACGGATGGGTGTTGCCATCGTGACCAGTGAACTGAGATAAGGCGGAGCTTTACCTAGCATGGACTTGTAGATGACCTGGAGCCAGTGGGTCTGGCGACGAATATGTAGTGAGGGCCAGCCGACTAGAGCATACAAGTCGCAGTGGTGGGTGGTATAAGGTGCTTTAGTGACAAAACGGATGGCACTGTGATAGACTGCATCCAGTTTGCTGAGTAGAGTGTTGGAAGCCATTTTGTAGATGACATCGCCGAAGTCGAGGATCGGTAGGATAGTCAGTTTTACTAGGGTAAGCTTGGCAGCGTGAGTGAAGGAGGCTTTGTTGCGGAATAGAAAGCCGACTCTGGATTTGATTTTTGATTGGAGATGTTTGATGTGAGTCTGGAAGGAGAGTTTGCAGTCTAGCCAGACACCTAGGTACTTATAGATGTCCACATATTCAAGGTTGAAGAAAAGTAGAGGAAGATGGGTCAAAAGGGAGGGATCTTGAGAGGAGTGGTGTTAGCAGTAGATCTGTACCAGTACAGAGGGATAGACCAACAAGTGATATATGTTTCAGTAAGAATTGATTTTAGCATTTATAGAAATGGTGTGCGAGACTTGACATCAGAAGAGTTACAGGGTGTGTTAAGTGGTGATGTCCCATCCTTTCAGGCTGTTGGCATGAGGTTGGACTAAATATATATATATTTTTTGTTTGTTTGTTTTTTAAATATTTTACCCCTTTTTTCTCCCCAATTTCGTGGTATCCAATTGGTAGTAGTTACTGTCTTGTCTCATCGCTGCAACTCCCGTACGGACTCGGGAGAGGCAAAAGTCGAGAACCATGCATCCTCCGAAACACAACCCAACCTAGCCGCACTGCTTCTTGACACAATGCACATCCAACCCAGAAGCCAGCCGCACCAATTTGTCGGAGGAAACACTGTACACCTGGTGACCTGGTCAGGGTGCACTGCACCCGGCCCGCCACAGGAGTCACTAGTGCGGGATGAGACAAGAATATCCCTGCCGGCCAAACCCTCCCTAACCCGGAAGACGCAGGGCCAATTGTGTGTCGCCCCATGGACCTCCCGGTCGCGGCCAGCTGCGACAGAGCCTGGGCTCGAATCCAGTATCTCTGGTGGCACAGCCTTAGACCACTGCGCCACCCGGGAGGCCCTAAATATATTTAAATAGTGGAGTAGGGTGGTGTTATTCTTTTGTGAGTGTAGTGTTAAGGTATTTAAAAATATATTTTAAAAAATTAAAAACATTTTTATTTTTATTAAAGGAAAGTATAAGGGAGTTGTACTCCAATCTCAGTGGCGGTAATGCAAAATATATTGGATGCCAACTGCCGTTAAACCTCATAGAAGAAGAAGAAGAAGAAGAAGTTTAGAGTAACACGCTTCGCGGACGTGATTCGTTAGAGGAGAAGATCATGTGACCAAACCGAAACCATTATGGCGACCACCGTACAGGTAACAGCCCGTGTCTGTTTTGTGACTTTTCGTCGTCAACTTCCTTTATCTTGCATTGGATTATGGTGGATTTTGCACAAGGATATACGTTATTGAAGACGGGGCATGAGGAGATGGAACATTTTGTGATCGCAAGACGGGAATTTATTTAGAAGGAACAGTTTGTTAGCTAATCAGCTAACCGAAGAGCTAGCTAGTTACTATAGCCAGCTCAAGTTTGAAAGTAAACATCCGCTGATTAGTGTGTGCATATGTTCGCCCTTTATCCAAAACAAACGCGGTTGCACAGCTGGTTATTTCAAATTGCAACTGGAATGTGCCCGACCAACGTGTTTGGCAGGTAGTTGTGTTCGCTAGTAGAGCTAGCTTTGTTATGCTAGTTAGCTAAACTGGCTAATTGAACCGAAGGAGAAGTGAACGCATCCGAGGACGAGGTAGCTAACGTTATCTAGCTAGCTATGTACCCTTTGCTGGCCAGACAAAGTTAATTGATCAAGACAGTGGACCAACTCGAGTAAGAGCTGTATCATGGGTCTGGTGAACCTTGTCTTTTGCACTATTGGGAAATGTTTCGATTTCATATTCTTCCTCCTGGACCTAAATTTCTTAATAGTCCATTCAGTGATACGGTTCCTGGCGGCATGTATCAACTTTGTGAATAAGCTACCCATGATACTGACCAACTCAATGGTGAAGTGCTGGAACTTCACTGTGTTCTGTATGGTTGCCATGATGGACAGCGTATCACTTCTGGCCCAGGGGACAGTTAACATGTTAGGGCGCTGGCTGCAGCTCTTGGGAGGTATTTTGGAGAGTTTCAAAATGGTGGGCTACTTGTCCTCACATGTTCTCTTGCATGTCAGGGATCTCTTCCACCGTGGGCTGCTGTGTGGCCTCTGCTTGCTGCAGCAGGTGTGGGAGGGCTGTGGCATTGCAGTCAGTCTGGTGCTCTACCTGGTCAACACGGTGGTCAACCTGCTGCTCATCGGGACCCAGAACGTCTACTCTGTTGTAGTCAGCATGTGGGAGGCGGTCTCCTACCCACTGCAGAAGGCTATGGAGCTCACCCTCACACTCTTCACCTTCCTCTACAGCAGCCTGGTCGGCACCTCAGTCGTACTCTGGACTCCCGTCAGGCTTGCCCTGGACTTCCTAGGCTTGCTCGGACACATTTTCGTCAGCGTCTTCCTCCTGAACATTTATGGCCTCATTCTCACGGCTGCCATTGTTGTCACCGCCACAATCTACATGAACCCTGAGCTGACCCGTCTTGGAGCCCGCCACGCCGTCGGTTACTTCAACTCTTTCCCCACCCTGCAGGTCCTACAGAGGGTGCTCCATCGGCTCTGCACGCTGGGGAGGGCGTGTGGCAGAGGCTTCAGCGGCAGGCCAGCCTCCTATACCAAACGATAACACCAGTCTACAGGAACATCAGAGTGAGGGTGAGGGCCACACCAGGCAACCTGAACCCAGTGACAGAGAGCAGAGGGCTCTTCCGGACGGTAGAGCAGGAGACACTGCACCACACGCTGAACGCGCTGCTCGGCCTCGCCAGCTAATGGATGACCTGTGGGACCTAGCATTCCCCAGCTCTAGCGGCACATACAGGCCTATACAGAAACATAAGCTCTCCTCAGAGGAGGGGGGCACCAGCTCCAAGGGTCCCCCAAAGGACAGCCTACTGACTCTGCTCCAGGAGCAGGAAGAGAGGAAGAAGTGCATAATCTGCCAGGACAGTACTAAGACAGTGGTGCTGCTGCCTTGCCGCCACCTGTGTTTGTGTCGGGACTGTACCAACATATTGCTGCGCCAGCCCATCTACCAGCAGAACTGTCCGCTCTGCCGCCATATGATCCTTAATACCATGGATGTGTATCTGTGAGGGACCGAACGAGGGAGGGGCGTGTGGCCCAGAGCGCTGCATTGTTAACGTGTTGAATCTCAGGTTTCGAACCGAGCAGAGACTTTAGGCTACATCTACACTAGCAGTTCATTGCAGCTCAGGCACACTGCTATCCAAGTCCAGTCCACTGTGCTTGAGTTGCTTGTCGCCCATGGCTGATGTCTTAAATGATGCCTGTGTTTTGTTCAGACAACCATGGCAGTGCTTGCCTACATTTATTTTTATACTTGCTTGTTCATATTACTGAACACTTCATGGTCATTCCAAACTGTATGTGGTGTGTGAACTTAAAGGAATGCTTGCTGTGGTGTGTAGCAGTTCATTTCCTTTATTCAGCATGGGTTCAGTTTGAACACATTCAATGGAAGTTTAAAGCGCAGGCGTCAGTACAGTACGAAATGTTATCGTAAGAACACATTTTGTAGCCTATGCTTAGATTTAAATGGTGACAACCTCTCAAATGCAATTTGTCAAGAGCCAATATTGTTCCAAGCAGTTCATATTCAGGGACCTGTAAAAAGTGTGAAATTATTTTCTATTGTGGGAACGGGGGTTAATTTCATAAGCTATGGTTGTCTAAAAAAATATCAGTGTCAAGAGAAATGATTTACCAGATCTGTCTTGTCATATTACACAGATTTGTTTTGTTCTAATGATTATGCCATCATTTGGATCACTGTAGTGTAGCCAGTTCTTTCCACTATGCTGACATATGAACGCTACCTAGCTCCACACAAGGTATATTCTCCTTTAGTTATTGTAATGTTTTTGTCTTGTGATCAGACTGTTCAAAATGACCACCTAGTCAGTAATGGCTTCATAATTCCTTGTTTCTATTTTTTTTCTCTTTGCTCAAAATAAGTATTGATCAAAGCTCTGTGAAATGCCATGTTACACAAACTGCAAATGGTTATTGAATTAGTTTGCAAGTGTTGGAGAAAAGCCCGTTTAAGTGACAATAAAAGGCATATTTGATATGCCTTTTTTTTGGACCAAGGTTTCATAAATACATCTTGGATAGGCTCTGCCCGTAAGATTTTTTTGGGGGTCAAACATGACGGAGTGACTTCAATATTGTGACAGACAACCTCGAACGTGAACCACACTGATGTCCTTCTGTGGTTGTTTTAGTCTCATTGACATTGTGTAGCCTACAATCATTTCCTAATGACTTTGTTCCAATTAGAATTCTTAACATTTCTGTTATTTCAACAGGTTCTGTAATCACTCATTCAATAATTTTGCCCTTTATCCCTTTTATCTAGTACCAAACCAACTATTTTCAAGTTTTCAACCATTTTCTTAACTGCCCCATTTTCTTTATTTTTATAGTAATTATGAAACCAACAATTGTCTATGATGTGACATCTTGATAAAAATCTGGAGAGAAAAAGTTGGGCCCATGAATTGTCTGTGACGCGACATTGTATTGATACTAATCTATGAAAAAAAGATGGGCATATATTTTAGTCCAGAGTAAATCCTAGGTTATATTCTGAGTTGACCTCTTTTCCTGTCAGGTTTCCCCAAAGGCCTTTATTCATTGCGTGACATTCCTATCTACAGATACAGTGGACTCTTATCACAGACCAACCACACATGTGGCCATTCACACAGCTTATTTTATCTAGGAAGACTGACCTGTGTATCCGGGGGACATGAAAGGTAGCTGGTTCGAATCCCGAGCTGACTAGGTGAAAAATCTGTCTGTGCCTTTTAGCAAGGCACTTAACCCTTATTGTTCCTGTAAGTCTCTGAATAAGAGTCCGCTAAATGACTTAATTGTAAGCCTGTATTTTGTTTTAGAAAGGTTTATGAATGTGGCCAGACTCACTAATGCGAATGACAAATGTCTGTGAGACAATAAACAAAATATCTTGGTACTGTTTTTCTGTCTTTTTCTATTGTGGGAAAACCATTTATTTTCTGTATTTTCACTGTTTACTTCGCGTTCCAGTTCAGAGCAGTCAATCGACTGTTTTTGTTACAGACTGGGTTTACCAGCTTGTTTGAGCAAACCTAGGCCCTGATTACAATCCACCAGAAAGAGAACCACGGCCAGTTCTGTTTCACAGGATATTTTGCTCATCATCATATGAGATAATCAAGGCTATTAATTATCTACGACATAATCAAGGCTATTATTTCCTTGTTGATAAACCAATGTTGAATGTGTAATTGATTCCGGTCCTCTTGACCAATGAATCCCCAAATAAGGGTTTCGCATTACACGCACTAGACATTGGTAACGTGTTGTGTCAAATTCCGTGATGAAAGGACAGTGTTTCCAACATACATTTTGAGTTAACCCATATTTCCTACCATTGCTATGCCACCATTGCCAAGATTTCTATATTGATCCACCACTCTGAAGTTCACTAAACTGCTAGATTTTCGTGAAAACCAAGTAGAATGGAGATGTTGAAGATTCCATATACAGTGCATTCGGAAAGTATTCAGACTCCTGGACTTCTTTCACATTTTGTTACGTTACAGCCTTATTCTAAAATGGATTTATTAAAACATTTCCCCCATCAATCTACACACAATACAAGGCGAAAACAGGTTTTAGACAGTTTTGCAAATGTGTATATATGAAAAAATGTTACATAAGTTACTTACATAAGTATTCAGTCTCTTTACTATTTGGTATTTTATTAGGATCGGCATTAGCTGTTGCAAAAGCAGCAGCGACTCTTCCTGGAGTCCAGAAATGAGACTTGAAATTGGGCTCAGGGGCATCCTGTTTCCATTGATCATCCTTGAGATGTTTCTACAACTTGATTGGAGTCCACCTGTGGTAAATTCAATTGGACATGATTTGGAAATGCACACACCTGTCTATATAATGTCCCACAGTTGACAGTACGTGTCAGAGCGAATACAAAGCCATGAGGTCGAAGGGGGGAAGGGTACCAAAAAATGTCTGCAGCATTGAAGGTCCCGTAGAACACAGTGGCCGTCCATCATTCTTAAATGAAATAAGTTTTTTACCCCCAAGACTCTTCCTAGAGCTGGCCGCCCAGAAAAACTGAGCAATCGGGGGAGAAGGGCTTTGGTCAGGGAGGTGACCAAGAACCTTATGGTCACTCTGACAGAGCTCCAGAGTTCCTCTGGATGGTTGTCCTTCTGGAAGGTTTTCCCATCTCTGCAGCACTTCATCAATCAGGGCTTTATGGTAGTGACCAGATGGAAGCCACTCCTAATTTAACGGCACATGACAGCTTGCTTGGAGTTTGCCAAAAGGCACCTAAAGACTCTCAGACCATGAGAAACAAGATCGAAATCTTTGAACTGAATGCCAAGTGTCACGTCTGGAGGAAACCTGGCACCATCCCTACGGTGACGCGTGGTGGTGGCAACATTATGCCCCCCCCCCCTTAAAATATTTAGATGCACTATTGTAAAGTGGCTGTTCCACTGGATGTCATAAGATGAATGCACCAATTTGTAAGTCGCTCTGGATAAGAGCGTCTGCTAAATGACTTAAATGTAAATGTAATGTAAATGAGATGTTTTTCAGCAGCAGGTACTGGGAGACTAGTCAGGATTGAGGGAAAGATGTACAGAGAGATCCTTGATGAAACCTGCTCCAGAGTGCTCAGGACCTCAGACTGGGGAGAAGGTTCACCTTCCAACAGGACAATGACCCTATGCACACAGCGAAGACAAAGCAGGAGTGGCTTTGGGAAAGTCTCTGAATGTCCTTGAGTGGCCCAGCCAGAGCCCAATCAAACATCTCTGGAGAGACCTGAAAATAGCTGTGCAGCGACGCTCCCCGTCCAACCTGACAGAGCTTGAAAGGATCTGTAGAGAAGAATGGGAGAAACTCCCCAAATACAAGTGTGCCATGCTTGTTGCCTCATACCCAAAAAGACTTGAGGCTGTAATTTTTTTTTTGAGGTGCTTCAACAAAGTACTGAGTAAAGGGTCTGAACACTTATGTAAATGTAATATTTACATATATACATTTGCATAAAGAAACCTGTTTTTGCACTGTCATTATGGGATATTGTTTGTAGATTGAAAATTATTTAATCCATTTTAGAATAAGGCTGTAACATAACAAAATGTGGGAAAAGTGAAGGGGTCTGAATACTTTCTGAAGGCAGTATAAATGTAGCCATTATGCTAACCCTGGTGATAATATCTCTGAATGGGAGAAAGTAACCTTCCCCTTCCCTAGACTTCCCCATCTGTGAGGGAAGTGGAAATCCCTTCCTCCCTTCACTAGAGTTTTGTGTTTTTATGACATCACGGACTTAATTCCCAAAGTCCCTTCTAAAATAGGGACTCCACACTATATATACAAAAGCATATAAACAATGTAAAATGTGCAGTTTTGTCACACAACACAATGCCACAGATGTTTCAAGTTTTGAGGGAGTGTGCAATTGGCATGCTGACTGCAGGAATGTCCGCCAGAGCTGTTGCCAGAGAATTTAATGTTAATTTCTCTACCATAAGCCGCCTCCATTTTAGCGAATTTGGCAGTACTTCCAACTGGCACCGCAGCCCATGTCCTCCACATCCAACTTCTTTCCCTGAGGGATTGTCTGAGACCAGCCATCCCAACAGCTGATGAAACTGTGGGTTTGCACAATGGAATAATTTCTGCACAAGCTTTCAGAAACCGTCTCAGGGAAGCTCATCTGCATATGCTCGTCGTCCTCACCAGGCTCTAGACCTGATTGCAGTTGGGCGTCGTAAACGACTTCAGTTGGCAAAAGCTAACCTTCGATGGCCACTGGCACGCTTGACAAGTGTGCTCTTCATGAATGAATTCCGGTTTTAACTGCACCGGCAGATGGCAGACCGTGTGTATGGCGTTGTGTGGGCGAGGGATTTGCTGAACGCTGTGAACAGAGTGTCCCATGGTGGCGTTGGGGTTTATGGTATGGGCAGGCATAAGCTACGGACAATGAATACAACTGCATTTTATTGATGGCAATTTGAATGCACAGAGATACCATGACGAGATCCTGATGCTCATTGTCGTGCCATTCATCCTCCGCCATCACCTCATGTTTCAGCATGATAATGCACTGCTCCATGTCGCAAGGACCTGTACACAATTCCTGGAAACTGAAATTGTCACAGTTTTTCCATGGCCTGCAACCTCACCAGATGTGTCAGCCATCGAGCCTGTTTTGGATGCTCTGGATCGATGTGTACGACAGCGTGTTCCAGTTCCCACCAAAATCCAGCAACTTCGTAACAGCCATTGAAGAGGAGTGTGGCAACATTCCACAGGCCATAATTAACAGCCTGATCAACTCTATGCGAAGGAGATGTGTCATGCAGCATGAGGCAAATGGTGGTCACACCAGATACTGACTGGTTTTCTGATCCACGCCCCTACCTATTTCCATTACATGTTTCATTTTCACAGAGCACAATGTTGTAAGGGCTCCCATGTAGAATCAAATCAAACTTTATTTATCAAACAATGTGCGGGGTTACAGGTTAGTTGAGGTAATTTGTACATGTAGGTAGGGGCAAGGTGACTATGCATAGATAATAAACAGCAAGTTAGCAACAGTGTAAAAACAAATGGGGGTTCAATGTAAATAGTCCGGGTGGCCATTTGATTAATTATTCCGCAGTCATATGGCTTGGTTAAGGAGCCTTTTGGTCCCAGACTTGGCACTCCGGTACCGCTTGCCATGCAAGTAGCAGAGAGAACAGTCTATGACTTGGGTGACTGGCGTATTTGACAATCTTTTGGGCTTTCCTCTGACACACCTAGTAATAATGCCTGATTTAGGGGTGAGCTTGCATGTGGGGAAACAACTGGGTAGTTAAGGGACAATAAGTTCACAATGACACAGAGCGCAAGTAGTCTCACAATGGTTCAAGTAGGATGACACTTAACTAGCATTGACTTGACATGTGGAGTGGGCTTTGTTGTGTCAACAGTATTCGAATGTGTGATCCGACTCTACTCCTGACAGTTCTATTGCAGCTGACCAAACAATGCATAGGATACTGGTGTCATTCAACATTTCACCATTAAACCCTATGGAAAACGTTTGAGGGACCTTGATAATTTCAAAAGAATCCAAAAGCTTTGGTCAATCTGACCAGCCCCACTGGGGGAAACTGGTTGAATCAATGTTATTTCCACGTCATTTCAACCAAAAACTCTATGCGAAGACACTATTGAATCAACATGGAAAACTGTTCATTTTTTCATGTTAGTTGACAAGTCAACCAAATGTTAATCAACACTAGATGTTAAACTGACGTCTGTGCGTGAGCATGATCTACTTGAGACAATAACAAAGGAAAACAGTGCTATCCCGGTATAGTTTTTCTGACCGTTTCCATTGCGTCATCCACTATAGCGTACAGTTTGATGACACGATCCGCATTATGACATCTGACCTATATAAACTGCTGTCAAGGCAAATGGCCGCCGTGGAGAGACACCGGAGATTCCGTTGGATCCATTTCTTTACGATCATGAGTGACCCTATCTTGGATAAGTGTTTTGATTACGGAACCAGCAAGTTACTTTGAAGTGTACTGTGTTGCATTGAGCATTGACAGCCACAGACAAGAGGGTTTACCGTGGCTTTTTCCACTGCCCCGAGGTTCGTCTTGGGGTTGTTCCCGTTCCTTATACCCCTGCCGACGGGTGAAGTGAACACCCCTAGGAATCCCATCCAATACCACATTAAGCAGTATCTCTCATCAGTCTCCATTCAATGTTTATGTCGTTGTATGTAGAGGAGAGCATATTTTCTCTCAACTAGATTAGGCCTACATGGCAGTTTTAGTGCCTTTGCATGATATACAGTATAGACCTTCTCAAATACCATACAACGCCTTTTAAGACACTCTGTGTTGGCGTTTCCTTTATTTTGGTAGTTACCTGTACATACAGTATTGTCTGCTCTCCAGAGCACTCTTACCATGTTGATGTGAAGCTCTCGTTGTTGCAGGTCTATTGGCAGGTCTCTGAGCAGTAGAAAAGGGCATGCAAGTAGATTCTATGACGGAACATCACTCCTCACAGACAACTCTGAAGCAATATACTGATAGATGTTTTAGAAGCAAGCCACATAATCATACAAGCCTTATCCGGTTCCAGTTGGAATTCCGAAACTACACTGAACAAAAATATAAACGCAACAATTTCAAAGTTACAGTTCATACAAGGAAATCACTCAGAAATACATTCACTAAGCCTTAATCTATTGATTTCACTTGACTGGGAATATAGATATGCATCTGTTGGTCAAAGATAGCTTCTTTTTTTTTTAAGGTAGGCGCGTGGATCAGAAAACCAGTCAATATCTGCTGTGGCTGCCTCATGCAGCGCCACACATCGCCTTCGTTGGCTGTTAATTGTGGCCTGTGGAATGTTGTCCCACTCCTCAATGGCTGTGCAAAGTTGCTTGGACGTACACTTGGACGTTTGTCCCGAGAGCATTAATGTGAGGGACAATGAAGTCTATATTCTTTAGTGACGAGGCCATGTAGTTTGACCTCCCAAATCAGCTCTACTACTCCTTTAACAGTACATACCAGTAGAAGTGCTATACTGTCAATTCCAGTGTTCAGTGCCGCTGACGTTGGGCCAAGTCTTTGAGGTTAGGTATTTGACTCCAGTGACAATCACTAAGAAGACACCGTCACGTCACCAAAGGAAACATTACACATTCTACTGTTCCTTGACAGAGGGATGTGCATAGATGTCAGCAAAAGCATATCTGAGAACAGGATTTTTGTCAAATCGTGGTTCGCATCAACGGGATGGTGCTATTTGGCGATGACATACAAGACTAAGTGGTAGAGAACATAAACGGGGATGCACACAATTTTATGGTCTAAACATATCCGAGAGAAAATAGAAATAGTTCCCTACTCATTCCCGTTTCTGAGTGCAGCACCAATGGACGTGACCTGTCCTAGAGGTCATCTTATTCACACTGGAGACAGGCGTACGCACTTGGCCCAGGGCCTAGCTCTAAAAGGAAGTGTGAGTGTAGGCCTCTCTCTGCTTCAGTTTATCTTACCCGTTATGCAGTACACACATTCCATAGTTCCTGAGCCAATGGGAACGATTGAAAAGCTCTCTCAATGCCCACGCCGACACAGTAGGGCCATGGACTGCTCCAAACTCCAGTAGAAATCTTCACTTTGTGATGGATTAAAAGTAGAACCAGAAACAAGGAGAGGACATGTTGAATAAACATTTAATGAGAGGAGAGTTTATGGGCTGGAGCTGGGCCGGATGAGGGAAATGGAAGTGGACCATAAGTTGATATCTGTTTTATTCATTTAAACGTTTAGCTACTGTTGTGATAACCAGCAGGGCACTTTAACCCATACAGACTGTTTGTACAGCTGTTATCTGTTATTATATTCTACCAAGATAAATTGGCTCACAAATTACATGTGAATTCTTATATTTGAGGCACTTGGTAACAGATGTTCCCTCCAGCGACCAAGGAATGGGGCAAAAATCGGTTTGAATGAGGCACTGGTGTGTTGTGGTGATACAACACTGCCATCTTGTGGACAAAGTGGCTCTCCTTCTCACCATATATCTTTTTTTCTCACCCTTTTAGTAATGCGTTACTCTTACCACTCTCTATCATTAACCCCAGGCAGGCAATAGATTTAGCTTCATAAAGTTTAAGACACAAGATCTGAATGTGTTGTGATTACAGTATCTTTTGTATTTGAAATGCTCTTAAGACAGGGAGGAAACTCAGGCAAAGAGTTTCAAAGTCTGTTCCCTTTGCTCATCATGTTCTCTGACTTCCCTCCTCTAGACACTCACCCATGCTTGCTATGTCAATGAATGACATCACTGTTTCCTTCATCCCTGTTTGGCAGTCTTTCCGTCAGGGAGAGAGGGGGAGAGATTTACAGGGCCTGAACGAATAGAAAAGAGGGATGTGAATAGTGAGGGGAAGATTGATTAAACTCTCCATCCCCTCATCTCTTCAGGGCAAAAACCATTCAAGTGTATTTTGGGAACATCATTTTGTCCAAGAGTTTGAGGCGAAGGGGAGAATGTGAGTTCCTTGTCTCAGAGTGAGAATGTTTAACAGTCAGAGAAGCACTCCGCTGGTTTTGTCAGTGCAAAGGTCAACTATCTGTCTGTAGCTAAGAGTCTGTCAATGTACTTTGAAGTTTAGATCCCCAATGGTGAAACAGCCTCCTCCATTTACAATATATCAACAACAAAGAAGTTACTGAAATCAAAAGCACACTGTTTTTCCCCCTCGGACATCATTCTGCGCGACATCTCCTCGCCTTAAACAATGCTGGTGGGGTGTCTGTGGCACCAGTTCTGCCTACTGTGAGTTCTGCTTTAAGAGATGAGCCCATGTTTGGTGATGTCATTAGACTGAATTCAACAAGGGCCCCAGTGGAAAATACTCCACGCTTGATACTCTTTTCACTTTTGGGGGGTCTTCTTGGATAGTAAAAAATCAATCTTAGAAAGAGAAAAGAATATAGCTGTCAGCTTGTCATTAAATAATGAATCTAGCTATATCTAACGTGGAACCGGGCATATTGTCCTTGTTGAGCACCGAGTAACTGATGTCATCTCAGTTGTTGGTCCTTGTTTTTTTCTGTTGTCATAAATGTACTTACCTGGTCAGAGTATTAGGTATTAAAGCCAGTCATGAAAGTTACATTTTTATTTGTGACATAAGTGAATGTTGCACAGACGTAAATTAAAAGATTGAGATGGAAAGTATTTTAGGGCTTCAGATTTGAATTATTTTCAATTCATTTTTTTTGCACAAAGTACTTGGCTAAGTTTCATGACATCAAGTCAGTGATGTCACACGGTTGGAAGCCCTAAATAGCTCACAAACATGTTCGATGCCTTATTGAATCCTCGTTACACCTCCACCACAACAACCTTCTTATTTTCACACTTCCTGCCGACTGCAGGAGCCAACGTGTCTCATTTAAACCCCATAGGCCATCCTTGTTTGTAAAGGCAAAAAAACAATGATTACATGTAGGGCCACCGTCAGAAGGTCTGTAAAAACGATTCACCATTGCACAGCAGCAGTCAAATGGCTAACCTGAAGCACAACTGAAAGCACTACAGTTCACCTGATTCATCGTCACAACTCATCAGCATGGTATGTGCCATAGCCTACTGCTATTTCTGTAACCTTGCTTTATGTGTTTATGCAATAACCAGAGTTTTCTAATAACCTTCTAGAGAGGCCATGAATCATGTAGAAGGACAGTAAATTAGTTTAACGTTTTCAAATATTTTCTGGGGGAGGATCCCTCCAGCCACAACACCAGACTTGGTCCCCGCAATGTCTATACCACTTCGCCCTTGGCGAAGACAGCAGAGTTTTTCCAGTCCGAGTACACCAGGAAGCCAGTGAAAGTGCTGTCAGTCTTGGAGCTGGAGTAGAAACCACTGTACTCTCCCAATGCCATCTGCACCCACACCTGGTCGCCAGGGATGAGGTGCAGCAGCGAGCCTCCGGACAAAGATGCTGGCTTGGGCCAGTTCCCATAGAACTGGAAGTAGGACGCCATTGTGAGACCGTTCTTCATCAGGTCAAACTGCAGGCTGGCCCGGTAGACGGTGGCGTGGACCGCAAAGTAGTAGACGCCGGGCACTTTGCAGGTGAAGCGTCCTGTTTCCGCGTTGAAGTCGCCCTGCTCGTTTAGCGTTACCTTGTCAAAGCGCACAGCGTCTTCCGCCGCCACGGGCATGGTGCGGCCCTCGGACAACTTGGCGCTGAAGGCTGATTTGGGAGCAACGGCGCACTCCCCCGACTGCCCCCTGTCTCCTTTATCTCCAGGGTTCCCCTGATCTCCAGTGAGGCCTCTAAAGCCTGACTCGCCTTTAGGGAAAAGAGGGTAAAAACACAATGCTGTTACTACTGTTGATACAATAACAATTGAACCAATTGAACCAGGGGAAGACTCATGGATCTATATAGTAGAAAGTATGGTGCACTGTACCTGTCTCTCCCCTGCCTCCCTTCTCTCCCTTCTCCCCAGGGACAGAATCACGCCCATCCCTCCCATCTCTTCCTGGTTGGCCAGCACTACCGTGCACCCCAGGAGTACCTGGGATACCTGGTTGTCCCGTACACAGACTGGGCGGGATCTTGTTGTTGTCTAGTTGGCTGGAGAAGTTGACCAGTAGAACAGGGAGGAGGAGGAGGAGGAGGGGCCACAGCTGGAGTGATGTCATTTCAAGGCTACTATGTAGAGGAGGGAAACATTCTCTGTCAACATGAAGGAGTGAAAAACATATTTTCTGCTTGATATTCTATTCTCCAGAAATGACTTTTCCAGGGGATCCTCCAGTGTTTCATCTGTGAGATTATAAATAGCTATGGTGTTCATTGATTTGTTCTGAAGATGTTATGAGATGCACAACAGTGCAAGGGTTACATAATCACAAGGAAACCTAATTACACAAACTATTGAACCCATTAATGCTATGTGCTGAAATCAATGGAAATATCCTTCAAAGAATTATGACATGAAATGATAGCAGAAAAATAACGTGTAACGGCTGTCATATATTAAAGACTGAATCAGCTTTTCTTATTGACATACATTATTGACTACACTGACTTGTGTAGTGTGAATACAGACGTTCAACTCCTTTCCCATTGGTCACATGTGTAGAGAAAGGTCTCGGACTCTCACTCAACTGGACACAGCTAAGAGGAGGGGTCAGATGACCAGGGGAAATCATGCAACTGGAGAGAGGGAGTGACGGAACTGGAATAACCATCTAAAAATAACATAAGACGCCTCATACCACGGGCCACAAACCTTTGAGAGTATAGGCCCCCGGTACAGTTAACAAGAGCATACACAGTACCTACAGTGCATTCGGAAAGTATTCAGACCCCTTCACTTTCCACATTTTGTTACATTCCATCCGTATTTTAAAATGGATTCAATCTTTTTTTTGTATCTGTCTACACACAATACCCCATAATGCAAAAACAGGTTTTTAGAAATCTGGGCAACAATATTAAAAATAAACTGAAATATCACATTAGCATTGGTATTCAGACCCTTTACTCAGTACTTTGTTGAAGCACCTTTGGCAGCGATTACAGCCTCGAATCTTCTTGTGTGACGCTACAAGCTTGGCACATCTGTATTTGGGGAGTTTCTTACATTCTTCTCTGCAGATCCTCTCAAGCACTGTCAGGTTGGATGGGGAGTATCGCTGCACAGCTATTCTCAGGTCTCTCCGGGAGATCAGGTTCAAGTCAGGGCTCTAGCTGAGCCACTCAAGGACATTCAGAGACTTGTCCAGAACCACTCTTGTGTTGTTTTGGCTGTGTGCTTAGGGTCATTGTGTGCTTAGAGTGAACCTTCAACCCAGTCTGAGCTCATGAGCGCTCTGGAGCATGTTTTCATCAAGTATCTCTCTATACTTTCCTCTGTTCACCTTTTCTTCTATCCTGACTAGTCTCCCAGTCCCTGCCACTGAAAAACATCCCCACAGCATGATGCGTCACCGTAGGGATGGTGCCAGTTTTCCTCCAGATGTGAGGCTTGGCATTCAGGCCAAAGAGTTCAAGCTTGGTTTCATCAGACCAGACAATCGTGTTTCTCATGGTCTGAGAGTCTTTAGATGCCTTTTGGCACACTCCAAGCGGGCTGTCGTGCAGTTTAATGAATAGCTTCCGTCTGGCCACTCTTCCATAAAGGCCTGATGAGTGCTACAGAGATGGTTGTCCTTCTGGCAGGTTCTCCCATCTCCACAGAGGAACTCTGGAACTCTGTCAGAGTGACCATCAGGTTCTTGGTCACCTGACCAAGGCCTTTTTCCCTTGATTGCTCATTGATTGCTCATTGATTGCTCATTGATTGCTCATTGATTGCTCGCTCGGGCGGCTAGCTCTAGGAAGTCTTGGTGGTTCCAAACTTCTTCCATTTAAGAATGATGGAGGCCACTGTGTTCTTGGGGACCTTCAATGAAGCAGACATTTTTTGGTACCCTTCCCCAGATCTGTCCCTCGACACAATGCTGTCTTGGAGCTCTACGGACAATTCCTTCAACTTCATGGCTTGGTTTTTGCTCTGACTTGTACTGTCAACTGTGGGACCTTATGTGTGTGACCTGTGTGTGCCTTTCCAAATCATGTGCAATCAATTGAATTTACAACAATTGCTCAATTTCAAGTCTCATTGCAAAGGGTCTAAATACTTATGTAAATAAGGTATTTTTTAAATTATTAGCAAATAATTCAAACATATGTTTCACTTTGTCATTACGGGGTATTGTGTGTAGATTGAGGATTTATTTTTATTTAATTCATTTTAGAAAAAGGCTGTAACGGAACAAAATGTTGAAAAAAGTGAAGGTGGCTGAATTTCTTCCGAATGCACTGCATGGCTGACAGGCATCATACTTTTAAAAGGCTATAAGGGCAATAAGATTATGACCATACCCTATATAAGTCCCGTGTGGCTCAGTTGGTAGTTGGTAGAGCATGGTGCTTGCAACGCCAGGGTTGTGGGTTCGATTCCCACGGGGACCAGTATGGAAAAACAATAGGAAAATGTATTCACGCACTACTGGTCTGGATGAGAGCGTATGCTAATTACTGAAATGTGATGCTGTTAAATATCTGTTGGCGTCAGTGCTTCTTTAAAACAGCTGTTTCACATTAAATGTTCACGAGAGCAGCAGTGCCAGAATGGAAGCAATCATTATTTACACTGTTCAAAACAAAAGCTCAGTGTTAATCCCTGCTTTCCTTTGGTGTGAGTTCGGGATCGTGTCTGTGTCTGTCTGTGTCGTCTGTGTGTGAGTAAGCCTGAGGGTTTTGAAGTGAGAGACAGAGTGTCTCCGCCGCCTCCTTTAGCAGTGCTGGGAGAGAGGAGGCAGATGTGAGCAACTGACAGTATGTCTACAGACGGACACTGTTGGCTACCATGGGACTGCATCACAGGACGGGTCTCACAAGGCCTGAGAAAACAGACACGGGAACGGCAGGGCATGTCTCCAGAGCACTTCACAATCCATTTCCAGATAGCAAGAGTGAACCATGTAGCAGAGAACTGTGCAACTTGATCACACAAAAGAATGCTCACGTTGAAAATGTAAAATTACTACCACAGAATATACCCATATTCAAACGTCCGTTTTAGACATTTAATAAAACTATCTTCGAGTAAGGACTTCCAGCCTGTAATGTGCTCACTACAAGCAAGTATTACTTTAAGGCCAGATAATATGAAATCCTGTCTTCCAGGTTATTTTCAGTTCAGTGCAGCCGTCGTGAGTCAGTGGTATATTTCAGCCACAGCTGCTGTATTCTTTATGACAGCATTTAAAGACCTGTTCCGAGCACAGAGGTCTGGCCTGTGGAGAAACTAGCCGAAAGACGTGTCCGCATTCTGAGGAAGAACAGACAGACAGGATAAACACTGGAATCTGAGAAGCTGCAGACCACTGTATCCCTATATTGACCACAAAGTCCCTTTTTTTGTGGGAATACAATATGCAAAATACAATAATACCTCAGTATGTATTGTTGCAACTTTCTGAGCTACTAATCATCCAATAACAGAAGGGATGTTGGCAGTATCACAAAGAATCACAGTATAGCACGTTTCTGATGAGGATAGCAGCAGCTCTACGACCGGTTAGAAAAAATGTATACTATTTGAATAGGATACTATTTGTTACTTTAATAAAACATGTACAGTGGGGAGAACAAGTATTTGACACACTGACGATTTTACAGGTTTTCCTACTTACAAAGCATGTAGAGGTCTGTAATGTTTTATCATAGGTACACTTCAACTGTGAGAGCCGGAATCTAAAACAAAAATCCATAAAATCACATTGCATGATTTTTAAGTCATTCATTTGCATTTTATTGCATGACATAAGTATTTGTACATCAGAAAAGCAGAACTTAATATTTGGTACTGAAACCTTTGTTTGCAATTACAGAGATCATACGTTTCCTGTAGTTCTTGCACACACTGCAGCAGGGATTTTGGCCCACTCCTCCATACAGACCTTCTCCAGATCCTTCAGGTTTCGAGGCTGTCGCTGGGCAATACGGACTTTCAGCTCCTCCAAAGATTTTCTATTGGGTTCAGGTCTGGAGACTGGCTAGGCCACTCCAGGACCTTGAGATGCTTCTTGCGGAGCCACTCCTTAGTTGCCCTGGCTGTGTGTTTCGGGTCGTTGTCATGCTGGAAGACCCAGCCACGACCCATCTTCAATGCTCTTACTGAGGGAAGTAGGTTGTTGGCCAAGGTCTCAAGATACATGGCCCATCCTTCCTCCCCTCAATACGGTGCAGTCGTCCTGTCCCCTTTGCAGAAAAGCATCCCCAAAGAATGATGTTTCCACCTCCATGCTTCACGGTTGGGATGGTGTTCTTGGGGTTGTACTCATCCTTCTTCTTCCTCCAAACACGGCAGGTGGAGTTTAGACCAAAAAGCTCTATTTTTGTCTCATCAGACCACATGACCGTCTCCCATTCTTCCTCTGGACAATCCAAATGGTCATTGGCAAACTTCAGACGGGCCTGGACATGCGCTGGCTTGAGCAGGGGGACCTTGTGTGCACTGCAGGATTTTAATTAATGACGGCGCAGTGTGTTACTAATGGTTTTCTTTGAGACTGTGGTCCCAGCTCTCTTCAGGTCATTGACCAGGTCCTGTCGTGTAGTTCTGGGCTGATCCCTCACCTTCCTGATGATCATTGATGCCCCACGAGGTGAGATCTTGCATGGAGTCCCAGACCGAGGGTGATTGACCGTCATCTTGAACTTCTTCCATTTTCTAATAATTGCGCCAACAGTTGTTGCCTTCTCACCAAGCTGCTTGCCTATTGGCCTGTTGCCCATCCCATCCTTGTGCAGGTCTACAATTTTATCCCTGATGTCCTTACACAGCTCTCTGGTCTTGTCCATTGTGGAGAGGTTGGAGTCTGTTTGAGTGAGTCTGTGGACAGGTGTCTTTTATACAGTTAACGAGTTCAAACAGGTGCAGTTAATACAGGTAATGGGTGGAGAACAAGAGGGCTTCTTAAAGAAAAAATAAATTATTACTGATTGATAGGTGATCAAATACTTGTGTCATGCAATAAAATGCAAATTAATTACTTAAAAATCATACAATGTGATTTTCTGGATTTTTGTTTTAGATTCCGTCACTCACAGTTGAAGTGTACCTATGATAAAAATTACAGACCTCTACATGCTTTGTAAGTAGGAAAACCTGCAAAATCGTCAGTGTATCAAATACTTGTTCTCCCCACTGTATATTCCAATTACACAGGAATTCATCAATGCATTTGCAAAACAAAATGAGTTGCCTGTGAAACATAAATTCCTCCATTCCTTTACTGACTGTTTGAGTAGCAGCAAAAGATTGTCAATGGAAAATATATATTTTTCCTTATTGTAGATAATGTGGAACCACACCTACTCACAGCAGACAGTGAATATATAAAACTATTTTCAATCAGGAATCATGTGAAAATAAAGTTTACCAGTTAACGTCCAAAAGTCCTCAGGAGCTGCAGTCTTTGCCTTGTGCTGAAGTGAAAACAGTCTAAGTTATGCTTTAGCCAAAGAGTCTGGGGGGAAAAAAGGAGAACTCTGACTTGAAAGGAAACGGTAATAAAACCAAATTAGAAAGGGAGGGAGAGAGAGAGAGAGAGAGAGAGAGAGAGAGAGAGAGAGAGAGAGAGAGAGAGAGAGAGAGAGAGAGAGAGAGAGAGAGAGAGAGAGAGAGAGAGAGAGAGAGAGAGAGAGAGAGAGAGAGAGAGAGAAAAGACAGTTCGAGTATGAGGGAAATATTTGAAGTCTCGCCAGCGCAAATAATAAAGGGAAAATAAGTCTTCAATAAAAAGATCAGGATCAAACAAGAGTGAGGGAGAGGTTGAGAAATGAGGAACGAGAGTGAGTGGGGGAAAAGTAGGTGCAGCGAGGTCAACAAAGGTTGGCAGATTACATCAGATTTTAAGATTCGACACTGGAGGAATTTCTTTCCCCAACATAAACAGTGGGAGAGATCAGACTGTTGTGGTCACTGGTCAGGGATATGTAGCCACGAAACACTGAGGCATAGTCCTGGAAAACTCGAGCAATGCAGTTAACTGCTGTTACAGCCTAAGCGTCATATTGTGAACTCCTCAAAAAGCAGTAAGGCCTTAGGATCAGAGAATTCTTCTTTATTAGCTTTAACGTGGAGATATTTGATCGGTTTCATGAGCGTAAAGATACAGGGAGATACTTGAAATGATGTTGTCTTAGAGTGAAGCAATGTTGTTCTTTCCTCCGATTTTCTTCAGAAATTGAAGCAAAAGAGACTTTGGCTGGAATCCTCTCCTCGTGTCAGTTTTGAGCTGATTGAGGAATGTGAAAACATCCCACATTTCACTTAACCATTTGCAGCCCTTCTTAAAGAGGACGTGACTTAGTTCAGTAAAATATCACTCACTTTGATCGCTGTCTCTCCACGCAAAACAGCATGTATGTGTCCCTAAAGTCTGCTACAGCATTTACAAAGACACCACCTTGAGTTAGTAGTACGTCACTGATGACACCGCTTCCAGGTACAGACTACGTTGATGGGACTGCTGAGGCTTGGTCACATGTCGGTGGGAACCTCCATGTTTCTACACATGGGTTTGGTTTGTACACTACTTCACTGTTTTATGGGACAAGGAGAGGTTGGCAATTGCTCTTTAAAATCCCAGACCTAGACTTCTCCCTTTTCACTCGAGGCAATTGAACTGTTTCACAGAGGACTTCACAAGCCTTGCGTTGATGCCAGTAGCCATAACTGCACTGAGGTAGTGCAGATTTATATATGGTTTCAACTACCATGAGACAATCAGTCCATTTTTCCCCCTGCTCGTTTGGACACAAAAGACTGTAAAAACATTAGAAAAGTGATTTTTATTTTGGGAATCTGTTCCAAAGTATTCTCAAGCATAATAGAAAGATGTACAGTATGTGATCGTGTACAAATGTAAGCAAGGTTTGAAATGATTATGTTTTCGACAAATATTATATCTGTTTTGTGCTTCTTTACGGTCAATTTTCAGTCCACAAATGATTTGTAATTCTCTTCAGGCCCCTTACCATCTGCTCAAGAAGAAATCTTCCCCTGCCGAGTATACAGTAGCTGATGATCTCTGCCCTAGATGATCCTTTCATTTCTACAGCAAAAGTCATTATTAAAATAACCATGACAGACTGAACCAGTGTCCCCTGCCATTTGGAGGACCTGAGCGAGTGGCATGAATGACTCACAAATGTCACGGAACTATAACATTTCAAATTCTGCACTGAATATATTGTGCAGGTTGTCAATAGTGTAACTTATGCTGTCGTTATTTCACAAGACCACCTGGGTAGAATACATGTCAAATGAAGGTATAACATGTGTCAAATCAAATCAAATCTTATTTGTCACATACACATGGTTAGCAGATGTTAATGCGAGTGTAGCGAAATGCTTGTGCTTCTAGTTCCGACAATGCAGTGATAACCAACAAGTACGTTGAGTGTGAGGTTATTTTGTTGTTGTACCATTGAGCAAGGCAGTAGAGGCACTAGGTAAGAATGTCTGCTAAACAACAAAAATACATAAAAATGCTTTTGAAAGCTCGTCGCAATTATGCCATTCAACTTCCCTCTGTTGAATTAGTGATAAAATCTGACTTTGTCATGTTTATTTTAACTGGCTAGACCAGACGAGTCTGGACTAGACTGAATAGATCTTTGACATTGTTCATAGGAGAACAAAAAGCCCTTTACCAGTACCTAATCCAGCCCACACCATACACAGAGTGAGTCAGCGCCAGAGCAGCGTTGGTACTTAGTGCTCCAAGGCACAACGACAGGTGTCATCTGGATATATTCCTGACGGCAGCCCTCTGAGCACATCACATTTCTCTAGATATTCTTCTCCCAGAACTGGGATTCCTCAAATCAACTAACCAGATCACCCCCGCCCCCCTGATACTAGCGTGCCTCTACCTTCAAAGCTTCAGTCACATACTCATTCCTCAGATGGAGCGAGAGAGCCAGAGGAAAGAAAGGAGATGTACAGTTAAGAGTGTGGATGGATGCAGAGATGAAAGAAGACACGGAAGGTTCTCTGTGGACGGTTGGAGATGATCCAGAAGAAGTGAGAGAAGATTGAAATAAAAAAAGGTGTTAGAAAAAAAGGGATTGGAGAGCACAAAAGAGGAAATGGAGGAGGAGGCTGAGAGGAAGGAGAAGGTGAGAGATGTCGTGGAGAAGGACAAAGAGAGAATGAGGGAGGAGGTCAATGAAGTGGAGATTAAGGAGGGGGAGGCCGGATGGGCAGAAAGAGCAACTGGAAATATTGGAAAGTTGTAGTTGGAAGAGAACAGGAATAAGGTCGTGGGAAAGGTTGAAGAGAAGAAAATGTACAAGAACAGGATAAATATTTCAAAAGAAAGAAAATAGATGGACAGAATGAAAGCAGATGTGGGAGAAGGCAAAGTAGGAGCTGAAGAAAGTGAAGTTTGAGAAGGAATGAGGTGGGGGGGGTGAAGTTGGATGTGGAGGAGAAGCTGGAAGTAAAGAGGGGGAGGACAAGAAAGAGCTGGAGCTTGTGAAGGTGGAGACGGGAGAAGTGGAAGGCCAAGGTGAAGAGAGTGAGAGAATTGATTGAAGTTGGGGGAAGAGAAGATACATTTAAAAACAAAGAGAGAGTGGAGGATGTGGACAGACTTGTGGAAGGAGTGATGGAGAAGATGTGATGAGAAGATGAGAGCGGTGGAGAAAGTGAAGCTGGAGAATGAGGTCCAGAGAGAAGGGGGAAATGAAGGAGAACAAAGAGTAGGAGGTGAAGCGGATTAAAAGGTGGAGTTGGAAGAGAAGTGGAAGACAGAGATGAAGAGTCAGAGAGTGGATTGAGAGAATGTAGGAGAAGACAACAGAGAGAAAGGAAATTGAGAGAAAAGGGGAGGGGTGAATGAGAAGACAGAGAGAATAGAAAAGCAAGAGAAGGACCGGGAGAGAGAGAGGGAGTCCATGGAGAAGAGGGCCAATGATGAAATGGAGAAGGTGAGAGATTATGGAAGGAGGAGATAAGGAAAGAATTACAAGGAGGCATTGATCGAGCTGGAAAGAAAAACCTGAAGAATGCAAGACAGAATCGGGATGATGTGAGACAGTGTGTGGAGAGGACAAGATACTTTCAAAGACAGAGCAGAGAGAGGGAGAGAGAGTGAGACTACGCGATGAAGATTAGCGAGTTGCAGGATGAGGAAGGACTTGGTCTGCAGACTTAAAGAAAAAGAAAAACAGACCGGATGGTATAGATACTTCACATAACCAGATAGTTCACTCAAATGACCTTCTGTAAGTATTCTGGTTTGTATAATCCACAGAGCCAGAGCTATAGGAATAGAATACTACTACTATAGAGACCCCTTGACTTTTCTAAATTTTGTTATGTTACAGCCTTATTCTAAAATTGAATAAATGTTTTTTTTTTTTCTCCCCAATCTACACAGACAATACCTCACAATAACACAGAAAACTGAAATAACACATTTACATAAGTATTCAGAACCTTTACTCAGTAATTTGTTGAAGCAACTTTGGCAGCATTTGCAGCCTCGAGTCTTCTTGGGTTTGACGCTACAAGCTTGGCACACCTGTATTTGAGGGGTTTCCCTCCATTCTTCTCTGCAGATCCTCTCAAGCTCTGTCAGGTTGGATGGGGAGTGTGGCGGCACAGCTATTTTCAGGTTTCTCCAGAGATGTTCGATCGGGTTCAAGTGCAGGCTCTGGCTGGGCCACTCAAGGACATTCAGAGGCTTGTCACGAAGCCAGTCCTGCGTTTTGTTGGCTGTGTGCTTAGGGTTGTTGTCCTGTTGGAAGGTGAACCTTGGCCCCAGTCTGAGGTCCTGAGCTGGTTTTCATCAAGGATCTCTCTGTACTTTGCTCTGTTCATCTTTCCCGCAACCGTGACTAGTCTCCCAGTTTTTGCCGTTGAAAAACATCCCCACAGCGTGATACTGCCACCACCATGAGTCACCGTAGGGATGGTGCCAGGTTTCCTCTAGACATTACGCTTGGCATTCAGGCCAGAGAATCTTGTTTCTCATGGTCTGAGAGTCCTTTAGGTGCCTTTTGGCAAACTCCAAGCGGGCTGTCATGTGCCTTTTACTGAGGAGTAGCTTTCAGCTGGCCACTCTACCATAAAGGCCTGATTCGTGGAGTGCTGCAGAGATGGTTGTCCTTCTGGAAGGTTCTTGCATCTCAACAGAGGAACTCTGGAGCTCTGTCAGTACCATCGGGTTCTTAGTCATCTCCCTGACCAAGGCCCTTGGTCTTGATCAGTTTTGCTGGAAGGCTAGCTCTAGAAAGAGTCTTGGTGGTTCCAAACTTCTTCCATTTAAGAATGATGGAGGCCACTGTGTTCTTGGGGACCTTCAACGCTGCAGACATTTTTTGTACCCTTCACCAGATCTGTGCCTCGACACAATACTTTCTCTGAGCTCAACAGACAATTCCTTCGACCTCATGGCTTGGTTTTTGCTCTGACATGCACTGTCAACAGTGGGACCTTATATAGATAGGTGTGTGCCTTTCCAAATCATGTCCAATCAACTGGATTGACCACAGGTGGACTCCAAACAAGCTGTAGACACATCTAGGATGATGAATGGAAACAGGATGCACCTGAGCTCAATTTCAAGTCTCATTGCAAATAATATATGTAAATAAGGTATTTCTGTTTTTCTAAAATTCTAAAAACCTGTATTTCCTTTGTCATTATGGGGTATTCAATGCAATTTAGTGCATCATTGGTAATAAGTAATAGAATAAGCCACATCAATTAATTGCAGTATCAAGTTGATCGGTCTAGGAGCTGATCCGTCAGTGTTGTGGAATAATTATGTTAAAAGATTAAGATTTGAATGTAGAAATCTGATCAGAGCAGCAGCTCAGTCTTTCTTTCGAACCCGGAGTATCGACACATGCGCACTTACGGAACACACTTTTTGCGTGGTGTTTTGGGAAACGCGTGTTACATCTTCGGCGGTTGTAGGAACAATGCAATAAATAAATAATATATTTTAGATACTCGTAAGCCTACGTTGTATCGCCATCAGGATACCGGGCCCCGCATGTTATCACTAACTAATATCAATATAAAAATGACTATTTTCTAGGTTGACAGAACAAGAACTGGAGAGCCCGAAGAGTCAACGAGACATGTTTATTATTTAAACTATCACTTAAATAAAAAAAGTGCATAGAAAATAAACATGATTAGAAACTTTTCTTTTTACAGTTATGTACAATTGTGTTTCCTAATTATACATTCAACCTTAAGTAGTTTGTGGTTTACTATTGTGGTTCGACTTTCCTTCATTTCTGCGACACATGAGAGAACACTGATGTACAACTAACAGGGAAAAAAAACAATTATTCTCATGAGGAAGTGTTAACAAGACAAAAGGTATATTCAAGGCAGAGGAAGAGACGTTTAACCATTTCCAAGTCCTACCGCCAACTTGCCACTTCTCATCTCAGGCTGATAAGTTCTATACACAAGGAACAATTAGAAAATTACAAATACAGTTCAGTATTTTTACCCCCCAACTTCTTTCAAGCAGGTTCCAGCAACTACCTTGACCTGTAAATAAATTCATGGACGTTCCAATACACAAAATAAATAAATACAACTTATTTTCATCATCACTTTCTATAAAATAGTACATAAGTACAACCAAAGCTTCCGAAGAGGGGTGGTGAGGGAGACATGGAAGAAGGGTAAAATAACATTTGGGTGGGATTTGTTTTTTCCTGGTCTCCACAAACTCAATCATACCACAATCAAGTAGGTAGTCTAAAATCCCTGTAAAAAAAAAAAATGTACAAAGAATAAAAACATTCACTACAACAATCAAAACACAAAATAAAATGGCTGACCTCAAGAAGTTCAGAACCACTTTATGCATCATTACATAAATACTGTTTATTTTTGAGAAGAAAAAAGAAAGAAAAGAAAACAGCAAAGCTCCTGCCAAAAGGAACAGACACAGGCGCAGGATACCTGGTACTGGATATCAATATACAAAACCGTACATTAGTTATTCTAAACTGATACTGTAACACAAAACCATTAGAGTACATTGAACACTGCTATTAACCATTATAAACCTGCTGTTTGCTACTGTAACTAAGTTTGTCCATTCTGTATATTGTATAGATACTGAAGTACGTGTTAATATTTTTGATATAGATCTATCATAATTACAAGTGAAGGACAAGGGCCACTGGTGTGGCGCGGTATTATGAAGTCCAAGAAACAACAGGAGTCTTGCCATTTAAAGACACTTGACTAATGGGTTGTTGTAAAAACAATCGGACACGTCACTGCTGTGGATCTGTAGGAGTCAGAAGCATTTGGCATTAAGTAAAAGGATTACCAAAGCCATCTTTGAAGTCTGAGTTTATTCAGTGTGACCTTTACGATGTTCATTTAGAATGCTGTCCCTCAAATCATTTCCCCCTCTGAAATGAAACAAACTGTCATGCAAGATCATCTTTCAGTCCGGTCTGTGTTTTTTTTGTTTTTAACTAAAGAAAACAAGTGGTTGATATCAGAAATCACCACAATTCCGTTTTGTGTATATACATTCATTAAAGACACAGCAGCAGAATTCAGCATGACCCTGTGCCTCACCCTAAGGCTAGCCAGGAGAGCTGAACCAAAACTTTATCCCTGAATTAGCTGGCAAAACCCAGGCTGCAAGGAGGTGGAGGAGAGTGTTGGCCTCCTGAGTGGTCCCTGCACTCTGAACGTCCCTAACACACTTTGGGGGAAGGTCGAGCAGAAGTGCACTTTGCTGGGGGGCCACAATTCCTAAGGGAGCTTAAACAGTATCTGTGCTTGTGGTTTTTACACATAGGAACCCATTGGGTTTACAAGGAGTAGAAAGTTGTTTCCCCATGTTAAGTCAGTGCCTCTGTCACAGTTGAAGTGTTGGCAAAGTTATTGTTTCACTTCACAGCCTGGGCAGGGTAAGGGTTGGCGAGATTCTGCGACGGCCTTACAAGATAAAGTCAGAGTACGAGAAAATGGATTACAAACCAAAAACATAACAAATAAAGTTACTGGCCTGAAGTGGCTCACTATAGGACAACTCGAGCCAGAGTTGGACAAAGCAGCAATTTGGTGAGCTTTGTTCGAGGTATGCAAGGAAATACACGCCTGTCAACCTAGCCACTTTTTGTACACAGATGTCCCACCAAAACTGGGACTACTACTGTCAATTTTACGAGTCAGAGTTCTCTAAACGAAGCATGCTCAGTTACAACAAAGGCAAAGCGAGAGATCAAGCGAGTGGACAAACTCCTACATAGGTTGCATTGTGGTCAATGGTAAAGCTTAGCCTCTAACCTTTCCTAACTTAATCAGCTTCTACCCAGCTTCTAAAAAGCTTTCCATGTGTAGCCGGTCTCATGTAAATGCCATAAAACATTGACAGTATTAATATGAAGGCAACACTGACAGAAAGACAATGGAGGTACAATGTGGCTACAGGCGTTAACTGTAAGGACATAAAACACAGTTAACAGATTTTGGAGCGCGTTTGATCCCGAAAGAGAGACGTTGAAATTTGTAGAGAAATTGATTTTTTTTAAAAGCTGAAAGTGAACAAATTACACACAGCGAACAGCCCCAAGTCTGAATGGACTGGCTGGAGCCTCCACGTAGTGTGGAATTAAGGCTGGGAAAAAGAGTTCAGACAGCTATTATAATAAACCAGCACTCAAATGGACTCCCTCAAGTGCATATAATAATGCAATGCTGCTAACAGGCAGTCATTAGAAATATCCTTGATTAACAGATTGGCAAATAGAGCTACTGGTGGACTGGGCTCAGCAGGGAGCGACAGCTTCAGTCTTTGGAATCCAAAAAGAAACATTCAGGCTACAAAATAAAATTAAAACGCCAACGAATAAAAAACAGCTTGGAAAAAAGGCAGCTCAACAAAAATTGAGCACAAGCGTTAGTGTTTGAAAAAACCTCTATTTCCTACAAAAAAATGGCAATAAAATAAATACGATTTCTTAAAAATATAAATACAATTTCATAACATTAAGTGCTATTCACTATTGAGTGCTTTTTAGTCGTTTGTATAGAAAAATATACATATTATTTACATTCTCAAAGCAAGCGTGATATTTTTCTGGCCATAAAAAAAAAAGGGACAGAGACAAGACTTCAAACAAATTGGTTCGACACAAATAAAGACAATTCCTTTGCAAAAGTAATTCATGAAATAGGCCAGGGGGGTGACATTTGGTTCTCATTGCTGTAATTCCGGACTCTGTCCTAACCTAATTTCAAAAGACAATGTGTGCATACCTGCGATACCAAATCGACGGCTCTGCCTTTATCATTTTCCTATACAAAACCAACAATAACATACTAAAGCAAAAAAAAAAAAACGGAATATAAGTTCACCCCTCAGCTGTCAGTCCACCAGAATCTCAGCGTAGCTTGCTAGTCACGGTCACGACTTTATCCAATTACCACCGACCGACTTCGACAACGTCTCTACAAGTACACTCGCGGCTATCATTAATTAAAACAACAACATAACACTTGAAAATAACCTACAGGCTTCTTTCTATCGATTTGACTACAGCTCCCTCTAGTGTTTCTCTTCCTAACACATCTTGCGACTTGTTGCTCTGGACGGGCATAGGAACTATTTACAGTGGCTGAACACACAGTGAAGCAGCCCCAAGCAATTCTTTATGATACTTGCGAGATACTCAGAAGGCTGCACAGGATGCACATTCCGACAGGCAGATGTGTACAAACGGATGAGGCCAAGAGAAAAGCGTTGTCTGATCAGTTATAATACGCCCTGGTTCTTTTTCTAAAACGCAGAGAAAATTCCCTTCCACAAATTGCACTTTGGTGTTTAAAATGGAACGAACAAGGTGGCAATTATTGTCGTGTGAAACATAATCAATGGATTCTATGCTCACACAGAATTGAGATATAATCTAGAAAATAATGTGAGGCAATGTTAAAATTCAGAATGAAAGGGCAATTTGTGTATCATTCAGAGACAGAAAACATCACTAACATCAGTTACCATTTCCTTGGACTTCCCAGAGTCTGAAACAATCCGATCCAAAAGTAAAACCAAAGGAGGCACAACAATAAAGTTGTTCTCTTTCAAAAAATGTCCCATCCCAAAACAGAGACCTGCTCGTATAAAACTTAACCGAGTCCTTAGCACACCTTTCTTCCCAAGCCTTACAGCAAACAAGGGAGCGCAGTACTGGAAGCATCATTCTGCACTAAGACCTGGCAGTGCATGGATGGCTTCGTGCTCGTCGAGGGGACCGCTATGGCAGAAAGACCGCTCACACCACTCCCATCACACATCAGAGTGGGGGGCTAATTGAGGAACTTCCGGCACTTCTTGGTTCCGCAGTTGCATGGAAGCTTATTGCCCGGCTCCTCGATGGGAAACTTGTAGTCGTAGGTGAGCTCCTCGCCGCGGTAGATTTTGCGTGTTGAGAAGATTACGATGTGCTTCTGCCCGTCCACGTTGATGACACGCGAGTAACAATTGGGCTCGCACGAGTGGTTGATGAAGCGGGCAGCGTTGCCGTGCACGGTGGCGTCCACCACTTCATAGTCGTCGATGCGGAACATGTAACAGCCAACACCCTGTAGAGGAAGGGACAGGAAGAGAAAAGGGTGAGAAGCTATTGGCCGAGGATTGCAGTCAACAAAACCCATTATCAAATGACTGAAGATCCTGACAGGTTAATAGGGTGGTGTTGACACCTTACGTAGAACAAACATGCCTCTGACAAGTAGAATAAGGACCCACGCAAGATCTAGTCATGACATTTCTGTGTGCAACATTTGCCTATTGACCGTGGCCCTGTAAAGACTCAAAGCGTATGAGCAGAGGTCTGTGTTCCATTGAGGCCTCTCTTCTCACCTTGCCGTCGTAGTACTTCTCCCGTTTGTCGGTGAGGACAGAGCGGATGACGTTGCCAGAGTACTCGATCACCATCTCCCCCACGTCGATGCTCCTCTTGCAGAACAGACCTCGGCCGTGTATGGCTGACCTGTGAGGGGAGGACACAGGGGCTCGGTGACCGCTGGTTCACCAAAGGGTTTCACCTTCTAACCCCACTCTCTGGAACAAGCTATAGCAAAGCTACAGTAGTAGTTCATTTTCTTGTTAAAACCATTCCACTGAATTTGGGATTCGTGCTCCTGAGTGGCGCAGCGGTCTGTGGCACTACATCTCAATGCAAGAGGCGTCACCACAATCCCTGGTTCCATTTCAGGCTGCATCACATTCGGCCGTGATTGGGAGTACCATAGAGCGGCGCATAATTGACCCAGCGTCATCCGGGTTTGTCCATCATTGTAAATAAGAATTTGTTCTTTACAGACTCGCCTAGTTAAAAATGTAACCTCCCCCCTTAAACGTTACGTAGCCAGCGTTTTCCTAACCTGTAGACCCCCACCGCCTCCTTGGAAGTTCTCTTCAGGTGTCGGAACCTCATGGGCATTGGGAGGTCCATGCTGGTGGCCCGGCTGAAAAACAACAGTAGCACAGTGTGTTAAGAGTTCCAATGAAGGAAGGATGGTCTACTAACAGCGTGAAGCTCCGACCGGTGGATACAGGGATGTTGATCAGAAAACCCAGAGGAAAGACTACAAGTCCACTGTAATGAGGAGATGGAGGATAGAGATAGTCCTCCTGATTTACATAAGTTAAAAATAAGCAGGAATTGTGTAGCAGGGCGGAGTGACTCACCGAGCAGACTTGAGCTGCACCTCCTCGTCCTCCTCGTGGGGGTTGTACTCGGGAGGCTGGCGGTGCTTGGAGGCCAGGAAGTTGAACATGTCAAACACAGACCTCCTGTGGCGAGGAAAAACAGACGGAGCAGACAGGTCAGATGACGCAGGCAAATACAACTCAATGATGCAGACTCTCTAAACCCTAGGAAGGACCTCTCCCAAATAGTGAGTTGAGATTTGTTAACGGGTATACACAGTTACCAGCTCCAAAACATCAGTTAAGAGCCAGTGTATAAACGGCTCACAAGATTTGCGTTGCTGAAGTAGAATGCAAAGATCACGTATAGACCTGGATTTCTTCAACAATCAAAGGAAAGCTAAGAGGCAGGGGCCCAGTTCAAAAAACTGTAGAAATGCATCCTTCCTGAAGTAATCATTAGACATGAGTCATCAGGTGAACGTAAGGTCTCCGCCACATGGTATTCACCTGTTCAGTCATGACTGGTCCTTCTGTAGCTCAGTTGGTAGAGCATGGCGCTTGTAACGCCAGGGTAGTGGGTTCGATTCCCGGGACCACCCATACGTAGAATGTATGCACACATGACTGTAAGTCGCTTTGGATAAAAGCGTCTGCTAAATGGCATATATTATTATTATTATTATTATTATGACTCAGTGATTACTTTAAGGACGGGATGAAGGAAGGATGCACATGGAGGCTGTTATAATAAAAGAGTAACTGTACATTTGTCTGGATACCAATCCAACACCTTGCACTTTTTAAGCATTGGAAGAGGGCTGTGTGTGACTTAGCCATCCATCTTCTGGGAGTGTCCGTACCTGTGGTTGAGCTCGGCGCGGGCCGAGCCATGGGGGTTGATCGGGGGCTCGTCGGCCTCCTCGGGCTTGTGGAAGCGAAAGTGGTAGTTGCGACAGTGCCTGGAACCATACAGCTGCTCCAGCAGGAACATCACAGCGTCGTGGAGGACCCCCAGCATCCGCAGACCGTTCACTCCTGAGAGAGAACAAACAAACAAAAAGAAAAGAGATAAGATTGAGAGAAAGATAACAAAAAAAAAAAAGAAGGAGTGGAGGAATAAAGGGAAGAGAAAAAAAAAAGTTAATTCCTCAAAAGTTGTTGAACCTGCATAAACAAAATACAATCTGATAAAAAAGGCACTTTTACCTTCGAAGGAGAGCTCTTTGAGTCTGGCGTTGGAGCGGGCCTCCTGGACTTTATCTGTCAGGGACTTCCAGGCCTCTGTGGGACGGAGGGAGAAGACAACACGTGTCAGCTTAGTGTCTCATCTCTGCGTAAGTATTAAAAATACAGTTTAGTTCAGCTGTAATGAGGATTTTGAAATAAGAGATCGTTCCTGTTACACATTCACTTCAATAACTTTAGTGACATTTTCTGCCATCGAGTGTCATAACTACGCTACATGGAAACAGAACAAGAAGATTAGAACGGCGTGGACCTTCGATACTCTCGCAGCGGATCTGGAAGCCGTCATCGCTGCAGATCTCAAAGATGAGTCCCTTCTTGGGCTTGCTGTCCATAGAAGAGTCCCTGCGGCTACCCTCCTGGTCAGGGCTGGCCACCAGTAGAGAACCAGCAGTGGTCTCGCTTTTCTCCTCAGGGAACTCACTGGTTTTACTGGTTAAAGCAGGAGGTTCAGCAGACTTGGCGGAATAAACACTGCAAATAAAATACATTTTGAAATTAATCTCATTATCCATTGACATTAATAGTACGGAATGGAAGGGGTGACAAGCTTGCGTTACTCACTTTTTGCTGGTGCCCCTCTCTCTGGGCTTGCCTGTGTCCATGGGCTCGGGAGAGACTGTCTCTCTAGACCTGCAGTGGTAGAGGGAATTCAAACATGGATAAGCAGCAGGTGGCAACTGTAGTATGTTAAAGTATAGTCCTAGTTAATTATTTAATGAGTTATCGGTTATGTGAGAATATTACCCAGGAACGGAGGTGGGCCGGTCTCCCTGCATCTCCCGAGGAGGCTCTGCCAGCCAGCCCTTGTGTTTCTTCCCACTGGCCTTGTCTGGACTCTGCCTCGTCCGCTTGGCTTTCTGCTTGCCTTTCCCCGAGCACGTGGATGCCGTTACGGCAGCGCTACACTTCAGCTCTTGTTTCTGCTCTGAGGAGGACCTGGATTTAGACATGGTGTGAGAGCTTTGAGAGCTGGAACTCTGGGAGAGCACGCCGACCAGGTGTCCCTTGTCGAAATCCTGTTGGACCGGGCTGGGGGCCGGAGCCACAGGTTGTCCACTGGCATTTGGTGGGTGCTGCTGCCGCTGGAAGGCACCGCTCTCCGGGTCCATCTGCTGCCTGACAGACATGCTGATGGTCTGATGAGAGGGAAGAACGCAGATGCTGCTGGCAATGGAGGTCTGGGCGGGGCTGCACAGCTGGGACAGAGGAGCTCCAGACTGAAGCAGGTTGTGTGGTCTGGCTTTGAACAGGAGGCTGCTGATGGGTCCTGTGATTTCGGTGGAGCTGAGCACCGGGGTGCTGAGAGAGACCGAGCCTGGCGTGATGAGGCCTCCGGGCCCGCTGGGCTGAGCCATGGACACCATGTTCAGCACTGCTGACTGGTTGGGGTTGAGCCCTGAGACGGTGCAGGGAAGCAGGTGGGTGGAGGCAGCGTGGCACAGGATGCCAGGCTGCCCACTGGGAAGAGGCATCCTCTGCTGGATGGGCTCAAAGTACATGACTCCTGATTTGGGTCTCTTGATAATGTTGGGGACTTTGCGGTGAGAAGTGGCGGCCGTGGTCAGGGTGCCCAGCTCGGACTGGGCCATCTGTGGCGAGGACAGGTTGATCAGAGTCATGTTGGGTCTCACTTCAGACGGGCCCAGGGTGGGCTGGCTCCTAGAGCGGGCCAGTTTTTTAGTCTTCCGTGGCTGGAGACGGGAGATGGGTCGCTTCTTGCCGTGTCCAGATGCGGGCACAGCCGAGGACGTGGAGATGGAGGCACTGGACACAATGGTGACATTGGGGGCCAGGTCATGCCTCCGTCCGGCCTCGGTCACCAGAATCTGGGGCTCGTGGGAGGGCAACCCAATCAGGAGGCCAGAGGTGGTGCTGGGAATGCCAGGCTGGAAGCCCGTCTGGGTGGTGCCGGTGAAAGTATGGATCTGAGGGTGATGGGGCATGGTGCCCAACACTTTACCCCCAGCAGGAAAGATCGGCTGGGAGGTGGTTATCCCGGTGGTGAGCCCTGTGGTTAGAGTCATGGTATCCATCACTCCTGTTGCGCTGGACGATGGGGTGATCTGGATCTTCTGAGTGACACCATTGGGGAGTGTCTGTAGGACGTAGAGGGGCTGCAGATGCTGGTTGACCACAATGAGTTTTTCCGGGCCTGGTTTTAAATGGGAGGTGGTCTGGACGGCCGTGCTGGCCACATGGGAAGGTCCGGGGCTGACTGAAGATGGAGGAGGGATGTACTTCTGTCCCTGGAGAGACAAGGTGGGTGAGCTGGGTAGGACTGGGGTCCCAGAACTCCTGGTCAGATCCTGGTTACCTGCTTCTACAACTTCTCCCAGGGAGGCACTGGAGATGTGCTCAAACTGCACCGGGGTCATGTGACCTTCTCTTACCTGAGATTCTCGGCTACCTCCACTTCCTTCCTGCTGGCTCTCAGGGGACACGCCGGCCCCTCCTTTCTGCTGCTTGTCCTCGCCTCCTTTCTCAGTGATTGTCTCGTCCGAGGCTGTCAGGGACAGCATGGTGCACTCTGAGCCTTCTGAGACGAGGCCACCGTGGTTCAGGTTGTTGACCGTGGGGCTGCGAGTGGTCAGGACAGAGAGGTCAGAAGGCAGCTCCAGAGGTAGACCATACGGCTCTTCCACCGAGATGGATGTGTTCACCCTGCTCTCCACGGGCTCAGTGCTGGCCAGCGGCTGGGGGAAGTCCTCAAAGAGGATGTCTTTGCGGCGGTTGACGCCCACCCCGTAGCCCCCGTCCAGGGAAAGGAGCTCAGAGGAGGCGGCCTCAGGCTGCTGCCCCAGGGCCTGCATGGAGGGCGTGTTGAGGACAAACTCCATGATGTCCGAGGGCAGGATGTTGCCACAGTCGTCGCTGTTGTTGTTGTCAGAATCAGACTTAAGGTCAGTGTTAAGTGAGAGCTGGGCCTCCAGGGGGTCCTGTCCCTGTGACGACTTCACCCCGCCCAGAGGGAGGGAGTTGTCCTTCTGGCTCTTCCTCCCTTCTCGGATGTTGTTGCTGCTGCTACCGCTGCTCCCACCCCCTCCACTGCCATTGTCTGCCTCCTTCCCGGAGTCATGCTCCAGCTTCTCCGTGTGCCTCTCTCTGCCCTTCCTCTTACCCGCGCTCTTGTGGGAAGAAGTCGCCGCGGTGGCGGTGGTGTTGTTTGCGTTGGCGTCGCTCTCTGAGCTGTCGTCAACGCCGTCCAGCTGGCCGATCTGCTGGTGGCCCAGGAGGCTCTGGGTGGGAACACCCTCATCCACAGCGGCAACAACCCTCTCCTCCTCCTTCAGGAAGCTCTGCAACTGAGAGCCCCTCCCCAGGCACTGGCCCATCCCCTCGATTGAGGGCATCACGGGGCCAGGGTTGATGATGGTGCGGGTGAAGTTGTAATAGTACGGATCCTTGTTGGAACACTGGTTGAATCTCCCTTCCTCTTCTTCTCCGCTGTCCCCCGAAGAAGAGGTACTCCTATCGTCCGCACCGTCCACCTGGCCTTCCGCCGAGCGCCTGCTGCCTCCGGCCTTCCTCTTCCCGGGCCCATCCCCGCTGCTGCTGTAGAAGGGGATATCCTGCTCTCCATAGGAGCGCACTCCGTAGAAAGGCGTCAGGCCGAAGAACATGTTGGAGCGGGCTCTGGCGCTGCGCCTCGGGTAACGCCGCTTGGTCGAACCCGAGCAGTCGCTGTCATCTTCGTGATGTTTATCCCTGTCGCCGCCTTCCTCCTCCAGCAGGGCATGGTCGTCCCGGTCGCTGGTCCCCTCGTCCTCGGTGCAGTGAGCTAGGAGGCGCTTCTCCACGCAATCCTCAGGGTGCAGTGGCGGGCTGTTCGACTCTGAGCGTGTCGGCGGTGAGAAGAGCATGGAGCAGGAAGACTTACGGTGGGGGGGTCCCTCCTGGCCCGTGGGACAGATGGAAGCGGTGATGCAGGAGTCAGAGGAAGAACTCACGGTGTTGGTCCCGTTAGGGTCGGTCTTCAGCGGCGTCAGGGACGCCTTGACTATAGCCCGCTTCTTGTCTCTAGCAGCGGCGATGACGTTGGCTGTTAGTCTTGCTTGAACCTGCGAAGCCCTCATGCTTCTCTCTGAGGCTAACCTGGGCTGCTTTATGGCCTCTAGGCTGGCGCGGTTCTTCTCAGGGCTCGAAAACCTCTCCCTGCTCTTTGCAGATCGCCCTCTTCCTTGATTCTCCAGCTTTTCCACCTCCTGCTTGCCAGTGGCTCTGGTGTTGTTGCTGAGGGTCATAGCCTTGCTGTTGCTGTTCTGAGAAGTTGGGGTTGGAGCGTTAGTGGTTCCACCAGTCTCTTTAGCATTGTTGAGGTTCTTGTTGGTGTTCTGATGAGTCTTCTCCCGCTCTTTAGATGCCTCGCTGCTGTCAATGTTTTGGACTTTGGAGTGCTTGTCTTTGGTAGTGGGGGCCGCATGGCTGGAGGGGGCAGCCGGGGTGGCTTGGGAGCTCCGTTTCACGGCGTCCTCCTCGGCCATAGCCTCTGAAGACCACAGGGGTTTCATGGCAGCGGCAGGGGCTTTTCCCGAAAGATAATCCTGGGACTTCTTCCCGACGCTTTTGTGGAACGGAGGCTGGGGAGACCCCAATTTTCCAGCATCTTTACAAGCTGGCGCCAAGGTAACACCTCCCTCCTTGGCCAGGTTACTACTTCCACCACCTTTGTCCTTGGACAGGGTCGTGGTGGCGCGGTGGCGGGAGAGGAGCGTGACGCCAGCCGACAGGTCTGGGTCCTTCCCGTCCTGCTTCCCCTTCTCTGCTTGGGAGTTGCTGCTGCTCGCCCTTTGGTGCCCTGTCAGGACACCCGTATCTGGTGGTGGGGAGGCCTGGCTCGCTCCTGTCATCTCTGGGGCCATTTGGGAAAGTTTAGGATTCTCACACAGAGCCTGCTTGCCAGGCACGCTTTCTTTCCCACCGTCTGTCTTCATCTCAGAGATGCTGTGGCGGCGTCTGCTGTGTTGACCTCCAGGGCTGAGTGAACTAGTGTCGCGGCCCTGCGTTCGGACGCCACTGGCAGGTGGCTTCCCCTTCTCCCTCAGACCCAGGTCTCTGGAGGAGGATAGGGGAATGGGTGGGGCGGAAGAGAAGAGCCGGGCCAATTGGTTCATAGCGGCCTGTGAAGAGGAGACTACCTTCTGTCTGGACTGGGGGGAGAGGGAGGAGGTGCTGTGGCGACGGGAGCCGATGCTCCTCAGGCTGGAACTCAGAAGGGGGTCCCCCACCGTCACAATCTCATGGGCAGACTGGGAGATACCATCTGCAAAACAACATGGACACAAACATTTGACCATACTGCATGTCTCCACGTGTGAATGGTAGTTTACAATGACAGTTTGAGGCAAATTGGGGTAAAGAGTTTGAAGATACCTGGGGATGGAAGTGGTCTGGAGCCAGGGGATCGCTGGCACGGGGGGTAGCTGGGGTGCCTGTTCCGTTTGTAAACTTTAGGAGGATTTGGGCTGGAGGGCAGCAGGGACAGGCGGTCGGAGGGCTTCAAGGAGTCAAACGGCTCGGGCACTGGAGAGGGGACTTTCTCTGTCAATGAAAAGATGAATGCAACAAAGTCTTCAGAATACTGCATTGTTGAGGAAGAGCTTCCAAGTAAGCATTTACCATTTATACCTGCTGTACCCGTAACAAATAAAATGTAATCAATGCGTTTACATGCCGGCTACATACTAGACCAAATGTAGTGGAGTTCAAATTTGAATAATTAATAATGCAGTGATTCTACATTCTGGCTCACACCTGAGATGGGAGTTAAAGGGCTGTGGGAGATGGTGCGGTTCTCCTCTGGAAGAGCACTCTTCAGGTCAGGCTCCACCACAGTGGGACGACACACCAGGATCCTGCAAGTGTAGACACAGCGCTTCCGGGCATCTAGAGTGCTCCAGTACACCCTGGAACACCTGCGGTGACAGAAACAAACCAATGAAAATCAGTCATGTTGCATTGACTCCTTCACATAAGCCGTGCGCACTGTGTGGTACTTACTGGTAGCCGACGGGGAAGAGTTTGCGCTCGCAATCCGAGAGCTCAGTCAGCATTCCAAGGCAATCGATTGTCATGGAGCCTGCAATGGAAGAAAGGAAGAGTTAAAAACCCTTAATCCAAGGAAGCTATTCAGAAACATGCTCGTTGGGACAGCTAGTGTCTCAAAAAACTCCACGGAGACTCCTGGTCATTTCACTACTAGCAGCTGATTTACCAAATTCAAGGGCTTGATGATCAGTTGAACATTTGAATCCGGTGTGCTGCCTAGCTCTGGAATAGATCAAATATGATCAGATAACGGTGGGGGGCGTTTGTGACTCGACCATAGAGATCTCTCTCTATACATGGCTGTGAGGGGTTTATATGAACATACACACACCTATCATCATGTGGATGTTCTCTGGCTGAATGCCGGTCAGGAACTTCCGCCGCAAGCTGATCCCCTCCAGGTCTACCAGGATCCTCCGCGTGACCTCGAAGCCAGACTCGGACACCACCTGGGCAAGAAAGTCATTTATTTCAAACAAAGTGCCCACAAGAAGACCCTTCTCCTCACTGTGACCTCATTTTGACCCAAGCAGGAATATGGTTTCTATAGATAATGGTTGGGCTAAATGCATGCATGTTGTTTTTACCTTTTACGAGTAAGCCAGAGCATAAAATAAAAAAAAAGACATAAAAATGGGTAGTTTATCTGTAAAGTTTTCGTATCTTATGTTCTAGATGTTTGCGTGTGATTCTGCAGGTGGGTAAGGGAGGTGGGCTGGAGAAGATAAGGGAGGAGTTCAGCTTTGCATCTCACCTCTCCTTTGATGAGGTCCCGGTGGCGCTGGCAGTAGACCTTCTTGTCCTCCAGGAAGACACAGTGGCGCTGCCGGGCACACATGAAGTGGTAGTTTCTAGTGCAGGAGGTCAGGCAGCAGCCCACTGTTGCGCCGGGACGCTGGCAGTTCTCGCAGCGCTGCAGAGGGGAAAACAAACATCACAAGATAGATAAACAACAGCGACAAGGTCATTTTAGTAATAATAAATATACCATCAGTCAATTTTTTTAGCAAGAGGGCATGCATAATAGAATGTGATGCATTAGAATCCCCATTTGTGACAGCTAGTCTTACTGGGGTCCGACATAACGAAGACAGAGACAAAGTACTTCACAATTTACATACATTTAAAATCATTAACATGTAGTGTGTGTGCGCACGCGCGCGCATCTATCAGTTCCACATACAAGTCAGAACATACAGATAACAAGTAGGCCACATGGGGGAGAGGCGTTGTGCCGGGAGGTGTTGCTTTATTTGTTTTTTTGAAACCAGGTTTGCTGTTCACTTGCACTATATAAGATGGTACGTTTCCTTGAATTTGTTCTGGACCTGGGGACTGTGAAAAGACCCCTGGTGGCATGTCTAGTGGGGTAAGTGTGTGTGTGTCAGCTCTGTGAGTAAGTAGACTACGCGATTTCAAACAATGTTTCTTATATTAAAAAAAACAACAAGTAAAGCAGTCAGTCTTTCCTCAACTCTTAGCCAAGAAACTGGCTTGCATAGAAGACACATGTGTGAGTGCAAATGTACAAGTACAATAGCAACATATTTTCAAGGGAAACATACACTACATGACCAAAAGTATGTAGATACCCATTTGTCGAACATCTCACTTTAAAATCATGGGCATTAATATAGAGTTGGTCCCCTCTTTGCGGCTTTAACAGCCCACACTCTTCTGAGAAGGCTTTCCAATAGATGTTGGAACGCTGCTGAGGGCACTTGCTTCCATTCAGCCACAAGAGCATTAGTGACATCGGGTGATTAGACCTGGCTCGCAGTCAGCGTTCCAATTCATCCTAAAGGTGTTTGATGAGGTTCAGGTCAGGGCTTTGTGCAGGCCAGTCAAGTTCTTCCACAACACTCTCGACAACCATATCTGGATAGACCTAGTTTTGTGCACAGGGGCAATGTCATGCTTTAACAGTAAAGGGCTTTCCCCAAACTGTTGCCACAAAGTTGGTAGCACAGAATATTCTACAATGTCATTGTATGCTGTAGCATTAAGATTTCCCTTCACCGGAACTAAAGGGCCTGGCCCAAACCATTAAAAACAGGCCCAGACCCTTAATCCTCCTCTTCCAAACTATACAGTATACAGGTAGTGTTCTCCTCACATCTGTCAAACACAGATTTGTCCGTCGGGCTGCCAGATAGTGACACGTGGTTCATTACTCCAGAGAACGCCTTTCCTCTGCTCCAAAGTCCAATGGCGGCGAGCTTCACACCACTCCAGCTGACTCTTGGCATTGCGCATGGTGATCTTAGGCTTGTGTGAGGCTGCTCGGCCATGGAAACCCCTTTCATGACACTCCCAACCAAACAGTTATTGTGCTGACGTTGCTTCCAGAGGCAGTTTGGAACTTAGTAGTGAGTGTTGCAACTGACAGGATTTTTACACGCGATCCGCTCCAGCGGTCCAGTTTTGTGAGCTTGTTATGGCCTACCACTTCACGGCTGAGCTGTTGTTATTGTGATAATGTCTAGGAGCAAGATCACTTACAGTTGACCGGGGCAGCTCTAGCAGGGCTGAAATTTGACGAATTGACTTGCTGGAAAGGTGGCATCCTACAACGGTGCCATGTGAAAAGTCACTGAGCACTTCAGTAAGGCCATTCTACTGCCAATGTTCGTCTATGGAGATTGCATGGCTGTATGCTCGATTTTACACACCTGTCAGCAACGAGTGTGGCTGAAATTGCCAAACCCACTCATTTTGAACATCTTGGCCATGTTCTGTTATAATCTCCACCCAGCACAGCCAGAAGAGGACGGGCCACCCCACATATGCTCTCTCTAATTCTCTTTCTTTCTTTCTCTCACTCGGAGGACCTGAGCCCTAGGACCGTGCCCCAGGACTACCTGACATGATGACTCCTTGCTGTCCCCAGTCCACCTGGCCATGCTGCTGCTCCAGTTTCAACTGTTCTGCCTTGTTATTATTCGACCATGCCGGTCATTTATGAACATTTGAACATCTTGGCCATGTTCTGTTATAATCTCCACCCGGCACAGCCAGAAGAGGACTGGCCACCCCACATAGCCTGGTTCCTCTCTAGGTTTCTTCCTAGGTTTTGGCCTTTCTAGGGAGTTTTTCCTAGCCACCGTGCTTCTACACCTGCATTGCTTGCTGTTTGGGGTTTTAGGCTGGGTTTCTGTACAGCACTTTGAGATCTCAACTGATGTATGAAGGGCTATATAAATACATTTGATTTGATTTGAATGCGTTTCCACATCCTAAATTAATATACACTATATATAAAAAAAAATGTATCCATGCTTTTGTCACTTCTAGGTTAGACTACTGCAATGCTCTACTTTCCGGCTACACGGATAAAGCACTAAATAAACTTCAGTTAGTGCTAAATACGGCTGCTAGAATCCTGACTAGAACCAAAAAATGTGATCATATTACTCCAGTGCTAGCCTCCCGACACTGGCTTCCTGTCAAGGCAAGGGCTGATTTCAAGGTTTTACTGCTAACCTACAAAGCATTACATGGGCTTGCTCCTACCTAGCTCTGATTTGGTCCTGCCGTACACACCTACATGTACGCTAAGGTCACAAGACGCAGGCCTCCTAATTGTCCCTAGAATTTTTACGCAAACAGCTGGAGGCAGGGCTTTCTCCTATAGAGCTCAATTTTTATGGAACGGTCTACCTACCCATGTAAGAGACGCAAACTCGGTCTCAACCTTTAAGTCTTTACTGAAGACTCATCTCTTCAGTGGGTCATATGATTGAGTGTAGTCTGGCCCAGGAGTGGGAAGGTGAACGGAAAGGCTCTGGAGCAACGAACCGCCCTTGCTGTCCCTGCCTGGCCGGTTCCCCTCTTTCCACTGGGATTCTCTGCCTCTAACCCTATTACAGGGGCTGAGTCACTGGCTTTACTGGGGCTCTTTCATACCGTCCCTAGGAGGGGTGCGTCACTTGAGTGGGTTGAGTCACTGATGTGATATTCCTGTCTGGGTTGGCGCCCCCCCCTTGGTTTGTGCCGTGGCGGAGATCTTTGTGGGCTATACTCGACTTTGTCTCAGGATGGTAAGTTGGTGGTTGTGGGGGCTGTGCTTTGGCAAATTGGGTGGGGTTATATCCTTCCTGTTTAGCCCTGTCCGGGGGTGTCCTCAGATGGGGCCAGTGTCTCTTGACCCCTCGTGTCTCAGCCTCCAGTATTTATGCTGCAGTAGTTTGTGTCGGGGGGCTAGGGTCAGTTTGTTATATCTGGAGTACTTCTCCTGTCCTATTCGGTGTCCTGTGTGAATTTAAGTGTGCTCTCTCTAATTCTCTTTCTGTCTCTCTCTCTTGGAGGACCTGAGCCCTAGGACCATGCCTCAGGACTACCTGACATGATGACTCCTTGCTGCCCCCAGTCCACCTGGCCGTGCTGCTGCTCCAGTTTCAACTGTTCTGCCTTATTATTTGACCATGCTGGTCATTTATGAACATTTGAATATCTTGGCCATGTTCTGTTATAATCTCCACCCGGCACAGCCAGAAGAGGACTGGCCACCCCTCATAGCCTGGTTCCCCTCTAGGTTTCTTCCTACGTTTTGGCCTTTCTAAGGAGTTTTTCCTAGCCACTGTGCTTCTACACCTGCATTGCTTGCTGTTTGGGGTTTTAGGCTGGGTTTCTGTACAGCACTTTGAGATATCAGCTGATGTACGAAGGGCTATATAAATACATTTGATATACAAAAGAAAGAATATACATTAGTATGAATATGTATTTAGGATCATAAGTCTTACCAACTGTTTCCCTCGGATTACGGCCATGTGTACGTTTTTCAGAGAGCCATCGTCATCCTCAAACACCTCGGCTGACCACAGGGCACAGTTCACATGGGTCCACTCGTTCTGCCCGATGTACAGCAGCCTGCCGCCCTCCTGCAACCAGACACACAGCAGACGCACAAAGTACTTAGAAAACACGAAGATATATTTCAGTAACAGGGAATACGACCAAGAGCTGTACCACAACTAACAGCGACTGTTTAGCACAACTTTTACTTACGTTGATGTGATCATCTCCGTACTTGAGACACAGCACACACTGGCGGTTGTCGCTGACGTCAGGCGGTGGGAGCAGCTCAGGACTGTCTTCACGGCTCAGGTCTGAGAGAGATACAAGGATGTCACAAACACATCAGCGTCATATCCTGCAACTGAAATGGTATCAGAAAGTATCAATTGCATACTTAGTGTAGGAGTGTATCCCAAATGGCACCATATGAATAGTGCACTACTATGGTCCCAGGGCGTTGCCCTTGGTGTTGCCCTTTACTTGTGTTGAGTAGACTCACCGTGGAGCATAGGGAGAGGTGGAGGAAGTAGAGGTCTGAGCGGAGGGGGGGAGGTGGGATAGTCTGGCTCTACGTGGATCTTGGAGCAAGGGGCCGGGATGATCTTCTTCCTGAGGGGCTGCTCGGCACGGGCGATCTCCTCACGCTCCTGCCACTGGGCATAGTTGTGGTCCAGAGAGGGGGGCAGCACGGCATTGGGGAGGAGGCCACTGCTGCAAGACAAGTATAGACTCAGACCCTGTTTGAATTCATCCTTCCTGCCGTGTTAACATTGGATTGGGGAAAGCAGGTTGTTTTCTACTGCATTGATTTCACAATTTATGTCAATTTAGATCAGTGAACACAGTACTTCACAGTAAGAATATTTGAACAGGGTCTAACACATTGACTGAAATAATTGCACAGGTCACACACACACACACAACCTGTTTTACCCCAAGTAACTCTACCCCAAAGCAGTGAATTCAGTCGATATTCAAGAGCATAAACGATCCTAAATGTAAACCCATTTCCAAACCGCACCGTTTATCATCTACTGAACGACTGACTACTTGAGTTAAGAACTTTAATGAGCCAAAATACAAAAAAGTCCAGGTAGCACATAACAGAGCCCATCAGATATTTATGTAGTAGGTCCCGTTTAACTAATATACATGGACTCTAATAATTGAACAATTACTTGTTAGTTTACAACTGTACAATTTATGCTCCCCACATATAAAAACCACAAGACTGTCAGAAAGGTCTGAACCCAAGATGGTAATTTTGATGACTCAAATGGTGAGCCTACTGTAGTCTATTGTACCATGTAAGCTGGTACACACAAGTTGTACTTCATGTTTTAGTGTGGAAAACAGCTGTGAAGATTTTTCCACAATATTCAACTGACATAATTACAATCAAAGAATACATTTTTTTTTTTTAAATCACATTTTATTAATTACATATGGAAAAACGTATTTGAGTCAGGCCAGCAGCAGATGAAACAGAAAGTGAATTGTCACATGGCCAAAGCATTGCATTCCGGTTTAGCCCACCGACACAGTTTCGGCCCCAGCTACTGGGCCCTACTTGTTTCCTATAGGCTTGTACCATCTATATTATGACAGCACCAGCAGTTAGCTACCAACAGCTGGCAGACGTGTTAAATTAGTTAGTTTAGTGTTAAGTGATATTTCGATGGAAGACACAAGCTAAATGCAGTAGCTTTACAGCTAGCATAGAGGTTGTAAACTAGCTCTTTCACTTACCCGGTGAAACCTTGAACAATTCTCTGTCTCTGCTGGCTGTTTGTAAAACTTTATAAACCACGTTGTTGGTTGCGACAGCATCCACTTTGAAAAAGCAATGTTTCGCTGAAGAGCCCCCCTTCCATTGTTGAAAGCCATGGAGGTTCTCAATGATGAAATGTGCCCCGCAGATTGACGAGTAGACGCCCAATTAGCCCGCCTCATTCTTACAAATGTATACCACTTTTTAAGAAGTGTCTCATTTGCGTGGCCATAGAGGCAGATACTCACATTTGCATAGCAAGTGTTTGCTACACCCTGCTACCACACAAAACTTGGCCATCTTGAATACAAACGCGACAGGGTAGCCTAGTGGTTAGAGTGTTGGACTAGTAACCGAAAGGTTGCAAGTTCAAATCCCCGAGCTGACAAGGTACAAATCTGTCGTTCTGCTCCTGAACAGGCAGTTAACCCACTGTTCCTAGGCCGTCATTGAAAATAAGAATTTGTTCTTAACTGACTTGCCTAGTAAAATAAAGGTAAAATAAAAAATAAATTAAAAAAATTGCTAGCTAAGCCCCATACTACTAGGCAACAGCTTTTTTTTAAACCCACGAGTATATGAAGGGATGGATTTGTATTTCCTCACTGTGTAACGCTGACCGCGGTACGTTGTGTTTATATTTCTGAAGTTGAAGCAGATTTGGAAGAAAAAAAACAAACCCAACTTATAGAACAATATTATAGAAAATAAAAAAGTATTTTAGAGCTTTCCATTTGGGAATGTTTTCCAAGTTACTATATGCGTTTCTGGCATTGAGAAAGACGCTACATGCGCTTTAAATATTTAAATTAACAATTGGCGGTTGAACAGAGGGACTAAAATGGCGCGCGACCGCAGAGGAGTGTTCAAAGCTCATATCTCAAAAAGGGACACGGGGTGGCCCCTTTCTCACAATGGAAATGGGAGCATGCACAATGCATGAGCTATGGCAAGATGATATCCAGGCACTGGGGAGCAAGAGGAGAGGAGAACATAGATGGACTGGGCTCCTCAGGTCAGTTAGTGTCATTTGTTTGCACAGATGCTCCCGTGCCTTGTAGGCCCCTATGTATCAGAGAGTACTTGAAAAGTTAACTTAAAATGGGATTAAAACCTTATGGTTTGGGGCAAATAAGAAGCCATCTCTTGATTCATCAAATCTACTGTTACACATGAATTGAGTTAGTCAATATGAATCATCAATGCGACAGGCTAATCTCATTGATATGTTGCTGTTCACACTCACTTGGTGGAGAATTTGTGCGTTTCCCAGAATCGGGACTCCTTGACTTTGAACCAAGGGAACACGCGCTCCATTTGCTGCAACAGAGACAGGGGGAAAATAGATGTTAAAGGCCCAGTGCAGTCAAACAGATTATTCTGTGTTTTATACACATTTCCACACTATGATGTTGGAATAATACCATGAAAGTTAAGCTAATGTCCTTTTAGTGTAAGAGCTATTTGAAAAGACCACCTTAAATGTAAGTCTGTTTTGGTGGGATGGGAGTTTTGGCCTTCCATGGTGACGTCACCATGCAGTAAAGTAGTTAGACCAATAAGAAAGAGTTCCAAACCTCTGCCAATAACAGCTCATTTCCTCACCCGGATAAAGAAGGACTTGACCATGCTATTGGCTTTCCTGTTCTCTGGCTGCCCGCCGTCTGAGTTGATGGCCGTCTGGATGATCTTCACTATGTCGTCACTGAACTCAAGCTGAAATAAAGAAAACACCACACCGAGTGACACACTGCCTTCTATCTCATACCTCCACCCCCTCTCTGAGAGTGAACTGCGTTTGAACTGAGCGAAGAGAGTTCCCCAGGGCTGAGCAACCATGCCCCTACTCGGGTGTCTGGATGATGTGGCTGTGTATTCATACACACATAGCTAGTGTGATCACGCAATGCTGGGCAGATGCTGATAGGATGAAATAATTGAAATGGACTGAAACGACAGTCTGAAAATATCAAAGCTTTCGCAGCGGGAAGTTGATTGAATGTGTTTCGAAGGCGTGAGGTTGTGAGAGTACACGAGTGGGACGTGATTTTAGACTCACCACAGACTTGTAGCGCCCCGCGTCCAACTTCTTCACCACAGACTCCAGGTCGAGGGGGGAGTCATTGGGGGGCGCGACCTCAGTCAGGACTGGGGGGTCTGGCCCCTCGGGGGAGCGTCGGGTGGGTAAACTCTCCGTCTCAGGGTTCAACTCAGGCGGCTTCATCACAGCCTAACGAGAGATGGAGATGGGGGGAGGGGGTTTACATCTGTTCATGTGCTCTCTCCTTACACTTCACAGACAAACAAACAAATAATCTGTAGGGCCAGGTGTTTTTCATGTGACCAAAACTAACAAACTCTAGGCACTAGTTATAGCTGACATTCCAGGGCCAAGAGGTTTTCCTGACCCTGTCACATGAGCAGGAAAAACTTGGCCAGGTTCTACCAAACAGCCAGAGCGCTTTAAGTCTTTCCCAACTTGGTCAGGAAAAACCCCCGGCCCTAAACCATGCAACACAATATCCCCTTCTCACAGATATCCCTTCTCCTCACCTGTCTGTAGCGGAGCAGGTGTGTGGAGGTGCGGGAATTGAGCAGCGCGGTGAGGACCCGGCGCACCAAGCCCTGCAGCTCCTTCTCCAAGGCCGTCCTCCACTCGGCCGGCTGATGCTTCGTACAGCTGGTGCAGGTGTAGGCCACGCTCTCTGGCAGATTGGACAGCAACTCGTACATCTCGTCTAGTAGGGGGAGACAAGGGAGTAGAAAGGGAGGTTGATGTTTTACACTCATTTATCGGTCGATTCGGCGTATCAAAAGTGTTGATTTACTTCCATGCGAAGTAAATGACTATGGAAAGACATTTCACAAGTGTTTTTGGGTATATCAACAGAAGTTGAAATTGATAAACACATTTAAGTAGTGAACATACAGCAGCCAAAAGAAAGAATGGTGCAGAGTTCAAATCTGTATCGCTTCATAACAGGAGAGGTGTTGAGAAACAGACAGACTGAAAGAGGACATTGTTTCCAGTGAGTCGAGTTGTGAAACAAGAGCGCCCGCTAACCTGTGAGGTTCTCACACTTGGAGTGGACCCAGTGGTCGCATCTCCCACACTGCATCATCTTGCTGTCGTAGTCGTCGTCATCATAGCACTTATCGCAAAGGGGGCAGAAGTTACCTGGAAAACATATGTCATTGTGTCATAGAAAGCTACTACACACACACACTTCCCTCCAAAACCTAACTCTTTTCATAGTACTGAGACAGATGCCAGGGTCGTGTTCATTAGGGACCAAACAAAACTAGACTGACTGAACGGGCTACCTGGACTTTGCCAACAAGAAACGTGTGCTCTTAACTTTTATTTTTTAATTTATAGTCCTGCTTGAGAGTTACCTTTAGCAAAGAGTTTGGCACAGTCATGACATCGGGAGAAGTCATGTGACCACTGGGCGTCCCAGGCCTTCCCAGGTTTCGTGGCTCCACAACTCTTACAGCGCACACACTTGGTGCAAATCTGGACACAACAAGGGCACAGAGGAGAGACAATTCATGACAAATGAATATGGTTAAACAAAAGGCAGTCGATATGAAATAAACGTTAAATGTCTCCAGGGTGTAGTTACTGTCTAAACCTTACCCTAAAAACATATCCAATTTTCATCCCTACACCTAGCCTTAACGTTTGGGTCTACTTTCCCGAATATACACTAACAAAAAAAAAAAACATTTTAGTGCTTGGATGAGGAAGGATGACGTGATGCATACCCAGACCCGTTTCTTCTTGGTGGGTCTGGTGGGATGGTTGGGTCCCAGGCACTCAGGGTGGTAGCTGTTTCGGCACTTCTCACACTCCAGAAGTTGCTGCTTGCGGAAGAAGAGGTGGAGACAAGCAAGTTAGCAACCTAATTACCCTGGCCTAAAACATAAATCTCTACCTCTTGGTGGAAGACATTGACTAGAGCCAGACAAAACAGGGATAGTGATAAACCAAATAAAGTATTCTCAAACTCCCAAACCCCAAATAGCCTTTGTTACTCAGAATCAAATCGCTCGAAAGGGAGAGCCTTACTTTAGTCTTCTGGTGCTGGAGGCCACAGGTATGGCAGAAGCGACAGCGGCGACAACACCAGTTCTCCCACTGCTCCTCCAGAGGGCGCTCAGTCTCCCCCAAGCAGAAGAGATGGAAGGGCTCACAGCACACCTGGCAGAAAACAAACTGGAGGAGGATAAGAGGGAGGAGAGTCAGTGCAGCAGAGTCAGTACGGTTGAAATGAATAAAATGGGTACTAAAGTAGGATGTGGCTATAAAACAGGTATTGGACATACCGACAGTATGGCGGGGCTGCAGGGGTGCGTGCTACACCACCGGTTAAAACTATAAATTAACTATCTAAGATGTGCCAAATAAATTATATCCAGCTCAGGGCTCTAGCTATGCATTTAGTTTGCTAACTCGCTAGTTAAGTGGCTAGATCAAGCTTCTTGGTTACAGCGGAGACAATCAATCCTCTCCTAGATTAAGATCCATGTTGCTTAAATTGCTTTGGTAATACAGTATACCCCGGTATGAAAAAAATCTGTATACCGCCCAACCGTAGTCGTAGCCTTTGATATGTCATATGTTGAATGCTTGAAGTGGGCCCGCTGGTGCTGTCCGGTACAACCCCATGATAGACCAGCGGCATGTCCAGTGGGGTGTTCCACCATGTTGTTAGACGAGTAGCTCACTTTATTCAATTCTTATTTTGAAATACAAAGAAGTGCTCCTTTTCCCTAATTTTGAGAGCAAGGCCAGCCTGTTCTCACCTTTGTTATGTGTGAGTGAGAGGGTGTGCACAGGAGTAGAGAGAAAGAGGCTCTCGTGACTCACCTCGACGTTGCCACTGCTGGCACAGAGGAAGCAGACGACCCGTGGAGTGATTGGCACAGAGGTGATGAGGCTGAGGCCACCCGTGGCCCACACGTTTTCCACATCATGGTCCTTCTTAAAATCTACTCTGATTCTGTGCACTCCGTCGCTGGGCACTTTCTGCTTGGCGGTGCCCCCAGTCGAGGGAGTGCTCAGCAAGTTTAAAGTACTGCTCTCAGGTTTGGTGGCTAACGGCTTCTGCTGCTAGGGAGAGGGAAGTGGATGAGAGAGGGGTCAGGGATGAAGGCCAAGGGAGCATGCATGGGACTTATGGAATATAAATTCTATATCATTTTATTGTCCATCCAAAGATAGACATTTGCCTTTGGCATCGCCTTACAAGGGAACTGCAAAACATACCTTCTCTTTTGGTTTGGTGGGTTTAAGTTGTGGCGGGACAGAGCGAGGAGTCTGTTTCTTCATTTGCTTCCCTTCGGTTGCTGAGGGGACACAGGTTATAACAGTACCAACAATAGCTACTATGCCATTTAGAGCAAATCAGTGCTTTTCAACAGAGAAATGCAATTATATTATTTCATAGTGTTAACAGCAGGATATACTCGTGTACAAGGGAAAATACAATGGAAAACAGCTATTTTCTAGCTATTTCACAAAGGGGTAATCTTAACCATTACAATATGGCTCCTCCTACCTGTGTCTGTGATGGGTGTGGCCAAGCACTGCTGCTGGGGCTTCCCCTTGTGTTCTGTGGGTGGAGACTTGGGAGCCCCTCCTCCCTCCTTTTTTAGAGGCCCCTGGGTGGGCTGGGGCCTCTGCTGCGGGGGCTGGGGTGTTGGTGGGGAGGGGGAGCTCTGGGGCGAGGAAGAGAAAGGGGAGGAGGGAGGGGTAGGCTGCTGAGGCTTGCGTTCCTTCCTACTAGCAGCACCCGTGGGTGCCGTTGCAAGATGTTTATGGTCTTGCCCAAGAGCGGTGGCGCAGCTGGGGGTCTGGGGGGGCTGGTCGTTTGGGGGGGTAGGATTCTCGGCTGGGGGGAACTGCAACTGTGGCAGCGGCTGTTTATGCTTCTCCTCACCTGGCTTCGGGGGAGGGGTTTCACTCTTTTTGTGAGGGGGCTCCTCCTTCAAAGGGGGTGGGGCCGGTTTGAGACTAGGCTCAGCGCTTGTTGGGTCCTTGACGGGGTGTAGCGCCTCCTTTTTTTCTGACAGTTTGTTCTTCTTCTTGTCTTTTTTGCCTAAAAATGCAAAAATGATGCAATCCCGTCAATTACACTGAGAACTGAAGACATTGTGGATTTGTGGAAAAAGGCTTTATTAAAGACACTGACCTTTCACTTGCTTCTGGAGAAAAATCTTGGAAGGCATCCACTGCAAGTTCTGACACTTTCGGACCCTGTGACGTACACGCATACAGTCAGTCACATATTCAACATTGTGGCGTTAAATGAGTGAAACTGCGAAATTGCTCAACTCAACATAACAGGATTCTCATACTTACTTGCAACACTGCTTCTTGATATTGCGGCCCCCGAACTTGGGCTTGTCCAGGCAGTTTGTGCAGACTCCGCAGTCCTCAGGGACCTGGCAGCCAGGACACTGCCCGCAGCGCCGCGACCGCCGCCCCTTCCTGGGCACCGCCCCTCCCTCCTGGATAGTCTTGGTGTGCCTCATCACAGGCTTGATGGGAGGGGACTGGGGCTCCGCCTCTTCCGAACCCGCCACTGAAGATTTGTCTGTGGTGGGGGTGGGGAGACATTTGCAGCACACTATGGTGACACTCAAAATGTCCCAATTGGAAATAGGAAAATCACTCTTGAAACGGCGTACCAGGCCAGAAACATGAAACAGAATAAGGTATGGCCCTTACCCTGAAACGCCATGACGTCATTGAGGTGTTCGGGGAGCATTTGATTATGCGAGTGGGTCATACTTCATTACAAATATTCAAAAAGGGGACGTGCCCGTTTAACGCGGATCTTACCATCATTCCCCATGGAAGACAGGATCTTTTCTCTCTCCTCCCACGGCAAGGCACTGAGGGTGGGCATGTCGTCGGGGAACACGGCCCGGTTGCGGCCCAGGGCCACAGCGGCACGACGACACACGTGCTTGATGCGCGGCCCTCGCACCGACGTCTCCGAAGAGTCGCTCTCTTGGCTCTGGCAGAGCAAAACCAACGATATCAACACAGTATAACTTAACTTGATCGAGTTGAAGTGCCCAAATTCTGGGACTGTGTATTTCCAAGTACTTTTTAATTAAATTAAAAATACATCTATATTAACTCTTCTAAATCAGTCTCTGAAGGGGCAACTCTAATAGGGTTGTATCGTGGGAACGGAAACAAAATATGAAGCAGACAAAACACAGCCTTCTGTCATCACGCAGTGACACGTTAATTTTCCAAGCTATTGCCCATCTATACAATATTTTATATACAGCAGGTTATTAAAGGACTGTAGAATTCAGTCCGCTTCAAATTTATTTTTGTGTGGTGGAAAATCAGGTATCACCATACTGGTATCGTGACAGCTCTAATCTGTAAACCATCTTTCTCTAGGCCCTCTTCCCCGCAACAGATACACATCTTTGTTTTCTGAAGGAGAGTACTTCAACAGAATTTGTGCACGGCTGTCTGCATAATGTACAAGGTAGCTTGGCAGAATTCCCCTTCTATAACCCCCTTTCAGGGAGATTCCAGCTATCAAGTTTCAGTCTGTGTTCAAAACACTTGCAATGCTATTTATGGCAACAAAGATTCTCAGAATCATGTCAAATGATTTTATCGTGGTTATGTTGAGACAAAATAAACCAACAGAAATAGCTTAGTCAGTGAAGGGGAGAGGAACAGGGGGAGAAAGAGGGGAACTAACCTGAACTTTAGGATGGTCTGGAGACTTCAGCGACTTGCTCTTCTCGATCTTGAACAACTGCGCTTTGGCCTTCTTCAGCAGGCCCGCCACCCGCTTGTCGGCCACAGGCAGCTTCTCGGCGTGCGCAAGCATGGAACCCAGTGACGGGGCAGCCAGGGGCTTCTTGCTGCCGGTCTGCCCCAGGGGAAGGCCTGTCTGCTGGGCAGGGCCACTTGTTTTCTCCTTCTCCCCAGGCTCAGCCTCTGGCCCCCTCTCCAAGGGCCGGGTCTTTTTGGAGGCACGGCCCTTGGTCAAGATAAGGGGAATAGAGGAGTGGACTGCAGCCCTTTCTACAGGTGCTGCCTCTGTACCAGAGTCCACAGACACAGACTTCTTCCTCCCAGGTGTCTTTTTAGGAGCAACGGAGGTCAGAGACTCCTCGCCGTCCCTCCCCTCCACGGCAAACAGGCTGGGGGTCGTATTAAGAGAGGCATCTGGAGTGGACGCCTTCCCTCTCCTCTCCCAATCTTTTCTACCTTCCCTTTTGTTCTCTTTCTCACGCTCTCTGCTTTTCTCAGTCTCCCTTTCCAGCTCCTTGACTGGAGCCGAGTCCCGGGAAGCAGAGGTGCCCCTCTCTCTCCCCCCTTTCCCGGCACCGCGGCCCGTCTCCTGGGGGCTGGAAGTGAAGAGGGGGAAGAGTTGGGAAGTGGAAGAAGAGGCGGAGTTGCCGCCTGTACCGCCACCAAGGCTCCCGGCTGCTCTGTGTCCATCGGAGGAGGAAGGCCCATGTGAGGAGAGGCCCAGGGAGCCCGGTGAGAAGGTAGTGAAAGGAGCAGGCGTTAAGGCACTAGTGGGCAGAGAGCTGGAGGAGCTACAGGTGCTGCTGGCACCAGTGGAGACAGAGCCTGTCAGCAGACACAGTTCAGAGGGGGCCTTTCCTGGCGGGGCCCCTGGCTGGCTGCTCCGCGTGGTCATGGAGTGTGAAGGAGACCGGGGCTGACAACGCAGGAGTCCCAGGGTCTTCCTCCTCCTGCGTCTCACCGACCGGCCCGACTTGGGGGAGGACTGGAGGGGAGACAGCGATCCCGGGCTGCTCCCCGATGACGACTGCAAGGTGACCGACTCAAAGATGCGCGAGTGCGCCTCGCTGGGAGTAAAGCGTGGGGCGCGCAGCAGCGGGCTGCGCTTCTGGAGCGGTGACTCGAAACGGGACGAGGGGTGCTGCTGGTGGTGGTGGTGGTGCAGTGGGGAGAACAGGCGGGTGCCCGCTCCAGACCCACCGCCTTGTGCGGGGTAACCCGCTGGAGCAACCCCTCCGGCACCATGGGGCATTAGACCTACGTCTTGGGCCGTGAGAGGGGGAGGGCGGAAATTGTCAAAGATGGGCTTGCGGATAAGGCCCTCCTTTGCGTACTTAGCGGAGGAGAAGTACTGCTGCTCGGTGCGAGACCGTGATGTCCAGCGGAAGGTGGGCTCTCTCAAGATGGACCTTCGCTTGTCCTGCAGGCTGGAGAGCACCAATGACGGGCCTTGGCGAAACGGGTGGGGCAGGATCCAAGGGGAGTGGGGGTGATGCTCCGCCGTAATGGAGCCTGACTGGGCCTGCAGCGAGGGACTAAGGAGAGGGGGAGGTGGGGGGGAAGAGGAGGCGGTGGAGGCAGCCTGTTGAGAGTTGGACATCAACACTCCTGTGGCCGGACTGATGATGGCCTTCTTCCCTCCGGTGGCCAGGCTGCCTCTTCCCCTTGCCCCAAGGCTGCCCCTGCCCACACCCTGGCCTCTGCGGCCCCGCCGACCCCTCTGAATCAGCACCCGCTGCTCCGGCTCCGACAGCGGCCTGGAGGTGTGCAGCAAGTCCCCCTCCCTCTCTCCCTGGGAGGACGGGGAGTGGTCTCGCTCGGACAGGGCCTGAGTGCCCTCCGAAGCCTGGGAGTCGCACGACGAGTCGTCCAGGCTGGGGCTGCTGGAGCGGGACGACTCACCCGACGAGAGCTGGGAGGAGTGCTGGGACATGGCACTGGAGCCACACGAGGCGGCGCTGCTGCTGAAGCGCCCATTGCTGGTGCCGTTGTTGCAGCGGTTGTTGAGCAGACTGGCCGCCACGGCCGTAGCACTGCTGGCTGCGATGGTGGTGGGGGGAGGGATGGTGTCGACCGGAGCTGCGGTCACGGCGGTAGTAACTGCAGCTGTAGACGCCCGCATGGGGGAGGAGGCCGAGGCAGACTGGGGGGCAGCGACAGGGTGCGGGACAGCATCAAACCGTGCCATCTTCATGTGGGGGTGAGGGGCCCCGAAGCTGCCCTCGTCCTCGATGAAGCGCTTTGGGGTTTTGATGATGCGCAGTGAGACGGTGCTCACCACGGGCATGATGAACTGCCTGATGTTCTTCAGCTGCGTTCTCCTCCTCTTCCGGATGCCTGCCTCCATGCCTGCCCCCCCCTGGCTTCCTATGGCCACTGCCTCCTTCTCTAACAGTTTCTTTTTCTGCGCACCTTTCTTAGCGCGCTGCAGCAGCTGCTTGGCGATTGCGGCATCAGTGCGTTTGGAGGGGGGAACGATCCGCACGGGATTGACGTGGCGAGGGCTGGTTCTCAGGTTCAGCGGCCTGCCCAGCTTGGAAGGAGAGGATTCGGCGAGCGGGCTGGAGGGCGGGGAGGAGCTGTGGACGCCGGGGCTGTCGTCGTCCTCAGCAACGTGGGACGCCCTGAGCTTAGACTGCTGTTGAGGAGTGTGGGGGTCCCTATATCTGTCCCGGCGGACCCTGAAGGCCTTTTGTTTGGTTTCATCTGAACCAGAGGCTTGGGCAGCAGCCTCGACTTTGCGGCGCTCAGCAGAGGGAGGCCGTCCTCGTCTGCGCCGAGGCACGCCGGACACCGGCAAACATTTCCTGGCGATGGCCTTGAGCCGCGACTTGAGCGGGCTCAGTTTGACCTCGCGCAGCCGCTTCAGTTTGGTCACCTTGGACACACGGCTCGCTTTGAGAGGCTTGGCCTCTGTGTCGTGCTGCACGGAGCCCAGAGGCACGGAGCCCTTCCTCTCCTTCCCGTCCTCGGCCCTGTCCTTGCAGTGTGCAGCTGTGGAGGCGTGCTCCTGCCCCACCTGCCTGCTGTCATTGTTGTTGGCTGCATGGCTGCGGGCCTCCCAACTCCTCTGTGTGACAGAGGCTGGAGGACGGCCTCTCCTCTTCTCTCCGGAGCCAGGCGGCCTCCCGGGTAGCCGCTTGGCCTTCTCCGCAAGCCGTTCCTGGCCCTCAGGTTTCCCCAAGACAGACGAAGGGGAAGGGCTGGCGCCTGCGCCCCCTTTCTGTGCAGTCAGGGCTCGTGGGGGTCGGCCTCTGGGCTTCTTCTCCTGCGTGGGAGTAACTGGTATAAAACAGAAACAGAATGGGTTTCAAATAAGTGGGGCTGAACTACAAAACACTACTTCTAAGAGAACGAGATATTGATTGTGATTGTACACACAAAACTGTGAACACCTTCTACTAGATGTTGGAACATTGTTGCAGGGACTTGCTTCCATTCAGCCACAAGAGCATTAGTGAGGCCGGGCACGGATGTTGGGCGATTAGGCCTGGCTCGCATTCGGCGTTCCAATTAATCCCAAAGACGTTCGATGGGGTTGAGGTCATGGCTCTTTGCAGGCCAGTCAAGTTCTTCCACACCAATCTCGACAAACCAGGCCTAATCACCCAGCAGTGCCCTTCACTAATGCTTGTGGCTGAATGAGAGCAAGTCCCTGCAGCAATGTTCCAACATCTAGTGGAAAGCCTTCCCAGAAGAGTGGAGGCTGTTATAGCAGCAATGTTCCAACATCGAGTGGAAAGCCTTCCCAGAAGAGTGGAGGCTGTTATAGCAGCAAATGGGAAACCGACTCCATATTAATGGCCATTATTTTGGAATGAGATGGACGAGCAGGTGTCCCCATACTTTTGGTCATGTAGTGTACATAAATAAAATAATCTCACCTGCCAACGTCCTTGGCGGACTCTGTTTTCGTCGGTGTTCACTGAGTGTACCAAACCCTCCAAATGCTCCTTCCTATGGAGGGAAAATACAAGAAACACATGAAATATGGCCAAAATGTTTTCTGAAATACTTCAACCGAATAAGAGAATTTAAATTTTTTTACAGGTCAAAGTGATGAGTGAATAACAGATTCAGAATTCAAAAAGGCTCCACCCAAACCACAATGTTCAGGCCTAGCTCTACACTTCAGTCATCCCATACTGAAACTACTCAAAACAAGGACAGAGTTTAGTCCCCTTGACAATAACGGCAGTCCAATCTCACACTCGCCTGGCTGCTGACTCATTCCAGTTGGGTTCCAGTCATTTTGTTTCCCTATGCTTTCCAGATTTGCTGCCTAAAGCGGATGGAGAAGGCTCAGTCAGAATGCTAGACATTCTCAATTTGAAACTGTCCAACTCAGAGCTGAGTAACAGACGGTGCCGCCAAAACCACAAGTCAGCAAAGTGTGTTTAAATCATTTCTGCTAGTTCGTTTGGACAGATCGATAGGACCATGTGGGTTTTAGCTTGCTTGAGCCTGCTAACTGAGAGGAGTGTTAATTTACCCGTTTCCATACATTTTATTTTAAAACATTTTACAAAGTAGTTGTTTAATCGAACTGCTTAACGATTTCTGTGCATGGATTTTTTTATATTTTTTACAAAAATTATAATCCTTACAGGAAAATGCCATGGGCACTGTCAGATGTGTGGAGACATTTTACTGCAGTTAATGTAGAAGGAAAAGCTGTGCACATTTGCAAATACTGTGACAAATCACATGTGAAGAATGCAAAGATGCATAATCTGGCCAAGTGCATAAAGTTCCCTCAGCACTCACAACAAGCAACCTCTGACAAATTATGAATCAGCCACCTTATCGATAGCAACAGCTCATGATCCTCATGGAATCCAAAGTTGACTCAATGGAGGAACGCAGTCAAAGAAATGCTAATGAATGTCTTGCTCGCACTGTCCATGCAACTGGTTCACCTCTGATGCCACAGGCAATGTGTATTGGAAGCAATTTCTGAATTTTCTTTGCCCAGCATACACCCCTCCAACCAGACATGCTTTATCTACTCATTTTCTGGATTTAGGGTTCTAGTACATTTACATTTAAGTCATTTAGCAGACGCTCTTATCCAGAGCGACTTACAAATTGGTGCATTCACCTTATGACATCCAGTGGAACAGCCACTTTACAATAATGCATCTAAATCTTTTAGGGGGTGAGAAGGATTACTTATCCTATCCTAGGTATTCCTTAGAGGTGGGGTTTCACGTGTCTCCGGAAGGTGGTGATTGACTAGTGAAGGTCAAGCAAATCAGAGAAAGCAGGCTGTATTGCAATCATCTGATGGGTGGTCAAATGTTTGTGAGCAAGGAATAATGAACCAGATCATCTTCACCCCTCAACCGTTATTCTACAAGAACACAGACACAAGGGACAGACACACCGGTCTCTATATTGAGGATGAGCAGAAGGCAGTCCATGAATTTGGACCACAGAAGGTATTTGCACTGGTGACAGACAATGCTGCGAACATGAAGGCCTCTTGGTCAAAAGTGGAAGAGTCCTACCCTCACATCACACCCATTGGCTGTGCTGCTCATGCATTGAATCTGCGCCTTAAGGACATCATGGCACTGAAAACAATGGATACACTCTACAAGAGAGCCAAGAAAATGGTTAGGTATGTGAACAGTTATCAAGTTATAGCAGCAATCTACCTCACCAAGCAAAGTGAGAAGAGCACCACATTGAAGCTGCCCAGCAACACCCGTTGGGGTGGTGTTGTCATCATGCTTGACAGTCTCCTGGAGGGGAAGGAGTCGCTCCAAGAAATGGCCATATCACAGTCTGCCGATATGGACAGCCCCATCAAGAGGATCCTCCTGGATGATGTATTTTGGGAGAGAGTGGTAAAGCAGCCTGAAACCTATAGCAGTAGCCATTGCACCGATTTAGGGAGACAATGCCATCCTGTCTGAAGAAATCCATACTGCCCTGCCCACTTCCCTGTTGCTCCAAGCAGACGAAACCACAGTTCTGAAATACATCAAAAAACATGAAGACTTCTGCCTGAAGCTCATTCACACCGCAGCATACATGTTGCGCCCCAAGTATGCTGACAAGAGCATCCTGTCTGGTGCAGAGATCAACAAGGCCTATAGTGTCATCACTAGCATGTCTCATCACCTTGGCCTGGATGAGGGCAAGGTTCTTGGCAGTCTGGCGAAGTACACTTCCAAGCAAGGGCTTTGGGATGGAGATGCCTTGAGTTTTTGCATCAGAGAGGGGAAATTCTCTTTAAATAGTGAGGAGTATTGTTTGGTAACTACAATTCTTTGGTAGGTACATTTTTCTGAACATAACTTAACTGGAAGATGTTCTAGCCAAGAGGTGTTTTGCAAACATATGGGCATTAATTCACTTGTTCCAATTTATTCTGTATCCCGAGAAGGTACCAAACAAATTAATCACATCAAGAATAGCTGGGATACTAGGTTGGGGTTCTTTTACATAGAGGAGAATGTCACCTGCGTATAGTGAAATCTTAGACTATCTTTAGTATTATAGCCGTGTATTGCTGCATGAGATCTGATCACCTGAGCAAGATGTTCAATAATTAGAGGAAAAAGCATAGGCAACAGCGCACAACCCTGCCTTGTCCCTCTGAAAAAGTTCAATCGGGGCGACAATGATTGGTTAGTGAGTATTCTCGCACAAGGGTTCCTATATAAAACCTGGATCCAATTTATGAACCCATCTACAATATTACATTTCTGTAGGACCTTGAATAGATAGGACCCCTCAACTTGTTCAAAGGCCTTTTTGGCATCAAGAGATATAACGGCAAGGTCCACGTTAGGTAACCCCTACGAATACATAATGTTGAAGAGGCGCCTGAGATTAACAGAAACTTATTCTTCAGAGATAAAGCCGGTCTAGTCCAAATGGACCAATTTGCCCATTAAAATGCTAAGCCTGTTAGCCAGAGTTTGTGCAAATATTTTGGCCTGTATTAAGGGGAGATATTGGTCTATATGACCCTACCTCTTCCGGATCTTTACCCTTCTTATGTATAACTGTAATGAACGCTTCGTCCAAAGTAGATGGGAGAACTCCATCCTCACTGGCCTGAAACAACATTTTGTGCAGGTAGGGAGAGAGCATGTTGCTGAATCTTTTATAGACTTCACCAGGGTATCCATCTGGGCCCAGGGTCTTGCCACTCTGTAGAGATTTAATTGTTTTGCAAATTTCTCTAAGAGATATTTCCTTATTCAGGAAGTTGGAATCTTCCTGGTTCGGGGCAGGGAGATTACAGTCCTCCAAAAAGTTTTGCATAATTAAGGGGTTAGGATCCGCTTTAGATGTGTATATAGAGTCTCGTAAAACTGACGGAATCTGTCATTGATGTCTTTTGAGGGAAGAGAGTAATTCCCCAGATACAGATTTAACATTGTGAATCAGTCGGTGACTCACATGTTTTCTAAGTTGTCTGGCGAGTAATTTGTGTGATTTGTCACCAAACTCAAAATATTTTTGCTTGGCATAGAGAAAAGATTTAGCAATTTTAGCTGTGAGAACCTGATAAATTACCTCTAAAATTGGAATATTAGGTTTCTCCATAGATGGATGGCTAGCTAGCACTTTCACTATCCAGTAAGTGAATTTGTTGTTCCAATTTCTCTGTTTTGCCTACTCCTGGCAGCCTGAAAGGAGATGATACAGCCTCTCAGATAAGACGTCAGTGTTTCCCATCCTCTCGTTTGTAGTTCCAATGGTGGCCTGCATAACATGTAACTCAAAATAGGTAAGTGAGGGGCCTCCCGGGTGGCGCAGTGGTCTAGGGCACTGCAGTACCACCAGAGACTCTGGGTTCGCCACAGCCGGCCGCGACCGGGAGGTTCGTGGGGGCGACGCACAATTGTCCGGGGTAGCCAACCAACTGACATTGGTCGGGTTGGAGGCGCGCTGTGTTAAGAAGCTTGGTTGTGTTGTGTTGTGATGTGTTTCGGAGGAGGACACATGGCTTTAGACCTTCGTCTCTCCCGAGCCCGTACAGGAGTTGTAGCGATGAGACAAGATGTTAGTAATTACGAACAACTGGATACCACAAAATCTTCACGATCAGTTTATCACCTACACCCGAGCAGTATCCAACTGACCACCCCCCCCCCTCAACAAATGGGAGAGAAAATTAAATATAAACTGGCCGATGGCCGATGCCAGTTTAAAAATAAACTGGCCGATGCCAGAACTGCACGGTGCGACCTGAAACAAGAGGTAAAACAAAAATAAAATCTCAACAGTAAGTAGAATCTCACGATTCTAGAAATTCTAACATATGAACTGAGGAGTATCCCACAAATAAAGTGTTCACCAAGGGTCCCACCTTGGTGTTGGAGGACATGGACTCTGTCTGACTAAACCTAAACAGAATAAGTTACAACTTAATACTTAAAATGACTTAAGTGTCATTTTAGGTAAATCCCTGAGATAAGCATAGCAAGATTATATTGCTAAGCAATGCCGGTCTAAACATAAACCATCAGCAACCGACAGTTTCTCTCTTCTGTTACATTTACATATTGTGGGTTAGGAGATCGGAACAAGGATTTCCCTAAATTAAAATGTACCCCCATTCAAAAAATAATTAATTACATACAAGTATAAAAGGTTTAGGTTTCTGTCTCCATATGATATGGTAAATATATCAAATGCAAAAAACATCTACATTTAAATTTCATTAATATGCATATATTATCGTTAATTTCCACGGAAAGCTTCCACCTCTGATTATTCCCCAAAATGTGCAACCCAAAATGTGCAGGAGTCACGTTAGTGTTCAGAAATCTACATTTCCAAACGCAGATCATACATTAAAAGCGTGTTTTTATCTGCATTTTAAACCATTTCACCTGCGTTTTATATTTTATTAAGCCATTTCACCTGCGTTTTATATCGTTTTTTGTTGTTGCTTCGATAGAAAGTTTCCGGTGCCGAACAGAAGTTACAATAAGAAGCATTTAAGATCTGTGTTTACAAAACGCAAAATATTTATCTTTTTTTTCCCCTGGGTGAAAAACTCAATTCTGCATTAACAGGACCCCTGTCAAGTAAGGGCTTTTTAGTAGCCAAAAGGAAAATTGCCTATATGCCTAACTCAATGTTGCATGTAGCATATGATGGTCACAGACAGGTATTAGGCTACACAGATGTATTTAATGATGTCCATGGCACCGTTGAGCATGATATTTGTTTTTCATCACTTCCAGGAAGTCCCCTCAGGTCACACAGGTAGCCTTAGCAATAGCAGTTGCTAGGCTGCCTGACATCAGCTGTGATGTCACCCACTCAGTCATGTAATCTTTGAGAGGGCCTGATGGGACTCATCTCCTGACATAACACACACACACACACTTAGTAGGATACTTATTTTAATTTCCTCAAATGTTTCACTCTTGCCTAATGTTGAGGTAAGGCACAGTGAACGAGGCCATCTCTAGCGATAAGAGTTACCTGAAGGAAATAATTCCAAAGCTACGCAGACAGCATGTTAACCATGACTCATAGTGAGGTCAACAAAATCCAATGGAGCTCTCAGTTGACTAGGCTGCACCTCAAAATGGAACCATATTTCCTGTTTAGTGCACTAGTTTTGACCAGGGCCCATAGGGCTCTGGTCAAAAGTAGCACACTAGATAGGGAATAGGGTGCCATATGGTTCCCTTGTCTACAAGTATACATGATGATGGTGGACCTAATCAGTGCAGTCTCTACAGTGGGGTGTGGGATGTTTTTTATCAGGATATAAAACAAGTCACTCATAGGACCAGGAAGTGTGTCCTTGGATTGATTCAATTAAAGAGCTGCTCAATTGGAATTGGACAGAAATTGAATATTATTCAGTCTCCAGGACCCTCCATTTGTAATTACATCTGGGCCACAGGATGAGTGTGTAACAGTAATTATAGATAAAACAGGAGGCAGACAGAGTCAATGTCCTCCAACACCAAGGTGGGACCAGCAAACTTCCATTTATATAGCACAAGTATTGTCATTTATGACTGTCAGTACTACTGACCATTAGACTTGGGCAACTGGGCAAGTTGAGAGGCCAAAGATATCTCATACATGCAGGTCAGACACATAGGCCTTAGATGCCCACCTTTGCATGTCACCGTAGCGATGCCTTAACATAACTAGCCACAGTCCATAAAGCATCCCCAGCATCCCCACAGGGCTGGTGAGATGATTAATATCTCAGAGTTCCTCTGGAAGTCTTTAGTGTCACTTCTCGTGCCAGAGGGGTAGGGGTGTGTCATTTCATAATCTTTATTTATAGAAGAATATGGGGCTGCAGTTTAAGTCCCTTCGGCCCCATTTGTAGAGCAGCTGCTGTCGAGGAGTCCACACTAGTCTTAACTCCAACCTGAATAGCACAGCCAACTGTTAATGTCCCATATACTATTAATATTGTGATCAGGCAACATTCAGTCAGCGGCAATTTCATTTGGAATACAGCCTAGGTTTTTGGTGATGACGACAAGTGTCGATTATTTGCAATATAGTAGCAGCCGCTAATTTTGACTCTTTCAATCTAGCCATCTCTTACTTCAACTCTGACAGACTGTGCTACAGTTCATACAGGCAGCATTTCTCGGAATCTTCTCAGGCAAGTTGCTATAGGTGTTGGTTGGTTGGAGAGTGCTAAGGGGGCGGAACGTGGAACGGAACGCGAGTAGCTCGATGACATCACACACACACACTCCACCCTCCGCATGAACCACACCGCAAGATGTAAACAGAGCCAAAACAGGAGAGGGAAGGAGGATAGGCAGAAAAGCATGGTGTGTGTGTGTAAGGGGAGCAGCATCTTGACCACCTGGTACAGCAACTGAGCCTGTGCATGTTTCCAGGGGGACTGCGAGCATGAAAAGGGGATGAACACTCTCGCACAGACACAATCAAAATCCCAATCTAAACAAGCTAAATCCCACACACACGCCTCTCACTCCCCCATGCAGCCAGCCATGCGCACAAACTCGCTCCACGCCCACAGGCAGGGCGGGGAGAGCAGTGTGCTGTAAAACCAAAAGGGTCTATGGGCTCGCTAGGACAGGGGTGGCAGGTAGCCTAGCGGTTAAGAACATTGGGCCAGTAACCAAAAGGAAGCCGGTTCGACTCCCCAAGCCGACTCGGTGAAAAATCTGTCTATGTGCTCTTGAGCAAGGCCTTAATTGCTCCTGTAAGTTGCTCTGGAGCATCTACTAAATTAATCAAATGTAAAGTGTAGTAAACAAAGAAGCAGGCCAGGGAGAGAAAGGTGGTGAAAGGTAGCATGCATAACCTAGTCAGAAGAAAAGCTTGTGTAGTGTACTCAGACTGTCCATATTTTTTTAGCCCCTGCTTCCTTTTGTTTCCCCATCCACAACATGCAAATTTTAACCTACACTACCACATCATGCATTGACAAGTGTTCCCTCATAGATTAGTTAAGACAGAGCAACAGGTCCGACTCATAGCGGAGATGTTCATGTTTCGTCTGCTAGTTGGGCCTGTCCCCTGCAAGCGCAGAACCATCCGACCGGATGTAAAAGTGGTTTGAGGTATTCTGTTATGAATCACTAGTACGTGGGTGTATATTTGGCCAGGTGAGAAGCCCAATTATGATTGTTCCATAAAATCGGATGATAACCTGAAAAAAATAAAACCCCAGTTAGTAGTGATGTTCAGCTAAATGTTTATTAAAATGTATTTGCCTAGTTTCAACAATTTAATTTCAACGATAATTTTAAAGACCAGGCAAAGAAGAAAGGTCCCTGTAGTAGCTCCCTTTAAAAAAAGCAAGGTAAATAAGAGTCACAGACAGCTGCTCTGGTCATCAGGGCTGCTGATCCACACACACACACTCCCTGTAACCTCCACATCAAGTACAAAAACCGATCATTAACTCTCAGCCCTGGGATATTTAAAAGCGGTAGAAATCAGCTCCAAACATCCAGGGAATCTAAATGTCTAGAGAACCTCAAGTCCCCTTTAAATACAAGCACTGTTAAGTTAGTTTTAACTTTGATGCTTTCCTCATAATTCTAAACAATTCCATGCGGTATAATCTTGTGAGACATCTATCTGCCTTTTGCCTGTCCTTGTATATCAAGTGATGTACATCAGACTGTCCTTGTACATCACTGCACTAACCTGGGACTGTGATGTTAAACCCCAAGTCAGTGGCGAGAGACGGCAGAAAAAAATATGTATGCCGAGATAAAATGTTCAAAGAAAGTCTCGAAATTGTGAAAGTGGTCAGGGAATAAGATCACGATCACAGGGAGAACTTAATCTGTTTATTTAACAATTGAGATTGATGCAATGAATGTCGGGCAGGATAAAAATGGCATGATATTTTGTACTTCACAACTGTATTATTTAATGGGGGCTATAAGACTAAATCCAACCAAAAACCAATAAATAAAACAATGGCCTAGAGCTGGGTATGGACACATTGGCCTAATGATCATATTCTCATGATAGTAATTTGGAACAGCCAAATTAAAGGGCTAGAGGCTTCACTCCGATTTAGTATCGATACTCCATCCCTCCTTTGAACTTCAATTGGGGAGATCATACTGTATATGCCCTTGCGGTGACACATTCTTACTAAAAGGCGACTGGGGAATTCCTCTCAGGTGGCTCTGGCCAATGACTCACAATGGTGGGCCTCTGAAGAATTCGACAAACTCAAGAAAGAGGAATTCTGAGTGTCCCACAAAACTTCATATTAGTCTCTCTCAGGTGCCAAAACACTAGATTAAAAAAACAACATAGGTTCACATCTGCCCACACACACCGACAAGGAGATGGATCGATGGCTCATGTTCCCAACACCTCACTCTCACGGGGCAGGGAGAGGCAGCTCCAACCGGCACCCTAATAAAAACAAAGTTGAGGACACACCTCCTGCGAGGTGGAATAAGGGACATAAAGTCTGGGGGACCAGCCCCAAACAGACACAATTGACGGCTTTCTCACAGCTCTGAAAGCAGAGGCAAAAATCCTTTGGTCGCCTGCTAGAGCAGAATAAAGCTGTGGATGGGAGGGCCTGTGACTAATTCTCCTCCCAGCATAGTCCCTGGGGGAGGAAGCGTCGCTCTTCCCCTTTGATATCCGTGCCTGTGCTCTTTCAGCCGTCTGCACTTCATGAAAGCTGGAATAAAAGCAGACAAAGCTCTGCCATATAAATAGGGCAAACACCTGCTGGACCCATTCCTCCAAACACAAAATTGAGCAAAAACCAGTGGGGCAAAGTATTCCCTCTGATAACATCTACTTAGCTGCACTTGTGTGAGGGATTGACATCGGTCTTAATCTGAGCCAAGAGAGAGACGGGTTCAATTCCAAGACAAAACAACAGCGAGACAGATTTTTTTTTTTTTTTGGGGGGGGGGGCAAACAAATGTCCCCAAAAATACAACTATGACAAATGGGGGCAAACAAATGTACCCAAAAATACAACTATGACAAATGGGGGCAAACAAATGTACCCAAAAATACAACTATGACAAATGGGCGCTTAAATAAACAACCATCATTTGACTGGATCAATAAAATAAATTGTTTAAAAAAAAAACTAAATTCAATAGCCTACAAACGCTGCCATTTGAACAACAATGGTCTACAAGCCCTCTTTTGAGGGATTCCAAAAGGCTTGGCTAATATATTCCAAAGTGGCAGCTGTCAGAAGAAAAGTTCAGCTCAGACAGCCCCTGTGTGGCTGAAGTGGATACGGGTCTGCCTGGAAGGAGGGGCTCAGCGTCCGGCTGCTCTGTGAGCTCAGCAGGCTGTGATGAGCAAGAACAATCCTGCCCAGGCGCAACATCCACTCTGAATGAAATCAAAACTCTGTGTCTACAACTTCCACGAGCGGCAAGTTCCACTGGGATTTTGGCCCCGTCCCACCGCATCCCAGATAGTGCGTTCCCCCCCTCTTTGTGTGTCTTGGGATAGAGGGAGAGGGACATGTTGATCCCCCTTCCTAAAGTGTTAGCCCAGGCAGGGGGACTCATTTCTATAGTACTGGCCAACATCAAAGTAGATTATATTAACCTTTCTGGTAATCTACTAGTGATGGTACGAGGTGTACACACACACAGGACAGAATAGGCGTTTCCAGTTTCACAATAGGTCTTATGATAAATGGCTCATTGAAATCACACACACACACGAGTAATGGACTGGAGAACACAGAATCTAATCTAAACATCAAATCTGAATAACACCAATAAGTACTCTAATATAACAGTACATCTTACAACGTTGATAAAGTGGTGAGTTAACCTCCCGTGTCCCGATCTACAACACTAGGGTCTACATTTACACTGCACTGAACGCGTGCTCTTCATGAAAAAAGAAAGATGGTAAACCTAACGCACCCCCACAATCACAAGGTCCGTCAAAAAGGCTCCTTATTGTAGCTTGCGAGCTCATTGTACTAGAAATATTACATTTGGAGTAACACGCATCAAACATACATGATACTGGCGAATCCTTCAGGCCACCAACAATTGTAGTTCGCCAGCACGTCATCATATGTCCACAATTCCGACATTATTTTGGTACTACGCACTGTGTGTAGAGGGGGGAAACATGTCCACCTCCCATTTTCCTATGTATCAGCGATAGCTAGTTACGCGTAGTAAGTGCGTAGCGTGGTAGAGGTTCATGAGCTAAACACTTAGCCAAAATGTGCGAGTAATACTACAACCTAAATCCATCACCTAGCGAGCTAAACAGACCATTAGTCAAACACAAATCGCTAATAACGTCATTTCCAACTAGCGCCTAGCAACTTTAGATGCGTGGATCAATGCAGAAAGATGAATACATGCTAGCTAGCTGATCATTTAGGCAAGGTAAATAGCCTCGTTCTAAGGGTTAGCCAACATTAGCATTATGCACTGACACCTCCCAGCAAGCTAGTGACAACCGTAGCTTCTTGAACGCGTCAATATCGGCGTTTAATGCTAAGCTAACTAACGCGTGTAACGTTACCACGCTAGGGCAATTCAAACGAGGAGAGTATAAATTACGTTAGCTAACCAGGTGCCTTAGCAAGTATCAAAAACATGAAGTTCAGGTTCCCTGTCCTCCCGAAGTTGACATGTTTTGTTTTCAAACAGGAGCCTCGCTCGCTAACCGGGAGGTCACATGCGACTGTAAGTCAATGTAACACTAACATCACAGACAGTTAAAAAACGGACATAACGTTAGCTAAATAACGATGAAGTTAGAAAGCTGTTAAGCTAGTTATACTGTAGCAAACTGGCTCGTAAAACCTAATTCTGAAATCTGAAGAGTTGATTGTGATATATGATGCTCTCTCTACAAGTCACCACCCCACAATTAAGCCAACGAACGATGGCTTAGCTTTGGATCCCGTCCTTCAATTTTCGCCTCTGTGGCAATATTGGACAACCAGAGTCAATTTATTCACTTTGGCCAAATTGTGGCTAGAAAGAGAGCAGGCTACTTTTAACTCTTTGCAACATCAGCACCGTTAGTGCTACTCGGCTAACTAACGTTACTAATCCTACACGGGCATCCTTGTTGTGACTTGTGTGGTTCATCACTGTAAATTGGGTAGTAATAGCAGCACATGGATTGAAGCATGTCGATGGGCTTGATACCCAGTGAGGGGATGAAGGCCAAACAAAAAGTTGGCTTATTGGCGTTGACAAGTTAGGTCACACTCCTAACACCGCATACAGAGGCAGCATCATCCAACTCCTTGGTACTAACGTTACTGTTTAACATTGCTAGCGAGTGTGGGCACTTAATGTTACCTTCCTCCTTGAAGCTATTAAACGTTAACAAGTTAGCTAACAACCAACCACAATCAAGTTGGTGTTTCGCTTACCTCCCCGCTGCTTGAACCACTCGACTCTCCCAAAACATCCCGAAATGTCTGCAGGTTGCAACCGATAGCAGATGAGACCTGTAACGCTGCATCAAAGCCGGGCCCGAGCCCAGCCGTGTTCGGGTGGGTCCCAGTGCCACTTCGGAGGGAGGCCGTGACCCGGATTCGGCCCGCTCTCCTCCCGGTGCCTAAGTTGCTGCTCCCTCCGGGCCGAGCGGGGAACCGCCACCGACAGCTGTGCGCCATTTTACACTATGCCTGTCTGCCCTAAGATCAGAGAACTCAGTGGGCGTGGCCCTGAACCAGCATTTCGCATAATCCCCAACCACTCACCAACGTGAAAAACATCCGTAACCATGTTGCGGGGTGGGCATAAAGTGGCCCCGAATACGCATTTCTTCAATGTTCCTAGTCAATCAGTTTATAGCCAAAGTTTAACTAAACACGTTCCAGGGCCGTGCCGAAAAAACACATAACAGTTCTAAATTGACGCTTGATCCATCTCAAAAATCGGATTAAATTATTGAATACTTATTGACTCAAGACATTTCGACTCATTAATTTGTAAAAAAAAAAAAAAAAAAAATTAAATGCCACTTTGACATTATGGGGTATTGTGTGTAGACCAGTGCCACAAAAACATGTTTTTGATTCATTTTAAATTGAGTCTGTAACACAAGAAAATATGGAAAAATTCAAGGGGTGTGAATACTTTCTGAAGGCAAAGCTTAACTAAACACGTTCCTGGGCCGTGTCGGAAAAACACATAACAGTTCTAAACTACTGACGCTTGATCCATCTCAAAACTCGGATTAAATTATTGAATACTTATTGACTCAAGACATTTCGGCTCATTAATTTGTAAAAAAAAATATAAATAAAAAAGCCACGAAAGAGAACAGTCGATGTCAAATATTCAGTAGGGTTTTCATCATAACCAATCAATGAATAATCAATCCAGTCAATGTATTTGTTCATAATAGAAAAGTCCACAATATTTTAGAAAGAGGTGCCATACCTACCATACCTGGCAAATAACTAGAAACAAAGGGGCAATTGCAACAAACAACAAATTATATGGTTTAAAATCATCCAACAAATCAACAGGGTTCAATTAATCTCGCCTGGGCGCCCGTGTAGGCTGTTTAGACCAGCTAAAAGTTTATTGCATTCGATTTGGAACCTGCCTGCCTCCTGGGCGTGAGCCAGATGCCCCTGGCAGACTTGTACCTTAAACATGGTTGCTTTTGACCAATAAACATTCTGGGCATACAGTGGCAAGAAAAAGTATGTGAACCCTTTGGAAATACATGGATTTCTGCACAAATTGGTCACACATTTTGAACTGATCATCTAGGTCACAACAGTCTGCTTAAACTAATAACACTCAAACAATTATACGTTTTCATGTCTTTATTGAACACACAGTGTAAACATTCATAGTTTAAGGTGGGAAAAGTGTGAACCCTTGGATTTAATAACTGGTTGACCCTCCTTTGGCAGCAATAACCTCAACCAAATGTTTTCCGTAGTTGCGGATCAGACCTGCACAATGGTCAGGAGGAAATTTGGGCCATTTCTATTTACAAAACCGTTTCAGTTCAGCAATATTCTTGGGCTGTCTGGTGTGAACTGTTCTCTTGGTCATGCCACAGCATCTCAATCAGGTTGAGGTCAGGACTCTGACTGGGCAACTCCAGAAGGCTTATTTTCTCCTGTTGAAGACATTCTGTTGTTGATATACCTCTGTTTCGGGTCGTTGTCCTGTTGCATCACCCAACTTCTGTTGAACTTCAATTGGCAGGCAGATAGCCTAACATTCTCCATCAAAATGTCTTGATAAACTTGGGAATGCTGTGCTCTTGCAGTCATCTTTGCAGGACAACCACTCCTAGGGAGAGTAGCAACAGTGCTGAACTTTCTCCATTTATAGACCATTTGTCTTACTGTGGACTGATGAACATCCAGTGAACAGTCGTCCTTGGTCAGCTCTCCCGCTATCTCTCTCAGAATGACCTTCTTGATCCAAATCAGTCAGGTTTCAAGACTAGTCATTCAACTGAGACTGCTCTTCTCTGTATCATGGAGGCGCTCCGCACTGCTAAAGCTAACTCTCTCTCCTCTGCTCTCATCCTTTTTGACCTATCGGCTGCCTTCGATACTGTGAACCATCAGATCCTCCTCTCCACCCTCTCCGAGTTGGGCATCTCCGGCGCGGCCCACGCTTGGATTGCGTCCTACCTGACAGGTCGCTCCTACCAGGTGGCGTGGCGAGAATCTGTCTCCTCACCACGCGCTCTCACCACTGGTGTCCCCAGGGCTCTGTTCTAGGCCCTCTCCTATTCTCGCTATACACCAAGTCACTTGGCTCTGTCATAACCTCACATGGTCTCTCCTATCATTGCTATGCAGACGACACACAATTAATCTTCTCCTTTCCCCCTTCTGATGACCAGGTGGCGAATCGCATCTCTGCATGTTTGGCAGACATATCAGTGTGGATGACGGATCACCACCTCAAGCTGAACCTCGGCAAGACGGAGCTGCTCTTCCTCCCGGGGAAGGACTGCCTGTTCCATGATCTCGCCATCACGGTTGACAACTCCATTGTGTCCTCCTCCCAGAGCGCTAAGAACCTTGGCGTGATCCTGGACAACAAATCAAATCAAATCAAATCAAATTTTATTTGTCACATACACATGGTTAGCAGATGTTAAATGCGAGTGTAGCGAAATGCTTGTGCTTCTAGTTCCGACAATGCAGTGATAACCAACAAGTAATCTAACTAACAATTCCAAAACTACTGTCTTATACACAGTGTAAGGGGATAAGGAATATGTACATAAGGATATATGAATGAGTGATGGTACAGAGCAGCATACAGTAGATGGTATCGAGTACAGTATATACATATGAGATGAGTGTGTAGACAAAGTAAACAAAGTGGCATAGTTAAAGTGGCTAGTGATACATGTGTTACATAAGGATGCAGTCGATGATGTAGAGTACAGTATATACATATGCATATGAGATGAATAATGTAGGGTAAGTAACATTATATAAGGTAGCATTGTTTAAAGTGGCTAGTGATATATTTACATAATTCCCATCAATTCCCATTATTAAAATGGCTGGAGTTGGGTCAGTGTCAATGACAGTGTGTTGGCAGCAGCCACTCACACTGTTAGTGGTGGCTGTTTAACAGTCTGATGGCCTTGAGATAGAAGCTGTTTTTCAGTCTCTCGGTCCCAGCTTTGATGCACCTGTACTGACCTCGCCTTCTGGATGATAGCGGGGTGAACAGGCAGTGGTTCGGGTGGTTGATGTCCTTGATGATCTTTATGGCCTTCCTGTAACAACGGGTGGTGTAGGTGTCCTGGAGGGCAGGTAGTTTGCCCCCGGTGATGCGTTGTGCAGTCCTCACTACCCTCTGGAGAGCCTTACGGTTGAGGGCGGAGCAGTTGCCGTACCAGGCGGTGATACAGCCCGCCAGGATGCTCTCGATTGTGCATCTGTAGAAGTTTGTGAGTGCTTTTGGTGACAAGCCGAATTTCTTCAGCCTCCTGAGGTTGAATAGGCGCTGCTGCGCCTTCTTCACGACGCTGTCAGTGTGAGTGGACCAATTCAGTTTGTCTGTGATGTGTATGCCGAGGAACTTAAAACTAGCTACCCTCTCCACTACTGTTCCATCGATGTGGATAGGGGGTGTTCCCTCTGCTGTTTCCTGAAGTCCACAATCATCTCCTTAGTTTTGTTGACGTTGAGTGTGAGGTTATTTTCCTGACACCACACTCCGAGGGCCCTCACCTCTTCCCTGTAGGCCGTCAATCAAGCCTACCACTGTTGTGTCGTCCGCAAACTTGATGATTGAGTTGGAGCGTGCGTGGCCACGCAGTCGTGGGTGAACAGGGAGTACAGGAGAGGGCTCAGAACGCACCCTTGTGGGGCCCCCGTGTTGAGGATCAGCGGGGAGGAGATGTTGTTGCCTACCCTCACCACCTGGGGGCGGCCCGTCAGGAAGTCCAGTACCCAGTTGCACAGGGCGGGGTCGAGACCCAGGGTCTCGAGCTTGATGACGAGCTTGGAGGGTACTATGGTGTTGAATGCCGAGCTGTAGTCGATGAACAGCATTCTCACATAGGTATTCCTCTTGTCCAGGTGGGTTAGGGCAGTGTGCAGTGTGGTTGAGATTGCATCGTCTGTGGACCTATTTGGGCGGTAAGCAAATTGGAGTGGGTCTAGGGTGTCAGGTAGGGTGGAGGTGATATGGTCCTTGACTAGTCTCTCAAAGCACTTCATGATGACGGAAGTGAGTGCTACGGGGCGGTAGTCGTTTAGCTCAGTTACCTTAGCTTTCTTGGGAACAGGAACAATGGTGGCCCTCTTGAAGCATGTGGGAACAGCAGACTGGTATAGGGATTGATTGAATATGTCCGTAAACACACCGGCCAGCTGGTCTGCGCATGCTCTGAGGGCGCGGCTGGGGATGCCGTCTGGGCCTGCAGCCTTGCGAGGTTAACACGTTTAAATGTCTTACTCACCTCGGCTGCAGTGAAGGAGAGACCGCATGTTTCCGTTGCAGGCCGTGTCAGTGGCACTGTATTGTCCTCAAAGCGGGCAAAAAGTTATTTAGTCTGCCTGGGAGCAAGACATCCTGGTCCGTGACTGGGCTGGATTTCATCTTGTAGTCCGTGATTGACTGTAGACCCTGCCACATGCCTCTTGTGTCTGAGCCATTGAATTGAGATTCCACTTTGTCTCTGTACTGACGCTCTTGTTTAATAGCCTTGCGGAGGGAATAGCTGCACTGTTTGTATTCAGTCATGTTGCCAGACACCTTGCCCTGATTAAAAGCAGTGGTTCGCGCTTTCAGTTTCACGCGAATGCTGCCATCAATCCACGGTTTCTGGTTTGGGAATGTTTTTATCGTTGCTATGGGAACGACATCTTCGACGCACGTTCTAATGAACTCGCACACCGAATCAGCGTATTCATCAATATTCCCATCTGACGCAATACGAAACAACACCCTGTCGTTCTCAACTAACATCAAGGCGGTGGCCCGTTCCTGTAGGTTCATGCTCTACAACATCCGCAGAGTACGACCCTGCCTCACACAGGAAGCGGCGCAGGTCCTAATCCAGGCACTTGTCATCTCCCGTCTGGATTACTGCAACTCGCTGTTGGCTGGGCTCCCTGCCTGTGCCATTAAACCCCTACAACTCATCCAGAACGCCGCATCCCGTCTGGTGTTCAACCTTCCCAAGTTCTCTCACGTCACCCCGCTCCTCCTCTCTCTCCACTGGCTTCCAGTTGAAGCTCGCATCCGCTACAAGACCATGGTGCTTGCCTACGGAGCTGTGAGGGGAACGGCACCTCAGTACCTCCAGGCTCTGATCAGGCCCTACACCCAAACAAGGGCACTGCGTTCATCCACCTCTGGCCTGCTCGCCTCCCTACCACTGAGGAAGTACAGTTCCCGCTCAGCCCAGTCAAAACTGTTCGCTGCTCTGGCCCCCAATGGTGGAACAAACTCCCTCACGACGCCAGGACAGCGGAGTCAATCACCACCTTCCGGAGACACCTGAAACCCCACCTCTTTAAGGAATACCTAGGATAGGATAAAGTAATCCTTCTCACCCCCCCCCCTTAAAATATTTAGATGCACTATTGTAAAGTGGCTGTTCCACTGGATGTCATAAGGTGAATGCACCAATTTGTAAGTCGCTCTGGATAAGAGCGTCTGCTAAATGACTTAAATGTAAATGTAAAAATCAATGCTTTTAGAGATACTTTTGTAACCCTTTCCAGCTTTATGCAAGTCAACAATTCTAAATCTTAGGTCTTCTGCGAGCTCTTTTGTTTGAGGCATGGTTCACAATGCTTCTTGTGAATAGCAAGCTCAAATTTTGTGAGTGTTTTTTATAGGGCAAGGCAGTTCTAACCAATATCCCGTATCTTGTCTCATTGATTGGACTCCAGGTCAGCTGACTCCTGACTCCAATTAGCTCATTAGCCTAGGGATTTACATACTTTTTCCAAACTACATTGTGAATGTTTAAATGATGTATTCAATATCGACAAGAAAAACTAATAACACAAATTATTGTATTTAAGCACACAATGTTTGTCTTTTGTTGTGACTTAGATGATCAGATCAAATTTGATGACCAATTTATGCAGAAATCCAGGTAATTCCAAAGGGTTCACATTTTTTCTTGCCACTGTAAATGCATATAAATCAGTGAAGGATATTCATATTGCAACACAATTTGGTACACATGATGCTAACACTGTCAGAGCTGACAATTGGCACACATGCTCAGGGATATGTCTAGCTAACCCACGCGATATCTCAGACACCACTGGCCCCATTTTGACGAAACTTGGATGAATGAAGGGATTTGGCATAGAGATCCGTCATCTACAAAATTACACTGTTTGGCCCAATGGGTGCACTGCATCATTTGTGGGGGGTGACATGTTAACTGTTGCCTTGTAAAGTTTGATATGATCTTACACCACTTAAAATTGAAATCACCCCCTGATACTGTTTGCTAAAACCTGAAAGTGACCCGCACCGTTCAGTGTTGATTTCCCATAGGGCCTCAGAAAATGGTTAAAACCAAGGTAATAGTGATCTTTGTAAAATTACACAAGACTCATGATAAACTGAGTAATTTGGTTGGTCAAGTACACGCTTCAACACACTTTTTTTATTGGTCGACATTTGTTTTCTATTCCAATTTTTGTACAGATACCGTCGAACAATAAAAAAGTGTGTGTAGAAGCGTCTATTAGAACAACCAAATCACTAAATGGATGTCCTTAGCTACTCTGAACAAAAATATAAACGCAACATGCAACAATTTCAAAGATTTGACTACGTTACAGTTCATATAAGAGAATCACTCAATTGAATCAAATTCATTAGGCCCTAATCTATGGATTTCACATGACTGGGAATACAGATATGCATCTGTTGGTCACAGATACCTTACAAAAAAGGTAGGAGCGTGGATCAGAAAACCAGTCAGTATCTAGTGTGACCACCATTTGCTTCATGCAGCGTGGCATATCTCATTTGCATAAGAGTTGATCAGGCTGTCGATTGTGGCCTGTGCAATGTTGCTGTATATTGTCAGGAACTGGAACACTCTGACGTACACGTCAATCCAGAGCATTCCAAACATGCTCAATGGGTGACATTTCTGGTGAGTATGCAGGTCAGGGAAGAAGTGGGACATTTTCAGCTTGCAGGAACTGTGTACAAATCCTTGCGACATGGGGGTGTGCATTATCATGCTAAAACATGTTGATAATGGCAAATTAATGGCACAGCGATGTGCCTTCAAATTGCCATTGATAAAATGCAATTGTGTTTATTGTCCTTAGCTTATGCCTATCCATACCATAACCCCACTGCCACCATAAAGCACTCTGTTCACAACATTGACATAAGCAAACCGCTCGCCTGCACACTGCCATACAAGCTGTCTGCCATCTGCCCGGTAGAGTTGAAACCGGGATTTATCTCTGAAGAGCACACTTCTCCAGCGTGCCAGTGGCCATCGAAGTCGGTTACGACACCGAACTGCAGTCAGGTCAAGACCCTGGTGAGAATGACGAGCACGCAGATGAGTTTCCCTGAGATGGTTTCTGACAGTTTGTGAAGACATTTTTCAGTTGGTCAAACCCACAGTTTCATCAGCTGTCTGGGTGGCTTATCTCTGATGACTCCCTAGGAGAAGAACCTGGATGTGGAGGTCCTGGGCTGGCATGGTAACACCATGGTCTGCGGTTGTGAGACCGGTTGGACGTACTTCCAAATTTTCCAAAACAACGTTTTAGAGAAGTAGTAGAGAAATGAACATTCAAAAGGAGAAATGCTCACGAACAGGGATGTTAACAAATTTGTGCACAACATTTGAGGGAAATACACTTTTTGTGCATATGGAAAATTTCTGGGATCTTTTATTTCAGCTCATGAAACATGGGACCAACACTTTACATGTTGCATTTCTATTTTTGTTAAGTGTAACTGGATAGTGTTAATTAGGAAGTACTTTCATGTTCAGTGCCTAATACCATTCAATTATCATTATGTTATGGTAACTTTAGTATGTGAGTATTAGGAATAAATGAGTGACTGTTTGCGTACAAACATCTACCAATTAATAACCATACTTGGTTATTGCCAGTCATTATGGTACTGGAAAAAGTAATGCAAACACTTGTTGAAAGCTTGATACTGTAACACATCAAAGCTTTTTATTTATTAGTCATACTGTACATTCCAAATACATTTTGACATTTAAAATATTGCATTATAATTTCACCCTGGTAATCATTAAGTTGATAGATATGCCATATACAAATGCATGCTATCAAATGGGTATTCTTTCCCAAGTTCTACTCATTTCTTTAGCAAATCACAATTTACTTGAATTAAGTCTCAAATTCCAAACAAGAGCAACTCACACAAGTTTGTAAATAACCAAAGCAAGTGACACCCTGTCTCCTCCGCGGTCTATACCATCTCTTGTTTAGGATATAAGACATATCCATTGACGGCGCATTTAATATCATAAATGGAACAAAGACACAAAATAATAACTTGAAAAATGTCTGGTCTCATTTGATGAAATTAAAGCAAGGCTGGTGGTTTTAGGCACCAATTCTTTCAATGAAGATTGGTTTAACCACATTTTATTTTTATGGGTATTATATGCTTGCATAACACATTATTTCAATGGTAAATGCTAAATAACATCAGATAATCTTGTTTAGGTTCATAGATGGATGGTGCATATAGACTATGGTTAATATAGAGACAAGGGGAAATGAATAAGACAATATTTTGTTCTGAACTACAAGTTTTCAGTATACTTTACCTACTTTTAAAATATAAAACATTTGGCAGAGCTGATGATCATTTAGGAATTGCTAAACGACTATTTTCCAGTTAGACCAATGGTTCTGACCAGACTGCAACCACTGATAGTGAACAGTATATTCTCTGAAGCAGGGGGCAGAATTCCAAACCACCATAGAGCATATCAATGTAGCAGTGCAACTCAGTTTTCAATTGTACCACTACCTGCTCTCCTGACAGTTTCTGAGACCTGGGATCTTCCATTGACTGGTGAGGGTTTTTAAGTGACATGTGCGCTGCATGAGAGGGAGATAACAGTCTCTCATGTGGTTTGAAGTCCGAAGCTTGAAGGCAAGCACACATGGATGAGTCAAAGTGGAGCATACTACTGTCGGTAAGGAAAGGTATGGTACAATCATAGTTTATTTGAGAAGTTCCCAGGGCTAGCCACTAGGGCCCATCTGCAGCCGCTCCTGCTGGGCCAGCCACTGTAAGATCTGTTGCTTCAGCTCCTCGTTGGGCCGGATCTGGTCCATTGTGAGTGGGCTGCGGTTGAATGGGTCTGTCTGGTCGCTGTAGGGAAATGAAAATTGATACCTGATATCGTACAAAAAACGTGATCTCGGGCCATATGTTTTAAGCATCTCAGAGTAAGACTGCTGATTTTGCATTTTAGATCACAATGAATAAGACTACATGGACAAGGGGAGACCTGATCCTAGATCAACACTCCTACTCTGAAATGCTTGATGCATACAGCCCCTGGAATAAACCAGCAGCACGTAGACATACTACTCCTAAGGGAATCACTCACCTGAGTAAGTGCCGTGCTATAGTCGAGCGATCGACCGTGACATTGGAAGAGGGGAGCAGCACAGGGTCGAGCATCAGCGTGGACATAATGGGGTCCAGGAACTCGTCCGGGGCGTCCGCGTATGTTTCCTCATCCTGCAGCTGTCGGTCTGCATGAGACTTAGACAGGAAGTAGTTATTCATTTAGGGTTATGCTATGGAGAGGGCATAGTGGTACAGTATAATATGATTTTATACTACTACAGATCTAACCTTTATTTTGTCAGCAAGGAGACCGAAACCCACAATAACTTCTCCGGGCTTGTTGATCTTCTTCAGGACTCGGACAGTCTGAGAGAAGAGCGTGGGAGAGTAGGAGCGCCCGTCTTTTGGGACAGTGGCACAGAAATTCTCTTCATCACTGCCAAAGAGAAAACGGACATTGTTAGAATCACTAAAAACCAAACCGTCACCTGAAATGCCACACATGGATTCAAATGGTACTTAACAAAGTGTACAAACTAATTTAGCTTTGCCTGACTGTGATTGCCTGACACAATAGTACCGATGGAACCATGCAAAACATGCAAACCCGCCCCACCTGGCACTTCAGGCAGACGCTCAAAGTATTTGAAGGATTTCAAATACTATCAGAATACAGGTCTGAAGTACAGATTGAAAAAACAAGCAAATGTCAACCCAAATTACTTGAGCCTTGTCTTAGCCTTGAAATATTGCAGTTTTGAAACGTACCCCAGGTTAAGGTAGATGTTGCAGATATCGGAAACTAGTTGTTGGGGCTTGAAGTCAAACTCGCTGAAGTCTTTCACCTTCAGGGCGCCCATCTTGGGTCCGACCAGGTGCTGCAGGAAGTGGTTGAGCATGGAGATGATCCTCTCGGCCATGAAAGGGTGAACAAAAATACCCTTGATCTCTGGGATATCATGAAGAGGGAGAAGCGAGTATGAGTTTCAATATATTCATATACACTGAGTGTACAAAACATTAGGAACACCTGCTCTTTCCATGACAGACTAACCAGGTGAAAGCTATAATCCCACTTGTTAAATCCACTTCAATCAGTGTAGATGAAGGGGAGGAGACAGGGTAAAGAAAGATCTTTAAACCTTGAGACATGGATTGTGTGTGTGCCATTCAAAGGGTGAATGGGCAAGACAAAATATTTAAGTGCCTTTGAACGGGGTATGGTAGAAGGTGCCAGGCGCACAAGTTTGAATTTGTCAAGAACTGCAATGCAGCTGGGTTTTTCATGCTCAACAGTTTCCCATGTGTATCAAGAATGGTCCACCACCCAAAGGACATCCAGCCAACTTGACAACTGCGGGAAGCATTGGAGTAATAATGGGCCAGCATCCCTATGGAACACTTTCGACACCTTGTAGAGTCCATGCCCTGATGAATTGAAGCTGTTCCCGAGGACAAAAGGGGATTCAACTCAATATGAGAAAGGTGTTCCTAATGTCTGTATCGTCAGTTGTTCAACACAATGCCATCAAATATAAATTATTGCCATTCACCTTTAACAGAGCAATCTCTTAATTCTGCTTATGGTTTCACTAACAATGAATTGGACAACAATATCAACAAAAATACACAAACACCCATAGTGTGTGTAGCTCTAGGTAGAGACGTATGTCCAAGACGTTATCCAATCATTGCTATCCATTCATCCTCCTTCTCCAACTAACCTGATGTGAGGAAAGCCAGTGTGCCGATGGTCTCGTTGGACATGATGTTATGGAAGCGTGCCAGCTGTCCCAACATCTGCAGACTGGACTCCTTCTCTCTGAGGGCATCAGGAACCAGGCCCTCCCACTCGCCATGGTCCTTCTCCAGCTGTAGTAGCTTGATCTTGCTCAGGTACTACCACCGACAAGGACCAGGCCAGACAGAAGTAGTGACAACATCTGACACAGTTGAAATGTAGGATCTTCTTGTAAACTAGAGGACATCAACTAGATTCAATCGCGGGCCAATTTCTTCTTGAGCTGATGGCAAATTGACCACAAGAAGCCCAAACATACAGTGCCCTGCGAAAGTATTCGGCCCCCTTGAACTTTGCGACCTTTTGCCACATTTCAGGCTTCAAACATAAAGATATAAAACTGTATTTTTTGTGAAGAATCAACAACAAGTGGGACACAATCATGAAGTGGAACAACATTTATTGGATATTTCAAACTTTTTTAACAAATCAAAAACTGAAAAATTGGGCGTGCAAAATTATTCAGCCCCCTTAAGTTAATACTTTGTAGCGCCACCTTTTGCTGCGATTACAGCTGTAAGTCGCTTGGGGTATGTCTCTATCAGTTTTGCACATCGAGAGACTGAATTTTTTTCCCATTCCTCCTTGCAAAACAGCTCGAGCTCAGTGAGGTTGGATGGAGAGCATTTGTGAACAGCAGTTTTCAGTTCTTTCCACAGATTCTCGATTGGATTCAGGTCTGGACTTTGACTTGGCCATTCTAACACCTGGATATGTTTATTTTTGAACCATTCCATTGTAGATTTTGCTTCATGTTTTGGATCATTGTCTTGTTGGAAGACAAATCTCCGTCCCAGTCTCAGGTCTTTTGCAGACTCCATCAGGTTTTCATCCAGAATGGTCCTGTATTTGGCTCCATCCATCTTCCCATCAATTTTAACCATCTTCCCTGTCCCTGCTGAAGAAAAGCAGGCCCAAACCATGATGCTGCCACCACCATTTCTGACAGTGGGGATGGTGTGTTCAGGGTGATGAGCTGTGTTGCTTTTACGCCAAACATAACGTTTTGCATTGTTGGCAAAAAGTTCAATTTTGGTTTCATCTGACCAGAGCACCTTCTTCCACATGTTTGGTGTGTCTCCCAGGTGGCTTGTGGCAAACTTTAAACAACACTTTTTATGGATATCTTTAAGAAATGGCTTTCTTCTTGCCACTCTTCCATAAAGGCCAGATTTGTGCAATATACGACTGATTGTTGTCCTATGGACAGAGTCTCCCACCTCAGCTGTAGATCTCTGCAGTTCATCCAGAGTGATTATGGGCCTCTTGGCTGCATCTCTGATCAGTCTTCTCCTTGTATGAGCTGAAAGTTTAGAGGGACGGCCAGGTCTTGGTAGATTTGCAGTGGTCTGATACTCCTTCCATTTCAATATTATCGCTTGCACAGTGCTCCTTGGGATGTTTAAAGCTTGGGAAATCTTTTTGTATCCAAATCCGGCTTTAAACTTCTTCACAACAGTATCTCGGACCTGCCTGGTGTGTTCCTTGTTCTTCATGATGCTCTTTGCGCTTTTAACGGACCTCTGAGACTATCACAGTGCAGGTGCATTTATAAGGAGACTTGATTACACACAGGTGGATTGTATTTATCATCATTAGTCATTTAGGTCAACATTGGATCATTCAGAGATCCTCACTGAACTTCTGGAGAGAGTTTGCTGCACTGAAAGTAAAGGGGCTGAATAATTTTGCACGCCCAATTTTTCAGTTTTTGATTTGTTAAAAAAGTTTGAAATATCCAATAAATGTCGTTCCACTTCATGATTGTGTCCCACTTGTTGTTGATTCTTCAAAAAAAAATACAGTTTTATATCTTTATGTTTGAAGCCTGAAATGTGGCAAAAGGTCGCAAAGTTCAAGGGGGCCGAATACTTTCGCAAGGCACTGTATGTTTGGGCTTCGCGTACGAGTATCTCTTTAGTATGCGTGGGAATACTTTGGAGCAGATTTCCAAAATGAAAACAAATTGGAGCTGATTTGCTGGTGTTTTTACAGTCTTTTATTTGCCTCCGCCCCCCACAAAAAAAGATGGATTAGTAGAGGCTGGTAAGGTGAGGACGACTTATAGCAATGGTTGGAATGGAATGAATAGAATGGTATCAAACACATAGAAATGTGTTTAATACCGTTTGTTGGCTCCATTCCAGCCATTAAAATAAAACCGACCTCCAATTTAAAGTGGCACCAGCCGCCACTGAGATGGCTATAAGTCAATACCAGGAATGTTCTTTTCATAAAACAAGAGCTAAACGCTGACAGTTTCTTACCTGTATAGCTTCGTCGAGTAGGAAGATGGCGTCGTTCATCAGGAGATTCAGATACCGCAGGAAGAGTGGAGGATTCATGGCTTCGAGGTTCTCGGAAGCATAAACAGCAAGACTCTGAAGTAAACAACATTCCACATAAGCATTTTGGTACATAATGGTGCAGAACTGAAGAACACTACCGTGTGTCTTCAATAAGGACGACTCTACGTGGTACCATATAAGTAACTAAGAAAGAAAAAGGGAAATGAGCTTGCCTTAATGCTCTCTCTGTAGCTCTCCTTCCCCCACATGTACTTGAGGATGGGATACATAGGTCTCCTGTAGTTGAACTTCTGTTCAAACTGGTGAGGATCACCTGAGGAGAAAAGTCAATAACATAAAAGTGACATCACGCATGCACTTGAGCTTCATCACAAAGGTTTAGATGCTAGCACGCACAAACGCATGTGTGCAAGACACAAACACACACATATGCCACACACACTAAACCCACCAGTGAACTCAATGTCCACAAACACAGCGATGAGCGCCTCGGCCAGGTGAGGGGCGTGGCGGTAGGAGCAGAAGACCCTTTGGCGCTGGAACATGACTGGCTGGGCCGAGCCGGCCGATGCCGGCTCCATGTGGGGCATCACTGCCTCCAGCACCTCTGCCAGCTTTGCCCGCAAATGAGGGTTCTTCATCCTGGGTACATGGATAAAGGGTAACACAATTTGAACATAGATGAGTCCAAATGGTAGACACATAAAACCCCTTAGGAATATCACATCCAGAAGAGTGACTGTGGTAACAGCCGACGGGGATCCACAATTGAGATAAACAGACCTCAAGGCATTGTGTGTACCAGGACACATGGATGTTGTGCACAGAGGTGTAAACATGTGGCCGGGTACTGTGCATGTGTGCGTGGATGAACTCAAGGCATCTCCCTCTCTTTCCCCTACCTCTCCACGTTTCCCATGAACACAGTGATGAAGTTGAGGACCTGCTCCAAGCTCTCGGCAGAAGACTCCAGGACCTCGTCGGCGAAGCGGCGGAGGAAGACAAAGAAATCTCCCAAGTTCTCCGCAAAGAACTCTGCAGACGTACAAGAATCCTTGTGATAACCAACCCCTCCTACTAGTCATCCTTTTAATACACTCTCCACCAGAGGAGGCTGGTGGGAGAGGCTATAGGAGGACAGGCTCGTTTTAAATGGCTGGAATGGAATCAAACATTTCCATGTGATTGATGTGTTAGATGTTTCCATTAATTCCATTCCAGCATTTACAATGAGTCCAACCTCCTATAGGTACTACCACCAGCCTCCTCTGCTCTCGACATATGTGTTATTCTCTCACAACTCTTTTATTGCACTGTCAACAGCCGCTACAGACGAGCGGTTTTCTCCATTGTACTTGTGCAACCACCACCACAAAGCCATGTTCCGTTTGTTTCTATGGCAGCGGCTGTTGTACAGCTAAGCCTAATCAGACTTGTCTGTGCTAATGGTTCTCACAGGTAAAGTAAAATGATACAAATGACTTTGCTCGTGATGCGTGCCCCTCAAATTATACAAATGTAACAACAGCCTGAGCTAACTGGACTTGAAACAACGATACAGATGTAAACATGTGCCATTCAATGTATTATCAGAGCGGCACTGGTGCGCCCACTCCACAGGTCATGTTTATAAGTGAGTGTTCAAAACAATTATCAAGATTAGGAAAACATTTGCGGCACACCTGAGAGTCCCTGCAGTGGCACACTGGTTGAAAACCACTGATTTAGCACCTCTATTGTACGCAGTGACTGCAAGCCAGCATAAGAGCATCTTTCAAATGACTGAAGATATGGTGTCAACATTGAAATGACTGCCAAAAGAGTTCTTGATGGCCTGTGCTCCTCATGGGGCGATTGGTCTAAGTAAGTAAGGTTGACGGAAAGTTTTACCTGCAATGACTGTGACACTTGGTTGTCTTTCCTACCTTAGTTAAATGCCTTGACTGTAAGTCGCCCAGCTAAATAAAATCAAAAAAGTAAAATGACAGAGGGAGGGAGCGGTAGCTACCTGGCATGTGACAGAGCAGGCTGTTGTGTAGCGGCGGCAGGGGGAAGGAGAGCTGGGCGTGCTCGGGCCCCTGGTTGCTGAGGCCCAGTTGAACCAGGAGTGTGGCGCTGGACGCCTGCAGGTTGAGGCAGCACTGCAGCATGCCCGGCTGGGTGGCGGCTGCCTTGGTCGACAGGTAGACCGTCATGAGACGCTCAAACTGCTCGCGGAGCTGCTCGGCCGCCGGTCCGCCCGTGAGCTGGGCCTCCCGCCACGTACCCTGCAGCCGGTGGAGCGACTGGTTCATCTTCACCATCTGCTCGTGGAGTCTAGGGAGAGGCAAGGAGAAGACACAATACAACTTTAATAACCATATGTTAGAGCGAACAATGGAAATTTGTCAAGGTCCAGTTCACAACATTAGATACAGTACACATGGCTCAGCTGTTATGAAGGATTACACTATGAGAATGGACCTGACATGATTCCCTATTCTACTTGAAAGACAATCATATCTATCCTATAATTTGCATTATATCTGAATGTTCTGTAACGTTGCACCCTTCTGAACAGGGCCAGTTAGTTACCTGTGGAAGCCTAGGTGCAGGGTCATCTGGGTGAGGATGAGGTTCTCAGTGAGGAGGCTGTATGACTGGGCGTACTCCACCGACTGCTGGGGGGGAAGGGGGACGAGACACGTCTCTTTGTCCAGACCTAATAAAATAGAGATTTTATTATGTAAAAAGGATATCCAATGACCCAGACACGTATGCACGCATATACACGTGCACACACACCTCTGGCATGCACGTTGCGGTTGCGCCGCTCCTCCTCGCTGAGCTCCTTGAGGGCGCAGTAGGTGGGGTTGAAGGTGAGCAGTTTGGGCGAACGCGGCCGGCAGAAGGGCTGGCACAGCTTGAGCAGCGCGGCGCCCAGGTTGAGGAAGAAGGCATCTGAGGCATACATCTGGAAGAAGATCTCGGGCATCTGGTTGGCCCAGATCTTGGCTCGCCCGGCATTGGCCTGCAGGCAGCCGCCCAGCCAGGAGAGCAGCAGATGGCGCGTCTCACCTGACTGCTGCAGCAGGTTCTTCAGGAGCTGGTGCAGCTTGTCATGAAACTGGTCCATGAACTGGGAGGAAAGGAGAGCAGAGTATGTGAGTGAAGTTGAGTGGTCGGAAATCCCGCTCATTACTCATGGAGTGGTGCGCAAGCTCCGGCTCTCCATGTCATTTTCAACCACTTCGCTAAAAACCGCTCCGCGCTCGCTGCTGCTCCAAATTCGCTCCATTCATTAACAATTTAACCAACACCCATCTCATTTCTTGACTATCTGGATCTACCATTTGGTTTTGAAGTATTGAAACCAAACCATATGATTTGAATGAGAAGTAATTTAGAAGCGCTCACCATTTCAAATAGGCTACCTGTCATATTAAACAGCATATACAACTCTAAATAGATCAGGATCTAGACAGGGAGCTTAAGAAGGAACAAAAATGAATTATTTAGGCTATATTATTTCAAGGCTATAGCCTACAAAGAAATATATTGTGAAGCATTTGCGAGTACGACACCATATGCTGGTAGGGACATGAAGCTCTCAACATTTAAACATTTGTTGTATTAAATCATTATAGTCTATAAATTGTGCATATCGGCTCTGACTTCCTTCGAATTAAATACAAATTCAATGAAAAATGCCTTATTAGGCTCAGTGTAATTAATTAACAAACATGAGTTTGGCCAGTCTGTGGCTTCAGGCTCATGCGATGGTGCCTGGAGAGCAGACCAGCAGCAGAGAATACCCTCTCCACACCTGCAGAGCCACTGGGGATGCTAAACACCCTTTTGGCCACTCTTTGCCAGGCTGTGAATGAGATGCAGTTGTTTTTTTCCTCTTCTATTAGGTAGGCCTAAAAGGTTTTTAGGCAAAATAACCCTATCAAAATGGAAAGCTCATTGAAAGTGGGAATATGCCAGGCTTATTGAGCCAAAATAAATGATGGATATAGATAGATATAACAAAAATTAACTAAACTTTTAAGAGAATGAATTGGCGTCATGAACTGTATAATTGATTCTGCCTGCGCAGCTTTCCAGTGGGGGGGTGTGCGAGGAAAACCGGTGGAGCATAGGTCAGCGCACAATTGGCCCAGCATCATCCTCGTTAGTAGAGGGTTTAGCCGGGGGAGGCATTACTTGGCTCATCGCACTCTAGTGACTCATGGCGGGCCGGGCGCCTGCAGGCTGACTTCAGGTTGTCAGTTGAATGGTGTTTCCTCCGGCACATTGGTGTAGCTGGCTTCTGAGTGAAACGGACGGGTGTTAAGACGCATGTTTCAGAGGACTTATGACTCAACCTTCGCCTCTTGCGAGCCCGTTGGGGAGTTGCAGCAATGAGACAAGATCGTAACTGGATCGCAATTGGATATCGCAAAAATTGGGAAGAAAAAGGGGGCAACATTCTTTTTTGCAAAAAAACTCAAATGAAGGAGGAGAGGGTACCCCTAAGTCAAGTAATAGCATGTAGTGGATGTGAAAGTGGTGTGAGTGTGGAGTTACTGAGTGTGTTATTCTGTTTATGCGGCAAGACTATAGAGTCTATAGAGACCATAGCATTTATGATTATATAAACTATTGATACTACGGATGCTGAGGGACTATAGATGCTGTAGGGACTATGATGCTATAGGGACCATAGATACTATGGATGCTATTGGGACTGTGATGCTATAGGGACTATGGATGCTCAGAGACTATAGATATTTAAGAGACTATGGGGACAGCAGAAACTATAGAGGAACCGTGGCAATGATACATAAGACAGAAGACTAGAGTGAGGGCAAGTAACAGTACCATGCCCCGCTGACAGCTGTCTGTAGGCATTAATAAGATAAGTGTCTACGTGGTCTGCAGCCACTGATAATAGCACAAGGTGCTATTCTATATGTATAGTGTAGATACATATGGTGCATAGGAAGTAACGACAGTGAATCGTTGTGCGATATGAGAAATTACATATTAAGCTGATTGAAATTTGGATAATAAATTGATTGAAATTACTACTATTAAGATTTAAATTTGGATAATAAGCTGATTGAGTCTGGGACTACTAATAATAGCACAAGTGTTATTAAGCACGGGGTGTTGTTTTATATGTATAGATACATATGGTGCATAGGATGTTGATGTGAATACCTAACTATAGTTAAATAACGAAAATAATGAATACCCCAACCAGTTGTGTGAGCTGAGTTTTTAGATCCATAACGTTATCTAGGAGTTCTGTCCACCACTGGCCCATCGATCTCAAAAAATTGAGAGGATAACAGCCCCCGGACACTGATTTCCTCGATATGAAAGAGATGTGTACCTCTCGGGCTGCTGTGCTGTGATAGTTGCTGTGGATGTGAATAACCAAAGATGTATAACTTTATATAGAGACTCTGTATGGAAATATGAAAGACTACTATTCCAATTTGCTGTCAAATAGTACACTAGAGTGAATATTTAAACCTCTGTATGTATAGAACACTGGTGTAGAAGAGTAATATGTGATGTAACACAAATGTATAATGGGTTACTATAGATAAAGTAACATAATATTGAGTATAATGGGTTACAAGAGATCTGATGAACAGGAAAAAAATAATAATATACAACTTGCACACCCACACGTACGTACAGTGGGGCAAAAAAAGTATTTAGTCAGCCACCAATTGTGCAGGTTCTCCCACTTAAAAAGATGAGAGAGGCCTGTAATTGTCATCATAGGTACACTTCAACTATGACAGAGAAAATGAGAAAAGAAATCCTGAAAATCACATTGTAGGACTTTTAATGAATTTATTTGCAAATTATGGTGGAAAATAAGTATTTGGTCAATAACTAAAGTTTATCTCAATACTTTGTTATATACCCTTTGTTGGCAATGACAGAGGTCAAATGGACTTTCAACTCCCTCCAAAGATTTTCTATGGGGTTGAGATCTGGAGACTGGCTAGGCCACTCCAGGACCTTGAAATGCTTCTTACGAAGCCACTCCTTCGTTGCCCGGGCGGTGTGTTTGGGATCATTGTCATGCTGAAAGACCCAGCCACGTTTCATCTTCAATGCCCTTGCTGATGGAAGGAGGTTTTCACTCAAAATCTCACGATACATTGCCCCATTCATTCTTTCCTTTATACGGATCAGTCGTCCTGGTCCCTTTGCAGAACAACAGCCCCAAAGCATGATGTTTCCACCCCCATGCTTCACAGTAGGTATGGTGTTCTTTGGATGCAACTCAGCATTCTTTGTCCTCCAAACACGATGAGTTGAGTTTTTACAAAAAAGTTATATTTTGACATATGACATTCTCCCAATCTTCTTCTGGATCAGACGGGCCTGGACATGTACTGGCTTAAGCAGGGGGACACGTCTGGCACTGCAGGATTTGAGTCCCTGGTGGCGTAGTGTGTTACTAATGGTAGGCTTTGTTACTTTGGTCCCAGCTCTCTGCAGGTCATTCACTAGGTCCCACCGTGTGGTTCTGGGATTTTTGCTCACCGCTCTTGTGATCATTTTGACCCCACGGGGTGAGATCTTGCGTGGAGCCCCAGATCGAGGGAGATTATCAGTGGTCTTGTATGTCTTCCATTTCCTAATAATTGCTCCCACAGTTGATTTCTTCAAACCAAGCTGCTTACCTATTGTGGATTCAGTCTTCCCAGCCTGGTGCAGGTCTACAATTTTGTTTCTGGTGTCCTTTGACAGCTCTTTGGTCTTGGCCATAGTGGAGTTTGGAGTGTGACTGTTTGAGGTTGTGGACAGGTGTCTTTTATACTGATAACAAGTTCAAACAGGTGCCATTAATACAGGTAACGAGTGGAGGACAGAGGAGCCTCTTAAAGAAGAAGTTACAGGTCTGTGAGAGACAGAAATCTTGCTTGTTTGTAGGTGACCAAATACTTATTTTCCACCATAATTTGCAAATAAATTTATTCAAAATCCTACAATGTGATTTTCTGGATTTTTTCTATCTCATTTTGTCTGTCATAGTTGACGTGTACCTATGATGAAAATTACAGGCCTCTCTCATCTTTTTAAGTGGGAGAACAATTGGTGGCTGACTAAATACTTTTTTGCCCCACTGTAAGTGGTGTAAAAAGTATTCTGACAAATGTTCAAAGTGGTCTCTTTATGGGTCATTAGATAAAGATAATGTTAAGGCATTGTATGACTATCTAAGGAGTCTGGGAAATAGAGTCTCAGACAAAGATTGGCATTTATCCACTTTTGGTAAAGGTACGGGACTTGACTTACCCCTAACCATTACAACTATAAATAGAACCAATGTATGTTGAACAACTAAACTTAAGGCTACAATTTACTTTACGATGGAGTTTAAGTTGATATCCCAAATTATGATGTTCAAAACCAATTTGTGAGTAAGCAAAATGGAAACTGCATCTGCTTCCCTGTCTATGCTGTCTAAGGTGCTAGACTTATTATGGACAGGGCATGCCATCTACAGGGGACTGATAGACAGTGCTAGACCAGTTAACACACATTGATCCCTCCAAAGCATTACATACAGTTGAAGTCGGAAGTTTACATACACTTAGGTTGGATTCATTAAAACTCTTTTTTTTTCAACCACTCCACAAATTTCTTGTTAACAAACTAGAGTTTTGGCAAGTCGGTTAGGACATCTAGTATGTGCATGATACAAGTAATTTTTCAATAATTGTTTACAGACAGATAATTTCACGTACATAACTCACTTGTATTACAATTCCAGTGGGTCAGAAGTTTACATACACTAAGTTGACTGTGCCTTTAAACAGCTTGGAAAATTACAAAAAATGATGTCATGGAAGCTTCTGATAGGCTAATTGACATTATTTGAGTCAATTGGAGGTGTACCTGTGGATGTATTTCAACACCTACCTTCAAACTCAGTCTCTTTTATTGACATCATAGGGAAATTAAAATAAATCAGCCAAGACCTCAGAAAACAAATTGTAGACCTCCACAAGTCTGGTTCATCCTTGGGAGCAATTTCCAAATGCCTAAAGGAACCATGTACATCTGTACAAACAATAGTACGTAAGTATAAACACCATGGGACCACGCAGCCATCATACCCCTCAGGAAGGAGACGTGTTCTGTCTCCTAGAGATGAACGTACTTTGATGCGAAAAGTGCAAATCAATCCCAGAACAACAACAAAAGACCTTGTGAAGATGCCGGAGGAAACAGGTACAAAAGCATCTATATCAACAGTAAAACGAGTCCTATATTGACATAACCTAAATAAAGGTGACATTTTAAAAAACCGAAAGGACGCTCAGCAAGGAAGAAGCTCCAAAACCGCCATAAAAAAGCCAGACTACAGTTTGCAACTGCACATGGGGACAAGATCGTACCTGTTGGAGAAATGTCCTCTGGTCTGATGAAACAAAAATAGAACTGTTTGGACATAATGATCATCGTTATGTTTGGAGGAAAAAGGGGGAGGCTTGCAAGCAGAAGAACACCATCCCAACCGTGAAGCACTGGGGTGGCAGTGTCATGTTGTGGGGGAGCTTTGCTGCAAGAGGGATTGGTGCACTTCACAAAATAGATGTCACCATGAGGATGGAAAATGATGTGGATCTATTGAAGCAACATCTCAAGACATCAAGTCAGGAAGTTAAAGCTTGGTCGCAAATGGTTCTTCCAAATGGATAATGACCCCAATCATACTTCCAAAGTTGTGGCAAAATGGCTCAAGGTATTGGAGTGGCCATCACAAAGCCCTGACCTCAATCCTATAGAACATTTGTGGGCAGAACTGAAAAAGCGTGTGCGAGCAAGGAGGCCTTACAAACCTGACTCAGTTACACCTGCTCTGTCAGGGGGAATGGGCCAAAATTCCCCCGACTTATTGTGGGAAGCTTGTGGAAGGCTACCCAAAACGTTTGACCCAAGTTAAATAATTTAAAAGCAATGCTACCAAATACTAATTGAGTGTATGTAAACTTCTGACCCACTGGGAATGTGATGAAAGAAATAATAGATCATATAAATCATTCTCTACTTTTATTCTGACATTTCACATTCTTATAATAAAGTGGTGATCCTAACTGACCAAAGACAAGATCATTTTTACTCTGATTAAATGTCAGGAATTGTGAAGAACTGAGTTTAAATTTTTTGGCAAAGGTGTATGTAAACTTCCCGACTTCAACTGTATGAATCTTAAAATAAGACATTTAATAAGTATGAAGTAGAAAGTGAATATCCAACAGAGAGATTGGTAATACAAATAGAGTAACATCATTAGGGTAGACAAATTAAAACAATGCCTTCCAATATGGAGAAATATATCATGTTTGTTTTGTTTTGTTTAAAACCTTGCAATAGGGGGAAAAGCAGAACTTGGTTTGAGAGTGATCCATGTGTATTAGTAGTAATATATTGAGAAGGTCTTCCAATTGGGACGAAGGGAGTCCTATTTGAAGGAAATAGATATGGAGACTAGTGAAAGTAACAAAGTGAATGGTAATTGGCTTTCAGATAGCACTCTGATAATGCAATATCTTAGTAATTTGAAGTAAATGTTTCAATACAAGGTCAGATGACAAACGGAGGGATTGAGCATAGGGACTGATATTAATTTAGCGGCCGCTATCTGGTGTTTGGGCTAGAGATAAGCATCCTGTGGAACAATAGATAGCCGCCAGTACACACTGAACTCAAACAGGCTGTAAGAGACACAGTGTGGACATTTGGGACAGAGGTATGAATAATTGAATAAGACATTTTTTAAATTCTATAGTTTGGGTAGCACCAGTGTTTTAAAAAAGGTAATGTCCTCTTAAACAAATATCTGTTTCCATTACGTGGAACTGTGTTCAGAATGAAGTAAATCCAGGTAAATGTTTTTAGTACCGAATATTGAGCTCATAAGCCAGCACCAACTTTTTGAAGGTTCTAGCAGATTTGTTAAACAACAGGTTTCATCTTTTGACGAGTTTATGTCCCAGGGACAGTTCGTACTGTATGTCAATGCACCAGGTCAAAATAACATTGATTACAAGAGAGGGGTTCTAGGATTGCTTACTTTAGAAGGTACCTATTCAGCTTGATGGGTAAGGTCTGGCCATTTTGTTTGTTTTTACCATACAATTTTTACCACACATACGCCAGCACCCACACACAACCCACCTGTTAATTAATATTTGTTAGCGGTTAATACGCTTGTTTGATTTATTGTGTGGGGTCTTTTTATTTCGGTTTTCGTAGATTTTTCATGGGTTAGAAATGATGTCAGAGTTTTGGTTGCACACATATAAATGATCTTGATAACAAATGCACTGAAAACCCCATTGTAAACCTGATACACAAAATGTTTGAAATATCTTTAAATAATGTCTGATTTAAAGGGAAACAAACACTCACTTAATAGGGCTGCCTGACCTCTGATCTGACTTTCTGGTGAGGCCTGATCACCCTCACTAGAAAGACTTGAGACATTGGGTGAGATTTAAATCGGCTATGTAAACACTAGATAATTAGGAAGAAGGGTATAATTTATTAACAGTCCTATGTGTGATTCGGAACAAGAGACAGAGAGAGAGCTGCCCCTGAATGAGGGACACCTGTCTCTAGTCTATTTTACCATTACCTTATGGGATACAATTAAGTTAAGATGGAGTCATCAAGGGTCGTAATTCTAATTTGATTTGTTATTTTGATTTAACAGGCAGTGTTTTTTTTTGTGATGCATGAATCACGGTTAGTCGTGTGTTTCAAAGGGGGAATTACCAGTCCCCCGGGGCCCTTTGGTAAATATGCAAATTGATTTTGTTCACATGCCTGCCTATAAAAGGAAAAATATAATGTTGGTAATGGTGACAGTTACTTCAAATGGATTGAAGTTTTCCCCACCTCTAGTTTTATATGAAGAAATGGATTGTTGTTTTGTTGTTTTCTTTGTTTTTGTCTTGCTTCAATAACAAATCTCACCAGACTGGGTCTGATGGATGGGCGGGATTTCTCCCTAAGGATACGCCCTCTGACTCCCTGACCCTGTAACTCTGCGGTGAGATCGCCAAGATGATAGGGGTGTATAAAAAATGGTTTCAACTGGGCGTTGGTATTCTCTTTGGCATTTGTCTTAGAAATCAGTGAATAATTTGACATTTGTCATACAGTAAATAATTTGTATGGATTTCCTGAATCAGAAATGCCCTAAACTAAACTGTTGTTCTGGTCTGTCTTCTCTCGAAGAATTTAGGCTCTTCCAAAATTGTTTAATTGGGGTATCAGACTGACTGTGGAGGTCTGCACACTGCGAAATGTATAGTACTTTATACTAGAAATGCATTGAGATACAGATCTGTAATTAACATGCCACTCGCAACAAAAGCTCCAGCTGAAATGTCATTGCCAGAATCAATCAATTACATTTTGTAATGAAGCATTTGTGTAACTGTATGAAGCGAAGGTCTTAAGTAAAAACATTCTACAGCAATGGTTTTACAAGTATAACCCAGAATGACTGTATAACCCAGGATGAAGCGTTTGAAATGATGAAGTGTCTGGTTTTGTGTGTTGATTTCCCTTTCTTTAATGGAAATATGATATAGAAGGTAAACTCTAATGCATACCTTAAAATGGAATGACTTATCACACAAGTGATAAGAGGATGGAATGTGATGGACATGTTTATGTTTGTGCTTTTCTAATAACCAATTTCTGTGTTCATGCAAGTGACTGATTGAACAAATCTTCACTATCAGTATCTGAAATTTGGCAGTACACCCAGAACCTTGTTTTGAGAAAGGGATATCTCAGTTTCAAGGTCTCAGCTTAGAGAGAAGAAGCCTTGTGAGGTATTGGTCGGTCACATGAACGACGCAAACTTAATGATGAATAAGCTAAATCATGAAAATAGAACTATAAGAGAACTAAATGGGATTCCCCGGGTAGAGCTGTGTAATTGGTGCATTGAGTTGGTTGGAACCTCTCCACTCACATACTCTGGACGGGAGGTAATCACTTAACAACGCTGTAACCTACACTTGTTGTTCTACTGGTGTGTTTATAAGATCTTGTGGTGAACTCTCCGGACAAAGCCCCATGTTATGTTGTCAGTGGATCATTTCAGCATACCATTTCTTGTTCAATTCAGATTTTTTAAATTATTATTATTATTTAATTTTTTAAATACCCCTGAATACTTTGATACCCTGTTTTTGTCTGAAACTGATCAAAATGCTGTTTAAAACAGGGGTGCTCAAACTTTTGGGCTTGGTGGGCCAAAATATAATCTGAGTAGTGGGCCGCGGGCCGAAGAAATAGACATGATTTAGAAATATAAAAAAAGGTAAACAATAGTTTTTTGGGGGTCTTTAAACAACACCTTCGTAGTAAGCAATCATAAAATCAAACTTAAAAATTACTGTGAGGGAAAAATTATGTATTCACCTTATTTGTTGGCTATGTAACAATTATTTACTTAACGAACAGTAAGATATTTCTGTCTTGCAAATGCTGTGTTTTATGGTCTCCACTCTAGCATCCTGCAGCTAGTCTCGGTGTTGAGGACATGGGTTCTACTAGAGATAGCTTGAATCAAACAATTGCCTTGTGTTGTAGTAAGCAGTCATAAAATCACAGTTAAAAAATTACTCAAATTGTAGCCATATAACTTGACACCAAACAACACATTCTGATTACCAGTATTAAAGATGCATAAAAAAATATTGAAGCGTGGTGGCACAGAAACTGCAACCAAGTTTATATGTTCATAAGGCTAATAACTTGAATATGTTTCAAATTACTTAAATATGCACTACGCAGAAATCGCTACGCCATTTACTGGTTGCTAAAATTGCTATGAAAACGCTATGAATGCTATGAAATACATTTAGCATAATCCAAAATATTGAATTTTCAGCTGGTGCACAAAACCGAAATTAAAAGACGCAAAAATGAAATTTAAGACCGGGAAGCATAAAAATAGTGCACATAGAACATATATACCGCTTCTTAGACTTGCTTTCAATGAGAATGACAGATCTATAACTTACATTTCTATGTTAATTTGGTTGGGTAGCCAAAAAATATTTAAATATGGGAAAGGTGTTGGAAAGTTCCGGTAAATTTCGGGGAAGCTCATCAGGCAGAAGCGCCTCTAGCCTTTCGGGGAGAAACAAAACATTTTAGTGCCCGCCCTCTTGGCAGTGGATAATCGTTTATGCATTGTTAAAGTAAAACTTTCAGCAATTCTCCACATTTTGGCATAGGGTGTAGAGAACATTTTTCCGTTTCGAAGGTAATATCCTCAAATTCTGCACATTTTGCTATGAGGTGATTTTGTATTCATTTTTTTCAGTTTAAAGCTAATTTCCTGCAATTCTACACATTTTGCCAGGACTTATGTCATGTTCACATGATATCTAGAATCTGTCTGACTCTTGGCAGTACGCTGGATGTAGGCCTAAGTGGAGTTTTGGAGACACAGAAGATGATAAGGTTAGGGGTCCATCCCAAATAGTACCCTATTCTTTATATAGGGCAATACTTTTGACCAAAGCCTCTATTTCTAGAGCCCTTACCTGGTGTATGTTGGATTCCTGGACCTTCATTTCCTGTGGACTGGAGCGTGACGGGTTGAGGAAGAAGCCGTGACCCTCCACCACCCCCGGGGTCTTCAGCAGGCAAGAGATACTCAACACAGTGCCAAGGAGGGTCTTCTGATACTGAAGCCCATTGTTGGGATCTTTGGGTTGGATGTGCTCCACCAATACCTGGAGGAAGACAATTTGAAGTATATTATATTAGCAAAGAGTAAACTACTTTTGAGATCAAGGCTGTCCATCGTAGACATATGAATGCAGTTGTTAAAATAATAATAATCTTGTTATAAATAGAACAGCATAGAATATAATCAGGGTTGTAGAAAACAGTCCAGAGGACTGATGACAATGCATTACGGCCCCTGACCGTAGCGATATCTTTTTGCCGGCTGAAGTAGAGGAGCAGGTCCAGGTAGGAGAAGAGTAGCAGCTGGCAGAGATCCAAGTCTTTCACACGGCCTTGGAAGATATCGAGCACAGGCCCGATCACCTCGCTGAAGGTGCGCACCTCCTGGTCAGCCAACAGGCCAGCGATCACCTCCTCCACGAACTCCACCACCTCCTCCAGCTCTGCAACGCACAACAGAAACCACACTTAATGTCAGGGTACTTCTTGGCTCAAAAAGGGGCATAGGTATAGAAAAATAAAAACCCTGTATAATAGGCCTGTTTAATGCAGAGAATATACTGTACTTTACAGAACCATACATGTACAGGGATTTTCCTGGCTCATAAAAGGGTTTAGGTATACAGTACCAGTCAAATGTTTGGACAGACCTACTCATTATAGGGTTTTTCTTAATTTTTTACTATTTTCTACATTGTAGAATAATAGTGAAGACATCGAAACTATGAAATAACACATATGGAATCATGTAGTAACCCCCTAAAAAGTTAAATAAATCTAAATCTATTTTAAATTTAAGATTCTTCAAAGTAGCCACCCTTTGCCTTGATTACAGCTTTGCACACTCTTGGCATTCTCTCAACCAGCTTCACCTGGGATGCTTTTCCAACTCTTGAAGGAGTTCCCACATATGCTGAGCACTTGTTGACTGCTTTTCCTTTATTCTGCGGTCCAACTCATCCCAAACCATCTCAATTGGGTTGAGGTCGGGTGATTGTGAAGGCCAGGTCATGTGACGCAGCACTCCATCATTCTCCCTCTTGGTCAAATAGCCCTTACACAGCCTGAGGTGTGTTGGGCCATTGTCCTGTTGAAAGACAAATTATATTCCCACTAAGCGCAAACCAGACGGGATGGCTTATCGCTGCAGAATGCTATGGTAGCCATGCTGGTTAAGTGTGCCTTGAATAAAATAAAAATCACAGTGTCACCAGCAAAGCACCGCCACACCTCCTCATCCATGCCTCACGGTGGGAATCACACATGCAGAGATCATCCGTTCACTTACTCTGCGTCTCACAAAGATATGGCAGTTGGAACCAAAAATCTCACATTTGGACTCATCAGACCAAAGGACAGATTTCCAATGGTCTAATGTCCATTGTTCATGTTTCTTGGCCCAAGCAAGTCTCTTATTATTATTATTGGTGTCCTTTAGTAATGGTTTTGTTGCAGCAATTCGACCATGAAGGCCTGATTCACACAGTCTCCTCTAAACAGTTGATGTTGAGATGCGTCTGTTACTTGAACTCTGTTAAGCATTTATTTGGGCTGCAATTTCTGAGGCTGGTAACTAATGAACTTATCCTCTTCAACAGAGATAACTCTGGGACTTCCATTCCTGTGGCGGTCCTCATGAGAGCCAGTTTCATCATAGCATTTGAGGGTTTTTGCAACTACGCTTGAATAAACTTTCAAAGTTCTTGAAATGTTCCATATCGACTGACCTTCATGTCTTAAAGTAATGATGGACTGTCGTTTGTTTTTGCTTGTTTGAGCTGTTCTTGCCATAATGTAGGACTATCTTCTGTATACCCCTACCATGTCACAACACAACAGATTGGCTCAAACGCATTAAAGAAAGAAATTCCACAAGTAAACTTTTAAGAAGGCACACCAGTTAATTGAAATGCATTCCAGGTGACTGACTACCTCATGAAGCTGGTTGAGAGAATGCCAAGTGTGTGCAAAGCTGTCATCAAGGCAAAGGGTGGCTAGTTTGAAGAATCTCAAATTTAAAATAGATTTAGATTTGTTTAACTTTTTGGGGGGTTACTACATGATTCCATATGTGTTATTTCATAGTTTCGATGTCTTCACTATTATTCTACAATGTAGAAAGTAGTAAAAATAAAGAAAATCCCTGGAATGAGTAGCTGTCCGAACTTTTGACTGGTACTGTATATTAGGAAAAATAACTTAACAGATCAGTAAAGTATATTCTCTGAATTGTACAGGCCTCTTTCCCACCATTTAATGGACACAAACCACACAACAACAACACATAGCAAAGTGAGGATATTGTACTCTCATAAATGCAGATCGACAAGTTCAAAGCAGTAAAAAACAGTTATTTCATCAGCAGGGGCAAACTAGCCTAAGTTACAGCACATCCTGTCTTGGGAGGCCTCAACAGTCGATACCTGAGCAGCAGACAACACCATTTTCTTTGGCTACTGAGATAGAACAGAAGAGGGATCCTCAGACAGTCGGGCTGCTTTAATAATTGAATGGACTCACGGGCTCCGCCGACTCCCTCCAGCAGCAAATCCAGTAGCTGCTCATACACGTTCTGGCTGATGTAGATCTCGGGGGTGAGCAGGACTGTGCGCGTGTTGGACACCGTCAGGTTCTTACAGCGCACCGCATACGACAGCAGCTTCTCCGGTACCTTGGTGACCTGGGTGTGTGTAATGTCAGGAGGGAACAGGGAGGTTAGGAATTTGTCACATCATTGTCAGCGATGGAGCACAACAAAAAAACATGCTTTATTTTGCCTATATGCAGACTGAAATTATCTAGAAATAAACAGCAGATTTATCCTTAGACAGGTCATTCATTATGTTCAGTAAAACGATTTACCTTTTCACACTATTGTGGCAAACTGAACTGTGCAGGCTCAGATATTTTCATTTTACATTGTCCTATACACTATGGTTTAGGCACTGAGTGTAGAAAACATTAAGGGCATTTACTACCATATCCCGTTCAAAAGCACTTAAATCTTTTGTCTTGCCCATTCACCCTCTGAATGCCACATGTCCATGTCTCAATTGTATCAAGGCTTAAAAATCCTTCTTTAACCTGTCTTCTCCGCTTCATCTACACAGATGCCTGGGCTTGAACCCAGAATCTCTGGTGGCACAGCATACACAGTGCTCTTTCCATGACGGACTTGCCAGGGGAATCCAGGTGAAAGCAATGATCCCTTAGACCACTGATGATGATCCCTTAGACCACAGCGCCACCCGGCAGGCCCCATCTACACTGATTGAAGTGGATTTGACAAGTGACATCAATAAGAGATCATACCTTCTTTCACCTGGATTCACCTGGCAAGTCTGTCATGGAAAGATCAGGTGTTCCTAATGTTTTGTACACTGTGTATGCCTGTTACAGCACACTTTTCCTGACTGAATTCTGGCTGGCAATTCGTGGAGGATGAAATTGGGAATGAGAGTTAGTGCTGTGTATATGACCCCACCTCTTCCTTGGCTCTCTGGTAGCAGGCGTAGAGGAACGGTATGGCGCACTTGTCCCCAGCATCTCGGTCAGCAGAGAGATTCACAGCATTACACGAGGTCATGTAGATGAGGTGGTTCCCTGGCTCCAGCATCAGTAATCTGTTGAAGAGTGCCTAATACAGGATTTAAAAAAATGTAAATAGTCAAACTTAGCCAACATTCTGTGCTATGAACATTATGTACTTATTTACTGATCTCTGCTCCCTGTGGATCATAACGTTCCTATGAACATTGTACGCTATGTATTTTTCACTATACCATCTTCTTAGAGTAGACGATGAACTGTGTATATATAATAGACCTCGTCCCCTGAAAATACAAGCCAGCGAGGAAATCGTCATGAGAAGAGGACACAGTACAGTATACCGTATGCGAATCTCATGGCATAGAGGTCAACTGAGCTGACCAGTGAACAGTTCGCTACCACCATTCCCAAAGTCCAATCCTATTGTACCTGCTCGATGTTGTCCATGTCCAGCCAGTCTTGCCCGTCCATCTCTGCGGCCATCTCCTCCAGGAACACACAGCGTGGCGGAATCCCATTGCCTCCTCTCAGACTGGGGTCACCTGAGGTCAAACAACAAACATGTTGAAGAGCAGACTCCAAACACTTAAGACCATTTTACTTTTCACTTACAGCAGAAACGGTCATTCATGACTCATTCCAGTATCCAGTTTATGAGTATTAAGTTGGGGTGAGTCATTTATTCTTTACTGGACGGCCCTGAAATGGAATACTAAGAGGCCAGCGGTCCAGCAGCACCAAAGAGCACGAGCTGATTAGATTTAGACTAGAAATTGACAGAAAGGGGCTCCAGCATCGGGATGATGAGCAGAGGAGGATGACAGTAATCGGGGACCTGTAGACTCCCTTGATGACACAGCCTCTGAGTCAGTCAGTTGGCTGATGCTCTCCATATAATCTAGTACAGCCACTGAGAGATGTCATGAAGAAAAGACTGCCAGGGAGGATGGTTATACTGAATTCCCTTACAAAGGAGTTTAAGAAAGCTGTAATCACACAAGGGAATAAAGTAGACAGTCAGAATGGGGATATTGATGGGTGATGAATCAGGCCGTTGCTTGTGTATGGGCACATAAATGGTTGCCTGGGAAACAGACCGATTTGCTTAACTTCATATCACTACGCTACATCAGATAAAGCCAGCCAGGAAACAGTAAGGGTTGTTTACATGACAACAGGATTCAGTAAACTAGAAGAAGGGACAAGTGGCATCACGCTGCTACTCCAATGGAGGGGAAAAGTGCCCTAAACAAAGTAGAAATAGTGTAAAAACCCTAATACGCTCCAATCTAACTTCCCGCACTTACTGTTGTCCAAGGTGATGAGGAAGATCCTCTGGATCATGTGGTTGATGTTGAGCTGTTCGCACAGTTCCTGCCGCGACAGAAAGGAGCGGCTGATTTCGGCCACCGAGTCGTCATTGTCCTCGATGCTGTCCGAGTTCTCCGACTCTGACTGACTCCCCTCAGAGTCCTCCGCTGCAACACATGACATAAGCCAGCAGATATATGAAACCGTATGAGGTCATTGTCGAGCATCAAGCCAGTGAGCGAGCCGCATCATGTGACCAACCTTGGGGAGCTATAAGGATTGCAGGCTTTTATTCCAGCCCAGCACTAAAACACCACCGATTGAGATAATCAAGGTCATGTCATGCAGCCGATTAGTCAAGTCACGTGTGTTAGAGCTGGGCTGGAGCAAAAGCGTGCACGCTTTGTAACTCCTCCTTAGGAGGGTTAACTCACAGGGTGGTTCGCCATGGTGCGAAGGTGGTTTCTGGCCCGATGCAAACTGCTTGGCGTCGGCGAGGGAGCTGAAAAGGGCAGCGAATGGGTTGCGGGAGATGTGTTGGTTGTTGTTGCCCTGTTCAGTCATTTCACTGGAGCATAGACTCCATCCACAGGTGCTGGCACCAGCCTGGACAGAAAGTTACACTGTGGTAACGTACTGGACTAGATTAGTTCAAACAAATCTACAGAAGTTGTTTCAAGTGTTAAAAATGTGTGTCAGTCTGTGAAGGCAATCAGGGGATGCAGGGGAACCCAGATTCTAAAATCCAGAACCTATTTTTCTAACTATCCACTCCTTATATTATACTCTGTTTTAGTCGCTCTGGATAAGAGCGTCTGCTAAATGACTTAAATGTAGATGTAAGAAGTGGAACGATAACTTAAACAGAGCGGTACCCCTAGGCTAAACCCATACAGTATGAATTTTCATTCAGACCTGAGGAATAACAAGAACCCAATGTTTTAATTTATTTAATAACACTTTCTATTGAAAACTGTGAATCACAGACTGACTGATTAGCTTATTGATAGGGCTCTACAGTGCTACCATTTTGGAGGCATATGATCTTAAATATTTTGCTGTGCTTACATGGAATTTGAATTTGGTAGAAACAATAGCAAAAGAAAAACTAGAAAAATAAATCACCCAGGTAATAATTGTTGTAATGATTTCTTCCCTGTCCCGCTGCCCGTAGCCTTAGTAATATATAATATAATGTATATAGTATATATATATTAGTAGTATGCAGACATGTGGAGGCACAGAAATTAAGGAAAATTGGAGAGCTACAGATGAGCTTCAAGAGTAGCTAGGAATCATACAGGCTCAATGTAGGTTATATCCCAACCTTTAAGAAAAAAAACTTCTGGTCTCTTAAACCCTGTATTTTGTGGCAATTGGTATAATTAAAGGTGCAATCTGCATATACTACATCAATTTTGTTTTACTTATAAATGTATTATATAAACCCATTGATTCTTGAAAAGTATAACAAATGACCCATGAGCCCCATTAGAAGCCAAAATATACGCCTGTTTTTCCACATTGTTTGTAAACAAGGTACATGTAAACAAACACCGTATAACTTCAAACCATAGTTAAAACAATAATTTGTTTATCATGGGTGGTAAGTCGAGTGTGGTTACATTTCTCCAGCAGCATCTCTCAAACTTTGACGGAAACCGTGGCGGGGCATCTTCTTTGTTATTGTTTCTACTACGGATTGTCCCTTTAATACCTGAAATGTTTCTTTGCGCTCCTATCATTTTTCAATTTAGGCTCACGTGTGCACCCTGTAAAACATTTCACAGTAGAGTCCTGAATGAATGAGGATGTTTACGGTTTGACTGAAATAAGGCAGCATAGACAGACTGTCAACAGATGGGACGTCTTCCATCTTACACTCTCATTTGGCGTAATGTAACATTATTACCATCATCTTGCATAGGAAAGGTTCTGTCAACTTCAAGTGTCGGTGAACTAACATTGACACCTGTCAAACGCGCTCGTTAGTAAACATAGCTAGTTAAGATTGCTGACTAGCTAGCTATAGCCTGGTTGGCTAATTAACGAGTTGTCAAGTGATGGTGACTTGATGAAGCTTTATCACAACAAACGAATAAAGGGTGTTCCGTGATGTTTTATTTGAAGGGAGGGCACATAACTAGCTACTGTTACGCATCTTTAAATACCTAGAATCAATTACAGAAACGATTCAATAAGCAAGATGATGATGATGTAGCTAGTTGTCAGTGAATCACCGGTTCCGCTTAAGTAGCTAGCTAGCAGTCGTATTTAGCTGGCTATCTTGCTAGCTAACGTTAGGCTAGCAGCTGGACTATTTTACATTAGCCAGGTAAATTGTTAAGACCGCTGTACTTTTTCAGTTAAGGGGCAAAACCCGACTCTTTTGACAAATGTCAAACACAAAAATATCGGAGTATTGTCATACCTGAAACAACAGCAGATACGTGTATTTCAATTAGCTAGAAATGCTTTATTTCCTCTACTGTGATTCTGGCACCGCTCTCTGAAAGCAGGCAGGATAACTAAGTACTTCCGGGTCACGTATTTTGTTTTAATCTTTCAGAATGAAAGTTCCACCCTGTATACTTTGTAAATAAATAATTAGTGCGAAAATGATGGATCATTTGAACAATTGTCGATACGTTTTATACTAGTATCATACAAATAATAATTCAAACGTTTATATAAGATATTATGTCATTTATTTGTTTATTTGTAAAAAATACAAAAATAATAAAATGTCAAGCTTAAATGGTCAACAATGTTTTTTTGTGTGTGCAGGGCCGGCGTTATGGATTTAGGGGGCCTGGCCCGCCCTAGCGTACCTCCTTGTCGGTCCAAATCAAATATTGAAATATTTATCATTTATTTGACCAAGAAGCGCGCCGACAGAAAGAAGAATCAAATCATATTATTTATTGGACGCATACACATATTTTATTGGTCGCGAAACAGCGCCCCTTTGTACCAGAATGTGTAGACCATGTATCTGATTCTGTCTGGACCAAAAGAGTATGACATGTCATACTATTTCTGGCCAAACAGCATCAGATACATGAACTACGTATAGTAAGATTTGAGAGGGGCGCTGTTTTGGACAGAAGGAGAATCGTAGGTGCGGTGAAGTTATCAGAGACCGAGGTATGCACCGAGGATCAGAAAAAAATAAGAGTCTGTGACAGTAGGAGTGAAGTTTATGGAAAAAGTGGACTCTTGCCTTTTGGCTGATCCATTTGTGGTTTCACGGTGGGTGAAAAAAAGTCGGGTCATGTGGAATCGGTGAGGGTAACCAGAAGTGGTCTAGTAATAATTGTTTGGGTTTCTGTCGGGCAGAGGGAGAATGCGTTCGGCGTTAGACGAATGGGGGAAATAAAAGTGAATTGTTTCGCTTTCAAGAAAAGGGCACCAATGAAAGGAGTGATAACTGGGGTAGCAGTGAATATAAAAGTTGACCAGTAGAGGGGAAAGATTCCTGGTGTTTGTGATGCTCGTCGTTTGATGCGAAGCAGACAGGGTGGGGAGACAGAAGTGTCCTTGTCCTCTTTAGAGTTTTGAAGTTGTCTTTCCCCTACAAAGTGAAGTTAGGATATATAAGTTATCCTGTATGAGCGCATGTGCCGAATACATTACGATGTTACAGGTGTCAAGCTTATGGTCATGTGGCAGCAGTGTGTAGGAGGGAGGGTGCAATGTGTGAGAACTGTGCAGAAGGGCACGAGACAAAGGAATGTGTAGTATTGGGGAAAGTAGTGTAATGTGTTAATTGTAGGGGTGCACATGAAGCTGGGGATCAGAAATGTCCCGTGCGAGAGAGGCAGGTTGAGGTTTCCAGGGTTAGAGTAGAACAGAGGTTGTCATATGCTGAGGCAGTGAAGAAAGTAGAGGATGGGTTAAAGGGGAGAAGTGGTGAGAGTAGTAGAGACATACCAGTACAGAGGGAGGAGTGGTGAGAGTAGTAGAGACATACCAGTATAGAGGGAGGAGTGGTGAGAGTAGTAGAGACATACCAGTACAGAGGGAGGAGTGGTGAGAGTAGTAGACATACCAGTACAGAGGGAGGAGTGGTGAGAGTAGTAGAGACATACCAGTACAGAGGGAGGAGTGGTGAGAGTAGTAGAGACATACCAGTACAGATGGAGGAGTGGTGAGAGTAGTAGACATACCAGTACAGAGGGAGGAGTGGTGAGAGTAGTAGAGACATACCAGTACAGAGGGAGGAGTGGTGAGAGTAGTAGAGATATACCAGTACAGAGGGAGGAGTAGTAGAGACATACCAGTACAGAGGGAGGAGTGGTGAGAGTAGTAGAGATATACCAGTACAGAGGGAGGAGTGGTGAGAGTAGTAGAGACATACCAGTACAGAGGGAGGAGTGGTGAGAGTAGTAGAGACATACCAGTACAGAGGGAGGAGTGGTGAGAGTAGTAGAGACATACCAGTACAGAGGGAGGAGTGGTGAGAGTAGTAGAGACATACCAGTACAGAGGGAGGAGTGGTGAGAGTAGTAGAGACATACCAGTACAGAGGAATAGGCCAAAAAGTGATATAAGTTTCAGTACGATTGGATTTTTAGCATTTATAGCAATGGTTATCAACTGTACTGCAGGGATGGAACGGAAGTCTCAGAAAATGGAGGTTGTGGTGGCAGCTGCAGAGAGGTATTTGGGTGTGTGAGACTTGACATCAGAAGAGTTACAGGGTGTGTTTAAAAAAAATGAAGTGTTTATTTCCCATCCTTTCAGGATGATGGCATGAGGTAGGAATAAATACATTTAATTCGTGGAGCAGGGTGGTGCTAATTTGATTTTATATACTTTTGAAATTAGTGAGTGTAGTGTTAGATGGTAGGGTATTTTATTTAGTACTTTTTATTTTTCAAGCAAAGAATAAAGGAGTTGTACTCCAGTCTAGAGGGTGGCAGTAATGCAACAAATTGAATGCCAACCACCGTTAAACCTCTTAAGAAGAAGGGTGCTGGTTCGCTCATCGGATGCTTCCTACGGTAAGAGAGTTTTAGCAACGAGGAAGAGGCGAAGCGAGAGAGCTCAGTCTCGCCAAAATCTGTCCAGAATACGCCCAATGCGTTTGTATGGGCATAATATACAGACCTAAACTTCTCGCCTGCCTTCCCACCTTTGGGACAACTACAGCTATTGTTAGGATGGAGACATAAGCATCTTGTCATTACAGATCTCTGGTTTCAGCCTCTTGCGAATTGGAAAGGAAAGTTAGCGAGTGCACTGATAAGGATGCGGTCTTCCCTTAAAGTAAATTGATGTTTTGCCAAAATTATATAATTACTCCTGTCTAAATAAAAACATTCAAAGTACTTCACCAGAAAGCTTGACTTAGCCACAGAGGATCAGTAGCTTAAAAAAAAAAAAATAGTGTAGGCCTATGCCTATTTGGGCAGCGTGCATTGCAATATGTCGGGCTGATTGGGTTGCAGCTGTCAGTGAAAAGCGTCTAAAATATGTGTGAAGGTAGTGTGTCTTGAGTATAATTTGAAATGTTGCAACAAAAAGACGGGGAGGGGTGTGTGGCGAAGATATGGAATGGCTCAGGAGTCTCCCGACATTTTTTTGCCCTTTGATCGTAAACATTTCACATTCCATATAGTATGTATACCAGTAGGCCTACTAAATGTACCGTTAATCACCCATCATTTGGTTACATTAATTTCTATTAATGCATGTATTAATAAGCCATTTACCATTTTCATTCTCAGTGAAAAGTTGTTTGCGGAGTTCACAACCTGCTACACTTGCGAGAAACAAGTTTTGGTGTATTTCATAACCATTGAGTTTTTGTTCTGATTTGTTAATTGTCTTTTGTTTGGAAGCTCCATATGAGCATGTGTCTGGTTCCTCTGCCCTGGTAACTTTGAGAGAGCTCCTGTGCCTGAGCATGCATAGAAGTAGGCCTTCCTGGCCTGCTGTATGCAAACATCAGAAAGTGCCCAAATACTAATGTCTGATTGTCTTAACTCGCCATAAGCTGAGCTTCAAGTAATGTTTCTTCACCTCACTGAAAGTCAAGTCTGTTTTTTAAACAGCCATTGAAAAATGACAGTTCCTCAGTATTTAAAAAATATTTTCAACACTCCCAGCCTTGATAATCACCAAGCCTTGGTGTGAAAGAGCTAAATATCATGATCGGATGATTCCATATGTCCAGTGGAAACATTTAAAACAGCTGTCTGTCCTGTGCTCGCTGGTGTGGGAAACGCGCAGTGCCTGAAATAGGCTTGTTGATGCAGTGTTGCAAGTTCGCTAGGGACAGATTCAGGCTGGATCCAGTTGACGATTTGATACAATGTTTCATTATAGCAGTAGCTCAAGTCAAGATGGATAGAAAGGGAGGCAGAGTAGAGAGATGAATGGGATTGAAAGAACCGGAATTTGCATCAGGATGTTTTTATTTGTCAGCTTTAGCCCTATGCATTTTACTTACCGGTAGTTGACATGTCCTACTGATGCTGGGAGTTCTATGCACTCACTCCTTTAGCTCCACAGCGTATACATTTTTATTTAAGTAGTCAGTTAAGAACAAATTCTTATTTACAATGATGGCCTACCAAAAGGCCTCCTGCGGGGACGGAGATTAAAAATAAGAGCTAACACAACAATAAAAGAGACCTAAGACAACATAGCATGGCAATGTGTTCATATGGCTGAGTCTGGTGCTCTAGCCTTGGTTGAATTTTAACTTTGTATTATTTTAGTTCAGATTTTTTTTGCTGATTAAACACATGGCAATGATTGAGAAACCAAACGGATGGCGGCGATGGAAACCCGGATGATGTTGGGATCAGGAACCACCAGCCTGCGGAGGGAAACATGGAAAGGAGGGTGAGATCCGGTAGTTGGTGGGGAGTTCTAAAGGATAGGTTACTTCATTCACCCTCAAGGTTCCCACAAACCGAGGGCTCAGCTTCTGGCAGAGCAGGAAGAGCGGGAGGTTCCTGGTCGAGAGCCAGACGTGATCACCAGAATGGAACACGGGAGCCTCACTGCGGTGGCGGTCCACTGATCCTTCAGAGGGCGGTCTCCTTCGGAACCTCCCCAGCTCCTGGTTGGTCCTCTCCACCTGCCTGTTAGACTGAGGCCGGCACCCAGATGTGAGGCTGACCGTGCCCCCCCCCAGCTTCTCCATAAAGGCTTTCCAGACCCGCAACGTGAATTGGGTACCACGGTCAGAAACAATGTCCCTAGGAAAGCCATAGGGCCAGAAGACTTGCTGGAATAGTGCCTCAATGACCTGGAGAGCGGTAGGTAGACCAGAGCGAGAGATAAAACCCCAGGCTTTAGAGAATCAGTCAACAACCAGAATAGTGGTAAAACCATCAGAAGGGGGGAAGAGACATTAAAGTCAATGAACAGATGTGACCAAGGCTGCTGAGGCACAGGAAGTAGTTTCCCTGCTGGGGCGTGTCGGGGAGATTTGGATTGAGTACATACTAAACATGAGTTGACATAGTGTGCGTAATTGTGCCGGATCCCAATGGTCACATATCCAGGGCTTGGACAGGAAAAGGAGAGGAGAGCAGGTATGAAGTTGTGTTAAGGGAGTAGGCGAGGACCTGGTCGAAAAAGTTCCTGCGGCACCGGAGTCCACTAGAACTGTAGAGAACACTTGCCAGCGAAATGGGAACCAAAAAGAGTTTGTCGGAAAATTATGATAATGGAATACTTACGCCTACCCTGGGAGACGGAAGGTCACAGGACCGTCCCTCTGCTCTAGCGGACCCCGTGTTGGGACACCATTGAAGCTGGTTCCCCTTCCGGCCGCAATAGGGACAGCTGTTATCCAGACAGGTTATCCAGACAGATGGCCATCGCGATGAGAGCATCCAAGGATATATTGTCATCCCAACTCCGTCTGGACCTCCTCACGCAGTCCACCGTGGAATAGACTGCGGAGCACCAGCTCATTCCATCCACTGGAGGAGGAAACCACGGCATTGCGATTCAGTGCCATCATACTTTTCCAGAAGGGACAGTCGGGCATCGCTGACCTGGGGGGATGGCTGGGGGACTGGCTCACAGTGACGACCCGTGGTAGGAGACCCTCACTGGTGGTGTCAAGGCGGTGAAGAACGTGGAGGACCTCCTTCATGGTCGTACCCAGTAGAGCCAGCTGGTCGTGGTGTTGGTGGAGTAGATGACCCTGTTCCTCGACCGTAGGGAAGATGGTGTAATCTTCCGCTGCTTCCATAATTTCTGAGGCAGTATTATGTCATGTGAACACAGAGTCAGGAAGCAGAAGGTTTAATAATAATCAACATGACGAAAATACAAAACCGGAGATTCTTACTGAATGTAATCGAAACCAATACTGCCTGATGACTGAGGCTACAGAGGGCTATATGAAGGGAGCTTGTGCTTGTGCTGAAGTTCAAGTGTGCTTAACGATGAGGGGCAGGTGTGCGCAATGATGGTTGCCAGGTGAGCGCAATGTGGGTTGCCAGGACCTCTGGTTAGTAGACCGACAGCGTCGAGAGCCAGAGCAGGAGTGACAATAACATACACTTTAGAATTTAACGCGCATGCGCGGGCACACATAGGGGGTCCCGTGAAAAAGCATGCATGCCTATGGTGGAAATCAAAGGGCCTTCAACTGATTCGTTCTAGCGCCGGCTTTGTGCGTACTCCTATCATTTATTGCACGATACAAAATTATCTGCACGTTGTGTCACAGTAAAAGAGCGGTGCATTCTACTCAGGAGCACTTCTAGTTTCCAAATCCACAGAATTTACACCCAGAGGAGCGTTGCTGCTCATTTGGCGGCCCTTCTAGAGAGTCCCATCAGCAATAATTGTTTTGTACTGAAAGACTAATCTTTTTATGGGTGTTTCCCAGCAGTTTGTGATTTGTTAGTATTTTGTATCAGGGGTGAGTTCTTGTTGCCTCCCGAGTGGCGCAGTGGTCTAAGGCAGTGCTCGCTGTGCAAGGTTGCCAGGTGTAGGGTGTTTCCTCCGACAAATTGGTGCAGCTGGCTACCGGGTTAAGTGAGCATTGTGTCAAGAAGCAGTGCTGCTTGGTTGGGTTGTGTTTCGGAGGATCACGGCTCTCGACCTTCGCTTCTCCCGAGTCCGTACGGGAGTTACAGCGATGAGACGAGACTGTAACTATCAATTGGATACCACGAAATTGGGGAGAAGAAAAGGGGTAAAAAATAAACGCAAAAAAAAGGTGTGAGTTCTTGTTCAAGCTGCGTTCTACCACACCTGATTCTACGAATGATCTTATTAGTAGAAACGTGTATGCTAGAACTGGGCTAGAACAAAGGCTTTGCACACCCTGTGGGTCCTTAAGAGCAGGTTGGACCAGCCCTGATTTTAATAAGTACTAGTTCATAAGTCTGATTATTGTAGGTTTTGTCTTTAAATCGTTTTTTAAATACATTTCAGTGTAACTAGTTGAGTTATTGTTAGTGATATATGTATTTCCAGGAGCTTGCCCGATTGTTTTCAACAAGTTCCTTTTTCAGTTTCTCCAACATCGGCTTAAATTAGTTTCTGTGTTGTTTTTGTTCCCTTCCCTCTGGAAAATAGGTATTTCAAAGTAGCTTCAAATAAAAACTAGCATTGACATTATTTCTGTGTCCATGTGTCATTATTTTGCCTTTACTACATTACAACTGACCTTCATTTATGTTCATCAACAACTCACTTAAAGAGCATGGCCAGCTCTATGCATTGAATAGCAGTTTTATGCAACTTTTCCACAGACTAAGGGCCAGTATAATAGCAGAAGTTGTATACAGTGCAATATGTACAGTATGTTCAATGTAACACTGAACGCTACAGAAAAGGCACATTTCCATTGTTAGTCAGACTTTTAAACGGTCACTAGATGGTGTAGTTGTTCAAAGTGAAATGTTTTCATGAATATGTTTCTCTTAATCATGTTAATTTTCTTATATACGCTACATGACTAAAAGTATATGGACACCTGCTCATCAAACATCTCATTCCAAAATCATGGGCATTAATATGGAGTTGGTCCCCCCCCGTTGCTGCTATAAAAGCCTCCACTCTTCTGGGAAGGCTTTTCACTAGATGGGACATTGCTGGGCAGAAATGTTACGAACTGACTTCTTGGAAAGGTGGCATCCTATGACAGTGCCACATTAAAAGTCACTGAACTCCTCAGTATGGGCCATTCTACTGCCAATGTTTGTCTATGGCGATTGCATGGCGGTGTGCTCGATTGTATACACCTGTCGGCACCGGGTGTGGCTGAAATATACGAATCCACTCATTTGAAGTGGTGTCCACATACTTTTGGTCATGTAGTGTACTGTACATTTGAGCTAGTTTTATGCAATTGTATGGCTTATCAAGTACTTAATAATAGATCTTTACACTTTGTACACCTTGAATCATCACATACAATAATGATCATAGATCCTCAACTGAGCCCCACTATTGTTTTTCCCCATCTTATTTAGTTTATCTTGATTTCACCTTAGAATAAACCTAAACTTCATTATCCCTTTCTCACACACAAGTGATATCAATCATTTAAACGGTGTGCAATCTACTCTGCAAATCCTATTTCGCAAGAAGCAGGTCCTTAGCATAGCTCTGTCGGCAATAGTCCTCAAAAAGAAGACGTGAGATTGGGAGATGTGTAGAGAAGGGATTAAATCCTCTGACATGTTTCAGATGGAAGCAGACTCACCATGGCTATGCCCTAAATGGCACCCTTTCCCCTACGTAGTGCAATACTTTTGACCAGAGCCCTATGGGTCTGGTCAAAATATTGGCATCTAATTCAGCCCTTCTCTTTCAGGTTGCATTCAGAAGTAGTGGGAACAGCTTCATTTATTTCATCCTGCATTGTTTTGCAGTGTTATCACTGGCACATGAATTAATGATTGCAGCTATGTTGTTGTTGATGCTGTGCTAGTGCCAGGTCCTCCTCTGTTAGGTGAGATGTTGTCTTCATAATGACTTTGGTCACTTCTCAGCATTCCTTCACAAGAAAGCATAATTATTTTTCTATAAAACCTGCAACGCATTCGATTATTAAGTATTATTGATCTGTAGGTTCTGTATTAACATTTGTATCTTTCTGTGTGTCTGTGTGCGTGAGTACATGTGAGTGTTCCTCTCCTGTGGAGTATGACCCCAGGAGTGATTGGAAGCCCACTCTGTTTGAGTCTCTCATACTCTGACCTCTCCGCAACCAGTAATTTCAAAGACGTCACGCTCTTCTTTATCAGCGGCACAACGTCCTCAAGGTACTCATTCTCCACATTCTGGCCATTCACCTCCACAACGACATCCCCTTCCCACAGTCCAGCCCTATGTCCTAAGCCCTTTACCACCACCTGCAGGACAAAAGAAAACTGCAGTCATAACCGTGTGTAACGCATGTGAAACGGCTAGCTTAGTTAGCGGTGGTGCGCGCTAAATAGCGTTTCAATCGGTGACGTCACTTGCTCTGAGACCTTGAAGTAGTGGTTCCCCTTGCTCTGCAAGGGCCGCGGCTTTTGTGGAGCGATGGGTAACGATGCTTCGTGGTTGATGTGTGCAGATGGTCCCTGGTTTGCGCCCGGGTATGGGCGAGGGGACGGTCTAAAGTTATACTGTTACACGTGCCACTCATTTCTCATAGGAAACATCTTAACACCTACCCTCGGTCATTATAACAATGCTTGTGGAAAACACAGCAGATCAATATCGGGAACTTTTGATTGATGAAAGCTGTTACTCATTACTACAACTTTGATTGGGAATTTTTCAAATGGCCTATTTATGTCAGGAAACATAATGATAGAGATGACAACAAATAGATGAGAGAGAGCTAGATGACCATGGTGTTATGTTGTTGATGTTCAAAGGAATCCCTGCCCTATGAAAGTCCCTGGCTCATGATGAACGCAACCCAGATTAAACCCAAAGCCTGATTCTTCTCTCTCTCGAGGACACAGAGTCTTTGACAGGGAAGTGAACCGTGCTCATTTTTACTCAGCCCATCCTGCATCTCAGTGCAAGGGGACTGTGTCTTCCTCATCCCCTCTCCTTTTGGCAGACTGTCCTCATGGAATAGCAGGGGAGATAGACCCAACTGCAGTAGGAAACAGAATAGACAGTGTTTTTTGACCGGGAAGGTATTTTTAGTTGACACAATTACTAAACAATCAATATTCTAACACCAGAACTCGCTTAACTCCTATTGTGTAGAAGTCTCTTCCATGTATGGGTATGGTGGTGAGGCTAACCCGCTTGCCACTCTTCCTCACTTTCCTGACAATATTCTCACGCTCCATGGACTCCGAAGGATGCCCATTGACCGCCAGCAGCAAGTCTCCATCCTGCATACCAGCCTTTTCTGCTGGACTCCCCACATCCACCTCACGGAGTAGGTGAGCTGGAATCAACAGCAACAAAATGTAGCTCAGCCAGCAGGTATAATGCTTATTATTTGTTCTAGGCATGTATGAGTCTTTCTAATGTCCTATTACAAGGTTTGTAGCGTGTCGAGTATGTCTGTCTGTGCAGCACATTTTCCACGGACTTAGTCAGGATCATTAAGATATGACAATAAGAAATGATACGGTGGTCATAGTAGGTGCTTGTAACATGGTCATGCATGCAACAAATTGAAGTTTCTAGCAAAAGAGAAAACATTATCACCTGATGTGTGCATCATTCTCACCATTACGAACCCCCGATGACAACCTCCCTTGTCGTAATAGGAAGCCGTATCCATCTGACCCCTGGACCAGATGCATCGTTTTGGGCCTGTGTGGCAGATTGTGAGAGCCAGCCATGATAGGCAAGATGGGCAGTTTCCGCCAGATATAGCTCGCTTCACTTTCTCTGTTGATGACTAGGACGGTATAACATGGCTACATTTCTTCACCTGAGCAGTACAAATCGCTAAACGTGAGGGGGAAGTGAGGAACATGCTTGGACGTGCACACACACAGACTTACTAAGACACATACAGAGACACACACATCTGCCAAGAGCATTTCTGAGAAGGAGGGCCTGTATGCCTACCATTTTACTGATTGCTGAATGGGTGAGCATTGATACCATGCACCGTTGATCCACACCAGTCTATCTCCACTACGCACCCCTGCCCTCTCTGCAGGGCACTCACTTACTGTGCTCAACATGTGTCGACCCTTCTGACCTGGAGAGATACAAACAGACACAATCAAACGCCTTCACTGAGATCCTCTCGTAGGTAATCAAATCAAATGTTATTTGTCACATGCGCCGAATACAAAAGATGCAGACTTTACCGTGAAATGCTTACTTAACAAAGCAGAGTTAAAAAGTATGAAAAAATGATCAAATAAGAAAAATATGAAATTATAACACACTATACACTACCAACAATGCTTTGAAGAATCCTTTTTGATTCCAGGTAGAACACTTTTGGTTCATGGTAGAACCATTGACACAGAGGGTTCTACATGGAACCCAAAAGGGTTCTCCTATGGCAAACATCACCATCTCTCGACCAACCCTATATCTATAGTCTGCCGTTTTTCAAATTGGACTCCACGCTTATCGGCCTCACCATCTCCCCCTCTCTCCTTCCGACTGTCTAGCAAATGATCTGCCAAAAAAGATGACGGAATTAATAACTTGTTTCTACCTTCAATGGGGATGATGCTGATCCCCAGACCTAAGACAGAGTCTTTGGTGATGTGACACAGCCTGGGTCGGGAACACGTCTCCCCTCGGTAAGTCCTGGTCAGAGCCTGGAGGTCCAGTCCCTGGGCCAGCGCCTCCTTATACTCCTCCCCCTTCAGAACCAGCAGCAACAGCTGCAGCCCACATGCCTGGATCCTCTGCACCACATGTCAATCAGAGCGGAACATGTTGCAGCTAAGAAACAAAGACTCTGTTTAGACCAAGTAGGTCAGCCGAGCCAGAACAGCCCATAGGGAATGAGCCTGTTTATGAGGAAAATGGAAAAAGTCCAAGTTGAAACATGAAGTGGCATTAAGGATGCCCAAAATGTGTAATCATGACAAATTCGCTAATGTCCTATTTTGTATTATGCACGTTGTCTCTCGTCCAATTTGTAGCCATCAAAACATAAAAAAACTATGATCACTCCTCTTACCGTGGAAATTCCACTGCATCCTCAAAAAAGATCATGACAAAAATCACTCAAGTTTATTTTCTCTGCAGTAATGATTCCACGAATGACCCGTATGTCCTTGATCCAAAAATCCAGGCTACTCATCTCCAACTGAGATACAGTGCCTTCAGAAAGTACTCACACCCCTTGACTTTTTCCACATTTTGTTGTGTTACAGCCTAAATTTAAAATGGATTAAATTAATAAAAATGTCACTGGCCTACTTACATTACCCCATACAGTCGTGGCCAAAAGTTTTGAGAATAACAGAAATATTAATTTTCACAAAGTCTGCTGCCTCAGTTTGTATGATGGCAATTTGCATATACTCCAGAATGTTATGAAGAGTGATCAGATGAATTGCATTAATTGCAAAGTCCCTCTTTGCCATGCAAATGAACTGAATCCCCCAAAAAACATTTCCACTGCATTTCAGCCCTGCCACAAAAGGAGGACAAGGCTGGAGATCACTCTGTCATGCTGATTGAGTTCGAATAACAGAATGGAAGCTTCAAAAGGAGGGTGGTGCTTGGAATCATTGTCCTTCCTTTGTCAACCATGGTTACTTGCAAGGAAACACGTGCCGTCATCATTGTCATCAAATACCTGGGTGTCTGGTTAGACTTCCAGACTCACATCAAACATCTCCAATCCAAAATTAAATCTAGAATCGGCTTCCTATATCGCAACAAAGCATCCTTCACTCATGCTGCCAAACATACCCTCGTAAAACTGACCATCCTACCGATCCTCGACTTCGGTGATGTCATCTATAAAATAGCCCCCAACACTCTACTCAACAAACTGGATGCAGTCTATCACAGTGCCATCCGTTTTGTCACCAAAGCCCCATACACTACCCACCATTGCGACCTGTACGCTCTCGTTGGTTGGCCCTCGCTTGATACTCATTGCCAAACCCACTGGCTACAAGTTATCTACAAGTCTCTGCTAGATAAAGCCCCGCCTTATCTCAGCTCACTGGTCACCATAGCAGCACCCACTCGTAGCACGCGCTCCAGCAGGTATATCTCACTGGTCACCCCCAAAGCCAATTCCTCCTTTGGTTGTCTTTCCTTCCAGTTCTCTGCTACCCATGACTAGAACGAATTGCAAAAATCTCTGAAGCTGGAGACTCACATCTCCCTCACTAGCTTTAAACACCAGCTGTCAGAGTAGTTTACAGATCACTGCACCTGTACTTAGCCCATCTGTAAACAGCCCATCTACAGTATCTACCTACCTCATCCCCATACTGGTATTTATTTATTTTGCTCCTTTGCACGCCAGTATCTCTACCTGCACATTCATCTTCTGCCGCTCTACCATTCCAGTGTTTAATTGCTATATTGTAATTACTTCGCCACCATGGCCTATTTATTTCCTTAACTTACCTCATTTGCACTCACTGTATATAGACTTTTTGTTTTCTTTTGTTCTACTGTATTATTGACTGTATGTTTTGTTTATTCCATGTGTAACTCTGTGTTGAAAGACTCACAGCTGTAATTACAAAGTATTGACTTAGGGGTGTAAATTAGATATTTCTCTATTTTCTTTTCAGAAATTGTGAGAATAAAAAAAAAAACATGTTTTAACTCTGTCATTGTCAGGTATTGTGTGTAGATGGGTGATAATATTTTTTTTTAAATCTGTTATGAATTCTGTTATGAATTCAGGCTGTAACACAACAAAATGTGGAAAAAGTCACGGGGTATGAATGATTGCTGGAGGCATTGTATTTTCCCCCGGCCCTGTCCGGATGCATGAGCATCACTGGGCACAGTCACAGGTGATCATTAGCTTTCATGTGAGGACCCGTGTCCCAATATAGCATTTGATAGGCACAGTCAAGTCCATTCATTACTTATTAATGTAGTGTCATTCTAAGGTTTGGCTCCATCTTTCACCATGAATATCCTAACCTGACTATTATTATGAGAAGGAGGATACTCACACACACACGCCACAGCATGCCAGCCCTTATACGAGCATTTCTCATTTGTATGCAGAATTCATCCTTTCCCTTCCTGCTCGACTGTTGCACACACCATACACACACACACACACACTGACAACACATACCTACATTCAATCTCTTGGCAAGGAGTGGTCTGTGCAGTCTGTCAGGTTGTTAGTGATGATATCTGCAGTGTCATGTTCCCAGCTATCTGCTGACTGTCATTATTCTAGCTGTGGAGGGACCGGACAGCTTTTATCAGACGGCCTTTTATTACAGGATTGCTGCCTTTTTTCATTCTCTATTTTCGGTAGACCTAGCAAGGACTGCCCATGTTGTATGTTGACTATCAACATGTGTATTTTGGATACAGCAGGCAATGTATGCTGATGGGGTAGCGGTTCAGAATTCATTATTCATCCCACCCAAATAACGCTCAAACGTATAATCCAGTCATTTTCATTTTAAAATCAAACTTGTTACTTCGTAAAAGGTAGAGACATTCATTTCCAGCACTGTCACATAAACACAGAAGGCTACCTTTTAATCACCAATGATTAAACACACTTTAGAACACACTCACACTGACTCAAAGAGAGAATGCCTGTCAGAATATACCTATAGGCTATTGTAACGTAAAATACTATTTGAATATACAAATCCCGTGTACTCATTCGAATTCTGAAGCAAGACCAGCCTAGTGAAGCGGAGAAGCACGTCGGTGTCGTAACAATGGAGACTGGTCTTGAGAAAAGGCTTTGTGCCAAAACGTATACATTAAACACTATACTCTCTTGGACGTTAAGATTCCTCTGTTTTGTCAGCATTCGAGATGGTAACGCCTTCTTCCTCCACCATAACACTAGGCCTCCTAGGCTTAATGTTTAGCTAACCTGTGACCAGACCTGGTAACCCATCACATAACTAAACACTCCCAAGGTTTCTTAGATAAGTGTTATCATACAATGGTTTGCGAGCTTGAACAACTCTGAGTTGATACCAACAAGTTGAATGTATTGACTATACTGTCAATGTAAGGTCATCGGGGTCATGAGTGCTACACTGCAGGTGAAATAATGGTTGATTATGGGCACAATGAGACTAAAACAGCAATGAGCCTATCTGGAAATACTATGAGGATCTAGGTTAGGGCTATGATTTTAAATGTGTTGTTGTGGGGACCTCGAGTACATCATTGTCCATTCTAAACCTGATGTAATGAATTTCAAAATAGACCTAACGTAAATGGCATTGATTTGGACTTTTTAATTGAAATGAATTTAATCAAAGCGCACATACAGATTCACATTGCTCCTCTATCCTGTGCTAGAGCAAAGCAGTCAAAGTCTATCATTTCCAATACAAGCACTGAATAACATATTCAATTATATCACACAAAATAGTATCCAGTACAAATGAATGAAGGACAACCTTCAAGTACATCAATAGATAAACTGCTATGAAAATAAAAAAAATTTGAGTGAGCAAATTGTTTGATGCAGCACAGCACTATTTAAAAAATCAAATAATGTTTAAGTCCCATGAGGACATCGAAGCCATTGCTTGGAGCATTTCATCTAGTGAAGGTCATAGAAAAGTGTTGCAACCAATGGCTTTCGCAGTACATGCAACACTAGATGTATTTTCAAGTATCGATCCACGTTGACTTTATCAACTGATTGTTCCTATTAAAACAGCAAAACACTTAATAATAAACACAAACGGAACACATTTCCTTTTAAACCTGCCTGAATATATTTATTAAACACAAGCAGACATCCTCAAGCAAAAAACAGGGAGAAAATACAAGATACTACACATTTTGCACACAGGTACATAAGGAGGCCCAAAACAAATATGGCTATGTGCATAATTCTGCATAACTAATCATGCAACACATTCCTACGTAGTCTTGAAAAGAACACTTTCAGTTTCATACCATTTCATATATTTTATTCTGTTCATTTTGCATAGATTTGACTGTCCCACATCTCACTTGCTACATTTCTTCAAGGCGATGGATACATGGGTTTATGCTCTGGTTGGAAGACTGGAACATACTCATGAATGGCTCATGATAAAAATAAAAAACGCAGACATGGCTTGAACATTACTTGGTACTCCCACCGGTCCTCGTCGGGATGTCCTTGTGAAGCATCTGCAGCGTCTGCCTGACGCCCTTCTCCACCCTGCGGAAGTGCATCTTTTTCCAGAAGCTTGGTGCCTGCTTCCTACCCCACTCCAGGTCTCGGAGGAAGATCTGCAGCTGTTCCCTGACGCGTTCGCGCTCCCAGGACAAGGCGTTCTTACTGATGACGCTCAGAATGGGGTGCCAGTCCTCCGAGATGTTCGAGCCCTCGGTGACTGAGGCCAGCACCTTCACGCGCCGCCCCGTGCCACCCTGATCCGGCGGGACTCCTCGCACGTACAAGGACTGCTTCCCCACATTGCTGAGAGGATTCAGGTACAAGCTGTGGAACACAATGGAATAGATTTTTACACAACCTACATATAGACACATTCAAACGGCACTTCATACAAAGACAATGCATAATAAGTGCATGATGAAAAGAAAATAGCCTAAATAAAAGTATTAAAGAAACCATAGTGGTCGAGTCATGCAAGTTAATTTTGTGTGTGTATATAGGAGTCTGCAACTGTTGGCCCACGAGATGAATCTGGCCCCCACAGAACAATTTATTGCCCCGCCTAACCCCATATACTGTAATTCCAGGACATGTGGGTACGGTGCTGCTTAGCTTACTGCACAGTGTGGATGCTGGGGTGCTCTCTGCAGGCATCCACCAGGGTCAGAGCAGCGTTGTCCCCGATGTTGTTGTAGGCCACGTTGAGCTCCTGCAGGCCCGTGTGATGGTTGAGCCTCTCGGCCAGCTCGCAGGCCCCCTTGTCGCCCATGCCCGTGTGCATCAGGGACAGCTGTCTGAGAGACTGGTTCCCTAGCAGGGCGTCCAGCAGACAGCGAGCCCCGGACTCTAACAGCGGATTATCACACAGGCTACAGAGGGACAGTCACAGGGCACTGTATCAGCATTCAGACTGGACAAGTGAAGGCTGGTTGAAGCTGCATATCTGTTAGTTCGACATTAGACCAACCCTCATTTGGATCTCTTATTTGAAGTGTAAAGTGAGCAAATTCTCAAATGAGAGAAATTGTCCCTTTCTGACCAAAGCAAATAAATATGGCAATATTTACTGATAAAGTATTAGTTATCATACTTAAGGTAAGTGGTAAATTCCTTTGAGTTAAGTTTTATTATTACCAATACCTACCGTTTGAGCCATAGAAAAGGCAATAAGGTCATAAGCTTGGTAAAGAGTCAGCGTCTTACTGTAGAGATCTAATAGTACTGTTGGGGTCAAGTAGTAGATCTCGCAGGAGAATGCAGGACTCAGGACCCAGGCTATTAAACTGGAGACTGAAGACAACGGAGAAAGAAAAAAAGCATACACAGCTATCACAAACACACGCCCACACACATGCGTTAGCCTGCAATCCACGAACCTCAGGTAGTCAATAGAACGACTATTAAATACAAAGAAACAAACATTGAACACAGATTACACTCCTTTAAAACTTGTGAACTCCAGATTAAAAAGACATTGAACACAGATTAAACTCCATGTTGCAGTTCTTAATGAAGTAACACCATGCTTTTTAAAATTTTTACAACCTCAACCAAAAAGCCGGCCAGACTGAATAACCTGATAACACTAAAATAGATAAAGGATATATTATGGGTAATAAAGTCTCCCTTTACTACCAATGCGCCTTCCTTTACTAGCATGAGAATACCCTGTTCTCAATGCCCAAGTCAAACAAGCAAGTCAAACATATTTAGGCTATAATGTCAAACCTACCATGAATAAACCCATGAATGTCACTGGATGGATCAAGTTTGGGGACCTGATATGTCACTTGGCAGTTAATGATTTTAAGGCCTCCCTCGCAAACACTAACAAGCAATAAAAGACAAAAGGGCGAATATTTCTGCATGTTTGGACATCTTTCAGTAAATAGAGAATTTGGAGTGTTAAGGCTTAGATTTACCACCTGTATTCTGAAAATGATAACAATTCAATGAGGTGAACAGAGGGTATATGTAACGTAATAGGTAAAAATACACTCGTAATATGACCAATGTAATATGACCAAAGTAGTGACTGTTACCATGGAAAGATACAAGAGGTCAATCTTGTGAGTTGGTGAGAACTTTGTAAAAAAAATTATAAATACATCCTAACACAAAAAAGTTTACTTGACTAAAGGCCCAGAATTCAAACCTTCTCTCACTTGAGGTTGTGTGTGTGGCGGAAGGCGGGCCACAGCATGGTCAGCAGGTCGTTGGTCAGGTGACAGGAAGAAAGGTCCAGCTCCTCCAGGTGGTACCTCGTGGGTGCGCAGGCCAGCACAGAACTCAGGACAAAGCATTTGAGGGGCGTCATACGCACGGTGGACAGCTTGATGCTGCGGATGGAGAGCAGGACCTCTGCCGTGAGCCGGGGATTCTGGAACTCGTAGAGGAGCACCAGCAGGTCCATGAGCTCCTCGGGGGGCTGCCACTTCACGATCTCTGCCGCCAAGTGCCTCTTGAGGGTCCGTGTGATCTGAGCCACCGTGGTGCTCTTGATGCTGCAGCCCAGCTGCTCCAGCAGAACCCGGTTCTCGTAGTGAAGCAGGCCGCCCATGAAGATGGGGTAGAGCTCGAAGGCCCGGCTGTCCAGGCGCTCCTGGGGCTGGGGGCCGTGAACCCCCAGCAGGCTCTGCTCCACTTGGTCCAGCACGTCCTCGTTGAAGCTGTCCTCGCTGCGGAACATCTCTGCCGCCATGGTGCGGGCGATGCGGCCCTTGCTGCGGCTGCTGATCTTTTCAAACAGGCTGGGAAAGAGCTTGAGCAGGTTGAAAACAGCAAAGACCCTGAGGGGGATGAACTTGGAGATGATGCTGATGAGCGTGTTGACATCTTCGCCCACTTGACCGATGACCACGGTCACCTCTTTGCTCAGTTTCTCCAGAGCCGTCTTGTTCTCGCCGAGGACGACGTACAGGGCAGCCAGGTACTCTTGCATGGCGGGAATAGCAAACACGTAGCGCTTCTCCTTTTCATCAAGCTCTGACCTTTTGGTCTCGACGCAGGGCACCAGGAAGAAGTCGAGGACGTCAGTGCGGAACACGGCCAGCTGACGCAGTTCCTCATCTGTTTTGGTCTTACCCCCAACAAACTGTTCCAGTTCCTCCTCGGAGAAGGAAGTGCGCTTTTTGGAGACTCCGTCAAAGGCCAGTTTGCCCACAGTGCGGACTACATAGAGCATCAATGAGTTCTGGTCATCTGGAGAAGATACAGCCCCACCCATGTTCAGCACCTCCCCTCCAAAGTTGAGTCTCAGAAAGCTGGTATAGATACCAGTTAGCGTACGTATGGGTGCCTGGGCGTCGGTGAAATGTAAAAAGTGGAGTATGGCACAAGTCAGCCAGCAATAGGAAGGTAAAAAGCAGGCGGCCGCTAACTGGCTCTCCCTCTGTAGGTTGAGGTAAAGCAGCTCGATGAGGGACTGGGCCTCCTGGTTTCTCGGCTTCTCTCCAATCTGTTGCAGCAGTCGGCTTGTGAAGTATGCTCGCTGGCGATCTGGGTCATTAAAGCCATATATCTGTGCGTAGCGTTTCACATACTTTGTAGGGATGTGGTCAAGGGCAGACAACCTTGTGGTGACCAAAATACTGGCCTAAAAAAAATTGAGTTAAATTATCAATACATGTACATTACTAAAAATGTTTCATCACAACTTGCTGGGGTTGGAAATAGACATACTGAACCTGATTGAAGTTGATAACCTTGAATGGTAACATACTGTATTTTTCTGTTTGATTTTATAGCAGCATCTGCATTGCTTAAACAGCACTTTCCTTAGCACACAGCACATTTTACTGTATGCAACTGACTCAATGTAGGTTGTGGGCCAATACCTCAGGCAGCAGGTACTTCCTGAGCAGGTTCACCACCACTGCCCCGGAGGGGAGGGCCTCGTCTGGGTTGCTGCACAGCTCTGTGGAGCTAATACGGAAGTCCAGTTTCATCTTCTCCATGCCGTTAAACAGAAACAGCACATCCTTGGCCTGGTCGTTCTCTCCACTCAGCATGGGGATCTTTTTCAGGTGCAGGTATTTCCTGCTGACGAGGTCTCTCAGAGATGTGGACTTGGATAACTGGGAGAGGTCCTCGCAGGAGAAGGGCACCAGTAGTTTGAACTGGGTCAAAGTGAGCCCGGCACACCAGTCTAGAACCAGCTTCCGCACCACTGTGCTCTTCCCTGTCCCGACCGCCCCGTACAGCAGCACGTTAAGGCCCCGCTCCCTGCCTCCTTGCTGAGTGGGCTCAAAGAGCTGCTCCATGGTGACCGAGGCACTCTGGGGGACCTGGGATGGCTTGAGGAGAGGGGTGAATAAGGGCCCTTTCCTATCTTCTGGCTTCCTCTCCAGGATGAGCGGCTCCACGTGCATGGTCTCGGGGGTGAAGTAGCCCCCGAACTGCTTCTCTTCCTGAGGTAGGTGGCTGAACCATAAGGTCAACTTCTTCTTGTGGATCTCAATGGGATCTGTGAAGGAAAGGACCAGTATTTAAACACAGCAATGAACGAACACATTCTCTTGAATTATCAAGAGCACCAAGATTACTGAAATACCTATGGCAAAACCTCTCGTTGAAGGATTAGTATGGCCACACATTACCTACAGTAGGATTAACTATCTTCTTATAATCTACGTAAACACCCTATAACAGACCAGTAAGTACAGAACAGTAAGGAACATGCAGTTATGGAACACTTACCACTTTGCCCTTGCTTTTTGTTGCTTTTTAATACTGGTCTGTTTATTGCATACTTATTTTCCTTATAGTTCCTAATACATAGCAGGGATCTACACAACAGATGGTGTGAATTACGAGGACCAGGCTTCAACCTTACGTGATGGGACATATGTACAAACTCGGTTTACCTGTTTGATTATGGACTAGACTGGAGCAAAAAAATCTTGAATGAAATCCACTGGCTGAATAGGAGGAGGATTTCAACCTCCTCCATAGTCCTCCTGGAAGCCTCAGCTGTCTGTGGGGGTGGACACAGAGAGGCTCACTCAACAACACTGACTATTTCTCTACTTACATGTCACAACAGGTAGCAAATCTCCAGGACACACACACACACACACACACACACACACAATACTGATCGAGCACTAAGACTAGCACTTTAAGGTTTCCTGGACACAGATTAAGCCTAGTCCTGGACTAAAAAGCAAGCTCAACTGAGAAATGCCATTTAAAAAATGATTTTTAGTCCAGTATTAGGCTTAATCTGTGTCTGGGAAACTGCCCCTATGTGTTGTCTGTCTACACTGTATGTAGGGGTGGAACTGTAAAATGTCAATGTCTGGGTAATGAGCAGTTGGTTTGGTGTTTCTGTCAAATGTACAAGTCTGTGGAAGAGAATGTTGACTCACCTGTGACATGAGCTCATCTTCCTATAATTGAGGACTCTGCTTGCGAGTCTACTGAGATTCACATCTAAAGACAAACACAGTCACTACGCCATATAATTCTCAGTGGTTATAAGGAATACATAATACATACAGTATGCTGTAACTATTCCCTCCCTCAATTTATTACAATTGTTATACAGAGATAACAATACTGTTATGCTACACAGACAGTTTTTCTTACCTCTTTGTAAAATAGAGATGTTAGATTTGGAGAGTACATCATTGAGAGTGCCTCGCCATCTCCTCCTGAGGACCCCTGAGCCGATCCAACACTGCCACATCCTCCTAGTAGGCTTTCAACACTGTCAAAGGAAAGAAATCAGTAAATGAGCCAATAACTGTCTCTAATTTCATTGATTAATTTGGTTGTGCATAAAAGGAAACAAAGTAATTTATTCAGAAGAAAGCTTGATTGCATGACTCACTTGTTCCAACTAGTTTACATCTTGAGGAATCTTAAACAGTGCTTCCACTTCCTGATCCTAAGTCTTTGTTTCCCGTGGGTCTTGGTTTACTGTAGTTTTAACGTGAACCTGCAATGCAACATGACACTCAATTTAGTGCAGTATATCATATCAATGACCTCAAAAGCACAAAGTCACCTACTAAGTCAATTACACAGTAAGTGTTTTTGACATTGTCAACGCTCTCTTAGTTACATCGAAGCTAAGTAAGTGTTAGTTCCCACTGGACACAGACGTCAATTCAACGTCCATTCCATGTTGGTTCTCAACGTAATTTCATCGAAATTATGTGGAAACTGTTGACTCAACCAATGTGTGCCCAGTAGGTTATCACTCTGATATTAGCATATTCACACAAATCTAATTTCACTAAAAAGCATTCACACACACGCATGAATGCATTCATACACACATGCAGGAAGGGAAACACTATACCCTATGAAACGTTTGTCCCAGTCCCAATGCGTTTCCTCTGTGTTCTCTCAGGATCAGACATGTAGCTAATAGGCTAGACTGTGCTGCTCCACTTTCCAGCTGCTTGCTCTTGACTGGCCAAACAAGCTGAGTCATGACAGCAATAAGAGATATGCACTCCTAGAGGCAATGTGAGAGAGAGTCCCGGAACATAGTCTTCTCCCAAACCACCACACCATTACCCCTGTCCAATCCCTACTCAGCACAGCTAATTTACACTGTGTAAGGCCCTCCCCTTCTTCAGTTATGCACCTATCCCTCTCCCACTCTCTTTGGTCCTCCCTCAATGCATGGAATCTCGGCCACTCCTACGTTCAACACTTTTGGAACAATTTTGGAACATATGGGCAGTCTATCAGAGGAGGCTTGTGGGAGGAGCCGACGGCTCATTGTAATGGCTGCAATGGAATTAATGGAACGGAATCAAACAAATGGAAATCACATGTTTGACTCAGTTCCATTTATTCATTTCCAGCCATTACAATGAGCCCGTCTTCTTATAGCTCCTACCACCAGCCTCTTCTGCAGTCTGAGTCTATTAATGCACTGGTGTGCCCCATAAGACGTTTACATTATCTTTGTTAAAGGACAAGGTCACAGGGTTCTCATTTCAGCTAAAGCTAGGGTATGGAAAAGTGTCAAGTCAAGTCAAACAGCAGTGACCTAACCAAAGCCATCTACTACAGCCATCTTTACCTCTGCAATGTGCAGTGGCGTGTATTCATGGATGCAAGTGTCAAGGGGAGCCCGTTTGGATTTGGCTTCACACCAATCACATCAGAAGCCAAACGTCAATGCATCTCGTTGTGTTGTTGCGATCCGGTGGGTGGATAGCTAAAATTGGCCCATTCCTAAATTAGCCATGGATGGAGAAAGGGATTTGGACTTAATTCTCCGCACTGGCTAATGATTATAATGTCGATTGTGATCCAACCACAAACGTATACATTGTGCCCCTGGCCTGCGATGATGGAAGTTCAACATGGAGCTAAATGTAATAGGCCTAGCACATTGTTGCCCATGAAAGGAAGTTAGGCTAGCGAGCAAGCATTTTAGCCTGGTAGCCTAGAACAGAAACTAAAAGCATGTACTGTATGACAGAGTCATAGACCATTTAGGCAACATGAAAAGAGGAGGATGGCATTGCTGATTTATCTCAACAAGTGGGGTGAATCAAGATGTTTTTTTTCTACTTGCAAACACACACAGAAATCAGTACAATGGACAGCCACATCATATTTAGTTTACGTTGATTGGACTAAATAGTTGTTGGTATCTTTTAGCTGTCACTGTATTAATCGAATCACCTATGCTTAGTCTGTTAAAGTTGAAATGGTGCTGGATTAACGGAGGCCGCGCCTGGTTTCTTTGCGACAACTCTCCATGGTTAGTAGTCTGAAAATAACAGGAAAATGTACTTGCTTGACTATGCTGTAACTGTTTGTTACATGCAATATGTTTTGTGGACTTAACCAGACAGATGTTTCTCTACGGTTTTGGCGATGAAACAAAAAGATATGGTTGAATTTATTCTGCCACTGTGTCTTCTTATTGTCTCAGCCTTAGGCCTATATGAACTAACAAGTTATAGAGCAAACAACGCAATTATCACAACACATAGGTTGCCATAATTATGGCTTTTTTCCCACTGGTTTGCCTACTTTGGTCTTGGCACCTGCGCTCTAGCCAACAGCTCGCAGATACAGCACGGTTAGGCTGTGCGGGTATAGTCTGAGATATTATGGATAAGGGTAAGAATATTTGTATTTGTCAAACGGATGTCAAGCATCGATAATCATGTCACCAGAATAAGACCCTCGATATTTATTGGAAAGGAGCATCAAGATCACAGTGCACTTTCACCACCCTGTGATGTTCATTAGGGATGCACGATATATCGGTAGCTAAAAATGCCAACATCGGCCTGATGTCTAGTTTAACGCCGATGTGCAAAACCAATGTCAAAGCTGACGTGAATACCTATTTAACGTAAGTAGATGATGTAATGATGCCACGAAAAATACAGCGCTACACAGAACAAAAGCAGAAAAAATACTAAGCGCACACTTCTAACAACTAAACAAGTTCTTGTCGAGCAGTCATTTGAAAGAGTAAGATCATTTCAGCGAGACAACTCAAAGGCGAAATCCATTAACGCCAAGACAATGGAATTCATTGTCCTTGACAATCAACAGTCCTCTGTCGTGGATGATGTCGACTTTCGTTGGCTGGTCGAGCCCTGGTACACACTATTTTTCAGATGTTGCCCTACCGGAGTTACACAGTACTGTTGAAACGTACATCCATGAGCTATTTGCTATGGGCGTCAATGCTATTATCTTCACGACTGACATTTGGACCAGCGATGTCAGACCCATGAGCATGCTGACTCTGACAGCAGTGGGTCGACGAGGATTTCGTACTGAGGAAAGCCATATTGCATGCTCAAAAATGTGCTGGTTCTCAAACAACTGCTGCCATTTCAATGACATTTGAGAACATGTTTGAAACTTGGAAACATGAACACACCCCTAGTGCCATTCGAACAACTGACTTGATAAAAAAGCTCATCAGCCTAGTGGTTAGAGCGTTGGACTAGTAACCGAAAGGTTGCAAGTTCAAATCCCTGAGATGACAAGGTACAAATCTGTCGTTCTGCCCCTGAACAAGGCAGTTAACCCACTGTTCCTAGGCCGTCATTGAAACTAAGAATTTGTTCTTAACTGACTTGCCTAGTTAAATAAAGGTAAAATACATTTTAAACAATAAACTGTGTCTGTAGCAGACATGACACCCTCTGTTATGGCATTGAAATGCCTGCTCAACCCCACGGCCGACAGACAGTGGGGTTAAACCTTACAAAAGCTCGAGGCTGTGAACAAGCGATTCGGTGGCATTCTCTCTGAGCCTCTTTACTGTGTCGCCACCATGCTCGATGCTAGGTACAAGGACCGCTACTTCGATGTAGACAAGAAACAGGGTTTACGTGAAATGTTACATACACAGCTGGACAAGATGGAAAAGGACACAGTGACAGTGTGCACCGAGGAAGAGTGTCCATGGACAGACATAGCTGAAACTTCACTGCTTGACATGTATGATGAAATCCTGGTTGAGAATGAAACGACTGAACAATTGAACAACGAAACAGCTCAGCAAATAAGTGAAAGAAATGGGCTTTTATTGTGTTTTCTGGTAATGGGGACATACGTAAATACAAACAAAATAACTTTTGGTGTGGTGTGTGTAACCTTTATTTAACTAGGCAAGTCAGTTAAGAACAAATTCTTATTTACAATGACGGCCTACCCCGGCCAAACCAGAACGATGCTGGGCCAATTGTGCACCGCCCTATGAGACTCCCAATCACGGCCGGATGTGATACAGCCTGGATTCAAACCAGGGACTGTAGTGATGCCTCTGAACGGATATTCAGTGACTTAGACCGCTGCGTCCATGTGTGTGTTAACTATTGAACTGTACTAGAATGCTTAAAAGGACGCAAACATTTTAAATATCGGTACTGTTTTATTGCAAGGAAAATATTGAATATCGGTATCTGCCAAAAATGTCATATCAGTGCATCCCTAATGTTCATCATAAGTTAAGTCATCTGTAGCCTAATAAACTGCATGGTTTTCAGAGTCATAGTGAGAGGAGGACCACACACCATATCAACACATTAATCCAAGTGAACTTTGATATGATGATTATTATATCAATATTTGCACATAAAGGCGTTTCCACTTGCATTTCTCACATAATTAATTTTACAGACACAAAATGATCCCACCAAGCTGAAAGAACAAATTCTGTAGTATCGAAACTAACTGTTTCCATCACAGTTGCCATGTTTTTTTTAAATCCTGTATGATTTACTCGCATAAAAACTGTGGATGGAAACGTGGTTACTGTTTCTTCTTGTCTTGTACTTAGGCTTATGTAACACGGTTGCAAGGCATATGAACTAACAAGTTATAGTGGAAACAACACAATTATCACAACACATCGGTTGTAATATGGATTCTTTTTTATGGTTTGGCTTCTGTATTTGCCTTTGAAATCGGGATTGGAATGGTGTGGCCATACCCAATTCGCCCACGACTGGCTCACGTGAACTACAATTTCGACGCTGCGTTAGAACGTTTAAAAACGTAAATAATCATACTTGCAATACCACTTTCGACACATAATGGCCTTTATCTTTCATCAGCGAGAAAGAATCATTTATATGAAAAAGAAACTGCTACAGTACGTGTTGCACAGATCCATACATGGGTGCCTCCATCCAACTACACTTCTGCAGTGTTGTTAGATTCTCCTAACACCGAGATATCCTGCAATAATTGGGTGTTCTATACTTTTTGTAAAAATTCACTACTGAGCTGTATTCTAGCTCAGGTGGTCGCCTCCATCTTCAATCTGTTGTCTGTAAACAAGCGCTGTAACATGGACGGCCAAGTGGGAACCCTAACCTTATGAAGGTGTGTATCAATTGAACCTTTTTGTTTTTGAAATTTTTATATGAAAGACACGGTCCTTATGCTTCCAAAACCACATTAATGAGATCTGTGTTCATGTTCAGACCGAGGGTCGAGCTCTTAATTTTAACAAACTCCCCGGTATAGAAGACGCCTTCGTCCAATGACTCTTACATGCAACGTAATGGAACTGAGAGTCATGAACAAGGGCATAATATTTTTCTGGACACACACCTAATTTGATTGGCATCGTTCAATGTCCCTTTGCATAGTCATTAAAATGTAAACTGGGTGATTCCTCATTTCTTTACAGGAACTATTGGAGAGACACCAAGTACAGTAGATAGAACTGCATCAACGAGCAAAACCGTTAGGCTAAAATTCTGAATCCTAGGCTACTCCTCAGTTACGCAACAAAACTGTGCCATGCGCACTCCCAGCAATTCTGATTTGATACATTGTAGCAATGTGGGCAAACGAAACAGGCTACGTTGTTTGTTGCTCAATGAAAGATATGTGCAATGGCGAAATACACTTATTCCGTTGCATAAAAAGAGCTCAGTCGACTGGTGATAGTGACAGACAGCCCCAAAAACAAAACAAAAAAAACAAAAAAAAAATAAGACAGTGACAGACAGCCCTGACGACGGTGTCCTTGGAGAAAATGTTCCAAGTTAACATACATTCGTACAAAAATAAGTCACGAATTGAAGCGTAGCCATAGCCAAGTTTGAGGCATATAATGTTATTTTTAAAACTGTTACCAAAACTTTCATGACTGAGTCGACGACGTTTAATATTTGATTTATTTTAGCCATTAGATAGCCTAACGTATCCAGAGTTGCTAACGCTATCGCTTACCTCTCTTTTCAGAAGTCAGTCATCATAACATACAATATATATTTTGTAGAATCGGTCTCGTATCCGGAATGATTTGCGCGTTCTAAAATGCTCATGCAGAAGAAGAAAATATGACCGCAATCATTTTCATGTGGCGCAAAGTAGACTAGACCGCTTACTCAACTGAGCTGACTGTGTACAAATGGTGCTGTCAGTATGTAGCGCCTGATGCCCATTACCCTTGTTCGAGAAAGCATGGTGAAGCCTATTTTGGGTGACTGGCACTTCTTTAACCCGAGGCTATAGTCAAGTCAAGGGTATTGCATCTAGGGGTGAAAAATGTATTCTACTATAAATCTCATTTCAACTTTATAATTAAACATAATATACGTTTCATCTTTCTTATTAAAACTGTGAGTCTTGTAAACGAGTTAATGCCAACAAATCCAATAGGCCTACATGCAGTGGCGATTTGACTATGTAAAGCTTGGTGGGGCAAACAAACAACATGTTTTTTAGATGCATGGCAGCAAAGCCACAACACTAAACAATACATTAATTGCACTATAACGGTAACAAACGGTGCAAACAAACTGTTAGGGCCTACATAAAGCTGTCCCAACACCTTACCACTGCTGCACCTGGCTATCAGCAGAGCCTTGCCTGGCAGTGAAACAATTAATTCAGTCTCATATCTCTGCCTTTGAAAAAAACATAGCTAATATGGCTGACAATTGAGGTTAACACACTATGGCATAAGGGTAGACAAGCGGATTCGATGCAATCCGTAATTTTGATAAAGACAGTAATGAGCGAGCTAGGACGGACGCAGCCAATATACAGTTGAAGTCAGAAGTTTACATACACCTTAGCCAAATACATTTAAACTCAGTTTTTTTTCACAATTCCTGACATTTAATCCTAGTAAAGATTCCCTGTCTTAGGTCAGTTAGGATCACCACTTCATTTTAAGAATGTGAAATGTCAGAATAATAGTAGAGATAATGATTTATTTCAGCTTTTATTTCTTTCATCACATTCCCAGTGGGTCAGACGTTTACATACACTCAATTAGTATTTAGTAGCATGTACTTTAAATTGTTTAACTTCCGTCAAACGTTTCGGCTAGCCTTCCACATGCTTCCCACAATAAGTTGCGTAAATTTTGGCCCATTCCTCCAGACAGAGCTGGTGTATCCTTCCTGTTTGGCCCTGTCCGGGTGTGTCCTCGGATGGGGCCACAGTGTCTCCTGACCCCTCCTGTCTCAGCCTCCAGTATTTATGCTGCAGTAGTTTATGTGTCCGGGGGCTAGGGTCAGTTTGTTATATCTGGAGTACTTCTCCTGTCCTATTCGGTGTCCTGTGTGAATCTAAGTGTGCGTTCTCTGATTCTCTCCTTCTCTGTTTCTTTCTCTCTCTTTTTTTTTCTCTCTCGGAGGACCTGAGCCCTAGGACCATGTCCCAGGACTACCTGACATGATGACTCCTTGCTGTCCCCAGTCCACCTGGCCATGCTGCTGCTCCAGTTTCAACTGTTCTGCCTTACTATTATTCAACCATGCTGGTCATTTATGAACATTTGAACATCTTGGCCACGTTCTGTTATAATCTCCACCCGGCACAGCCAGAAGAGGACTGGCCACCCCACATATGCTCTCTCTAATTCTCTCTTTCTTTCTCTCTCTCGGAGGACCTGAGCCCTAGGACCGTGCCGCAGGACTACCTGACATGATGGCTCCTTGCTGTCCCCAGTCCACCTGACTGTGCTGCTGCTCCAGTTTCAACTGTTCTGCCTTATTATTATTCGACCATGCTGGTCATTTATGAACATTTGAACATCTTGGTCATGTTCTGTTATAATCTCTACCCGGCACAGCCAGAAGAGGACTGGCCACCCCACATAGCCCGGTTCCTCTCTAGGTTTCTTCCTAGGTTTTGGCCTTTCTAGGGAGTTTTTCCTAGCCACCGTGCTTTTACACCTGCATTGTTTGCTGTTTGGGGTTTTAGGCTGGGTTTCTGTACAGCACTTTGAGATATCAGCTGATGTACGAAGGGCTATATAAATAAATTTGATTTGATTTGATTAATGGAGTCAGGTTTGTAGGCCTCCTTGCTCGCACACGCTTTTTCAGTTCTGCCCACAAATGTTCTATAGGCTTGAGGTCAGGGCTTTGTGATGGCCACTCCAATACCTTGACTTCGTTGTCCTTAAGCCATTTTGCCACAACTTTGGAAGTATGCTTGGGGTCATTGTCCATTTGTAAGACCCATTTGCGACCAGGCTTTAACTTCCTGACTGATGTCTTGAGATGTTGCTTCAATATATCCACGTCATTTTCCATCCTTGTGATGCCATCTATTTTGTGAAGTGCACCAGTCCCTCCTGCAGCAAAGCACCCCCACAACGTGATGCTGCCACCCTCATGCTTCACGGTTGGGATGGTGTTCTTTGGCTTGCAAGCCTCCCCTTTTTCCTCCAAACATAACGATGGTCATTATGTCCAAACAGTTCTATTTTTGTTTCATCAGACCAGAGGACATTTCTCCAAAAAGTACGATCTTTGTCCCCATGTGCAATTGCAAACCATAGACTGGCATTTTATGGCGGTTTTGGAGCAGTTGCTTCTTCCTTGTTGAGCGGCCTTTCAGGTTATGTCGATACAGGACCCGTTTTACTGTGGATATACAGTGGGGCAAAACAATATTTAGTCAGCCACCAATTGTGCAAGTTCTGAAGCCATGGCATCCTTTTCTGGAATTTTCCAAGCTGTTTAAAGGCACAGTCAACTTAGTGTAAACTTCTGACCCACTGGAATTGTGATACAGTGAATTAAGTGAACAATTGTAAACAATAGTTGGGAAAAATTACTTGTGTCATGCACAAAGTAAATGTCCTAACCGACTTGCCAAAACTATAGTTTGTTAACAAGAAATTTGGGAATGGTTGAAAATGTGATTTAATGACTCATTTAATGACCAGACTTCAACTGTAACTACTTGTTCAGCACTATTGAAATGTACAGCGACAGAATTCAGAACATGGGCTATTCTTACAGTATTCTCCCTGTACACAAAGTCAGAACCGTGGGATAAGTAAAGGGGGCATATAAGCAGACAATAAAAGCTCTTACAATATTTGATGATTACATTTCTCTAAAACAGGTTATAAGCTACATGTGCACCACCAAGCCAGAACATTATTACGGTGAGGTACATGGGCTGCTAACAGCTTACTACACAACATACACTTAGTATTACTTTCTTAGCTACTGTACACTTTTCTCCCTGGCATATGACATAATTAATGCAGCAGCATACAATACATTTTTTGACTCAGCTTGTTGTGCTGTGCTCACTTGAACAGGAAGGTGGCGCAGTGTTCCTTCGTGGGCAAATTGTCATCAAAATTTGTCATCAAAGTCTGTCATTCTCTGGGTGTATGGTACTTTCAAGACAACTGGGAACTCGTAAAAACAAGGTTGAATCATGATTACGTCAGTGATCTTCAAGTTTGGGGTCTAGGCTGTATTTCAAACACAGAAAATACACACCCTCCTCCACTTACCCTCGCCTTATGCCCTTGGGGGAATCCCCGCAGCAATCTTTGTCATTGTTCCAAATGATTAGAAAAGCATGGGAAGTTGGTATCCTATAAGTGCCTCAGCCCTCGTTTTTGATTGTGTTTGCGAGTGTACAATTATGTTCACTCGGGGGCCTGAAACGCCCATAATTCAATTTGCGATGATTAATGAGAATATTAATATGGAGAAGTCAACATACAAGTGTAAGTAAAAACAATTGTAAATACGTTATATATTGTGTTACTAATGCACATGAAGGCTCAAACAAAGTATCATAAAAGTAATTATGTTTTTGTTTGGTTAGCTTTTGGAAACATTAGCTTGCGCATACAACTTTCCCTGACATCACATTTATAAATTGTAATTTTCAATGTTCCTGATATAGTCGGATGGCTGACATTCGATGTTTGCGGATGCATTCATTGTCTTCTAGCCAAGATATGAAATGCAATCATAATTGACTGTAGCTCATATAATGCACACGCAACAGCTACCAGTGGTTCCATGATGACTGAAAACACAACCATGGGGCAAGAGCGGTTCATTTAAATGTAATTCTTTCTTCCCTCGCCTTGCAAGTGTCAACTCGTCAGCCGTCATGATACATCATCAGAAGTGTCCACTTAATTTGAGGGCTGAGGGGAGAGTGTCCACTTAATTTGAGGGCTGAGGGGAGAGGGTGCGTCTTTTAAGTGTTTGGAATGCAGCCCTAGTAAGAGGTCTGAGTTCCCGACCTGCAATTCTGAGTTGGATGACCATTCAAAACGTGTTTTTTAGCCCGGCAGAAGTCATGCTGGATTGACAGCATGGCCAATGTTGAATGTTTATCCTTTTAAACTTGTAAAAGAGACCATTAAACCAAGACTTGGACCACACATCCACTCCACTGAATAGCATGCTAGTGATTATTTTGCAATGCTTGCAGTTAGCCACTTATTCCGTCCAATTCACTTATTGTTGAATTTGCGATTTCCAACTTGTTGGGTAATGTTTATGGCCGATGAGCACAGATACATTTTAATCTATAATTTCTCTTAATTATTTACCTTCATATGACAAGGATTGAAAAGGATTTGCCAGTAGATTGTCGACTTGATTCATGACGATGACTGCTAGCTAAGATTTTTAGTCCAATCAGTCCAATCAAAGCTACTGTAGATATAACGTGATTTGATGTCATTTTATCTGTGGCCAATGACCTTGAGCCTTCTTGGATGGGCACTTCTAATGTAACTCTATGGCAGCACTCAAGGGGCTTGAATTTTCGAGCTCTACCCATAGAGTTTGCGGTGACGTAGTGTCCCCATGAGTGACAGAACACTGAGCCAATCACGGCGCAACTAGAGAACATTACCAACCCCTACGCTTATACCTAGTTAGTTGTACAACTGAAATGTGTCTTCTGCATTTAACCCAACACCTCTGAATCAGAGGTGCAGGCGGCTGCCTTAATCAACATCCACGTCTTCAGCGCCCGGGAACAGTGGGTTAACTGCCTTGCTCAAGGGCAGAACGACAGAGTTTTACCTTGTCCGTTTGGGGATTCGATCCAGCAACCTTTCCGTTCTAACCATTAGGGTTCCTGCCGCACATGCGCAGTCCGCAATCAAATGACAGCTCCACCAGCTGATCCTCTTCATTGCTTGGTAATGTGACGCTTCCCATCTTCATTCGAAAGGTTGTGTGAATCTGGGCCCAGGTACATATCCATTGTGTTAAAGACAGCCTCTGCAGTGGTGGTGGGAAAATAAGCACTACAAAAGCAACTGGGCCCAGATTCACAACCTTCTTAAGAAGAAATGTCTTAACTGCCATTTTTCCTTAACTATTTCAAGTTAAGCAAAGTTGCTATTCCTCAAAAACGTTCTTGGAAATGTCCTTGCGCCGTTTCTTATGTTTCTCCTTAAGCAAAAAGTTACGAAGAAATTCAATTCTTGAAAGTTCTTGGAAATGTTAATTCCAAGATAGCTAAACCCTTGTCTTAAACTCTCGAGTGGGGCAGTGGTCTAAGGCACTGACTGTATCAGTATTGATTATTTTTAAACCCAATAACATGTTTTAGAACCTTCATCTCAGTAAGAAATATGCAAAAAGTATTGCCATTGCTAGCTAGATGGCTAAAACGGTTGCCTTTTATTTCAACAATTTCCAAAAGATAACGAAATAAACGTATTTACTTTTTACAAGACGTGTTTGTTCCGTCATATGCATTAGTAGCACAATTTCTACCGTATTTGCATTAGTTTTTACTTACACCTGTATCTTGACTTCTACATTGATGTTGATTTTAAGTTTTGGCGGACTTTTCTTACGGATGTAAAATTGTCGCGAGTTGAGTTATGTGGAGTTTTAGGCCCCCGAGTGAACATAATTGTAGACTCGCAAACTCGACTAAAAATGGGGGCCGAGGGGCTTTACGTTGCGAACTTTCCTTGCTTGGCTAATAATTTGTACCGCCCACCAAGATGGTGACGGGGATTTCCCCAAGGGCATAAAGCGAGGGTAAATGGACGAGGGTGTGTCTTTTATGAGTTCGAATCGCAACACAGACGGTCTGACATAGACCATTTAGAATTGCATGATTACGGATTCAACAAGCTGCAGTGCATAATGGCCATTTGCACTGATGCGTTCTTTTGTCTGGCATATTATTTCCTCAGACATGTCTAATAATCTCCTCATGGTGTCATTGGATAGGGGTATGGTGTTACGTTTGTTTGCGTACGACTCCCAAATTTTCAGTGCACATATCAATCGCACCAGGGAGTATGAGATCCTCTGCGCTGGTGTGGGCGTTTTTGCACTACAATGCGCTGGTTCACAAGGTATGATGCGCGAATTAAGTGCCTTTTCTTGTACCGTGCATACGTTCTTCAAATAATCTTGTGAGGCCTCCAGATATTGACATTTTCTTTTTTTAAAGTCAGCTGTATTATATTTGTGGGTTGGATGCTTGGTGTCCATATGCCTATTCATTTTGGAGGGTTTCAATGCTCTCATTAGCTAACAGCTCGTTGCATAGGATGCACTGTGGTCTACGCTCATCCTGCCTGTTTTCTATATATGTAAAAACCTATTTGGTAAAGTCGGGTCGTATTTTCTTTTCTTGACAGGGACCGGGTTGTCTGCCTTGTTGTTGACATTGGAAGCCGCAGTGGATGAAGAGGGAGCTGCACGTTTTATAAACATGTCCATGATTTTTCTCTGACAGATACAGTATCCTACATGAGTTAAATGACAGCTAACTATCCACATGTGCAATGCATGCAGAACAAATCTGCATAGTTAGCTGTCAATCAAGCTAGCCATAAGAAGATCTGTATTAGGGTACTAGGGGGTAACTGGCCCCTAAAAACAATGTCTAAATGCTGACACAAAACAATTGGTGTGTGGATGAAGGTCATGTTAACTATAAAGGGAAATAAATCGTTAGAGTTTACATTTTTTAAGTTATTTCATGAAATGTTTTTACAAAAGTGCAGTGAATCCATTTAATCAGTTTTATTTAGAAATTCCTTAAGTAATACTTGAACGCTAAGTCTTGTTCTCTTATTTGTATTATTTAAATAAAATATGGGGGGAAATGGTGTTGCACATGTCTATTAATGTCTGCACTATGAGGAGATTTTATGTAAAGTCCCTCTTTTTAACGCCCTTGCACATTCATTTTCATTGTTGTTCCTTTTTCTATAAAATCCATTATGTACAATTGCACTAAATATGATTTGAATAATGCAAGTTTTCAAATCCCAGCAGTCTTTTAAAAAATTACATTAAGGAGCAAAAGGTTTTCAATAGTTGTTTTTAATTCATTAAAATATTATTTGGAATATAACATTGGAATATAACATGTAATAACAATAACTTAACTAATTAACATTGATGTGGTAACTATTATGCTCTGCTATTGCATGATTCTAATTTGTACTTGTAAGTCACAAATAAAGCTATCCCCAGTGTAATTGGAGCACAACTCATGAGCACACCTGCACTACTCACACGTAATCGAGGCCACAGCTGTGACTGAAAACAGGGGATGCCAATTGGAAAGCTCTCTCTTAAAAACATAGATAGCCATATGACATACAATTCTGTGTAAAATAGCTAAAAGCTATAAAGTTACATTAACTGTAAATGTATCAGTCACTAGTGGAAACATTTACAACAGAAATTAAGTTATTTTTTTAAAAAAAGATATATTTTTTCCCCTTTTCTCTCCAATTTCATGTTATCCAATTGTTAGTAGTTACTATCTTGTCTCATCGCTACAACTCCCGTACAGGCTCGGGAGTGTTTCCTCCGTAGCACAACCCAACCAAGCCGCACTGTTTCTTAACACAGCGAGCATCCAACCCGGAAGCCAGCCGCACCAATGTGTCAGAGGAAACACTGTGCACCTGGTGACCTGGTTAGCGCGCACTGCACCCGGCCCGCCACAGGAGTCGCTAGTGCACGATGAGACAAGGATATCCCAACCGGCCAAACCCTCCCTAACCTGGACGACGCTAGGCCAATTGTGCGTCGCCCCATGGACCTCCCGGTTGCGGCTGTAACAGGGTTATATTGGTGATTCCCTGCCACAGAGCCTGGGCTCGAACCCAGAGTTTCTGGTGGCACAGCTAGCACTGTGATGCAGTGCCTTAGACCACTGCGCCAGCAGTGGCGAGTTGACCACAACACACTCATCAAACATATTACTACTTTATTTAAAAAATCTAAATTTTTATCTCTAAAGAAGTGGATTTCTCTTAAGGCTTTCCTACTTGTATATTTAAAAAAAACATATATAGATCTAACTCCATTGGAATATATCTACAACGTTTTAAAAATGTACCACAAAATTGTTTTGTTGAAATATCTCAAAGTTCTGATGACACATAGGACATGTTTTGTTCAGCAAGAAAAGTGACAGCCAGGAAAAGTGTTGGGGAAATAATTTGGTGACATCTTGTGGTCTTTATATGAATTACAGGGGGGAAGTTACCCCAGAGGGCTAGTTACTCCTTAATACCCTATCTGATTGGATGTGTCACATTTAAAACAAAACAATGTTGCAGAATACTTTTTTTTTTGATGTGTGTGTGTGTGTAGCTAGCCATTTAACCACCGTGGACTTGCTGCATGTGTAAAGTCAGAAATAATAAGCGGTGTAGCGGTTGTCTTTCAAAAAAAAAAATATATATATATATATATGCTTCCACGACCCCCCCCCCCAGAGTGCGTACTGGGCACAACATATGCAACCGTTGATGTTCCGGAGAGAAAAAAAGGTGGGGGATAAGAAGCTACCAGCTCAAGGTGAAGACGCATCAAAAATGGATTAATAATCTTAGGGATAAAGGTGGAGTTAGGCCGCAATGATACACTACCGTCACTGGGTTCAAGTTGTGCACATGACGTGTGCACCGAGTGTGCACTTACACGCTTGACAGAGGGGCCAGTGCTAGTAATACCGCTGTCTTAAATTAAAGCATCTTCAGATCCACCTGATCCAGGGGCTCGAAAGGCTGTTGGCAGAGAGCATCCAAAACAACTGTCCCCTGACAGGGCAAGCTGTTTGGACACCGGGCGCAAACAACGTGCACCATTCATAAAACAAGCAACAAGGGGTTGTACCACCACTTCCGTGCTCCCAAAACCAACATGACAAGCCAATATTGCTACCGAATATACCGTAATAGTAGAAAAAGCCTTTCCTTTGTCTAATTATTGCTGTAGAAGCGACAGGATCACCGGGACAGAGCACTGGAATGTCACCGTCTGTGATTTAGTGCACCATTCCTCAAACATGTGCCATTTACAACTATAAAGGGACCTGGTGGATGAGGCTCTAGCACTCTGAATAGTCTAAATAACATTTTGGGGAAACCCGTCAGTGTTCAAATTGAACCGTTCACGGGCCAGGCCCAGAGTGCCTGGAAAATCTCTCCGCGCGCCTGGCACAGAGGGAGGGGCCACCGTTGACCACACAGTAGTGTGATCTCCGCTAGCCAGTGATTCTCTGGACAATGTGGTGCTATTAAAATGAGAGACCCTTCGTCCGTACCCTGGCTAGGGTGGGGGAAATCAGGGCCAGGGGTTGGGAATGCATACCGGAGGACGTGTAGCCACTCCCATTGGTACATCCCGATCCCTCAGGGAAAAGAACTGTGGACACTTTTATTCTCCATTGATGCATAAATATCCACTGATGGAATGCTAAAGTGCATCCAAACAAACCTAGGAAAGAGACTGTCTGCGTGGGAATCAGAATGCTCTTAAATGTGTTTATTCTGATACCTAGAAATGTTAGGTGTTCCAAGAGCAGCTGACGGTGTTCTAAGACATCTTGCCTCGACACAGCAGCCAGTCGTCTATGTATGTCGTCAGCTGAATGCCCCTCTCCCTGAGTGGGGCTATGGCTGCCTCAGTACACTTCGTAAAAACCTGTTGAGGGGAGGGTGTACGACAGTCCCTGACGCACTGTGTATGCTCGGTTGGCCTGCACCAGGAGAGCGCTTATGTGGCCTACCACCACAGAAGTAGCGTCTGGGGATCCTAAAGGTTGAGGGGGATTGACCTGCGGCAGCCTGCACAATGGTGCGGCGAGGCACAGGGGAGGCACTGGGCTGTGTCTTCCTGGGCAGACAGAAGTGGGACCAAAGAGGTCTTTAGGGTCTACTGGAGCATCTAGGATCTTCAGCTTCTCACTATCAGACACCGTGGATAGATTGAGACATTGTGCCCTCTCCTGGGATATCATGAGCGTCATCGCTCTTCCCGATGCCTGGACGGCGGCTTTAAGCCTCTCCTGTAGCTCAGCTTGGTATGCCAAAAGCATGAAGGCGGTGCTGAGAGGCCTCACCGCTGTGGCGACTGACTTGTAGACCTTCTCTGTCGCGGAGGACTGGAAGCGCACTTACTTGGTTGGTAAGGTGGGTCCAGTCGAGGTCATGGAGGACTTCTGGCTGGGATGTAGATGGGAAGCCACCAGTGGTTTGATAGGGGGCATGTGAGCAATCCCTTCCATGTCAACGCAGTCAAATACCGACCCACCTTGGACAGGGTTCTTGAATGGAGAAGCACGGGTAACCTCCAGGCATTCTGGGAAGACTGGTAGTAATTGCTTGGCCGTCCGTTTGGCTTTGGGTATCCTTTTACCCTCATAGCGGGATGTGGTGGTCTCTGCAACTGCATTGGGCCAGTGAATCACCAGTTTATTCGCAGCTTGTTTGCACATGTCCCTCAGGTCCACACCGAGAGCTGGTGGGGGTGCTCCCACCATCAGGCCTGGCTTTCATTTCAGTCAGATGATTTTGAAAGGAGGCTGTTGGAAAACTCAATGGAGTTGTTGTTGTCTTCAATCAGGAAGCCCGGCAGGGGGGTTGCGAGGTCGTTGCTGGAGTCCTCCAACAACATGGCAATGGCATAGCGGTGGTCGCCCCAGCCTAGTGCAAGCCGTCGCTCCAGGATTCCCTGTGGGGATATTCATGGCCTCTGATGAGTAATTGGGGATGCCAGCCCCCATGTTAAAGTCCTGTTGCCTCAGGCTAGCTTGTCATGTGAGCCTGCGACAGAAGCTCTTTACGGTGAAAAGGGCACAGTGTGGACAGGTGCCGGGGGAAGCTGACGCTTCCTGGGCATGTTGCAACCCAAGGCAAGCCGATCACACCAAGTGGGTGTCCTTGGCCGATATCTTGTTTCCACAGGAGCATATTCCAGGACACATTAGCTAGCAATAGCAAGCTAGATACAGTTGAAGTCAGAAGTTTACATACACCTTAGCAAAATACATCCTAGTAAAAAATCCCTCTCTTAAGTCAGTTAGGATCACCACCTTATTTTAAGAATGTGAAATGTCAGAATAATAGTAGAGAGAATGATTAATTTCAGCTTTTATTTCTTTCACATTTCCAGTGGGTCAGAAGTTTACATACCCTCAATTAGTATTTGGTAGCATAGCCTTTAAATTGTTTTACTTGGGTCAAACATTTTGTGTAGCCTTCCACAAGCTTCCCACAATAAGTTGGGTGAATTTTGCCCCATTCCTCCTGACAGCGCTGATGTAATTGAGTCAGGTTTGTAGGCCTCCTTGCTAGCACACACTTTTCCAGTTCTGCCCAGAAGTTTTCTATAGGATTGATGTCAGGGCTTTGTGATGGCCACTCCAATACCTTGACTTTGTTGTCCTTGAGCCATTTTGCCACAACTTTGGAAGTGTGCTTGGGGTCATTGTCCATCTGGAAGACCCATTTGCAACCAAGCTTTACCATCCTGACTGATGTCTTGAGATGTTGCTTCAATATATCCACATCATTTGACTTCCTCATGATTCTGTCTAGTTTGTGAAGTGCACCAGTTTCTCCTGCAGCAAAGCACCCAGACAACGTGATGCTGCCACCCCCATGCTTCACGGTTGGGATGGTGTTCTTTGGCTTGCAAGCCTCCCTCTTTTTCCTCCAAACATAACGATGGTCATTATGGCCAAACAGTTCTATTTTTGTTTCATCAGACCAGAGGACATTTCTCCAAAAAGTACGATCTTTGTCCCCATGTGCAGTTGCAAACCGTAGACTGGATTTTATATGGCGGTTTTGGAGCAGTGGCTTCCACCTTGTTGAGCGCCTTTCAGGTTATGTAGATATAGGACCCGTTTTACTGTGGATATAGATACTTTTGTACCTGTTTCCTCCAGCATCTTCACAAGGTGCTTTGCTGTTGTTCTGGGATTGATTTGCACTTTTCGAACCAAGTACGTTCATCTCAAGGAGACAGAACGCTTCGCCTCCCTGAGCGGCATGATGGCTGCGTGGTCCCATGGTGTTTATACTTGCATACTATTGTTTGTACAGATGTACGTGGTACCTTCAGGCGTTTGGAAATTGTTCCCAGGGATAACCAGACTTGTGAAGGTCTACAAATATTTTTCTGAGGTCTTGGCTGATTTCTTTTGATTTTCCAATTATGTCAAGCAAAGAGGCACTGAGAAGAGCTGAAGAGATTGATGGAGGAGTTGGAAGGGTTGAAGGAGAAGATGAAGGAGAGTGAGAAGGAGGTAGAGGGTTAAGGACACGGAGAGCAGGGTCAAGAAGGAAATGGAGCTGGTGAGAGAGAAGGTGGAGGGAGAAAATGAGAGAGTGAGAGGGATTATGGAAGGAGAGGAGAGACTGAATGAGGAGAAAAATAAAGACAAGGAACCATACATGGACGCAGTGCTGGAGCTGAAAAAAAGGACTGGAGAATGTAAGACAAAACCTTGAGGGGGGGTGCGTGATTGTGTGAAGAGGGCCTGAGATGTTCAAATACAGCAGAAAGAGAGAGCGGATGAAGATTAGCGATTAGCTATGAGTTAGAAGCGAGTTACAGGATAAGAGGAGGGAATTGATCCACAGACTAATCAAGAAAAATAAACCGACTGGACAGGTACAGACCCTCCACATAACAGGTAGTTCACTCAAATGACCTTCTATATATGTACTGTGTTTCCTTAACTTAACAGTATTCTATGAGAGATTTAGATCCATATACCCAACACTGCACATAGCCAGAGCCATATGAACATAATAATGATACTATACAGCAGAGGAGGCTCCTCAGAAGAGGAAGGGGAGGACCATCCTCCTCAGTGAATTTCATAAAATAAAAATAGTGAAACATTTAAAAAGTTATTATTTTTAGATAAAACTACAATAAATATATTCACATTTCACCAAATAATTGATTAAAGCACACTGTTTTGCAATGAAGATCCACAGTAACCTCAGCAGCACTCTGTAGGGTAGCGCCATGGTGTAGCTGGAGGACAGCTAGTTTCCATCCTCCTCTTGGTGAATTGACTTCAATACAAAAGCGAGGAAGCATGTGGTTGACACCCACTTCCATAGACTTACACAGTAGTTACATGTATGACCACTTATACCACTACGTCCAAAATAACACTTTTTTTACTGCAGTAATTTTGCAGTGTAACTGCTGTTACAGTGCAGTATAAATGCAGTTCACCTGCAGTACACTGCAGTTATTCTGCAATCACTGCACCCAAAATATCATAGTCAACTGCAGATACTGCACTTTTACTGCAGCTTCAAAACTTTTTGTAAGGGCATGATTGTAGTGGTTTACTGACACGATCGGTCTAGTAGCTACGTTGACTTGAAGTTAGCTTATAGGGCGACAACGATGCAGGCTGTGAGTAACAGTTAGTGGTCATGATATGAAGGTTTGGCTTGGAATGTTTTTTTCAGGCTTGTCACAGACAGCTGATGTGTTTTGCACTGAAGTACACAAACAAAGGGAAAAGGTGAGAGGAGAGCGAAAGGGAATTACTGAAAAATCAACGGGGCTCATGCTGTTTGTATGTGGCTGCTATGAAAGCGTTTTAATATGTCACAATAGATGTTGGCAAAATACCTACCTGCACTTTCAAACTGCAAAAGCTGCAGGAGCAGCACGGCGGAGGGGTGGGTGTGTACGTGCCTCTTTGTGTGTGTCCTCAACTTGCAGCCGGTGGCCAAGTTGCGCATTCGTGTCATGTATTTTCCCTACCCTTTCCCCACTTGTTAGATATTATGCATATTGATAGCTTGATAGCAAACGTCCTCGCCATGTGATTTATCATAATAGCAGGCAGCAGCGACCTAAATGATCATACCGAAAACATGCGAAGAAATGTGATCGGATGAAATTATGAAGCGAATAGACGGAGAAATACAGCTTCATTCTATCCAACAAGAGCAGCAGGATCAACATACAGCCCGCACTTCTCTTTACAGACTAGCCAGTTGAGTTATTTAGACCGCACAACAACGACTCAAAGACAGGAGGAATACAGTATGGTTTAGAAACTCTGTGACTGACTGGCATGACAAAGTTGCTTCCTGGCACCCGAAAATACGTTTTCTTCCGATCAACAATCTATGGGACTCCCAATCGAATCGAACCAGGGTCTGTAGTGACTCTTCTAGCACAGATATGCAGTGCCTTAGACCTTAGGAGCCCAAAAACTTACCTGAATTTGTTAAAGAGAAACTTTCGTTTGCAACTGTTAGACATGATTACACCCTAGATCAGCTAGATGTTGGCAATATTGTGAAGTGTGTCAATGTCTGTCAACTTGATTATTCAAATTTCTTTCCACCTTTGCACCTGCGTTGTAAACTTTCATTCATAGGCTAAGTTGAGGCAACCTCATGGTCGGTAAAGGGAAAAGTCGAGCATCATGTAGGAGCCTAAACCTGTCAATGTTAATTTGAGCTGGGTGAATGGGATATGAATGACAGTCATCCAATATGCTGTAATCGAAATAAGTAATCGAAATAATAATCATTTTCACGGAATTGACCGCCACTGAGCAGATACCTCTATGGCCATAGCCACTATTTACTAACAATCGCTTGTATACATAACCAGAGCCACTATTCAGGTTACATTAAATGGACCACAGGTAGCATGATCTTGTTTGGATGGATTAACTACCTTAATTCATGTGATGCTGTTCTATAGCAGGGTTCACAATATAGTGTGATTGTGATTTTTCTTTCTTTATCAACTGAACTTTTTATTTGCGCTGTCCCTTTAAGACTGGCACCTGTTCCAATGAAGCTGATGCTGCTGATTCGGGTTTACTTTGGGTAAGGCTTGAGATTATCAGTTCAAACTCCTTCTCAAGTGTATGCTTAAGCAATAAGGCCAGAGGGTGTGTGGTATTTGGCTAATGTACCACAGCTAAAGGTGGAGTGCAACGCGGAGTGCCTGGATACAGCCCTTAGCCGTGGTATATTGGCAATATACCTCAAACCACCAAGGCGCATTATTGCTATTATAAACTGGTTATCAATGTAATTAGAGCAGTAAAAATACATGTTTTGTCATACCCGTGGTATATGGTCTGATATACCACAGCTGTCAGCCAATCAGCATTCGGGGATCGAACCACCCAGTTTATAAAATAGACCAACACACTATCTAATATTCAATTATTATCCAATCTACTATAATGTCATATGTGTATGAATAGCATAAGTTCATATGGAGATATTGTAAAAGGCTGTTAGGTTTGACATTACTCATATATTTAATTTAATCAACAGGTACAATTTCCTAATTTAAAATATATAATTGAGCGTATCTCGATTGGTTTGTAAGCATGTACATTCATAGACTGTACATTCCCTTAATTTGTGTGGCCCTCAATCTAAATAATTACTTAATGGTTACCCCTGGTGGGTGAACAGTGAAACTAAAGATCCTCTACAGCAAGGCTGCCCAACCCTCTTCCTGGAGATCTACTGTCCTGTAGGATTTCAGTCCAACCCTAATTTAGCATATCGGATTCATCTAGTTAAGATCTTGTTGAGCAGCTAATTCGTAGAATCAGGTGTGTTAAATTAGGGTTGGACTGAAAACCCACAGGACGGTAGATCTCCAGGAAGAGGGTTGGACAGCCCTCCTGGAACTCATGCCACATGCCAGTTCAAAACATGTGTTACACATACATTACACAATAGCTTGAGAACAAAGAGAAGAGGAAATACATTTCTTTCCTTGTCAGAAACTCCCCAGAAAAGGAATGGCTACCGGTTCAACATAAAACGTAATGTATGAAATGAGCACTGGACACTTCCAACAGAACCTGAATACATGATGAGTATAATCATGGCATCTTTTCTCTCCGCAGCTCTGCTGTTGCTGGTTCCTGTGATCTTTGTCTTTGTAATGTCATCTCTATCACCTATACACTACAGTATAGATGACATTGTAAATTACAATTTAAACAGACTCTTCCATTGAGTTGGTGGTAGTCAACAGCATCTCAAACACACCCAATAAGACCTACAGTACTGATGTCGCATTCAGAGGGGTCCTTATCGGTGCCATGAGAAGACTGCAGGAGACCACTGCAGGATTCAAGTTAGTAGATTATTAAGTTAAATTGGCTCATTGTTACATGCTGTTTTGTTAGATTCTCGGCAGTTGGTGTGTCAGTGAATTTATGTTATGTTGTCAGGTGTCATTGGTGAGCACTGTTGTTTTTGCAGTTTCACCTACACAGAGGACCGCAACTATGGCCCCTTCCTGGTGAGTGTGAATGGTGTGGCTGGGAACAATACTGAGAAGACTTTCTGGGAGCTCCTTGTTCAGACTGGGGGGAATGGGACCATAATCAGACCGGATGTGGGTGAAGTAGTGATGGAATGTCTTTTGGTCGGTCAATACGATCTGTCGGACCGTCTCTCTGTCTTCATCTTTCTCTTTCTCTGCAAAGCTAGAGAAATACAGTAAGGAAAAAAAGCATGCAGGAGTTATTTTCAATCATTTACATACATAAAATATAACAACTGTCACCAAAAGGTTGCACATACTGTATAATTACTCACACATTGTCCTATTTTGATATTATTTCTGCAGGTATTGGCTGTTACATCGCAAAACAAAATGACCGCATCATCCTGAATTTTACAATGTTCACCCCAAACACCACGAGTGGCAGTGGTACGAATCCTGGTGTGTTGTTGTTTTTGTTTTCTAAGCTAAGCTTAACCCTTTCCTCAGTGACTACCATACATAACCCTAAAACCCTAACTAACCCCATACCTTAGTCACTACCATACCAAACCTTAAGTCACTAACTAACCCCATACCTTATTCACTACCATACCAAACCTTAAGTCACTAACTAACCCCATACCTTATTCACTACCATATCACATCTTAAGTCACAAACTAACCCCATACCTTATTCACTACCATATCACATCTTAAGTCACAAACTAACCCCATACCTTAGTCACTACCATACCACACCTTAAGTCACTAACTGGCTCCCTGCCTGTGCCATTAAACCCCTACAACTCATCCAGAATGCCGCAGCCCGTCTGGTGTTCAACCTTCCCAAGTTCTCTCACGTCACCCCGCTCCTCCGCTCTCTCCACTGGCTTCCAGTTGAAGCTCGCATCCGCTACAAGACCATGGTGCTTGCCTACGGAGCTGTGAGGGGAACGGCACCTCAGTACCTCCAGGCTCTGATCAGGCCCTACACCCAATCAAGGGCACTGCATTCATCCACCTCTGGCCTGCTCGCCTCCCTACCACTGAGGAAGTACAGTTCCCGCTCAGCCCAGTCAAAACTGTTCACTGCTCTGGCCCCCAATGGTGGAACAAACTCCCTCACGACGCCAGGACAGCGGAGTCAATCACCACCTTCCGGAGACACCTGAAACCCCACCTCTTTAAGGAATACCTAGGATAGGATAAAGTAATCCTTCTCACCCCCCTTAAAAGATTTAGATGCACTATTGTAAAGTGGCTGTTCCACTGGATGTCATAAGGTGAATGCACCAATTTGTAAGTCGCTCTGGATAAGAGCGTCTGCTAAATGACTTAAATGTAATGTAAATGTAACTAACCCCATACCTTAGTCACTACCATACCACACCTTAAGTCACAAACTAACCCCATACCTTAGTCACTACCATACCACACCTTAAGTCACAAACTAACCCCATACCTTAGTCACTACCATACCACACCTTAAGTCACTAACTAACCCCATACCTTAGTCACTACCATACCACACCTTAAGTCACTAACTAACCCCATACCTTAGTCACTACCATACCACACCTTAAGTCACAAATTAACCCCATACCTTAGTCACTACCATACCACACCTTAAGTCACAAACTAACCCCATACCTTAGTCACTACCATACCACACCTTAAGTCACAAACTAACCCCATACCTTAGTCACTACCATACCACACCTTAAGTCACAAACTAACCCCATACCTTAGTCACTACCATACCACACCTTAAGTCACAAACTAACCCCATACCTTAGTCACTACCATACCACACATCTTAAGTCACTAATACTAACCCACTAACTAACCCCATAGTCACTACCATACCACACCTTAAGTCACTAACACAAATAACCCCATACCTTAGTCACTACCATACCACACCTTAAGTCACTAACTAACCCCATACCTTAGTCACTACCATACCACACCTTAAGTCACAAACTAACCCCATACCTTAGTCACTACCATACCACACCTTAAGTCACTAACTAACCCCATACCTTAGTCACTACCATACCACACCTTAAGTCACTAACTAATCCCATACCTTAGTCACTACCATACCACATCTTAAGTCACAAATTAACCCCATACCTTAGTCACTACCATACCACACCTTAAGTCACAAACTAACCCCATACCTTAGTCACTACCATACCACACCTTAAGTCACTAACTAATCCCATACCTTAGTCACTACCATACCTAACCCTAAGTCACAAACTAACACCTAACTCATTAACAGGGAGGTTTACTTGCTTAATACATCTAAATCGGCAGATAAACATGTGGGTTTTTGCTGTTTTCTGTGAGTATGATTTTCAACCAGTGTAAAAGTTATTGTGTAGCTCCTGATCAATACTGTTTGGTGATTGGAAAATGTGCCACAGTTGAATTTATGTCATTCATTTATAAAAACATGTCAATTAAATAATTCTGTCATTGTTTGAATCACATTTAATTTCATGAAGCTTTACCCTGACACCATAGCAAATACGCTGCAAAGGCATCTATCTGTTCCTTGTAGTGTTGGGAAAAGTATGCAATTGTCATACTTGAGGTAAAGTAAGTAAAAGTGAGTCACAGAGTAAAATACTACTTGAGTAAAAGTCTAAAAGTATTTGGTTTTAAATATACTTAAGTATTAGAAGTGAAAGTAAAAGTATCAACTATTTGAAATTCCTTTTATTAAGCAAACCAGATGGCACCATGTTCTTGTATTTTTATTTACAGATAGCCAGGGGCAGTATATATGACCAGGGATGTTCTCTTGATAAGTGTATGAATTGTACCATTTTCCTGTCCTGCTAAGCATAAAAAATGTAGAAAGTCCTTTTGGGTGTCAGGAATGTATGGCATGTATGGCATAAAAAGTACATTAGTTTCTTTAGGAATGTAGTGAAGTAAATGTTGTCAAAAATATGATTAGTACAGTAAAGTACAGATAACCCAAAAAACGACTTAAGTACTACTTTAAAGTATTTTTCCTTAAGTACTTTACACCACTGGTTCCTTGTTCTTTCTTGGTAAAGACTAAGAAGAAATGAAGATGGAAGATGAGGATGAAGAAAATGAAAACACCTCTTTGAAGATTGTTAAACAAATGTTAAATGAAGAACTAGGTATCAAATAAATATATTTAATTAGACATACAATGAATGAAGGTAGTTAACCCCCTGAACCTGCCGAAAAGGTATATTTTCAGTTCAAGGTAATTAGGTTGTACTCATAGAACAATTAATATTTGTGGGCATGGACACCAGAAAATATTGTGAGAATGGAGAACATTAATCTGAGATCTATGAGACAATCACTATCAACCTTTCTTGTTTTCAAAAATATTCACAGACATTATACTGCAATAGAAGCTCCATTGTTTTAGACTGGTTCCACTCTTACACAACAGAAGAGGGCGCACACAGAGAAAAACACAGATCAGGAACAATATATACTTGCACTGTCAATAAAGGTGAAATTCAGTACTTTACAACTAATTGCAAACAAATTGCACGCATGCCACTATCACTTCCATTGATTTTTTTGCTAGCAGAGGCAAAGGTAAGCTGAAGTCTGTATTGTCAAAACCATGTGTCATGTATTGTCATATTATGTCTTGTTCCTGTTCTTTCTCTTCACTCCGTCTCCCTCTGCTGGTCGTATTAGGTTACCTTCTCTTCCTCTCCTTCCCCCAGCTGTTCCTCATCTTCTCTAACTACCTCGTTCACCCTTTTCCCACCTGTTCCCTTTTTCCCTCTGATTAGGTCTCTATTTCTCTCTCTGTTCCTGCTTCTGTCATTGTCAGATTCTCATTTGAGTTTCTCATGCCAGAACCAAACTATCGTCTTGTTTGCTTCACCCTTGTCCCGTCCTGTCGGAATCTACCTGTTCATCTGATGCTACGTGTGATCAGGTACCTCTGTCCTCTACGACCCGCGCCTACCCAGAGAGACCAGCAGTCTGTTGCCGCTCACCCAGCTATTCTCCTCTGCTGCTAAGAAGGGGACTCTAACCCAGCTATTCTCCTCTGCTGCTAAGAAGGGGACTCTTCTGTAATTATCAGAAGGACTTTATGATTCATTTGTCGCCCTCTCTGCGGGTTGTCTATTTTGCCATTATATACATCTGAAGAGGATCTATGTCTTCCCTGTGTTTTGACATTAAAGGACTCTGTATTTGTTAAACCGCTTTTGGGTCCTCACTCACGTGCATAACACCATGGATTACAGTTTCTCCTGGCCCATAGACTACTGTCAGGTTCAGGAACCATCTATGTAAAATACTGAACTTCCCATTCAAATCTTCAGTCTCACAAAATAAAATATTGACACAAGAAAATATTGTGGGAATAGAGATCCGATATCTGATATCTTTCTAAAAATGAGTCAGAGACTATCAAACTTCCTCGTGTATCACTGGTTTCCCGGCTTACTGTCAATGTCGGGATGAATGTTCATTTGGACGTCAAACTGAGTAGTTGGTTGGATCAAGTTCGCTACATTGAGCTTAGCAATTAAACACACCAAACCTTTTTGAAAGTATGGAGATTGTGCCTGGGAGGTGCCTGTCAGGCCATCAGAGAGGCATGTACACGTGACGGACTTAATTGGTATAGAGAATCATGCACTCTTTGAAAAAAAAGGTTCCAAATGGTTTCTTCGGCTGTCCCCATAGGATAACCTTTTTGGTTCCAGATAAAACACTTTTGGGTTTCGTGTAGAACCTTATGTGGAAAGAGTTCTGTATTGAACCCAAAAGGGTTCTACCTGGAACCAAAATGGTTCTACCTGGAACCAAAAGGGTTCTTCAAAGGGTTCTCGTATGGGGATAGCTGATGAACCCTTCTGCATAAAACCCAGAGAATCTCACTGCCAATAGACTGCCGATAGGTACTTATCACAGTGGGACGCCATTCCTTCTCATGCTGGAACAAAAGCAATACCTGCTGCGTGCCGACATGGCAACAACAAACCTGCCATTTCTACGAGTAGAAACGCAATGTTCGTCACTGGCAAACAATTTGACTTTGAGCCAATTAGAAAGCACAGACCCCCACCCCACAGGAGTGAGAAAAAAGAGGACATTTTCTCCGTACATCCACTGTTAAATGTCATGAGCTAGTCACACTTTATATGTGACACCTTTCAGCAAACTAGGTGTATGTCGCACGTCCACGGGTTGTGTTAATTAATGGCTGCCGTTTTACGGGCTCTGAAGCAATTGTGCTATTGAGTGTGTTTTTTCGTGTTTTTTGTAACTTATTTTGTATATAATGTTTCTGCCACCGTCTCTTATGACCAAAAAGAGCTTCTGGATATCAGGACAGTGATTACTCACCTCGTACTGGACAAAGATTTTTTCTTTAACGAGTCGGACGCAACGGATTTACTTCCGACACCCGACAAGGCCCACATCCCTATCATTCGCATGAGAAATAGATGGAGATAACGGGGAGGTAGGTCGACACTGTAATATCTTATGTTTCACCGAGTCGTGGCTGAACGACAACATGCTTAAAGTACAGCTGGTGGGATTTACGCTACATCGACAAGATAGAACCGCTGCCTCCGGTAAGACAAGGGGTGGCGGTCTGTGTATATTTGTAAACAACAGTTGGTGCAGAAAATCTAATATTAAGGAAGTCTCGAGGTTTTGCTCACCTGAGGTAGAGTTACTCATGATAAGTTGTAGACCAGACTATTTACCAAGAGAGTTTTCATCTATATTTTTTTATAGCTGTCTATTAACCACCACAAACCAATGCTGGCACGAAGTCCGCACTCAATGAGCTGTATATAGCCATAAACAAACAGGAAATTGTTCATTCAGAGGCGACGCTCCTAGTGGCCACAGACTTAAATCCTTTTAAACTAATTTCTACCAGCACGTTAAATGTGCAACCAGAGAGAAAAAAAAACTCTAGAACACCTTTACTCCACACACAGAGATGCATACAAAGCTCTCCCTCACCCTCCATTTAGCAAATCTGACCATAATTCTTTCCTCCTGATTCCTGCATACAAGCAGAAACTAAAGTAGGAAGCACCAGTAACTCTATCAATAAGGAAGTGGTCAGATGATGCAGATGCTAAGCTACAGGACTGTTTTGCTAGCACAGACTGGAATATGTTCCGGGATTCTTCCCGATGGCATTGAGGACTACACCACATCAGTAAAGGTATTGGAGTGGCCATCACAAAAGGAGAAAGAAAAGTTAGAGTGGAGGAATAAGATTGTGGAAAGGGTGAAAGTGGATGTGAACGAGAGATTGAAAAAGATGACAAGAACAGGACAGATGATTAAAGAGAAATAGGAGATGGACAGAATTAACACGGATATGGAAGAGAATGCAAGGGAGGAGGTGAAAAAAGTGAGACAGGAGTTGGTGGGATTGAAGGAGAAGATAAAAAAGGGAAAAGAGGGGCAGCAAAGGGGAGAGAAAGAAGTGGAGGGAAAGAGGGAGTATGAGGAGAGGAAGGTGGAGGTGGAACATGTGAAGAAGGATATGGAGGAGAGGCTAAATATGGAAATAGAGGGGGTGATGATAGAGACAGAGGACAAGAAAGAGAAACAGGAGGAGAAGCTGAAGCTGAAGGTAGATAGGGTGATGGCAAAGATGGAGGAGAAGGAAGAGAAAGAGGTGGAGCTTGTGAAGGCGGGGACAGAGGAAATGTGGAACACCAGGATGAAGAAAGTGAGAGAGTTCATTGAGGTTGTGGGAGAGAAGATAAACAAGAAAGGAGCTGGGAAGGAAGGAAATAGAGGAGAAGAGAGAGAAGCAGGTGAAGCGGAAAAAGGAGAAGTTGGAAGAGAAGTGGAGGATAGAGATGAAGAGTCAGAGAGTAGATTAAGAGAATGGAAGAGAAGACAACAGAGAGAAAGGAAATTGAGAGAAAAGCGGAAGATATGAAGAAATTGATGGAGGAGTTGGAAGGATTGAAGGAGAAGATGAAGGAGAGTGAGAAAGAGGTAGAGGGTTAAGGACATGTGGAGGGAGAAAATGAGAGAGTGAGAGAGATTATGGAAGGAGAGGAGAGACTGAATGAGGAGAAAAATAAATACAAGGAACCATACATGGACGCAGTGCTGGAGCTGAAAAAAAAAGAAAAAGGACTGGATAATGTAAGACAAAACCTTGAGGGGGGGGGGTGCGTGATTGTGTGAAGAGGGCCTGAGATGTTCAAATGCAGCAAAAAGAGAGAGCAGATGAAGATTAGCGATTAGCTATGAGTTAGAAGCGAGTTACAGGATGAGAGGAGGGAATTGATCCACAGACTAATCAAGAAAAGTAAACCGACTGGACAGGTACAGACCCTCCACATAACAGGTAGTTCACTCAAATGACCTTCTATATATGTACTGTGTTTCCTTAATTTAACAGTATTCTATGAGAGATTTAGATCCATATACCCAACACTGCACATAGCCAGAGCCATATGAACAGAATAATGATACTATACAGCAGAGGAAGCTCCTCAGAAGAGGAAGGGGAGGACCATCCTCCTCAGTGAATTTCATAAAATAAAAATAGTGAAACATTTAAAAAGTTATTATTTTTAGATAAAACACACTGTTTTGCAATGAAGATCTAAAGTAGCCTCAGCAGCACTCTGTAGGGTAGCACGATGATGTAGCTGGAGGACAGCTAGTTTCCATCCTCCTCTTGGTGCATTGACTTCAATACAAAATCGAGGACGCTCGTGGTTGACACCCCCTTCCATAGACTTACACGGTAGTTACATGTATGACCACTTATGCTGCAAATACTACGTCCAAAATAACACTTTTTTTACTGCAGTAATTTTGCAGTGTAACTAACTATAAATGCAGTTCACCTGCAGTACACTGCAGTTATTCTGCAATCACTTTGCAATCACTGCACCCAAATATCATAGTCAACTGCAGATACTGCAGCTTCAAAACTTTTATAACGGCATGATTGTAGTGGTTTACTGACACGATCGGTCTAGTAGCTACGTTGACTTGAAGTTAGCTTATATGGCGACAACGATGTAGGCTGTGTGTAACAGTTAGCGGTCATGATATGAAGGTTTGGCTTGGAATGGTTTTTTTCGGGCTTGTCACAGACAGCTGATGTGTTTTGCACTGAAGTACACAAACAAAGGGAAAAGGTGAGAGGAGAGCGCCTAGATGCGAAAAGGAATTACTGAAAAATCAACGGGGCTCATGCTGTTTGTATGTGGCTGCTATGAAAGCGTTTTAATATGCCACAATAGATGTTGGCAAAATACCTAACTGCACTTTCAAACTACAAAAGCTGCAGGAGCAGCTTTTTTGGGTGTGTACGTGTGTCTCTGTGTGTCCTCAACTTGCAGCCGGTAGCCAAGTTGCGCATTCGTTTCATGTGTTTTCCCTACCCTTTCCCCACTTGTTAGATATTATGCACATTGATAGCAAACGTCCTCGCCATGTGATTTATCATAATAGCAGGCAGCAGCGACCTAAATGATCAGACCGAAAACATGCAAAGAAATGTGATCGGGTGAAATTATGAAGCGAGTAGACGGAGAAATAAAGCTTCATTCTATCCAACAAAAGCAGCAGGATCAACATACAGACTAACTGCTAGCTTGCCCTGGTCTACTAGCCTATTAACTGTTAGCTTGTTAGCATCGGCCCGCTAACTGTCTGAATCGCTGTGTCCCCAGCCATGACATCACCTGGTTTAAACATCTCTAGTGACTATATCTCTCTCTTCATTACTCAATACCTAGGTTTACCTCCAATGTACTCACATCCTACCTTAATAACTTTGTCTGTACACTATGCCTTGAATCTATGCTATTGTGCCCAGAAACCTGCTCCTTTTACTCTCTGTTCTGAACGTGCTAGACGGCCAGTTCGTATAGTCTTTAGCCGTACCCTTATCCTACTTCTCCTCTGTTCCTCTGGTGATGTGGAGGTTAATCCAGGGCCTGCAGTGCCTAGCTCCACTCCCACCCCACAGGTGGTCTCATTTGTTGACTTCTGTAAACGTAAAAGCCTTGGTTTCATGCATGTTAACATTAGAAGCCTACTCCCTAAGTTTGTTTTACTCACTGCTTTAGCACACTCTGCCAACCCAGATGTCTTAGCCATGTCTGAATCCTGGTTTAGGAAAACCACCAAAAACCCTGAAATCTCTATTGCGAACTATAACGTTTTCCGCCAAGATAGAACTGCCAAAGGGGGCGGTGTTGCAATCTATTGCAAAGATAGCCTGCAGAGTTCTGTATTACTATCTAAGTCTGTCCCCAAACAATTTCAGCTTCTACTTCTAAAAAAGTCTCTCACTGTTGCCGCTTGCTATAGACCTCCCTCTGCCCCCAGCTGTGCCCTCGATACCATATCTGAATTGATTGCCCCCCATCTATCTTCGGAGCTCGTGCTACTAGGTGATCTAAACTGGGACTTGCTTAACACCCCGGCCATCCTACAAACTAAGCTTGATGCCCTCAATCTCACATCAATGAACCTACCAGGTACAACCCCAAATCAGTAAACACGAGCACCCTCATAGATGTCATCCTAAATAATTCACCCTCCAAATACACCTCTGCTGTTTTCAATCAAGATCTCAGCGATCACTGCCTCATTTGCCTGCATCCGTAATTGGTCTGCGACCAAACAACCACCCCTCATCACTGTCAAACGCTCCCTGAAACAATTCTGCGAGTAGGCCTTTCTAATCGACCTGGCCAGGGTATCCTGGAAGGACATTGACCTCATCCCGTCAGTAGATGATAACTGGCTACTCTTTAAAAGTGCCTTCCTCACCATCTTAAATAAGCATGCCCCTCTCAAAAAATGTAGAACTAGGAATAGATATAGTCCTTGGTTCGCTCCAGACCTGTCTGCCCTTGACCAGCACAAAAACATCCTGTGGCGTTCTGCGTTAGCATCAAATAGCCCCCGTGATATGCAACTTTTCAGGGAAGTTAGGAACAAATATACACAGGCAGTTAGAAAAGCTAAGGCAAGATTTTTCAAACAGAAATTTGCATCCTGTAGTACTAACTCAAAAAAGTTCTGGGACACTGTTAAGTCCACGGAGAATAAGAGCACCTCCTCCCAGCTGCCCACTGCTCTGAGGCTAGGAAACACTGTCACCACTGATAAATCCACTATAATTGAGAATTTCAATAATAATTTCTCTACGGCTGGCCATGCTTTCCACATGGCTACCCCTATCCCGGTCAACTGCCCCGCACCCTCCACAGCAACACGCCAAAGCCCCCACCATTTCTCCTTTACCCAAATCCAGATAGCTAATGTTCTGAAAGAGCTGCAAAATCTGGACCCCTACAAATCTGCCGGGATAGACAATCTGGACCCTCTCTTTCTAAAATGATCTGCCGAAATTGTTGCAACCCCTATTACTAGCCTGTTCAACCTCTCTTTCGTATCATCTGAGATTCCCAAAGATTGGAAAGCTGCCACGGTCATCCCCCTCTTCAAAGGGGGTGATACTCTAGACCCAAAGTGCTACAGACCTATATCTATCCTACCCTGTCTTTCTAAGGTGTTCAAAAGCCAAGTTAACAAACAGATTATTGACCATTTCGAATCTCTATGCAATCTGGTTTCAGAGCTGGTCATGGGTGCATCTCAGCCACGCTCAAGGTTCTAAACAACACCATAACCGCCATCGATAAGAGACATTACTGTGCAGCCGTATTCATCGACCTGGCCAAGGCTTTTGACTCTGTCAATCACAACATTCTTATTGGCAGACTCGACAGCCTTGGTTTCTCAAATGATTGCCTCGCCTGTTTTACCAACTACTTCTCTGATAGAGTTCAGTGTGTCAAATCGGAGGGCCTGTTGTCCGGACCTCTGACAGTCTCTATGGGTGTGCCACAGGGTGCCAAACTGGTATTCATTTATTTTGCTCCTTTGCACCCCAGTATCTCTACCTGCACATTCATCTTCTGCCTATCTACCATTTCAGTGTTTAATTGCTATATTGTAATTACTTCGCCACCATGGCCTATTTATTTCCTTAACTTACCTCATTTGCACTGTATGAAGACTTTTTGTTTTCTTTTGTTCTACTGCATTATTGACTGTATGTTTTGTTAATTCCATGTGTAACTCTGTGTTGTTGTATGTGTCGAATTGCTACGCTTTATCTTTGCCAGGTCGCAGTTGCAAATGAGAACTTGTTCTCAACTAGCCTAACTGGTTAAATAAAGGGGCAATAAAAAAATATATATATTTTTTTTACACGGAATTGACCGCCACTGCGCAGATACCTCTATGGCCATAGCCACTATTTACTAACAATTGCTTGTATACATAACCAGAGACACTATTCAGGTTACATTAAATGGACCACAGGTAGCATGATCTTGTTTGGATGGATTAACTACCTTTAATTAAAGGTAGTGAATCCAGGTAGGTTAGGTTTGACATTATTCATACATTTTATTTAATCAAGAGGTTCAGTTTACTAATTTAAAATATATTATTGATCGTATGTTGATTGGTTCGTAAGCGTGTCCATAAATACTGTATTTTCCATTCATTTTTTGTGGCCCTCATTCTAAATATTTACTTAATGGTCACCCCTGGTGGGTGAACAGTGAATCTAAAGATCCTCTGAGGCAGGGCTTCCCATCCCTCTTCCTAGAGATCTACTGGTCTGTAGGTTTTCGATCCAACCCTAATTTAGCATATCTGATTCATCTAGTTAACCTCTTCGAGATAGGGGGCGCTCTTTTAATTTTTGGATAAAAAACGTTCACGTTTTAAACAAGATAATTTGTCACGAAAAGATGCTCGACTATGCATAGAATTGACAGCCTTGGAAATACAAAACTCTGACGTTTCCAAAACTGCAAAGATATTATCTGTGAGTGCCCCAGAACTAATGCTACAGGTGAAACCAAGATGAAGTTTCATACAGGAAATGCCCCAGATTCTGAAGGCGCTGTGTTCCAATGTCTCCTTATATGGCTGTGAATGCGCCAGGAATGAGCCTGCGCTTTCTGTCGTTTCCCCCCATTGTCTGTAGCATTGTGACGTGTTTGTAGGCATATCATTGGAAGATTGACCATAAAGAGACTACATTTACCTGGTGTCCCGCCCGGTGTCCTGTGTCGAAATTATTGCGTAATCTGTAGGTCCATGCGCATTCCATTTCTTCAGAAGAGAAAGTCAATTGCCACGATGGATTTTATCGTCGATAGATATGTGAAAAACACCTTGAGGATTGATTCTAAACATCGGTTTGCCATGTTTCTGTCGATATTATGGAGTTAATTTGGAAAATAGTTTGCGTTTTAATGACTTTTTTTTTCTTACCCAAACGTGATGAACAAAACGGAGCGATTAGTCGACACAAATAATATTTTTTGTAAAAACTGAACATCTGCTATCTAACAGAGTCTCTCCTCATTGAAAACATCTGAAGTTCTTCAAAGGTAAATTATTTTATTTTTATTCTTTTCTGGTTTTTGTGGAAAATGTTGCATGCTGAAATAGAGGCATAATCCTATGCTAGGCTAATACTAATACTAATACTGTTACACAAATGCTTGTTTAGCTATGGTTCAAAAGCATATTTTGAAAATCTGAGATGACAGTGTTGTTAACAAAAGGCTAAGCTTGAGAGCAAATAGATTAATTTCATTTCATTTGCGATTTTCATGAATAGTTAACGTTGTGTTTTGCTAATGAGCTTGCGGATAGATTTACACAATCCTGGATACAGGTTTTTTTTCGTAGCTAAACGTGACGCAGAAAACGGAGCGATTTGTCCTAAACAAATAATCTTTCAGGAAAAACTGAACATTTGCTATCTGAGAGTCTCCTCATTGAAAACATCCGAAGTTCTTCAAAGGTAAATTATTTTATTTGAATGCTTTTCTGGTTTTTGTGAAAATGTTGCCTGCTGAATGCTAACGCTAAATACTACGTTAGCTATCAATACTGTTACACAAATGAAAATCTGAGATGACAGTGTTGTTAACAAAAGGCTAAGCTTGAGATCAAATAGATTAATTTCATTTCATTTGCGATTTTCATGAATAGTTAACGTTGCGTTATGGTAATGAGCTTGAGGCTGTATTCACGATCCCGGATCCGGGATGGCTCGACGCAAGAAGCTAAGATCTTGTTGAGCAGCTAATTCGTAGAATCAGGTGTGTTAAATTAGGGTTGGACTGAAAACCCACAGGACGGTAGATATCCAGGAAGAGGGTTGGACAGCCCTCCTTGAACTCATGCCACATGCCAGTTCAAAACATGTGTTACACATACATTACACAATAACTTGAGAAAGAGGGAAGAGGAAATACATTTTATTCCTTGTCAGAAACTCCCCAGATAAGGAGTGGCTACCGGTTCATCATAAAACGTAATGTATGAAATGAGTACTGGACACTTCCAACAGGACCTGAATACAAGATGAGTATGATCATGGCATCTTTTCTCTCCGCAGCTCTGCTGTTGCTGGTTCCTGGAATCCTGACTGAAAGTAATGTAGCATATATTTATTTACTTTACGTCTTTGTAATGTCATCTCTATCACCTATACACTACAGTATAGTTGACATTGTAAATTACAATTTAAACAGAGTCTTCCATTGAGTTGGTGGTAGTCAACAGCATCTCAAACACACCCAATAAGACCTACAGTACTGATGTCGCATTCAGAGGGGTCCTTATCGGTGCCATGAGAAGACTGCAGGAGACCACTGCAGGATTCAAGTTAGTAGATTATTAAGTTAAATTGGCTCATTGTTACATGCTGTTTCGTTAAATTCTCGGCAGTTGGTGTGTCAGTGAATTTATGTTATGTTGTCAGGTGTCATTAGTGAGCCCTGTTGTTTTTGCAGTTTCACCTACACAGAGGACCGCAACTATGGTCCCTTCCTGGTGAGTGTGAATGGTGTGGCTGGGAACAATACTGAAAACACTTTCTGGGAGCTCCTTGTTCAGACTGGGGGGAATGGGACCATAATCAGACCTGATGTGGGTGAGTAATGATGGAAAGCCTCTTCTCTCTCTTTCTCATTTTTTTTTGTGGTGTATTTGCTGAGGGACAAATCACCCGATAGAAATTAAGGGAAAAGCATGCATGTTATTTACAATGACATTCATAATATATAACAACACCTCTGTCACACAAATGTTTCACATACTGTACAGTATACCTACTCACAAACGGACCTATTTGGACATTATTTCTGCAGGTATTGGCTGTTACATCCCTGAACCAAATGACCGCATCATCCTAAAATTTACTGAGTTCGTCTCGGGCTCGCACTCCGTGAGTGCCAACAGTTCGAATCCTGGGAACCTCACAGCAGGAAGTAATGTAGCATTTTCTTTACTTCTACAACATGTTTACCTCTTTGCAATGTCATCACCACAGTATTGACATTGCAGGCAACATGGTTTTTCAACAGACACTTCCAGACTAGATTCCATTGAGCTTGTGGTAGTCAACAACATCTCAAACACCACCAACAAGACCTACAGTACTGACATTGCATTCAGAGGGGTCCTTATCGGTGCCATGAGGAGACTGCAGACCAATTCAGGATTCAAGTTAGTAGATCACTAGCTTCCATTGTGTCATTGTGAGATGCTGTAGATTGTTAAATGTGCGTTCAAATCATTACAGTTTGAGCAATTGTGTAGAACCTTTCAGTGACCATGAACAGACAATATTATGTAGTGCAAGGTGTCATTCATTGCATGGCATGGAGTGATACTGCATTTTGCACCTTGTTCACTGTCAAATGTAATTGTGGTATTCTGGCATTTCACAATGACTCAAATTCAAATAAATTCATTATTCTGTTGTTTTTGCAGTTTCACCTATACAGAGAACCCCGACTATGGCCCCTTCCTGGTGAGTGTGAATGGTGTGGCTGGGAACAATACTGAGAAGACTTTCTGGGAGCTCCTTGTTCAGACTGGGGGGAATGGGACCACGATCAGACCGGATGTGGGTGAGTAGTGATGGAATGTCTTTTGGTCGGTCAATACGATCTGTCGGACCGTCTCTCTGTCTTCATCTTTCTCTTTCTCTGCAAAGCTAGAGAAATACAGTAAGGAAAAAAAGCATGCAGGAGTTATTTTATATTATTTACATTCATAAAATATAACAACTGTCACCAAAAGGTTGCACATACTGTATAATTACTCACACGTTGTCCTATTTTGATATTATTTCTGCAGGTATTGGCTGTTACATCCCAAAACAAAATGACCGCATCATCCTGAATTTTATAAAGTTCACCACAAACTCCGCAAGTGGCAGTGGTACGAATCCTGGTGTGTTGTTGTTTTTGGTGGGTTTGTTTTTTTGTTTTCTAATCTAAGCTTAACCCTTGCCTCAGTGACTACCATACATAACCCTAAGACACTGTCTAACCCCATACCTTAGTCACTACCATACCACACCTTATTAAGTCACTAATTAACTCCATATCTAACCGTAAGTCACTTACTAACTCATTAGCAGGGAAGTTCACTTGCTTAATACATCTAAATCGGCAGATAAACATGTGGGTTTTTGTTGTTTTCTGTGAGTATGATTTTCAACCAGTGTAAAAGTTATTGTGTAATCATGTTGGAATAGACAGTAGCTCCTGATCAGTACTGTTTTGTGATTTGAAAATGTGCCACAGTTTTGTTTTAATACAATTTGTCATTCAAATAAAAATACATGTTAAATGAAAAAATTCTCTCATTGTTTGAATTACCTTTAAAATGCATGAAGCTTTACCCTGACACCATAGCAAATACGCTGCAAAGGCATGTGTTCCTTGTAGTGTTGGAAAAAGTATGCAATTGAGTAAAAGTAAAGATACCTTAAAGAAAATGACTCAAGTAAAAGTGAGTCACAGAGTAAAATACTACTTGAGTAAAAGTCTAAAAGTATTTGGTTTTAAATATACTTAAGTATTAGAAGTGAAAGTATCAATTATTTGAAATTCCTTATATTAAGCAAAACAGGCGGCACCATGTTCTTGTATATTTTTATTTACAGATAGCCAGGGGTACACTGCAAATCTCAGACATCCTTTACAAACTAAGCATTTGTGTTTAGTGAGTCCGCCAGATCAGATAACCAGGGATGTTCTCTTGATAAGTGAATGAATTGGACGATATGCCTGTCCTGCTAAGCATTCAAAATGTAGACTTTTGTGTGTCAGGAATGTATGGCATGTATGGCATAAAAAGTACATTATTTTCTTTAGGAATGTAGTGAAGTAAATGTTGTCAAAAATATGATTAGTACAGTAAAGTACAGATAACCCAAAAAACTACTTAAGTACTACTTTAAAGTATTTTTCCTTAAGCACTTTACACCACTGGTTCCTTGTTCTTTCTTGGTAAAGACTAAGAAGAACGACGATGGAAGATGAGGATGAAGAAAATGAAAACACCTCTTGAAGACTGTTAAACAAATGTTAAATGAAGAACTCCGAATCAAATAAATATATTTAATTAGACATACAATTAATGAAGGTAGTTAACCTGCCGAAAAGGTCTATTTTCAGTTCAAGGTAATTAGGTTGTACTCATAGAACAATTCATATTTGTGGGCATGGACACCAGAAAATATTGTGAGCATGGAGAACATTAATCTGAGATATATGAGACAATCACTATCAACCTTTCTTGTTTTCAAAAATATTCACAGACATTATACTGCAATAGAAGCTCCATTGTTTTAGACCGGTTCCACTCTTACACAACAGAAGAGGGCGCACACAGAGAAAAACACAGATCAGGAACAATATATACTTGCACTGTCAATAAAGGTGAAATGCAGTACTTTACAACTAATTACAACAAATTGCACACATGCCTCTATCACTTCCATTGATTTTTAGCTAGCAGAGGCAAAGGTAAACTGAAGTTTGTATTGTCAAAACCATGGATTACAGTTTCTCCTGGCCCATAGACTACTGTCAGGTTCAGGAACCATCTATGTAAAATACTGAACTTCCCCTTCAAATCTTCAGTCTCACAAAATAAAATATTGTGGTAATAGAGATCCGATATCTGATATCTTTCTAAAAATGAGTCAGAGACAATCAAACTTCCTTGTGTATCACTGGTTTCCCGGCTTACTGTCAATGTCGGGGAGGAATGTTCATTTGGACGTCAAACTGAGTAGTTGGGTGGATCAAAAGGAAAGCTTGATCCACCCAATGACTCAGGTTTTGTTTTACATTCTCCAGTCCTTTTTTTTTTTTTTTTCAGCTCTAGCACTGGGTCCTTGTCTTTCTTTTTCTCCTCATTCACTCTCTCCTCTCCTTCCGTAATCTCTATCACTCTCTCATTTTCTCCTTCCACCTTCTCTCTCACCAACTCCATTTCCTTCTTGACCCTGCTTTACATGTCCTTAACCCTCTACCTCTTTCTCACTCTCCTTCATCTTCTCCTCCAATCCTTCCAACTCCTCCATCAATCTCTTCATGTCTTCCGCTTTTCTCTCGATTTCCTTTCTCTCTGTTGTCTTCTCTTCCATTCTCTTAATCTACTCTCGGACTCTTCATCTCTATCCTCCACTTCTCTTCCAACTTCTCCTTTTTCCGCTTCACCTGCTTCTCTCTCTTCTCCTCTATTTCCTTCCTACCCAGCTCCTTTCTTGTTTATCTTCTCTCCCACAACCCCAATGAACTCTCACTTTCTTCATCCTGGTGTTCCACATTTCCTCTGTCCCCACCTTCACAAGCTCCACCTCTTTCTCTTTCTTCTCCTCCATCTTTGCCATCACCCTCTCTACCTTCATCTTCAGCTTCTCCTCCATATCTAACTTCACCTACTCCACCTCTTTCTCTTTCTTGTCCTCAGTCTCTATCATCACCCCCTCTATTTCCATATTTAGCCTCTCCTCCATATCCTTCTTCACACGTTCCACCTCCATCTTCCTCTCCTCATACTTCTCTTCTCCAGTTTCTCTTTCTGTCTATCCAATCCCTTGTCTTTCATATCTTCCTCCTCCTTCTTCTTCTCCACTTCAGTGACCGTTCTTCTGGATCGGATCATCCTTCGCTGGATTTCCATCTCAGAACTTCGCCGTGGTTTGCTGTTGAAGAATCAGATAAGACGTTGCTGGTGCAGTTTATGGCGATATTGCATTTCGCCACAAGAGAGCGTAACTAGAACGTTTTCTTATCGAAATTGATGATTTCTTTGACTGAGGATCTTCACAGATAAACGATAACTTTTCTGTTACTTGTTTATTTTCTAATGTATATCTGATATAAGTAGGGTGAGCTTTACCAGTGTACTAGATATAGGTTAGATTTTGACGTGATGTTTAAAAAATATATATATACATGTTTTTCTATTTACATTTTTATTTGGGTGTTGATTTCCCATTGTTAAAATGGAAGGTGTTGGGAGAGGTAGGGGTTTCCTGTCATTTAATCTGTCACCATCTGTTGGTAGGGGTTCAGCCAAAATTCCAGTTACTTCTACACCTATGCCCAAATTGGAGGGTTTTGATGATAGTTTACCCATGGACACGCCCAAGGATGTGTATGAAAGAGTTTTACCAAATACAGGGAGTGGGGAGGTCTCCATGGATTTCATAGCAGACATAGTACAGCAGAACATTGCCTCCTGTTTGGAGTCAAAGGCAATTGTTGGACATGTTGGGGACAATGTTATGGGGAGTGTATGCAGCTCGAGGGGTATGGATGTGTCAGGCCTGAACCTGGTTTTGAAGTCTGATATCAGGGAACCGGTGTACTTTCGGGGGGATGGCTCTGAAAAGTGCACAGTGCATGAGTGGGAGGATATGGTAATGGTTTACATGCGTAAGAGGGGCGTGTCTGTGATGGACCAAGCAGTTGAGGTTATGTGCAGGCTTATGGGAAGGGCCCGCAATGTTGTTAAAGTTGGCATACGCAGCAATCCCTCCATTGATTTATCTAAAGGCCCGAGTCCCATCTTTGACATACTGAAACAACATTTTAGTGACACTGTTTTTTCAGGCATGCCCCTTGCTGACTTTTATGCCACATTACCTCTGACTGATGAACAACCATTTGAATATTGGCTCAGACTGAACAGGGCTATGGAGGTTGCTGCAGATTGTCTAAAGAGACAGGAAAAAAGTGTTGAAGACCCGTCTCGTGAGCTCACAGTCATGTTTATCAGACATTGCCCTAAATGCTGAACTGTCGCTTATCTTTAAGTGCAAGCCATTACAGCAGTGGACTGCTGCAGATGTTCATGAGAGGCTGGATGAATACAGGAGGGAGCAGAGGTACTCTCACTTATCTAATTTGACCCCAGCCATCGCAACAATGAAGCAGGAAGTTGGTGCTGTCTTGCCAATCACCATGCCTGCTGTGAGAACCCACATGGAAGTACCCAATACGTTGCCTTACCCAGCCCAGACTATTCAGGGCTCAGCTGAGCCGATGGAACGTATCCTTGCAATGCTGGAGCGTGTGCTGGAGCAGAGGCCACAACAGTCTGACCATAAGTTCCGAAAAGGGAATAGGAGCAAAGTGAAGTCTAATGGGCTATGTAACGTGTGCGGGGATGCTGGACATGATACTTACTTTCACTGCAGGGCCAATCACCTCTGCTTTCTTTGTCATGTAGCTGGCCACGCACGCTCTCAGTGCCCCAAGGCCGCAGCTCTGAGCACAGCTGGTGGAATCCCTACAGTAATCCCTGCTCAGCTCCCGGAAAACTAGTAGGCCTGCATGAAGAAGGGGAGAGTGTTGGGCCTTTTGTAGAGTCCCCATCAGTGAGAGCTGTTGATTTGGAGTCTGTATATACAAGTGTTTGTGACGAAATGGTGACCGAGAAGAGTATCATAATGCAGAACACACAGAGACTTTCCCCGTATGATGATTTATTTTATGCCAAGGTGTTAATAGGAGGAGAAGTAGAAGTGTGTGACGGCCCTGAATTTTTCTGAACCGTCTCAGTGCAGCTCCTTCCAATAGGGCGCTTTCCCTTTAATTCCCAATTAAATAGCCAGCATCAGCTGCACGAAAGTGGGGTTGTGATGGAGACGTGCATGAGGATGTGTTCAACCCTCAGTTCCGAAGCTTCTCTATTCCGTTTGTTTTGTTGCCGTTAAACGTGTGTTTTGTAGCCTAAGAGAGTTTACCCAGGATCGGATCCACTCTTCGGTCCCTGGACTACACCTCTCCGTTCTTCGTGGCCTTTCTCCGCTGGAGATCTATTGGCGGATTGGATTGTCTGACTGACCGACTGACTACCACCTTTTTGTATACGGTATTTCATTTGTTTGGATGTGATGTATACTGTGATTTGTGTAGTTAGTGGTAGTTGAGGACTTAATTAAGATTTGATCCGCTTTAAGGTTCTGTGGTAAAGTAATTGTTATATTGATTGTATGTTTAATACTGGGTTTACGCTACACGGAATGAACGGACAAACATCGCGTGACAAAAGTCACTTGAGTTCACTGAACTCCTTTACCGGGCAGGACTCTTTTTAGGCCCGAGGTACAGGACATTTCTGGAGGAACCAGAACTCATTGTGATATTATTATATGTGTGTGTGTAATCATTGTTGTTGCTAATACAACCCACGCAACAGAATATAGTTGTTTTTGAAGTTCTTTTCAATGTTTTAAGGGTTTATGAAAAGTTTATTTCCATCCTGACTTTTACATAAGTCCTTTGTATTGGTGTAGACTTGACGGACCAGATGGGACTCATTCCCACCCAAACTAAAAGGAGAAACCAATGTTTTCTCTGGTAGGCACAACCTACCTGGCACCCCTATAAATAATAACCTCAAGTCAAAACCGTTATGCTTGACAGTGGATCCATGGCTTGTACCTTGAGCTCTAGGGTCTTACCTGAACTGTTGCATGCAGGTGTGTTGAAAAGTCCATCATTGAATCCTACAGAGGTAGTCTTGGTTGATTGTGGTGGTTTGAAGACGAGGCCTTTGGGAGTATGTGAGCTGGAGATGGAGGTGTACGGATGTAGAGTTGCTGTGCCTACACTGGTGGTTGAAGGCCAGCGTGATGACCTCATCTTGGGCAGCAATCTCTTAAAGCACTTGATTCGCCACCTGAAGACAGATGGAGATCTCTGGAAGAGGGTTTATACTCCTGTGTGTGACGGGGGTGAGGATAGCAAGCTAATCGATATGATGGCTAATGTGGAGAGATGGAGAGACAGTGAAGTGCCTGACAAAGTTGGAACTGTGAGACTAAAAGGGGCTGTGACTCTAGAGCCTATGCAGGAGCACTTAGTCTGGGGCAGACTACGAAACACTATCAGAATCTATCAGCTGGCAGTGCTGTTGTCATTGAGCCCAGCAGTTCAAGGTCAACACCATGGTCAATACTGGTAGGGAGGACAGTAGCTCTAATGCGGGGGGATGGGTGGCTCCCTGTTAGAGTGATAAACCCTTCTCAGAAGACAGTGACATTGAGACGAAACGCCACTCTAGCCGATGTCTTTCCTTGCATGGCTCTAGAGGACTTTGACTGTTCGTGTGTGAATGATGATTCATCAGCAGCTTTACAGCAGCAAGTGCAGAGAACGGCTGATATACTCACTGACTGCCAAGATGACTTGACACTGACTGACGGTTCCAGCCAACTTCACGATACTGACGGACCTGACAGTTCAAGCGATCCTGAGGTCTTACGTGACTTAGGTTTGACTGATATTGATGTCTCCTCCTGCCAAGCGTCTCCTGCTGGTAAGAAGAAACTCATCCAGCTCATAGCTGAGTACCCGTCTATTTTTTCCAGGCACAAGTTGGATTGTGGAAAAGCTTCCGGATGTCTTCACCGCATTCAACTGAGTGATGAGAAACCCTTTCGGATGCCCTACCGACGCCTTTCACCAAATAATTATGAGAAGCTCAAACAAGCATTGAATAAGATGGAAGAACGTGATATCATAAGGAAGTCTAGTAGTGAGTTCGCCTCTCCCCTTGTCCTTGTATGGAAGAAGTCTGGAGACCTGAGACTCTGTACTGATTTTCGTTTGCTCAATGCTCGCACCATCAAAGACGCCCACCCACTCCCTCACCAGGCTGACGCGCTGGCTGCGTTAGGTGGAAATGCCTTTTTCTCGACAATGGACCTTACCTCTGGCTACTACAATGTGGAAGTGCATGAGGATGACCGGAGATTCACAGCTTTACGTCGCCATTTGGATTGTACGAATACAATCAAATGCCACAGGGGTTGTGTAATAGTCCTGCAACCTTTATGAGGATGATGCTAAACATCTTTGGGGATCAGAACTTTCTTAGCCTGCTGTGTTACCTTGACGATGTCTTGGTCTATGCGCCCACTGAAGATCTGGCTATACAGCGCCTGGAAATGGTTTTTGAGCATCTCAAGGCTCACAACCTGAAGTTGGCGCCAAAAAAGTGTAACTTTCTGCAGAGGTCTGTGAAGTTTCTGGGGCATATCATTAGTGTGGATGGTGTAGCTACAGACCCTGAGAAGGTGAGGGTCATTACAGGAGTAATAGAAGCTGATCTGATGAAAGATGGCACTGACATTCCATCTCAGAAGAAATAGAGGTCATTCCTTGGGATGGTGGTGTATTATCAACAGTTCATTGAAGGTTGCTCGACCATTGCAAAGCCTCTCTTTGGATTGACTACTGGACACAAGGCTCCACGCTGGAAAAAGAAGCGAAGCTCACCTGTCAGGAAGCTGCCGACTGGACAACAGAATGCAGACAGGCCTTATTCCAGCTAAAGCAAGCCTTACTGGACCAGGTTTTGTTGGCCCACCCCAACTTCGAAAAATCCTTTCTACTCTCGGTGGATGCATCCAGCAATGGCTTAGGTGCTGTGCTATCTCAGGTGCAGGAACCGGGAGCTACAGCGAGACCTATAGCCTTCGCGAGCAAGTCCCTCAGTTATGCACAGTCGAGGTATCCTGCGCACAGGCTCGAGTTCTTTGCCATGAAATGGGCTATCTGTGACAAGTTCCACCACTACTTACGGGGACAGCAGTTTACAGTATGGACGGATAATAATCCCTTGACATACATTCTGACCAAAGCAAAGCTTGACGCTTGTGAACAGAGATGGGTCGCCAAGCTGGCACCATATGAGTTTGGCATTAAGTACATCCCTGGAAAAATGAATGTTGTTGCAGATGCTTTGAGCAGAGAGCCCTTCGTACGACCTAGTGCACTCCATCGCCTGACAAGGGTCCCGTACGAGACCTTACTAGCTGAAGCCGACGCTGTGCGCACAGACAGAGTGCAAGATGTGTTTCGCTGGTCCAGCCACCCCTTTGACAAAGCCTCTGACTCCAACGAAGTGGTCATTAGCTGTCAGGCTACTGTTGACCCCCCATCTGGTGCTTTATCAAGACATGAAGTTGCAGCTGTTCTTCATTCACACAGGTGCTGGGTGGGTGAAGTGGGCTCACATGCACTGCTGTTGCCACAGCTCCCACAGGCTGTTATGCCATCAGAGCAGACGGATGTCGATGTTCTGCCACACGACATACTGATGAGTAAGCAGCGTGATGACAACGTGATCAGCAAAGTCATCTTCTTTGTTGAGAGGGGGAGAAGACCATCCCGGAGAGAGCGTGCCCATGAGAGTGTTGAGGTTTTGTGTCTTCTCAGAAGTTGGGACAAGTTGACCATGAAGATGGGTGTACTGTATCGTGTTTCGAAGAATGTGGTTACAAAGAGGAAAATGTATCTGTATGTGGTTCCAGCCTCCATGAAAGCAATGGTCTTGAAGGGTGTCCATGATGAAGCTGGCCACCAGGGCCAACAGAGAACAGTCGACCTGACAAGACAGAGGTTCTTCTGGCATGGCCTGGAGAGGGAGGTAAAAGCTTATGTGAAGTGCTGCAGGAGATGCGTGGTGAGCAAGACTCCTGATCCGGAAGCCAGAGCTCCTCTTGATAGCATAATAACAACTGAGCCTCTTGAACTAGTGTGCATAGACTTCTGGTCTGCAGAAGATTCTTCAAACAAATCCTTGGATGTGCTCGTTGTTACTGACCACTTTACCAAATTAGCTCATGCCTTCTTGTGTCCGAACCAGTCTGCTCAGTCAGTAGCTCATCAGTTGTGGAACAACTATTTCTGTGTCTACGGGATGCCTCGCCGTATACACTCAGACCAGGGAGCCAACTTTGAGAGCGCTTTAATAGCCGAACTGTTGAGTGTTGCAGGCGTTCAGAAGTCTCACACCACGCCGTACCATCCGATGGGGAACGGGTCCTGCGAAAGGATGAATAGGACTTTGGGAAACATGATCCGGGCCCTGCCAACGAGAGCAAAGCACAGATGGCCTCAGGCGCTGAAGTCCCTTACGTTTGCATACAATTGTACAATCCACGAGACCACAGGCTTTGCCCCTTTCCTGCTAATGTTTGGGAGGACGCCAAGACTGCCTGTTGACATAGTCTTTGGCTCTGTCATAGAGAACCCAGAAGTTGTCGACTATGACCAGTTTGTTCAGTCTTTGAGGAGAGATCTGAAAGAAGCCATGAATGCAGAACAGGCATCTGCAGCGAAGCAGTTGAAGAGGCATGCTGACCTTTATGACAGAAGAGTCAGAGGAGCACCAGTGGAGATTGGGGATCGAGTATTGCTGGCTAACAAGGGGGAGCGGGGAAAGCGGAAGCTCGCTGACCGTTGGGAGGATACTGTCTACCTTATGTGGGAGATTATATACATGATTTGATAACAAAAGAGAAAGGTACACTTATGGGTTCATTCCTTGTTCTGGTAAAATGCATTTTCTATTGTATAGGGCAGGAAGCAGTTAAAGGCCATGGGGGTAGGGAACACTAAAAATGCAGACACATAGACGCTTAAGACTAGCTGGACATACAAGGATCAAAGAGGTTGCCTAAGGACGGGGTCAGCCAAATGACTAACTGATGGATTGCAGGCATCAGTCACATCACAGGGGAAACACAAGTCTGTTTGATCTTAGATAACCATATGAAGTGAAGGCGACCAGGGCAGCTGAACACACTAAAAACTAGAGACACACACAAAAGGGACACAGGGTTAATTACAGGGTCTGAGCACAGGCCACAGGAAGGGGGGATGTATATTATCTTTAGGTCAAAGGAAGGGTCTTGACATCATATAATCTGGCCGAAAGCAGATGTGGGCGTTACTGGGCTGAACAAGCAGGACGTAAAGATTGGAATGTAAGGGTATTTGCATTGGGGGATGAACTGATAATGTATACAAGGAGATAAAAAGGAGAGCGAGAGCTCTGGAGGTTGTGAGTCCTGCGGGGCTCTCCGGCTTCTGATACGGGGGTGTATTAAAAGTCTATCATTGAATTCAAAGTTCTTGGACGTGTCATTTTTGAACTGATTAGCCACTACACTTGTCACTGGATTGAATGCTGACAGTCACACTTTTAAGATTCAGAACAGCTCCACTGGACGGGAGAAGACGGTACATCGCAACCTGATAATGCCAGTCAACTGCTGTTGAGGAGGGAACAGACATGTCTGGATTAACAGAGTCTGAGGACATGAATGACAGCCTTGTGGCCTCAGCTGCCATGGACACTGCAGTGGATGATGGTGCTGAGTACAGAACCAGAGTGTGGGTGTCAGAGTTGTCTTCTGAAGGAACAGGTGACACAAGCCTGGAGGGTGATGTGCGATCCTTGGATGCTCAGGATATTCCACCTTTTGATTCCGTGGATGATATACTGCAGCTGGAAGGTCTGCCTCGATCAGAGAGTCTTCAAGAATCTGACCGAGACTGTAACAGTGTAGTGAGTGAGCTAATTGACCAGTCTGATTACGATATCCGTACTGACCTACCAAACGCGGACCATTCCTTACCTGATCAGTTACGTACTGACTGTGTTGACGGACACACTATTGCAACAGTACACAACACTGTTACCCCTTATGCAGTTGAAGGTAGTCGGGGTCATATTAGGTCACGGGCAGGAAGGCTATTTAAACCAGTGTCAAGACTGATTGAGATTATGAATCAGCAGAAAGTTAGCTCTTGAAGGTTAAATATGTGAATAGATGGTCAATGGTATTGACATATTTTATTTGTTCTGCTTTTACATCATTGTGACCATGATTAGAGGTTGCAGGATGGTAATGTGACATGATAAAGTCTCTTATGGTGGTTTATTTTATTACTTGGATGTTTTAAAATCACTGAGTGTACTTAACATGTGACAGGCATGTTTACCTATGAGGGCTAAGGGGATTGATCAACCGCTTTTCACTCTAATTCTCAAGGAGAATAGTCTAATGACTGGAATATTTAGTGACTGATTTAAAGCAGGGTCTGCATCCTTGATATACACAGCTTTACCTTTTAGTTTTCTCTACCTTCTAGTTCTCTATTAGGTAGTATATATATTTCTGTAGTATATATATTATTCTGTACATATGTTGAGTGTCTCTGTATCTGGTATGTTTGCACAGTGCCGTTTTGTATTTTGTTATTTTTCTTGGCAAGTGGAATTCAGTAGGGGGGAGTGTAACACGGTTATATTGGTGATTCCCCTTGCCACTTTATTGTTAAGCCAATGGGGTTTTGGTTTGAGTTTGTCTTGCCTTCACCTACTCAATGTGGCATTTTATTGGCTGGTTTGCGTAGCTTGCTTATGAGGGGGGATGTTCCAGTTAGAATTGCCCCAGTGAACAAGCCCCAAACCAGCGGTAAGTTGTTGGTTGCAATTCACTGTACATCAAAAGGGATTTTTATACTCTCAAATGATGATTTAAATGTACAATTTATATCAAATTGTTTGCAAATGTTATTCGAACATCACACATAAGATGCAGCGGTTTTTGTTTATTTTTTGTTTATATTTGTCGTGCATTTTGTTGTAGAGAACTCCCGCCAATACTAGCTAGCAACTAGTGCGTGAGTGCAGAGTTGGATGGTGAGATTTGCATTGCATGACGTGCAATTTTGTGCCGTTCCTATCAGGTACATTGTTAAAGATATTATATTGTATATTGTAATTGTATTATTTTGGTAACTAGCCCAGTGAACACGCACCAAACCAGCGTGCGTGAAAGCAGAGTTGGATGGTGAAATGTGCGTTGCATGACGTGCAATTTTGTGCCGTTCCTATCAGAATAATGACTACATGACTGGTGCTACATGTTGGAGTTCCGTGTGGATGACTGATTGTACACAACGCAAGAAGAGTACTGTTACACCAGCCGCACCAATGTGTCGGAGGAAACACTGTGCACCTGGCGACCTGGTTAGCGCGCACTGCGCCCGGCCCGCCACAGGAGTCGCTAGTGCGCGATGAGACAAGGATATCCCTACCGGCCAAACCCTCCCTAACCTGGACGACGCTAAGCCAATTGTGAGTCGCTCCCATGGACCTCCCGGTCGCGGCCGGCTGCGACAGAGCCTGGGCTCGAACCCAGAGTTTCTGGTGGCACAGCTAGCACTGCGGTGCAGTGCCCTAGACCACTGCGCCAGCAGCTTATGGGTGGCGAGTTGCCCACAACACACTCATCCAACATATTACTACTTTATTTTTAAAAAATCTACATTTTTATCTCTAAAGAAGTGGATTTCTCTTAAGGCTTTCCTACTTGTATATTTAAAAAAACATATATAGATCTAACTTCATTGGAATATATCTACAACGTTTTAAAAATGTACCACAAAATTGTTTTGTTGAAATATCTCAAAGTTGTGATGACACAGGGGATATGTTTTGTTCAGCAAGAACAGTGACAGCCAGGAAAAGTGTTTGGGGAAATAATTTAGTGACATCTTCTGGTCTTTATGTGAATTACAGGGGGCCAGTTACCCCAGAGGGCTAGTTACTCCTTAATACCCTATCTGATTGGATGTGTCACATTTAAAACAAAACTTTTTGGGGGGGGATGTGTGGTGTGTGTGTGTGTAGCCAGCCAGCACGTGGACGTGCTGCATGTGTAAAGTCAGAAACAATAAGCGGTGTAGCGAATGTCTTTCAACAAACAAACAAATATATATATATATATATATATATGCTTCCACAAATCCTGTGAAAATCCTCCCACGACCCCCCTCCCACGCACAGAGCACAACATATGCAACCGTTGACGTTCCGGAGAGAAAAAAAGGTGGGGGATAAGAAGCTTTCCTTTGTCTAATTATTGCTGTGGAAGCGACAGGATTACCGGGACAGAGCACTGGAATGTCACCGTCTGTGATTTAGTGCACCATTCCTCAAACATGTGCCATTTACAACTATAAAGGGACCTGGTGGATGAGGCTCTAGCACTCTGAATAGTCTAAATAACATTTTGGGGAAACCCGTCAGTGTTCAAATTGAACCGTTCACGGGCCAGGCCCAGAGTGCCTGGAAAATCTCTCCGCGCGCCTGGCACAGAGGGAGGGGCCACCGTTGACCACACAGTAGTGTGATCTCCGCTAGCCAGTGATTCTCTGGACAATGTGGTGCTATTAAAATGAGAGACCCTTCGTCCGTACCCTGGCTAGGGTGGGGGAAATCAGGGCCAGGGGTGGGAATGCATACCGGAGGACGTGTAGCCACTCCCATTGGTACATCCCGATCCCTGAGGGAAAAGAACTGTGGACACTTTATTCTCCATTGATGCATAAAGATCCACTGATGGAATGCTAAAGTGCATCCAAACAAACCTAGGAAAGAGACTGTCTGCGTGGGAATCAGAATGCTCTTAAATGTGTTTATTCTGATACCTAGAAATGTCAGGTGTTCCAAGAGCAGCTGACTGTGTTCGAAGACATCTTGCCTCGATTGAGCACACAGCAACCAGTCGTCTATGTATGTCGTCAGCTGAATGCCCCTCTCCCTGAGTGGGGCTATGGCTGCCTCAGTACACTTCGTAAAAACCTGTGGAGGGGAGGGTGTACGACAGTCCCTGACGCACTGTGTATGCTCGGTTGGCCTGCACCAGGAGAGCGCTTATGTGGCCTACCACCACAGAAGTAGCGTCTGGGTATCCTAAAGGTTGAGGGGGATTGACCTGCTGCAGCCTGCACAATGGTGCGGCGAGGCACAGGGGAGGCACTGGGCTGTGTCTTCCTGGGCAGACAGAAGTGGGACCAAAGAGGTCTTTAGGGTCTACTGGAGCATCTAGGATCTTCAGCTTCTCACTATCAGACACCGTGGATAGATTGAGACATTGTGCCCTCTCCTGGGATATCATGAGCGCCATCGCTCTTCCTGATGCCTGTAACGCCAGGGTAGTGGGTTCGATCCCGGGACCACCCATACGGCACACATGACTTAAGCCTCTCCTGTAGCTCAGCTTGATATGCCAAAAGCATGAAGGCGGTGCTGAGAGGCCTCACCGCTGTGGCGACTGACTTGTAGACCTTCTCTGTCACGGAGGACTGGAAGCGCACTTACTTGGTTGGTAAGGTGGGTCCAGTCGAGGTCATGGAGGACTTCTGGCTGGGATGTAGATGGGAAGCCAACAGTGGTTTGATAGGGGGCATGTGAGCAATCCCTTCCATGTCAACGCAGTCAACCACCTTGGACAGGGTTCTTGAATGGAGAAGCACAGGTAACCTCCAGGCATTCTGGGAAGATTGGTAGTAATTGTTTGGCCGTCCGTTTGGCTTTGGGTATCCTTTTGCCCTCGTAGCGGGATGTGGTGGTCTCTGCAACTGCATTGGGCCAGTGAATCACCAGTTTATTCGCAGCTTGTTTGCACATGTCCCTCAGGTCCACACCGAGAGCTGGTGGGGGTGCTCCCACCATCAGGCCTGGCTTTCATTTCAGTCAGATGATTTTGAAAGGAGGCTGTTGGAAAACCCAATGGAGTCGTTGTCTTCAATCAGGAAGCCCGGCAGGGGGGTTGTGAGCTCGTTGCTGGAGTCCTCCAACAACAGGGCAATGGCATAGCGGTGGTCGCCCCAGCCTAGTGCAAGCCGTCGCTCCAGGATTCCCTGTGGGAATATTCATGGCTTCTGATGAGTAATTGGGGATGCCAGCCCCCATGTTAGAGTCCTGTTGCCTCAGGCTAGCTTGTCATGTGAGCCTACGACGGAAGCTCTTTACGGTGAAAAGGGCACAGTGTGGACAGGTGCCGGGGGAAGCTGACGCTTCCTGGGCATGTTGCAACCCAAGGCAAGCCGATCACACCAAGTGGGTGTCCTTGGCCGATATCTTGTTTCCACAGGAGCATATTCGTGCCGAGAGCTTCTCCTCATTTGGGGTGGGAGATGCTTTTGTCACCATAGCTGGGATGATATGTTTTTAGCTGTCAGAAAATAACTAGCTTGGGAGTCTAGTCAGATATCTAGCAATTAGTGGGTTATCTCCGACGGTGGCACCTGGTGTGATGGCCAGATATCGTTTCCGAAAATACAGATTCGTTTCAAAGAAAAAAACAAACGCTAGCTAGCGTGGTGACTAGCTTGCTAACGAATAGTTTAGATACAGCTAACTTGGTCGTGAACGAGTTAGCCGTGTTACAGCTGTACCGGTACCACGATTTTGTGTGACTCAAAATGGGTTGACATTTTACCAAGATACAGCAAACAAATAGGACCATATGCATTTCAGGTACTATAACATCCCATGTTTATCTTCCAGGACACATTAGCGAGCAACAGCAAGCTAGATACAGTTGAAGTCAGAAGTTTACATACACCTTTTATTTCTTTCGCATTCCCAGTGGGTCAGAAGTTTACATACCCTCAATTAGTATTTGGTAGCATAGCCTTTAAATTGTTTTACTTGGGTCAAACGTTTTGGGTAGCCTTCCACAAGCTTCCCACAATAAGTTGGGTGAATTTTGCCCCATTCCTCCTGACAGCGCTGGTGTAACTGAGTCAGGTTTGTAGGCCTTTCAGGTTATGTCGATATAGGACCCGTTTTACTGTGGATATAGATACTTTTGTACCTGTTTCCTCCAGCATCTTCACAAGGTGATTTGCTGTTGTTCTGGGATTGATTTGCACTTTTCGAACCAAAGTACGTTCATCTCAGGGAGACAGAACTTTTTGCCTCCCTGAGCGGCATGACGGCTGCGTGGTCCCATGGTGTTTATACTTGCGTACTATTGTTTGTACAGATGTACGTGGTACCTTATGGCGTTTGGAAATTGCTCCCAAGGATGAACCAGACTTGTGGAGGTCTACAATTTCATTCTGAGGTCTTGGCTGATTTATTTTGATTTTCCAATTATGTCAAGCAAAGGGGCACTGAGAAGAACTGAAGAGATTGATGGAGGAGAGTGAGAAAGAGGTAGAGGGTTAAGGACATGGAGAGCAGGGTCAAGAAGGAAATGGAGTTGGTGAGAGAGAAGGTGGAGGGAGAAAATGAGAGAGTGAGAGAGATTATGGAAGGAGAGGAGAGACTGAATGAGGAGAAAAAGAAAGACAAGGAACCATACATGGACGCAGTGCTGGAGCTGAAAAAAAGGACTGGATAATGTAAGACAAAACCTTGAGGGGGGGGGGGTGCGTGATTGTGTGAAGAGGGCCTGAGATGTTCAAATACATAGCAGAAAGAGAGAGCAGATGAAGATTAGCGTTTAGCCATGAGTTAGAAGCGAGTTACAGGATGAGAGGAGGGAATTGATCCACAGACTAATCAAGAAAAGTAAACCGACTGGACAGGTACAGACCCTCCACATAACAGGTAGTTCACTCAAATGACCTTCTATATATGGACTGTGTTTCCTTAACTTAACAGTATTCTATGAGAGACTTAGATCCATATACCCTATACTGCACATAGCCAGAGCCATATGAACAGAATAATGATAATAATACAGCAGAGGAAGCTCCTCAGAAGAGGAAGGGGAGGACCATCCTTCTCAGTGAATTTCATAAAATAAAAACAGTGAAACATTTAAAAAGTTATTATTTTTAGATAAAACTACAATAAATATATTCACATTTCACCAAATAGATTAAAACACACTGTTTTGCAATGAAGATCTACAGTAGCCTCAGCAGCACTCTGTAGGGTAGCACCATGGTGTAGCTGGAGGACAGCTAGTTTCCATCCTCCTCTTGGTGCATTGACTTCAATACAAAAGCGAGGACGCTCGGGGTTGACACCCCCTTCCATAGACTTACACAGTAGTTACATGTATGACCACTTATGCTGCAAATACTACATCCAAAATAACACTTTTTTACTGCAGTAATTTTGCAGTGTAACTGCAGTTACAGTGCAGTATAAATGCAGTTCACCTGCAGTACACTGCAGTTATTCTGCAATCACTGCACCCAAAACATCAACTGCAGATACTGCAGCTTCCAAACTTTTTGTAAGGGCATGATTGTAGTGGTTTACTAACATGTTCGTTCTAGTAGCTATGTTGACTTGTAGTTAGCTTATAGGTTTACAATGATGTAGGCTGTGTGCAACAGTTAGCGATCATGATATGAAGGTTTGGCTTGGAATGTTTTTTTCGGGCTTGTCACAGACAGCTGATGTGTTTTGCACTGAAGTACACAAATAAAGGGAAAAGGTGAGAGGAGAGCGCCTTGGTGCGAAAAGGAATTACCGAAAAATCAACGGGGCTCATGCTGTTTGTATGTGGCTGCTATGAAAGCGTTTTAATATGCCACAATAGATGTTGGCAAAATACCTACCTGCACTTCCAAACTGCAAAAGCTGCAGGAGCAGCACTCGGAGGGGATCAACAGCACACACTTCTCTTTACAGACAAGCAAACTAGACAGTTGTGTTATTGAGACCGCACATCAACGACTCAAAGAGTACAGCATGATTTAGAAACTCTGTGACTGACTGGCATGACAAAGTTGCTTCCTGGCACCTGAAAATAGGTTCTTCCGATCAACAAAATACTCGGTTCATCATTGTGTCCAGAAAATTGCCCATATCCGTTACAATACTCGTTTTGTCCGACTACTCGGCACACCCCTATATGAAAGTGAACTGTGTTTGCGTGTGATCAGGGGTGTATTCATTCAGCCAATTCTGTTGAAAAATATTTATTAGAAGGAAGAAAATAGAATGGGGATAAACATATTTTATTTATTTAACTAGGCAAGTCAGTTAAGAACAAATTCTAATTTACAATGGCGGCTTACCCCGGCAAAACCTTAACCTGGAAGACGCTGGGCCAATTGTGCACTGCCCTATGGGACTCCCAATCACCGACAGTTGTGATACAGTCTGGAATCAAACCAGGGTCTGGAGTGACACTTCTAGCACAGAGATGCAGTGCCCTAGACCTCTGAGCCACTAAGGAGCCCAAAAACATACCTGAATTTGTCTAATAGAAACTCTCGTTTGCAACTGGTGGACTAATGATTACACCCTAGATCAGCTAGATGTATGTAATATTGTGAAATGCGGTATTCACTGTGTCAATGTCTGTCAACTTAATTATTCAAATTTCTCTACACCTTTGCACCTGCGTTGTAAACTTTCATTCATAGGCTAGGTTGTGGGAACCTCATGGTGGGAATAGGGAAAAGTCGAGGATCGTGTAGTAGCCTAAACCTGTCAATGTTACATTGAGCTGGGTGAATGGGATATGAATGACAGTCATCCATTTAGGCCAATAAGGCCAATAAGGCCATACTCCTAAAAAAAATATTGTCCTCCCTCAGCGCGACGCCCGCTGAAGGCCCATTATGCTAACCAGCTAGGCCTGCTAGCTACCCAGAGCTACTTGGAACCCTACTAATTCCACGACTGGTCTATCGACATCACCGCACGAAGAGGCAAAAACAGACTTACCCACATCGCGACGTCCCCTAAAGGCTAACTTTCTAGCCCCTGCTATCTGCTTGCTTATTAACCCGGTCTGCTAACTGCTAGCTTGCCGGCCCCGGCCTGCTAACTGCTAGCCTACCTGCCCGGTCTGTAACTGCTAGCCCATGCTAATTTGCTTGTTTGCTAACCCGGCCTGCTAACTGCTAGCTTGCCCCGGTCTACTAGCCTACTAACTGTTAGCTTGTTAGCATCGGCCTGCTAACTGTCTGAATCGCTGTGTCCCCAGCCAGCCCAACCACTCACTGGACCCATATGTTCACTTGGCTACGCATGACTCTCTCTAATATCAATATGCCTTGTCCATTACTGTCCTGGTTAGTGATTACTGTCTTATTTCACTGTAGAGACTCTAGCCCTGCTCAACTTGCCTTAACCAACCATGTTGTTCCACCTCCTACATATACGATGACATCACCTGGTTTAAACATCTCTAGTGACTATATCTCTCTCTTCATTACTCAATGCCTAGGTTTACCTCCAATGTACTCACATCCTACCTTAATAACTTTGTCTGTACACTATGCCTTGAATCTATGCTATCGTGCCCAGAAACCTGCTCCTTTTACTCTCTGTTCTGAACGTGCTAGACGGCCAGTTCGTATAGTCTTTAGCCGTACCCTTATTCTACTTCTCCTCTGTTCCTCTGGTGATGTGGAGGTTAATCCAGGGCCTGCAGAGCTTAGCTCCACTCCCACTTCACAGGTGCTCTCATTTGTTGACTTCTGTAAACGTAAAAGCCTTGGTTTCATGCATGTTAACATTAGAAGCCTACTCCCTAAGTTTGTTTTACTCACTGCTTAAGCACACTCTGCCAACCCAGATGTCTTAGCCATGTCTGAATCCTGGTTTAGGAAAACCACCAAAAACCCTGAAATCTCCATTGCTAACTATAACGTTTTCTGCCAAGATAGAACTGCCAAAGGGGGCGGTGTTGCAATCTATTGCAAAGATAGCCTGCAGAGTTCTGCATTACTATCTAAGTCTGTACCGAAACAATTTGAGCTTCTACTTCTAAAAATTCACCTTTCCAGAAACAAGTCTCACACTGTTGCCTCTTGCTATAGACCTCCCTCTGCCCCCAGCTGTGCCCTCGATACCATATCTGAATTGATTGCCCCAAAATCTGGACCCCTTCAAATCAGCCGGGCTAGACAATCTGGACCCTCTCTTTCTAAAATGATCTGCCGAAATTGTTGCAACCCCTATTACTAGCCTGTTCAACCTCTCTTTCGTATCATCTGAGATTCCCAAAGATTGGAAAGCTGCCACGGTCATCCCCCTCTTCAAAGGGGGTGACACTCTAGACCCAAAGTGCTACAGACCTATATCTATCCTACCCTGTCTTTCTTAGGTGTTCAAAAGCCAAGTTAACAAACAGATTACTGAACATTTCGAATCCCACCATACCTTCTCCGCTATGCAATCTGGTTTCAGAGCTGGTCATGGGTGCATCTCAGCCACCCTCAAGGTTCTAAACGACATCATAACCGCCAATTGATAAGAGACATTACTGTGCAGCCGTATTCATCGACCTGGCCAAGGCTTTCGACTCTGTCAATCACAACATTCTTATTGGCAGACTCGACAGCCTTGGTTTCTCAAATGATTGCCTCGCCTGGTTTACCAACTACTTCTCTGATAGAGTTCAGTGTGTCAAATCGGAGGGCCTGTTGTCCGGACCTCTGACAGTCTCTATGGGTGTGCCACAGGGTTCAATTCTCGGGCTGACTCTCTTTTCTGTATACATCAATGATGCTGCTCTTGCTGCTGGTGATCCACCTCTACGCAGACGACACCATTCTGGATACTTCTGGCCCCTCCTTGGACACTGTGTTAACTAACCTCCAGATGAGCTTCAATGCCATACAACTCTCCTTCCGTGGCCTCCAACTGCTCTTAAACGCAAGTAAAACTAAATGCATGCTATTCAATCGATCACTGCCTGCACCTGCTCGCCCGTCCAGCATCACTACTCCTGACGGCTCTGACTTAGAATACGTGGACAACTACAAATACTTAGGTGTCTGGTTAGACTGTAAACTCTCCTTCCAGACTCACATTAAGCATCTCCAATCCAAAATTAAATCTAGAATCGGCTTTCTATATCGCAACAAAGCATCCTTCACTCATGCTGCTAAACATACCCTCGTAAAACTGACCATCCTACCGATCCACAACTTCGGTGATGTCATCTATAAAATAGGCTCCAACACTCTACTCAACAAATTGGATGCAGTCTATCACAGTGCCATTCGTTTTGTCACCAAAGCCCTATACACTACCCACCATTACCCACCGTTCTCAACTAGCCTACCTGGTTAAATAAAGGGGAAATAAAAAAATATATGTGTTTTTTTTACACAGAATTGACCGCCACTGCGCAGATACCTCTATGGCCATAGCCACTATTTACTAACAATTGCTTGTATACATAACCAGAGACACTATTCAGGTTACATTAAATGGACCACAGTTAGCATGATCTTGTTTGGATGAATTAACTACCTTTAATTAAAGGTAGTTAATCCAGGTAGGTTAGGTTTGACATTATTCATACATTTTATTTAATCAAGAGGTTCAGTTTACTAATTTAAAATATATTATTGATCGTATGTTGATTGGTTCGTAAGCGTGTCCATAAATACTGTACTTTCCATCCATTTTTTGTGGCCCTCATTCTAAATATTTACTTAATGGTCACCCCTGGTGGGTGAACAGTGAATCTAAAGATCCTCTGAGGCAGGGCTTCCCATCCCTCTTCCTAGAGATCTACTGGTCTGTAGATTTTCAGTCCAACCCTAATTTAGCATATCTGATTCATCTAGTTAAGATCTTGTTGAGCAGCTAATTCGTAGAATCAGGTGTGTTAAATTAGGGTTGGACTGGAAACCAACAGGACGGTAGATCTCCAGGAAGAGGGTTGGACAGCCCTCCTGGAACTCATGCCACATGCCAGTTCAAAACATGTGTTACACATACATTACACAATAACTTGAGAAAGAGGGAAGAGGAAATACATTTTATTCCTTGTCAGAAACTCCCCAGATAAGGAGTGGCTACCGGTTCAACATAAAAAGTCATGTATGAAATGAGTACTGGACACTTCCAACAGGACCTGAATACATGATGAGTATGATCATGGCATCTTTTCTCTCTGCAGCTCTGCTGTTGCTGGTTCCTGGAATCCTGACTGAAAGTAATGTACAATATATTTATTTACTTTACATCTTTGTAATGTCATCTCTATCACCTATACACTACAGTATAGTTGACATTGTACATTACAATTTAAACAGAGTCTTCCATTGAGTTGGTGGTAGTCAACAGCATCTCAAACACACCCAATAAGACCTACAGTACTGATGTCGCATTCAGAGGGGTCCTTATCGGTGCCATGAGAAGACTGCAGGAGACCACTGCAGGATTCAAGTTAGTAGATTATTAAGTTAAATTGTTTCATTGTTAGATTCTCGGCAGTTGGTGTGTCAGTGAATTTATGTTATGTAGTCAGGTGTCATTAGTGAGCCCTGTTGTTTTTGCAGTTTCACCTACACAGAGGACCGCAACTATGGTCCCTTCCTGGTGAGTGTGAATAATGTAGCTGGGAACAATAATGAGAACAATTTCTGGTGAGATTCTTGTTCAAACTGGGGGTAATGGTAAACCAACTACCATCGACCTGATGTGGGTGAGTAATGATAAAAAGTCTCTCTCTGCAAAGCTACAGAATTAAAAACATTTGTTGTTTGTTTGCTGAGGGACAAGTGCAACACATTGACACATTGAACATATAATCGTCCGATTCAAATAAAGGGAAAAACATGCTATTGACCTTAACTTACATTCATAAAATATAACAACTCCTCTGTCACACAAATGTTGCACATACTGTACAGTATAACTACTCACACATTGACCTATTTGGACATTATTTCTGCAGGTATTGGCTGTTACATCCCTGAACCAAATGACCGCATCATCCTAAAATTTACTGTGTTCATCCTGGGCTCGCACTCCGTGAGTGGCAACGGTCAGAAATTCTGGGAAGGTGACAGAAGTACGTAATTATTTTTTTAACTTCTAGTTGAATCGAGTACAGGCTTACATAAATGACAACAGAGACAGAATGCAAGATTGACAAATAAATACTCCCCTAGATTCATGCCCAGTGTTTGAAAGAAAGGAAAGTGATTACTGTACGAGTGAGCCCATAGGTTAATCTGCATTGCCTTAGTGTGCCAGGCTAAAGTTAATAGGCAAATGACATTCAGCACACTTGCTAATAGGAAAGGAGGAAGAGAGACGTGAAGCTAAGCTGATGAGTTAACATTAGACACTACCAATGATACCTGCTATGCTAAATGAGGTAACATTATAAAGACTACCCTATGAATACTTGCTATGCTGATGAGGTAATGTTATAGATACTACCTGCTATGCTGATGAGTGAGAGAAAGCGATGTGAGTTATGAGTTTACTAGATTCATGAAAAGTGACGGTCCATTCAAACCATCCTTGCTGATTGAACTTTGTAACTACAGAACATTTTTACCTCTTTGCAATGTCATCACCACAGTATTGACATTGTAGGCAACATTGTTTTCAACAGCCATCCAGACTAGATTCCATTAAACTTGTGGTAGTCAACAGCATCAAAATAGTAGATTATTAGCTTGTGTCAAATCAAATGTTATTGATCACAAAAACACATGGTTAGCAGATGTTATTGCGAGTGTAACAAAATTCTTGTGCTTCTAGTTCTGACAATGCAGTAATATCTAACAGTAATCTAACAATTCCACAACAACTACCTAATACACACAAATCCAAGTAAAGGGATGGAATACTAAGATATACATATAAATATATGGATGAGTGATGACCGAGCGCCAAAGACAAGATGCAATAGATGGTATAAAATACAGTATACAGATATGAGATGATTAATGCAAGATATCTAAACATTATTGACTAGTGATCAATTTATTAAAGTGGCCAATGATTTCAAGGCTGCATGTAGGCAGCAGCTTCTCTGTTTTAGTGATGGCTGTTTAACAGTCTGATAGCCTTGAGATAGAAGCTGTTTTTCAGTCTCTCGGTCCCAGCTTTGATACACCTGTACTGAACTCGCCATCTGGATGTTAGCGGCGTGAACAGGCTGTGGCTCGGGTGGTTGTTGTCCTTGATGATCTTTTTGGCCTTCCTGTGACATTGGATGCTTTAGGTGTCCTAGAGGGCAGGTAGTTTGCCCCCGGTGATGCGTTGTGCAGACCACACCACCCTCTGGAGAGCCTTTGCGGTTGTGGGAGGTGCAGTTGCCGTACCAGGCGGTGATACAGGCGGTGATCTAGGGAGTTTTTCCCAGCCACCGTGCTTCTACATCTGTATTGCTTGCTGTTTGGGGTTTTAGGCTGGGTTTCTGTACAACACTTTGTGACATCAGCTGATGTAAGAAGGGCTTTATAAATACATTTGATTGATTGACAGCCCGACAGGATGCTCTCAATTGTGCATCTGTAAAAGTTTGTGAGGGTTTTAGGTGACAAGACAAATTTCGTTGTTCGCTGTTGTGCCTTCTTCACCACACTATCCGTGTGGGTGAACTATTTCAGTTTGTCCGTGATGTGTATGCCGAGGAACTTAAAACTTCTCACCTTCTCCACTGCTGTCCCATTTATGTGGATAGGGGGGTGTTCCCTCTGCTGTTTCCTGAAGTCCACGATCATCTCCTTTGTCTTGTTGACGTAGAGTGAGAGGTTGTTTTCCTGACACCACACTCTGAGTGCCCTCACCTCCTCTGTAGGTTTGATTGAGTTGGAGGCGTGCATGGCCACGCAGTCATGGGTGAACAGGGAGTATAAGAAGGGGCTGAGCACGCACCCTTGTGGGGCCCCAGCATTGAGGATCAGCGGAGTGGAGATGTTGTTTCCTACCTTCACCAACTAGGGGCGGCCCGTCAGGAAGACCAGGACCCAATTGCACAGGGCGGGGTTGAGACCCAGGGCCTCAAGCTTGATGATGAGCTTGGAGGGTACTGTGGTGTTGAATGCTGAGCTGTAATCAATGAACAGCATTCGTACATAGGTATTCCTCTTGTCCAGATGGGATAGGGCAGTGTGGGTGTGATGGCGATTGAACCTATTGGAGCGATTTGCAAATTGAAATTTGGTCTGACAGAAGTGAGTGCTACGGGTGATAATCATTTTTGTCATTGTCAGATGCCGTAGATCGTTAGAAGTGCATTCAAATCATTAATGTTTGAGCAATTGTCTTGTGTAGAACCTTTCAGTGACCATTAACAGACAATATTATGTAGTGCAAGGTGTCATTCATTGCATGGCATGGAGTGATACTGCATTTAGCACCTTCTTCACTGTCGAAAATAATTGTGATATTCTGGCATTTCAAATCTCAAATAAAAAATAAATACATTGTTCTGTTGTTTTTGCAGTTTCACCTATACAGAGGACCCCAACTATGGCCCCTTCCTGGTGAATGTGAATGGTGTGGCTGGGAACAATACTGAGAACTTTCTGGGAGATCCTTGTATAGACTGGGAGGAATGGGACCACGATCAGACCTGATGTCGGTGAGTAATGATGTAATGTATTTCGGTCACAGTGAGGAAAATAGCTATTTTCAATAATTTACTTTCACAAAATTTAACAACAACTGTCACAAACATTTTGCACACACTGTATAACTATTCACACCATTTAGACATTATTTTCACAGGTACTGGTTGTTACATCCCAGAACGAAATGAACACATCATCCTGAGATTTACAAGGTACACCCCAAGCTTGCAATTTGTGAGTGGCAGCGATATGAATCATCGCTTGTTGTTGTTGTTTTTGGTGTGTTAGTTTTTTTGTATTATTTATCTAAGCCTAACCCTTGCCTCAGTGACTGCCATACCACACCCTAAGTCCCTAACTAACCCCATACCTAACCCTAAATCACTAACTAACAGCTAAATTGCTAGCAGGGAGGTTCTCTTGCTTAATATGTGGTTTTGGCTGGTTTCTGAGACAGTGATTTTCAACCAGTTGTAAAAGTTATTTTGTGTGATCATGTTGGAACAGACAGTAGCTCCTGATAAATACAGTTTTGTGATTTGAAAATGTGCCAGTTTGTGCTACAATTTATGCTTTTCAACAAAAAAAAACATATGAATTAAATAAGTCTCTCATTGTTTGAATTACACCTCACATCCAGGCTATATCACAACCGGCCGTGATTGGGAGTCCCTTAGGGCGGCGCACAATTGGCCCAGCGTCGTCCGGGTTTGGCCGGTGTAGGCCGCCATTGTAAATGAGAATTTGTTCTTAACTGACTTGCCTAGTTAAATAAAGGTTAAATAAATTAAAATAGAAAAATAAAAAACATTTCATTTCATGTTGAAGGTTTACCCGGACATCATAGTAAATACGCTGCAAAGGAATGTGCTCCATGTTCTTTCTTGCTGAAGACTAAGAAGAATGAAGATTGAAGATGAGGATGAAGAAAATGAAAACACCTCTTTGAAGACAGTTAAACAGATGTGGAACTGCTAGAAATAACAGCGTAACTGACATTGCCATGACAAAGACCAAAGCCGGCGGGAGTACCGTTGAGGATAGTGGTGTCTCTCTATCACACGTGAGCTCGATGAGTTGAAACAGGACAATGCCAAGATTACAGCAAACTGTAAGTCATTGAAAGAGGACATCAGTGCTGTGTTTGAATCCATGATAACAATGACGGATAAATCATCTCAAGGGATAATCAAGGCGGAATAATGGTTGTGGACGGAATTGCAAAATCTCCATGAGACCTGGACAGAGGCTGAGGACAAAGTGAGCGAAATGATCTCTGATAAATTGAAGATGGACCACAGGAAGATTGAGGTGGAGCGTGCCCATTGGACTGAAAAACCCACCACTGGCCCGGGTGACAAGCCCAGGCCAATAGTGGTCAAGTTCCTGAGGTTCAAGGACAAGGTAGCTGTTCTGGAGAGAGCCAAGAACTTGAAAGGGAAGTATATCATCCTCAACGAGGACTATCCTGAAGCTGTGTACCAGAAGAGGAAAGAATCCCAGCCATGAAAGCAGCCAGAGCGTGTGGGGACATTGCTTACATCCGCTATGACAGGCTCATTGTCCACCCTCCCTCCCAGAAGCCTGGAAGGGATGAGAGAGCAAAGCCTATGGGTTCGGAGCTTCAACCCTGCAGCACACACACACACCAATTTTTTGGACTGCTGAATGTAAAAATAAATATCTTGCTTTGTTTGTTCTTTTCCATTTTATGTCTATATCTGATGTCGTGACGTTGTTATCGTTAATGTGATGACGTGCTATTTATTGATTAAATTAATACAGTAACCCTTAACTCAGTAACCTGGGGCACCACAGAAAAAGTTTGATGAATTACCATTTCCCGAATTGACTCAAAGAATATCAGAATATCGATTTCACAGCAGTCACTAATTAATTCATTTCATCATCAGTCTCATTCTGAACGTCGCATAATTCATAAATCTGCACAAACCCGGGACTAGGTAAATCATTCTGTACCACACCAATTGAGTTTATTATTTATTTACTAACAAGATAAATGATAATATAAGATACACATACACAAACAGTCTAGGTTTTTGATTAGAACTTAATACAATGGCAGCAGGTCCCTAGCGGACTAACACAATATGACATGTGTTACACAAGATGGAGATTTAAAGAAAGAGAGAGAAAGAGAGAGAAAGTGCATGAGAGAAAACTGGGATACATTTGTAAACTATGCTTAGTTTAGCCCTAACACCTTGCCCCGAACTGCTGCACTTATGGGTCAGAATTATTATGAATGCATTTACTTGTTGGGTATCTCTTCGAGGACCGAGGTACGCTTAGTGGGATAAGTTTGGTGAACGCCCTTTTCTTTCGATGGCCGCGTCTCCTTCATTGCCCGGTGTAAGTCTCTGATTGTCCACACGATGTCACAATATCCTTTCTCTTGGTTGTCTGTTTCCTTGCACTCGTTCTGTGAGAGTAGTCTTCTTAGGAGGCTAATCAGCCATGTCGACGCTCCCAGCTTGGGTAGGAGGGCCGTGTAGACAACTGATGATCTGAAGAGAATATCTGGTTGGTTCTTTTTGAATTCATCTTCTTAGATACAGTAATCAACCGTAGCCTTGATTGTTAAGAGGTTCCTTTGTCCTCTTCCTCATGTTGCGTTTCAGGGTCACGACTAGTCGTAAACCTCGGCTGCAGCGCGTGGTAAACTTAGACTGCATGTAAATGATTAACTTGCATGTTTTATACCCTTGGGTCACAAAGGGGTGTTTCCGTCTTTATGACATGCTTTCTGGGTTCCCTGGGGTGTTGCTCGTTACACGGCAAGGTATTAGAACTTACCAGAAACTCATTTAGACAACTCGTTTAGAAAACAGTTCATCTTTACAATTACATTATCATTGCTCTGGATATTTTCTACACAACGCACAGAATGTTAACGTTATGTACATTTTATGAAAATTCTTCAAGTGTAAATTCTCGTTACAAAGTTATAATTGAACTTTTAATAACATATCAAAAACTACATTAATTTTCCTATTCCATCTATCATTGTTACCACCATTTTGACTGATGAAATATAATGTCCCAAAGTCAATTTATTGTATGTTACCTTTCTGAGGTAGATTCTCCATAAGCCCCACACAGACATTCCAGTCCCAAACACTAACAGGACAAAGGATTTGTCTGCTGCCTTAAGATTTACAATGTGCATGAGGCATCATAAACCCCCTCCATCAATCCCTCTATACCGCTCCTTCTCTGCGGGAGGGAGAGATATCTCTGTAGAACTGTGATCCACGGTAACCTGATCCTCACAGGCCAGTCATGAAACTGATAAGCTACCCAGGAAAGGGCTGAAAATAGCCCATATGAATATATGTAGCCTTCAAAAAAAAAATCATGAAATCAAACTTGCTAACATCAGACAACATTCATACTGTACATTAGCCATTTCTGAGACTCACTTAGATAATTCATTTGATGACACAGCAGTAGCAATACAAGGATATAACATCTATAGAAGAGACAGAAATGCTTATGGGGGAGGTGTTGCTGTATATATTCAGAGCCATATCCCTGTAATGCTTAGAGAAGATTTTATGTCAAGTGTTATTTAAGTGTTGTGGTCGCAGGTTCACTTGGCACATCTAAAGTCTTTTCTTTTGGGGTTGTTGCTATAGGCCACCAAGTGCTAACAGTCAGTATCTAAATCATATGTGTGAAATGCTTGCTAGTGTATGTGATGTAAACAGAGAGGTCTACTTTCTTGGGGACCTGAATATTGACTGGTTTTCATCAAGCTGTACACTGAAGAGGAAGCTTCTTACTGTAACCAGCGCCTGTAATCTAGTTTAGGTTATTAATCAACCTACCAGGGTGTTTACAAACACTACAGGCACAAGAACATCGATCAAATTTATACGAATACTGTAGAACTTTGATCTAAAGCTGTATCCGTACTCATTGGATGCAGTGATCACAATATAGTGGCTATATCCGGGAAAGTTCCAAAAGCTGGGCCCAAAATAGTGTATAAGAGATCATACAAAAATGTTGATGTGACTTATGTGGATGGTGTTAAAAAATATTTGTTGGTCTGATGTGATTAATGAGGAGCATCCAGACACTGCACTTGATGAATTTATGAAATTGCTTCTTCCAATTATTGATAAACATGCACCTGTTAAGAAACTGACTGTTAGAACTGGTAAAGCTCCATGGATTGATGAGGACCTGAAAAACTGTATGGTTAAAAGAGATGGGGCAAAAGGAGTGGCTCACCAATAAACACCTGCACCAGTGTCTCATTGTTTCTCTCACACCATTTGTGCCAAAGTTCAAATTATTGTCAGGAGACAGAAAGTGTAGTTTCTCTCATTAATGCAGGGCAAGGCCCAGAGTGACTTCTACATTAATATTTAATGGCCCACAGTGACGTTCTGTGCATTCAGGTGATTATTTTTGTTCAATTCTCTTTTGTTTCCAGAAAACATGCACTTAATTTTATTTAAATATTTTTTTGTCATTCAAGGCACATGTACAGTGCATTTTTTGCATAGACAATTATGCAACCAGTTTTGTTCTTCAGCAATGCTGATGCAATGTTGCACGTTTACATTCAAAATAAGTTGCAATTCAAAATCTTAATCTCATTTAATGTATTTAATGTACATTTTATATAGCAACATATTTCCTAAGTTGTAGACGACTATGTTTGTTACTAAAATCAAATTTCATTGGTCACACACATATTTAGCAGGTGGAAGTGCGGGTGTACCACAGCGCCGATATCAATCCGAACCTTTGCCACCTAGGAAAAGGTCCAGTGTGTCACTGGACCTTCTCACATAGTAGCTGGATTGATACCCCTGATGTAGGGATTCACTCATGTCCCTTTTCATGACGGCATTAACGTTAGCCACGTGATTGAGTGCTAGGTAGCAGTCAGGGCCCGGTTTCCCGATAGCAATGGAACTCAGGCTGAAGAGTGTTTAATGATGCATCTTTGCTACAACGGCTGATGATGTAACATGCCTTTCCCTAAACACCACACTGAGAGAACGGTTGCTAAGTGTGTCTTTGGAGGATGTGTCGATACTGATAGGATCAAAAGAAAGGGAGCGCTGCTCTCAGCTTTCTCCATTAAAATCTTTCCTTAACATTATAATTATTTCACAATACTGATGCTGGATCAGCTCCTAGAGTAGCTGTCTCCAAACTTTTCTAGCATGAGAGCTAACTTTAAAAAATTAAACATATCGCGGGCAACAATTGTTTTTCTAGCTTTCAAATAGGCAAATGCTTCTCCTCTAACTCTACCCTGGGTCCTTAGTGTAGCCTACAAGAGAAAGTAGTGAACTATGTTGCTTTCTGTCAATATATCCGGTAAAATAATGGTTAAACAACTCTAATGGGGCCCTATAAAATCTGAGATTTCTTTCCCAAATTATTATTATTAGAAAAAAATGTGCGGGTTAAATCTGCAGTTACAAGGAAGAAGGAAACAGTCGTGGAGAATTTGAGGCTTTAATTAGGAACTTATCCACCAGATTTGAAGACGGATCAGCCTCTTGGATATCGTTGCGTTTGTACGTGATCCTCTCACAGTCCGCCCAGGTGGAGAATACTCCTCACTCGCTAAGAAAACTATACACTCGCTGGATGAGGCCGCAATCGATGAGAATATCTAAGGGGATTTTATATAATTCTAAATGAATGAATAATAATAATAATTGCTTTGTTTAAAAAAATAGCACTATTTTGGAGATTATTTTGTATTTAAATAAGCTAAGTGAGCGAGAAAAAGGCCATTCTTGAACATGGGATGAGACATTCTTACTAATTTGTAAATAAAACCAATTTGTTATTTAGAATGATTTATTTCTGTTTTTAGAGGGAGAAAGCAAAAGCCCACAATCAGCTCATGGGTCACCAGATCGCTGCCGGCACAGGTATCGAACCAGCATCTGTAGCAACGCAGTTTGCACTGAGATGCAGTGTCTTAGACCCCTGCGCCACTCAGGAGGCCCCATCCACAATGCTGATCAATTGCCTTGCGCAAAGTATCAAAATACAGAGAAGTGTTGCCAAGCGTCTACTGTCCTGCTAATAGCCCATAATGGGCTCCTATCTGTAACATCATTGCGACATGGTACTTGAAGGTGAAATGGAGTTGAATCATTTGGTACGCTGTTTAGATTGAGAACATCTAAGCGAAATATATACTTTGTCATGACGATATAAACGGGTTATGTGTTCTAGACAAGTATGCCCATACCGTCTACTGGCTAATTTGGCGATCTGGAGTGCATGTCATTGTTTTAAAACTGTTATGAAATGTGATAGTGTGTCATCCCCTACCCCCTGTGACGAGAATTATGTTCAATGATCCATTCCAAGTATTTGTGTGTGGGTATATAACTGTGCATGTGTGTACATTTCAAATGTATGCTTGTGAGTGTCTATATGCATGAGTATTCTTGTATGATGTGCATGAGTTTGTTTGTGTTATAAGATAACTGTTCAACAACTTTCTACTTTTTTGCTACTTTGCAACTACTTAGCATGTTAGCTCTCCCTAACACTTACCTTAACCCTTTTATCGAACCCTTCCCCTAACCTTAACCATTTAACCTAACTCCTAAACTTAACCCTAACCTTGACCCCTAGTTTAGCTAACGTTAGCCAGCTAGCTAACATTAGCCACCTAGCTAGAATTCGTAACATATCATACGTTTAGATTCTTTTTTTCTTTACGTATAGTAAATTTAGCAAATTAGTAACATATTGTATGTCGGGGCTTGATATGTTTTCCAGTTTCTTGAAATACTTTGCAAATGCAACTTATTTTTATGTGAAAAGGGAAATGGTCAAGTCATTCCTCTTACATTTTAATTGATGCTCGTATCGAGAGCAACTTAAGTGAATACATTTTTACACGGGGAATTGAACCCACAACCCTAGCGTTGCAAGCGCCATGCTCTACCAAATGAGCCACATCATCACAATCCACAGGACCAAGGCGCAGCGTACGTAAGAGTTCCACATCTCTATTACAAAGTGAAACTTCAGCAAAACAAACCAATGAATACCGAAACGTGACTACATCGTGCACATACACAAAACAATATCCCACAAACATAGGTGGGAAAAATGGACCCCTAAATATGATCCCCAGAGGCAACGATTACCAGCTGCCTCTAATTGGGAACCATACAAAACACCAACATGGAAATATAGAGCTAGAACACCCCCTAGTCACACCCTTACCTACTACACCATCGAGAAACAAGGGCTCTGTGGTCAGGTTGTGACAATTATGCATTGTTTTTCTTCGTGGTGATGGAAAGTCTACAGTTACAAACCTATATGACCAGTTTTTAGTTTTTGCCCATAACTTTGCACAAATTGATATAAATGTTTGAGGACAAGGTTTTGTTCTTTATGGATTCCATTACAATGAAGATTGTAGAGAAAAGGACAGGCCAACAACTTACAATTCCAACTATTGTATCCTTCAAGATATGATTCTTAATTATACAACTACCTTTTTTTTTGTGCCAAAGCAGTGATGCTGATTATTATTTTTTTGCCTGTGCTACAGATGTCTATTATTTTTCAGTGGGTGCTGCAGCACCCTCACCACACCTAATTCCTGCGGCTATGTGAAAAAGGCGGTCCCCATTGGGGCTGGTGTTTTCAGCCAGTCTGGAGTGTGGTTGTTATTTAGGCTGTCTGGTCTATCCGGGCTGGTGATGTGACCTTGCAGCAGAACTTGTAGAGCCAAGTCCCGACAACAGTAGAGATAACCCAATCTATAACACATTTTCATAATCTCCCATCATGTCGTAGTCACCCAGACACATTTCGTAATCTTTGGTCGCTGGTGGCTGGACATGGACAGTTCTTCTGCGGGGCAGCGGTGGCGCAGAGAACAGACAGTGGGTCCAGGTAATTTGAAAAGTAGCAGTCAGTGTCGTATCCCCTGGTGTGCTTCACTTGTCTACAAATCCCTGTTGTGTTTCCATTATCAGATATTGCACCAGTGTTTACAAGCTTTTGTTATGCCACCTCAGAGGCCTGTTCAATCATCTTGTCTCCAGGACCAGCTGGAAATGTATTCCTATGCTTCTACTCTTTGGTATTTTTATACACTATTAGACTTGTCGACATTCCAACAGAGGAGGTGCACAATCCATAGAGTGGGTGTGCAGAAAATAACACAGGGAAATCACTGTCAATGTTTGATAAGACTGATTTAAGCTCATGCATAGTATGTTAAGCCCTTTACTGAACAGTCAAACATAATATTGAAATGTTGCCAGCCATCAGCCAAGGTCACAGGCAATTCAGCTTGTAACCTTAGTGGACTACTAGTCCTTAAACCACCAAGTGCATTTTGTAAAACAAACTTGGTTTATCAAATAATCAATGCTCCATTTCCATGTAGAACCCTCTGCAGAAAGGGTTCTACGTGGAACCAAAAAGGGTTCTACTATGGGGACAGACAAAAACCCTTTTAGGTTCTAGATAGCAACTTTTTGGGGTGAAAATATATATATACACGCCCACACGTGAGTGTAAAGAATATGTACAGTAATTTCTGAAATGATTGTGTGCGCACATATAGGTATACTGTTGCAGTCATTTTGTTTCCCCGTACAAGTGGTACTCCAAAGCTACTTTTACTTTATTAACCTTTGACACAGTAATTACAAATGGAATGTTATTTTACAGTAGTTTGGGTATATAACAGTATATATATATATATATATATAATATACTATCATGGTGAAACTTGATTTTTCATTCTAAACAGTCTTAAGATTGTTCATTACTACCTTACTTTTTTCTTGTTATGACACCTTACTTTTTTCTTGTTATGGCACATGTGCAATTTATGACAACAGCACTTTTTCAAATCATGAACCAGTATCAGTCAGGTGCTTCTTCTGACTGTTCACCATTTTGTAAAATTCAGGATGATGTGGTCATTTGGTTCTGGGATGTAACAGCCAATACCTGTGAAAACAAGGTCCAAATCAGTCACTTGTGTTAACACTAATGTGCACAATTCATGTGACAAATACATTGTAAATAACACTAGCTTTTCCACTTAATGCTATAGCTTTGCTCTCTGAGAGAGAGAGAGAGAGAGAGTTCTAAACACAGTCTTAACATTGTGAGTGTGAGACTACTACTCCTCACCCACATCAGGTCTGATCACAGGTCCATTCTTCCCAGTCGGAACAAGGAGCTCCCAGTAAGTGTGCTCATTTTGTGTTTACAGTATGTGGACAATTAATGTGACAAATAGATTGTTGTAAATAACACTTGCTTTTGCCCTTAATTCTGTAGAAAGAAACAGATATTGTAAATCATGACTCGCCCACGTCAGGTCTGATCACAGATCCATTCTTCCCAGTCTGAACAAGGAGCTCCCAATAAGTGTGCTCAGCACTGTTCCCGGCAACACCATTCACGCTCTCCAGGAAAGGACCATAGTTGAGGTCCTCTGTGTAGGTAAACCTGGAAGAACAATGATCACTGACAAACATAAAATCTTTGACACACCATCTGCAAATTATAAATACACCTTACCCATTCCAAAAGCAAAGAATACCACCATTACTTTAGACATTGAAAACATGAAAATGACGTACCATTCCTTGCCATGCAATAAATCACACATTGAACTACAGAACATTGTCTGTAAATTGGCATAAACTATTGCTCAAACTGTATCATCGATATTGCATACAAATGAGCTATTCTAGAAAACCAGACAATGGAATCTAAATGTCTACTCACTTGAAGTCTGCATTGGTCTGCTGCAGTCTCCTCATGGCACCGAGTAGGATCCCTCTGAACACAATGTCAGCACTGTAGGTCTCATTGGGTGCATTGCCGATGCTGTAGACTATCGTCAAATTGATGGGGTTTGATCCATGTTCCTCTGTAATAAAATTGTAATTAAAAATGTACACTATAGGTTATTAAGAGAACATTAAAAAGATGTACATATATTCCACATTACTTTATTCCACATTACTTTCAGTCAGGATCCCAGGAACCAGCAACAGCAGAGCTGTAGAGAGAAAAGTTGCCATGATTAAACTCATCCTGTATCCAGTTGGAAGTGTACAGTGATGCAATCACTCCTTTTTATATTAAAACTTGTAGCCACTCCTTTAGGGAGTGCATTTTCTTTATCTTGGCAACATGCTGGCTAGACTGAAAATAATCTGATTTCTTTCCTTTCTCTTGCCGTAGTGCTTGACCTGTACGTTTTGTACTGCCAAACTCAACATTTAGTTTCTCATATCTTGTATGTATCACCATCAGTCAACTGTTTCAGGGGACTTTAAAAAAGGTCAACTTGACCACAATGACCTTGTATTCAACTTTCATAGATTACTTATTGTACCGACCTATAGTAGCCTGAGTACCAGTCTCTTTAGTTAACGTTCCACTCGTCATTGCCAATGAGTGCCAATTCCTCTTTTCAGAGGTGCAAACGTTTGTCGGCAGATAAACATTTGACAATCCTACCAGTGTGTCTGAGCTTTTATATTCTAGATCGCACCTTTTTTTCAAAGAGCTCTACCGAAGTAAAAATCTTGTGCAGTGACTAGCCCAACAGTGAAGGTCCTGAAGTGGGGTGGGGACCCCAACCAAAACTTCCTTATGGTCCTGAAAAGGCTAAGGTCTGTGAACAAAGGATACATTAAACCTTCAGCTTCAGACAACATAGACTGTGAGAACATTAAATCAGTAATATTTGTAAAGTTGAGTCACTGACTATCAACCTTTTGTTTTCCTTGTGTTCAAAATATTCACACAAAAAAACATAACTGTAATAGAAGCTCCATTGTTATTCTCAGAGTCCGTATTCATGTAATAAGGAATTCCCCTCAACCAAAAATTGGGGGAAAACAAACATTATATTCCATTGACCCCCATTGTAAGAGCTAACTTCTTCATATATTTTTTGTTATACAGAAATAACAAAAAAATTGACAAAAGTGTGTTGGTTGTTCAATATGCTGTACGTAACCAGGTCATAAATCCCGACCTATGGTTCGCAATTCTCCAACATAGGGAAATAGAGCCATCGAGAAGAGCTCTGTGGCTTCAGGCTATTCATGTGGATGAGTGGGAAATGTTGGGACAAATTGTCCAAGGAGCTGGTGTCCAAGTAGGCTACACATTTTTTTTTTCACCTTTATTTAATCAGGTAGGCTAGTTGAGAACAAGTTCTCATTTACAACTGCGACCTAGCCAAGATGAAGCAAAGTAGTGCGACACAAAACAGAGTTACACATGGAATAAACAAACAGTTTTTCTATTGTGTTATTGACTGTCTATACAGTATGTGCAAATGAGGTTAGATAAGAGGTATGGCAATAAAAAGGCCATAGTGGCAAAATAATTACAATTTAGCAATTAAAAACACAGGAGTGATAGATGTGCAGAAGATGAATGTGCAAAGAGAGATACTAGGGTGCAAAGGAGAGAAGAAAAAAAAGAACAGTATGGGGATGAGGTAGTTGGATGGGCTATTTACAGATGGGCTATGTACAGGTGCAGTGATCTGTGAGCTGCTCTGACAGCTGGTGCCTAAAGTTAGTAAGGGAGATACGAGTCTCCAGCTTCAGTGATTATTGCAATTCGTTCCAGTCTTTGGTATCAGAGAACTGGAAGGAAAGGCAGCCAAAGAAGGAATTTCCTTTGGTGACCAGTGAAATATACCTGCTGGAGCACGTGCTACAGGTGGGTGCTGCTATGATGACCAGTGAGCAGAGATAAGGCGGGGCTTTACCGCGCAAAGACATAGATGACCTGGAGCCAGTGGGTTTGGCGATGAATATGAAGCAAGGGCCAGCCAACGAGAGCATACAGGTCGCAGTGGTGGGTAGTATATGGGGTTTTGGTGACAAAACGGATGGCACTGTGAAAGACTGCATCCTATTTGCTGAGTAGAGTGTTGGAGGCTGTTGTAAATGACATTGCCGAAGTCAATGTGTGTGGAAAAAAATTACATCGCAGATAAGACATTTAATAAGGAGGAGAGGCAGAATGATTACAAGCTGGAGGTTACGGCAAATTCCACAGCACCATGATTCCCTGTTATAGGTTCGGCTCAAGCTGTTGGTTTTGCATTTAGTACCAACTGGTACTTAAAAAAAAAAAATTAGATAGCCCTTCAACGGGCCTTTGTTTCTACTGCCCTGGGGAGTGTTGAAAGAACCCCCAATACAGTTCCCTTCTTTTTGTTGAAGTCACGTCTCTGCATCTCATTTTGTGCTATCCCGCTTAGGATCGTGTTAGTGAATGGGTATAGCCTTTGACAATTACTTTTAATGGAGGCCATCAAATCATTCAGAATGGTTTTCAACATCCCAGAAAAGTGATAGGGTTGAGTCTTTTGAATCCGGTATCAGGAAGAATAAGTCTTTAATTAAATTCAAGCAATAAATGGTAAATGCAATTTTCGTATATACGGGCTCTCTGTCCCACCTCGCAGGGCAAACAGAGAACTGACCAGATGTTCGTAAACAGTTGTTCTTATACTGTGATAGACATAATTCCAACCCGTCTGTTGGCCTATCACAGTAGAGGCTGAGCGTGGTTTTAGACTTGCTCAGCCTATCGCAGGCGCTCAGACTAGTCCTAGCCTCTTGGCGTCCTTGGAGCCAGACATCTGCTGTTGTGTAGATTAACTCTGTGTTGGTACCACACTCTAGTTGTAACAGTTGCTCAGTTCCTGCTATTGTGTTGTTCAGTATTTTTGCATCTCAGTTAAACCTCGCAATGACCACCCCTCCCTATACCTGACAATATATACCTATACCTAACCACAACTTTGTAACATGCAGCAAGTCACACCATGTGCTCAATAGTCACACACAGACAGGCAAGGCAAATGTAGCAAACAGTACACCGCTTTGCAACATGCAAGTCACACCATGTTACTCAGTTCTTGTCACACACACACACACAGATAGACAAAGCAGCTGTTGTTCAGACAAAGCAGCTGTTGTTCAAACAATTCAATCTTAAGTAATATGGTAGCGGGTTTAAACTGCATTAATCCTAAATCCTTACAAAAGACAGTTGAAAGTTCCAATACTTTCAGCAAGGAAAGCATATTAACGCGTAGTTACCCCTGCAAGCTCCTTGTAGTTGTCCTTGTTAACGGAACTTTCCCTCTCACCGTGTCCTCCTAAAAGCATATTCTTGCATGCCCTGCTTTTGTTGACGCTGAACAATCAATGTTCTTCAGGTCACTGCACCCACCTTCCGACCAAGGCTGACTTACCAAATAGACCAGCAATACAGGCGACCTGATGAAAGGCTCCCTGCTAACCATCTATACTTTTGATTAAAGTTATTATTGAACGCCCTCACCTTTTCATCAGTCTTCATGAAACTGATCAAGCAGAGGTCAACCCTCGCTTTTTAATTTGCACCTTTTCCGTGTACCCCAGAGAATGAGAGGGGTTCAACCAAGAAGTCCACAATATTCGACAGCGTTGGCCATTCTACCATTCTGGTAGAGAAAATTACACTTGTGCTGGGAGCTAGCAAATAAATTGCACTAACACAAAAATAAAGTTATAAAACCAAGAAAACAATTTATAATATACCTCAGTCTCCTGTAATTCGAAAAAAAAACGAATTTGAATAATATCCCAATAATGCTTAACTATCACTCTTCACTCGTAATCTCTATCCAACAATGTCACCAAGCTTCTCAACACATAGAACCCACATATTGCTCTGTGGCACAATCCCAATACAACTCACTAGGTTTGTTCTCTGATCCTAATTCTATGATTGGATGGACAACATGTCAGTTCATACTGCAAAAGCTTTGATTGGTTGGAGCATATCCTGCGGGAGTGGTCATAATTACCATCTATGTCCACGGAAGGGGGTGAGGCCTACGAGCCACCTAGATTTTGCATTGAAGTCTATGTAGCCAGAGGACAGAAGCTAGCTGTCCTTTGGCTACACCATGGCGTTACCCCAGACAGTGCTGTTGAAGTTACTGTAGACCTTCCTTGCAAAACAGTGTATGTTAAAGCAATTATTTGGTGACATGAATATTTAGTATAGTTTTATCTGAAAAGGATAACTAACTATTTACATATTTATGACATTTCACTGAGGATGGTCCTCCCCTTCCTCCTCTGAGGAGCCTCCACTGCTGTACACACAATAATTTCAGAAATATCCTTATACCACACACACACATATGACTCTCTAGTGAATTTAACAATATGTCTCAAGTAAAAGTCTTGGGTGGTGAGTTGGTACAATTCCAAGTCTGGGAAGTTAAAACCACCCTCAGACTTAGAATAAAAAGGAATGCATTACATCTATGAGTTTTATTATTTTATTTAGCCTCCCTACCACTGAGGAAGTACAGTTCCCGCTCAGCCCAGTCAAAATTGTTCGCTGCTCTGGCTCCCCAATGGTGGAACACACTCCCTCACGACGCCAGGACAGCGGAGTCAATCACCACCTTCCGGAGACACCTGAAACCCCACCTCTTTAAGGAATACCTAGGATAGGATAAAGTAATCCTTCTCACCCCCCCCCCCCCTTAAAAGATTTAGATGCACTATTGTAAAGTGGCTGTTCCACTGGATGTCATAAGGTGAATGCACCAATTTGTAAGTCGCTCTGGATAAGAGCGTCTGCTAAATTACTTAAATGTAAATGTAAATGTATTTGCCCATATAAAGTCTTATGGCCGAGTATACATTTTTAAAGAATGTCTTCAGTTGGGTAAATGGTATTACCGAGAATAAATATGAAAACTTTGGGAGCCGTGCCATTCTGAAGAGGGAAATTCTACCTGTAAGATTTTCAGGAATATTCTTCCATTTAAATAGATCTGCTTTCATTATGTTGAGTAATGGGATAAAGTTATTTTTTAATGGTACACTTAAAGAATTGTTGTATATCAAGAGTTATTATTTTTTTCTATTGCCATTACTTCAGTTTTTCCAAAGTTAATTTTATATCCTGAGACTTGAGTTCAGATTTATTTATTTTAGAAAATGTAGTTCTCAATATTGGTCAGGTATATCAGGAGATCGTCAGCAAATAAAATTTTTATATTTTTACGTTTAGTTTGGTAAACAAAGACCGATACGTGTTACGTTTGGGTTCTGTCTAATTCTTTCTAAGCGGTTTAATTGTCAGTGCAAACAGGAGGGGGAGAGGGGACATCCCTGTATTGTGCCATTTCTAATGCAATTTCTTAAGAAAACATATGTTTATATTTTTTCTTGAGGATATTTATATACCATTAGTATTAAATGTATTATTTCAGCTGGAAAGTTCAAGGCTTTCAACGTTTGTATTAGAAAAGGCAATTCAAGACAGTCAAAAGCCTTTTTGGCATTAAAGCCATTATTGTTAAGTCTATGTATTGTATTATAAAGTGTTATTGTATTTGCTTGTCTATTTTTAATAAACCCTGTTTGATTGATATGCATCTTAAGACTTGCAATTATTTTGCATAAGCTTTTATATTACTTTGTTGTTGCAATTTATTAGAGTTATGGTCTTTAATCAGCAGGGGACTCTAAAGATTTTAATATAACTGAAATAACATGGAACTAGGAAGTACTGAGTTGAGTGATACAATACATGAACAAAAGTATGTGGACACCTGATTGTTGAATATCTCATTCCATAATCACGGGCATTAGTCTGGGTTGTACCACTTTGCTGCTATAACAGCCATTCCTGGTGCTTTTCTCTGCGTGAATGTTTTAACACGGTCTATTTTTGGGTGATCTCTATTTTACCTGATTTTTTGTCTGCTGAGAGTTCAGGGTTGTCGATTAAGGCTGTAGGATCGGTCCAACTGTTTAATAATGATTTATATAGATTTCCATACATTTTTTAAAGTTGTTAATCCCGTTGTGGTTTCTAATTAACTAACTTGTATCGTCATCTTAAAAAACTGGTTTGAAGTGTATTGATTTTGTGAGGGTTGTGTAAGGGTTTCAGGTTTATTTGCTATTAAGTAGTAATTTGAGTTTAATCTGTCGTTGGCTTTGTTCAAAAGTTAAAGATCATATTCCTGCTTAAAATTGAAATATATATTTTCTTCTATAACTTGAAATAAATAACTCTTAAAAAAATAAAACTTTACTTTTTTTTTTAAAAGATGGTAATTTAGTAACCCAGACTAAACTTTTGAGCCAGTAAATTGTTGAGTGCATGTTGGGAGGAAAAAAAGTACATTCTTGAATAGTTTGTTTTACTTTGAGAAAAAAAAAGGAGTAGTCTTTTGTAGTTGTGCATTATCTCCAGGTGTCATGTAAATTATTTGTAGATAAGACATTTTTCAGCCTCTCATTGGAGGCTCCTTGAATTTGCCTTTTTTAATTGCCATGTCTGTCAAATTCATTGAATGTGTGATTAAGGTCATCTGCTAAAATAAGTTCGTCTGGATTTGATAGCTTGAATTCTATCAACAACCCCCCAAGAATTGCTGCTGGAGGGATATACAATGACAGTGTATAATTAAGGTACAACTCAACATAAAAAAAATGTATTTTTGGTCCGCTTTTTGATAGACATACATTTATCTGTACATAGTTTAGTGCTCTGTTGCGCTACCCTAGCAAACTTGGGTACTAAATCAGCTTACTTCCGGTTCAGAACACATTCCCAGTACAAGCTTCATCTTTCTTACTTACGAGGCTTTGGCTAAAGATAAAGTAGGCACCTTTTGTTTGAGTCACTAGTACATGCTTTCATTAATTCAAGTTGTACTTTCTAGAATAAGTATGTTTTTACCTAGCCTTCATGATGATGCTAAACTAATGTGTGCTAACTAATTGCCATAGAAAATACATTGGGTGTTAGCCTATCTTTGACACGCAACTTCCTGTACTTTATCTGGCTAATGTGCATGCCTAGGAATCTTTCCGTTACAAGATGATAGTTGTAATTATGTTGTATGTATACTTAGTACGCATATTGCTGTTTTAGTCATTTTGTGGCACTTTTCTAGTCAGGTACATTTTCTCCTTTCTGCAACGTTATTTTGGCAAGCTAGGCCTATTGACTATCATGAGCTTGTTGTAGTTAGTATATTGGGTCAGGATATTCTTTACGTGTATGCAGTTGTGTGAATGTGTGCAGATAATTTTGCAATAATATTTGCTATATTCTGTACTTTAAATGTACACATACCGTGAGGGCATAACAATACATTTAAAAAAAAGACTACACAGCAGGACCAGCCAAAGAGAGTGGATCCCTTCTACACGTCTCGATCCAACCTCTTTAGCCATCAGACTCCACAGAGTTAACCCAGCTCATTATGAAACAAGATTATCAAGGTAACAGACATCCTTCAGCATTCAGACTCAGAGGACAGCACATACACTCTGGGGACCAGGTCATGGTGCTCAAGCTTTAGAGACCAATATATCTGATCTGACATCAGTTAGTCCTGAAGACAGACCTAAGCGCTTTAGTTGAGACATTCGAGCCACTAACCTGTCATCAGCTAGTGCTGCAACCACCAGGGCTCCTGCAAAAGCAGAGGCTTCCTATGCAACAAGGGAAGCTGACATGATACGAGAACAGGGCTGCATAAAAGAGCATCATAGGGTTACAGCGGAATTAGCTAGAAGAAAAGCTGAGGTAACGGCACACTTACATATTCTCAAGTAGGAGAAAGCTGCCACAGCAGCCATAGCTGAAGTTCTCGGAGTAGCCGGCGATTATTTAAACAGAGAGACATGCTGTTTGTTAGAAACCCAGACGGCACACCTCTCAGCGTAACGCACCCGTGAGTATACACTGCTCATCCACCTCACAACACAAAGCCATTGAGACCATCAAATGTCCAATTAGCAGGGGTCAACTTTGATAGTCAGACTCTACAATACAGAACCAGACCACCAATCCGAAAAAGTCGAGCCTACCTACCCGTCAGTCCTACAGTTCATCCTAAGCAAGCGAAGACAAGCAGCGATCCAAGCCTCACCTTCTTGAACACAGGCGGCTCCAACTCCACCCGAGAAGCATAACAAAGAACACAGAACACCAGTGTCCATACGGAAGACAGATGTCTCATCTGAGTATGAAGCCAACCACGCTAGTCTCTCAGGGAAGAAAGTTGTCCTCTGCACAACAAGCCTCATCCGCTGAGAAGATGCTGCAGCTTCAGGAGCAAGACACTAGATTCGTATCTCGAGGACAGCCACGTGTTAGTTTCAACCAGTCATCTCACAAATGATTGTGAAAAAGTGTTGCTGTGCAAAGAATGCAACAGTGATAGACATCCGGGGCCAGCCTGATGGAGAACAGAGAACTTTGCTACGAAAGAAAATCATGGTTTGCCGCAAAAGGAGAGTGCAACACGTGCAGTAACCTCTAAGTGCACTGAGATCTGTGGAGATGCAGTCAGCTCTAGCTCATGCGTCAAGATATGCTTAATCAAAGTGTATCCTGCTGGCCACAGACTGTACGCTCTCTTAGACAAACAAAGAAAGTCTTTAGCAAGAACGCAGCTCACTCTCCCCAGTCTCATAGAATGTGACATGATGCCAGAAGACCGATCAGAGATCCCCTCACCTGAAGTTGCACTTAATCACCCTCATCTGAAGCCAGTTGCAGACAAGATTCCAGCACTGGACTTAGACGCAGCAATCCTCCTCCTGCTTGGAAGAGATACTGAGAATGCGCAAAGTCAGAGAACAGTACAACGGGATGGACTATGCACCCTACATGATTCCACACTCCAAGACTGCTTCCATCACGTGGACTGGGATATGTTTCGTATTGCGTCAAACATTGACGAAATCGGTGAGCGAGTTCATTAGAACGTGCATTGAAGATGTCATTCCCATAGCAACGATTAAAACATTCCCAAACCAGAAACCGTGGATTGATGGCAGCATTCACGTGAAACTGAAAGCATGAACCACTGCTTTTAATCAGGGCATGGTGACCGGAAACATGACCGAATACAAACAGTGTAGCTATTCCCTCCGCAAGGCAATCAAACTAGATAAGCGTCAGTATAGAGACAAAGTAGAATCGCAATTCAATGGCTCAGACACAAGAGGTATGTGGCAGGGTCTACAGTCAATCACGGATTACAAAAAGAAAACCAGCCCAGTCACGGACCAGGATGTCTTGCTCCCAGGGCAGACTAAATAACTTTTTTGCCTGCTTTGAGGACAATACAGTGCCACTGACACGGCCTGCAACCAAAACATGCACTCTCCTTCACTGCAGCAGAGGAGAGTAAAACATTTAAACGTGTTATCCCTCGCAAGGCTTCAGGCCCAGACGGCATCCGCAGGCGTGCCCTCAGAGCATGCGCAGACCAGCTGGCTGGTGTGTTTACGGACATATTCAATCTAACCTTATCCCAGTCTGCTGTTCCCACATGCTTCAAGAGGGCCACCATTGTTCCTGTTCCCAAGAAAGCTAAGGTAATTGAGCTAAACGACTACCGCCCCGTAGCACTCACTTCCGTCATCATGAAGTGCTTTGAGAGACTAGACATATCACCTCCATCCTACCTGACACCCTAGACCCACTCCAATTTGCTTACCACCCAAATGGGTCCACAGACGATGCAATCTCAACCACACTGCCCTAACCCATCTGGACAAGAGGAATACCTATGTGAGAATGCTGTTCATCGACTACAGCTCAGCATTTAACACCATAGTACCCCCCAAACTCGTCATCAAGCTCAAGACCCTGGGTCTCAACCCCGACCTGTGCAACTGGGTACTGGACTTCCCGACGGGCCGCCCCCAGGTTGTGAGGGTAGGTAACAACATCTCCACCCCGCTGATCCTCAACACTGGGGCCCCACAAGGGTGCGTTCTGAGCCCTCTCCTGTACTCCCTGTTCACCCACAACTGCGTGGCCATGCACGCCTCCAACTCAATCATCAAGTTTGCGGACGACACAAGTGGTAGGCTTGATTACCAACAACGACGAGACGGCCTACAGGGAGGAGGTGAGGGCCCTCGGAGTGTGGTGTCAGGAAAATAACCTCACACTCAAAACTAAGGAGATGATTGTGGACTTAAGGAAACAGCAGAGGAAGCACCCCCTTATCCACATCGATGGGACAGTAGTGGAGAGGGTAGTAAGTTTTAAGTTCCTCGGCATACACATCACAGACAAACTGAATTGGTCCACCCACACAGACAGCGTCGGGAATAAGGCGCAGCAGCGCCTCTTCAACCTCAGGAGGCTGAAGAAATTCGGCTTGTCACCAAAAGCACACAAACTTCTGATGCACAAGCGAGAGCATCCTGTCGGGCTGTATCGCCGCCCGGTACGGCAACTGCTCCGCCCACAACCATAAGGCTCTCCAGAGGGTAGGGAGATCTGCACAACGCATCACCGGGGGCAAACTACCTGCCCTCCAGGACACCTACACCACCCGATGTCACAGGAAGGCCACGAGCAAATTCTCTACTGAACATGAGCAATGTTACTGGGACATACCACTCCCAGAAGAGAAAGTAACTCAGTGGAAGCTGTGGAAAGACACATTGATGGAACTCGAACAGCTCACCATCCACCATATGTCCCCGTCTCCTTGTCCTTCATGCAGCAGAGAACTTTGCGTTTTCTCAGACACATCCACTATGGCCATACCAGCTGTATCATACCTCAGAGTGGTCGACTTCGAAGGACAAAGTCAAGTTGGGTTCATCATGAGAAAATCCAAACTTGCGCCACAACCTGCTCACACTGTTCCACGCCTAGAGCTTTGTGCCGCTGGGTTTAGCGGTTGAGATGGCAGACCTGATCAAAAATGAAATGGACATTGAGATTCATGCAGTGAAGTTGTACACAAATAGCAATATTGTGCTGTGATATATTCACAACGCATCTAGAAGATCCTACATTTATGTATCAAACAGAGTTACACGTATAAGAAAGTCCACACACCCAGAACAGTGGCACCACGTCAACATGGAAGTAGGCCTGTGCCAGCAGCTTCCCTCAAGCTCACTTACTGGTTCTTGGGTCCAGCCTTCCTGACAAGAACAGACAAAAATGTCTACTCAAAGACCTTCAAACTTGTTGGACCAAGTTCAGACAGATACAGAAATCCAGCAGCAAGTCACAACCTTCACTACCAAAGCTACTGGAGGCCAGCTTGGCCCACAGGATTGAACGATTTTCCAGCTGGAAGTCGCTCACCCGAGCAACAGCAAAGCTCATACAGCTAGGCCAAATCCTTCTCCAGGGCAGTAACAACTGCAAGAGCAACCATCTTGCACCAAAACCACCATCATTAGATGCATACAGCAAGAAGTCTTTGAAGAGGAAATGAAGTACCCCCAAACACAGTCCACTCAAGAAGCTGAACCCAATCATTGATGAAGACAAGTTGATGAGAATCGGAGGCCGCCCATCTGCAGCTGATATGATGTGGGAAGAGAACCGCCTCATCCTCCCCAAGAATAGCCACTGTTGGTAAGATACTACCATGAGCAAGTTGCACACCAGAGTCATCACTTCACTGAAGGTGCAGTCCGGTCAGCTGGATTGTGGATTGTTGGAAGTAAAAAGTTGGTACCCAGTGTGGTCTATAAGTGTGTAACCTGCAGGAAACTCCAAGTAAAACTGGAAGAGCAAAAAAGAAGTCAAACTTACCTGAGGATAGACTTAGATTCACTGAGGAACATGACCTCACGCCGGACCAGAGGAGGCAGCGCAAAGAGTAAACGCTGGGCCGGCATGTTCTCCTGCATGAGTACAAGAGCAGTGCACAGAGGTGATTGAGTCAGTCTACCCCCAGCTTCATCAAACTGAGAAGAATACCTTGTGACACTCCAGTCATGTAGAAAATGTACAATGGACAATCGACAAACCTAACCTGCAAGATGTCTTCTTACTGAAGGACACTCAGGTCCACAGAAACTAATGGCTTTGATGGAAACTGAAAACTGAACCCATCAGTGACAACAAAGTTTGAAGTCAAGGTCATGAGACAGGGCACTCCTAAGCCTCTTAGGGATCCGATCCTGCTAGTGGGATCAAAATTGACAACATCCGGTGAAGTTGGAGCACGCCAAATTCAATATTAAACATACAAGTGTCCTACATAATTTAAAAGCTTAACTTGTTAATTTAATCATGTTGTCAGATTTCAAAAAGGCTTTACAGTGAAAGCATACCATGTGATTATCTGAGGACAGCGCCCCACATCAAAATACTTTTTCAAAACAGCACAGGTATCACAAAAATCACAAATAGCGATTGAATAAATCACTTACCTTTGAAGATCTTCCTCTGTTTGCAATCCCAAGGGTCCCAGCTACAGAATGAATGGTCGTTTTGTTTGATAAAGTCATTATTTATATCCAAAAAAGTCTGTTTAGTTGGCGCCTTTGATTTCAGTAATCCACTCGTTCAACAGGCATACAAACAAATCCAAAAAGTTACTAGTAAAGTTTGTCCAAACAAGTCAACCAATGTTTCTAATTAAAATAAACAATACAATTTAAGACGGAGAACAGTATGTTCAATAGGAAAGATAAATAACGAAGAGTGCGCACCTCGTTCAAGCGCGCAACAAGACTACTACTGCAATCTGGGTCCTTTTTATTTGTATATCCCATAGACTTGCATTGAAATGGCCTGTGGACCTAAAAAAAAATATTCTACATGGATTTCTCTCTGGGTTTTGCCTGCCATATCAGTTCTGTTATACTCAGACATTATTTTAACAGTTTTAGAAACTTCAGAGCGTTCTCTATCCAATGCTACCAATTATATGCAAATGGCCCTGAGTAACAGGCCTCTGGGCCTGAGTAACAGGCAGTTGACTTTGGGCACGTCATTCAGCCGAACACTGCCCCCTAGCCCTAAGAGCTGCCAAAGTAGTGGCAGGCGAGGAGGGTTCTGATAACTTCAGTATATGTCCAGTATACGTCCATCTGTATATAGTATTATATTGCTCTACTCATGTCATGTTGGCTAGCTAGGCGTATTGCATTGTTAGCTCGTGATGGTTTTATGTATTGTGTCTGGCTATTCTTTACATGTATGCATTTATGTGGGAATTATATTTTTTTGCTTTGGGGAGGAATGTGTGTTTTTATTATTATTTTTGTATTTCTTTACCCCTTTTTCTCACCAATTTCGTGACCTCCAATTGGTAGTTACAGTCTTCTCCCATCACTGCAACTCCCACACAAACTCGGGAGAGCCGAAGTTGAAGAGTCACGCGTCCTCCCGAAATTCAAGCCGCACTGCTTGACACACTGCTTGCTTAACCCGGAAGCCAGCCGCACCAATGTGTGACCGGGGCAGCTCTAGCAGGGCAGAAATTTGACGAACTGCCTTGTTGGAAAGGTGGCATATTATGACGGTGCCATGTTGAAAGTCACTGAGCTTTTCACTAAGGCCATTTTACTGCCAGCATGACTGATCGGTTTTATACACCTGTCAGCAATAGGTGTGGCTGAAATAGCCAAAACTACTAATTTGAAGGGGTGTCCACATACAGAATATATACAAAAGCATGTTGTGCAAGCTAGAGAATATGCTGACATTAGCTAGCTAGCTAATCATTTGGCTATGGGCTGGCACTGGCAGTTTGGGATTATGGAGAGTGAATTAAATTGTTTCATCATCTTGCTAGGTAGTTATCTGGCTAGTATCAACAAGCGTTTTCTACAAATGAACAACCTTAGCTAGGAAGCTCTAGCTGCGCTAACATAGGAATCTGTGCGACACACATGGACATGAATTGCCAAACAACGCTAGACCTCCTGCCACATTCTGGTTTGAAGTGTTTTAACAAGGCTGAGTGGCGGACGACTTCAAGGTCTTTGCTGTGTAAACGGAAAAGAGATTAACTGCCGGCACTATTCAGAGGCAGGCAAATAACTCTCATTCCTACCAGGTCCAGAAGTGGGGTTGGGGCCCCGGACCAAAACTCACTTATGGCCCCGAAAAGGTTAAGGCCTGTGAACAATGGATACATTAAACCTTCAGTTTCAGACAACATAAAGGATGGGGAAATGAGAGAATAGATAACATTAATTCAGAATTCTTTGAAAAGTTGAGTCAATGACTGTCAACCTTCCTTGTTTTCAAAATATTCACAAAAACATACTGTAATAGAAGCTTATTCATGTCATAAGGAGGAATTCCCCTCAACCACACTCACAAATCAGGGAAAACAAACATTCTTTCCCCATTGTAAAAGAGCCAACTTCATAAGTTTTTTTGTTACACAGAATTAACCAAAAATGACAAGTGCACTGCACTGTTGTTCAACATACTGTACATGTAACCAGGTCAAAAATCACTACCTACAGTTCGCAATGCTCCCACATAGGGCAATAGAACCTGCGAGAAGAGCCCTGTGGCTTCATGGCTGCAATGAAAGTGAACTGTGTTTATGTGTGATCAGGAGTGTATTCATTCGGCCGATTCTGTTGAAAAATGTTTTATACAGAAGCAAACAGAATTAAACTAGGATAAACCAGGTCCAATAGAAGACTCATTTGCAACCGTTGGACTAATGGTTACACCCTAGATCAGCTAGATTCAGGCAAGAATGTGCAATGCAGTATTGAATGTGTCACTGTCTGCCCATGTGTAACAGTCACCTCAAATTTCTCGACCTGTGTGCACCTACGTTGTAAACTTTTACCTTATGATGGGTAAAGGGAAAATTTGAGGATCATGTAGTAGCCTAAACCTATTGATGTTACATTGAACTGGATGTATGGATTGTGAATGACAGTCATCCAATATGCTGTAATAGAAATAAGGCCATGCTTATGAAGAAAAATAGTCTTCCTCTCTCATCTTAAACGGCACCGACAGCCACTGATATGGATGTCCGTTAAAAGTTCTCCAATGTCTGGTAAATTAAAATATTCCCGGTCATGTTGTCCACCGCAACAGAACTTTTAACACGTGCATGAAAATCGGTCACCAATTGGATGGAAACCTATAGACAACTGTGCTAATCCAGTGTCTCTTTGATTATGCCTGCACATCATGGTTCACCAGTAGCCAAACATCTAAAAGAATAAGTTAGACTAGGGTTGAATATTTTCCTGGTATTTTACAAAATGTTCCATCCTGAGAATCCCTTCTCCCAGGTAACCCAGCATTTCCTGTCCAAACCAGAAGTGTCATTCTAAAGCATATTAATATGTCTGTATTTTATTAGAGCTTTGAAACTGATGCTACTTGAGCCTGATGAGACGTACAATAAATACCTTTTATGAGACTTGACACAATCCTGTCTCGGCGCTCTACAGACAATTCCTTCAACCTCATGGCTTGGTTTTTGCTCTGACATGCACTGTCACCTGTGGGACCTTATATAGACAGGTGTGTGCCTTTCCAAATCATGCCCGATCAATTGAATTTACCACAGGTGGACTCCAATCAAGTTGTAGAAACATCTCAAGGATGATCAATGGAAACAGGGCACACCTGAGCTCAATTTTGAGTCTCATAGCAAAGGATATGAATACATATGTAAATAAGTTATTTCTGTTTTTAATTTTTAATACATTTTCAACTATTTCTAGAAACCTGTTTTCACTTTGTCATTATGGGGTATTGTGTGTAGATTGCTGAGGGTTTTATTTAATTGAATCCATTTAGAATAGAACAAGGCTGTAACAAAACAAAATGTGGAAGACGTCAAGGGGTCTGAATTACCTTCCAAAGGCAGTGTATGTATTTTTTTTTACTGACAAATAAAATCAATAAATCAATCAATCCAAACTGTGTAGAGGAACAAGTGGACAAATGGAAAGAGACATCTGTTACAAAACACCTAAAAGTTTAATGACATTCAGAGATTGTCAAGCCAAGCCTTCGATACTGGGTAAGCCTTCAAGGTAGAGAGGGTTGTGTTTCCTGTTTGTCAGGATTAACATAATATACTTATTGTGGTGTTGAAAAGGCAAACCTTGTCGGTGTGTTTTGTTTATCGGTTGTGTGGTGCATTGGCACAGAAACCTGTTGGTGGAAAATTCGTTGCATATATTTTATATAATTATGTGATGAAAATGTTGAAAATCAGATTTCCTCCTATCTGATCATTTTCTGCAACCGGCTCTGATAGTGAGTAATGAAGTAGGCAGGGAGTGTGTGCTCGTCTGTAGAGGTTGGTGAACCCTCAACCTTCTGGCTCATAGCCCTGTGTGGCATAACTGTGCCACAAAAGCTAAATAGATATCCACATAATTCTATGATAATTCAACGCCTGACTATATTATGTGATAGACAGCAATTTCTGATACTCCATTATAAAATGCTGATCAACTGGCTTGTTATTGTAAGGAAAATAAATACCACATTAATCAGATAATATACCTGTCCATTACAACTGATCAAAGATTTCTGACCAAATTCGTAGTTACTACGTTTTGCCTTTAGGGCAGTAGGCTACAGTCAATGTCACAAATTTCAGTTTCCATTTATCCCATCTGAACAGTATGCAACAGTTCTCTTGGAGTGTCATAGGCCCATTTGAAGTCCCGGTCTTGTGACTGTCGAATTTATATAGAGCCTCACAATCACACTGTTATCATCCTCTTTTTCCACTTTACCACATTTTCCCCAAACATGACTTTTCTGGCCCTTCATTATCATTAACTCTCCTTTCGCAGTTATTTTCTTATTGAAATAAACTCCGACAATTGTCCTTTTTGTCTCTGCAAATTGACGTGAACTTTGTCTGCCTGTTCCCAAAAGCATTTGGCGTGTAGGCTATTTGGCGTTCATACAGTTAGGCCCTAATATTTTGGTTTATGCACTAATGCAAGATAGGCTACATTGAGATTTTATTTTAGGCTATAGATATAAATTGCACAGGAAATAAACATTTAATGAATATTTTAATGAGAAAACAATACCTTATTCAACCCACCCTTCATCCACACAATATTTAACAACGCTAAACCCGTCCGCCCCAAGGCGTCGTTGTCACCGCAGATTTCCTCCTCTTCCTCTGAAGAGGGTGAAACAAGGATCGGACCAATATGCAGCGTGGTAGGTGTCCATGGTTTTTAATAAGAAAAACTAAACATGAACACAAATACAAAATAATAAAGTGAACTGGCAACGAACCAGTCCCGTGTGGTACAAACACTGATACAGGAAACAATCACCCACAAAATACCCAAAGAATATGGCTGCCTAAATATGGTTCCCAATCAGAGACAACGATAGACAGCTGCCTCTAATTGAGAACCAATCTTGGCAACCATAGACATACAATTTACCTAGAAAGGACACAGCCCCATAAACGTACAAAACCCCTAGACAAGACAAAACACATAAATCCCCCATGTAACACCCTGACCTAACCAAAATAATAAAGAAAACAAAGATAACGACTGTCACGCCCTGGCCTTAGTTAACAGAAGTGCAGGAAAGCAATGCCTTACAGGCGGGGCTGAAGGGTACAGTCTACCGGTGTCCTAGCTATCTCGTTAGCTAGCTAGCTACCTATCCCGCATGCTGTGTACCGGAGTTAGGCTGGGCAATAGAACGAGTCAAAATTCATGGCTGAAAAATGGCAAAATATCATTGGCTAAACTGGAACACTAACACGAGCCCAAAGCAAATGAATGGCATCAACCGTTCGCAGAGCCTGTTTTGACTGGAATGACACTTAGAATTCCATTTCGCCTAAGTGGCACCAATAAATGTATCCCTTTTATTTTACCACTACAACCTGTTCTTAGGACAAAACTGAAAAATAATAACTTGTGTAGAAAGTGAACATCCGCACCTCAATGGTGCCAAGTGTGCTTATGTCTGCATAACGAGGAAGTAGGAACTTCTGACTATTTCTGGTCTAGCATTCGATGTCAACAAAATACACTGCCCAGCCTTACATAATTAGAAAGAGGAGATTCTCATGATTAAAATGGTGTCCGACTTGAAAAAAATCTAAATGTACACATTGAGAGATATTTTGCGAAATATACCAATATACCAAAACGTTATGTTTGGCGTAAAAGCAACACAGCTCATCACCCTGAACACACCATCCCCACTGTCAAACATGGTGGTGGCAGCATCATGGTTTGGGCCTGCTTTTCTTCAGCAGGGACAGGGAAGATGGTTAAAATTGATGGGAAGATGGATGGAGCCAAATACAGGACCATTCTGGAAGAAAACCTGATGGAGTCTGCAAAAGACCTGAGACTGGGACGGAGATTTGTATTCCAACAAGACAATGATCCAAAACATAAAGCAAAATCTACAATGGAATGGTTCAAAAATAAACATATCCAGGTGGTAGAATGGCCAAGTCAAAGTCCAGACCTGAATCCAATCGAGAATCTGTGGAAAGAACTGAAAACTGCTGTTCACAAATGCTCTCCATCCAACCTCACTGAGCTCGAGCTGTTTTGCAAGGAGGAATGGGAAAAAATTTCAGTCTCTCGATGTGCAAAACTGATAGAGACATACCCCAAGCAACATACAGCTGTAATCGCAGCAAAAGGTGGCGCTACAAAGTATTAACTTAAGGGGGCTGAATAATTTTGCACACCAATTTTTCATTTTTTGATTTGTTAAAAAAGTTTGAAATATCCAATAAATGTCGTTCCACTTCATGATTGTGTCCCACTTGTTGTTGATTCTTCACAAAAAAATACAGTTTTATATCTTTATGTTTGAAGCCTGAAATGTGGCAAAAGGTCGCAAAGTTCAAGGGGGCCGAATACTTTCGCAAGGCACTGTAGCCTTTACACTGCCTGGAGGTGTGTTGGGTCATTGTCCTGTTGAAAAACGTATGATAGTCCCACTAAGCCCAAACCAGATGGGACGGCGTATCGCTGCAGAATTCTGTGGTAGCCATGCTGGTTAAGTGTGCCTTGAATTCTAAATAAATCAGTGTCACCAGCAAAGCACCCCCACATCATAACATGTCCTCCTCCATGCTTTACGGTAGGAAATACACATGCAGAGATCATCAGTTCACCAACTCCGCGTCTCACAAAGACACGGCGGTTGGAACCAAAAATCTCCAATTTGGACTCCAGACCAAAGGACAAATTTCCACTGATGTAACGTCCTTTGCTCGTGTTTCTTGGACAAAGCAAGTCTCTTCTTATGATTGGTGTCCTTTAGTAGTGGTTTTGTTGCAGCAATTCGACCGCGAATGCCTGATTCACACGGTCTCCTCTGAACAGTTGATGTTGAGATGTGTCTGTTACTTGAACTCTGTGAAGCATTTATTTGGGCATCAATTTCTGAGGCTGGTAACTCTAATGAACTTATCCTCTGCAGCAGAGGTAACTCTGGGTCTTCCATTCATGTGGCGGTCCTCATGAGAGCCAGTTTCATCATAGCGCTTGATGGTTTTTGCGACTGATTTGAAGAAACTTTCAAAGTTCTTGAAATGTTCCGTATTGACTGACGTTCATGTCTTAAAGTAATGATGGACTGTCATTTCTCTTTGCTAATTTGAACTGTTCTTGCCATAATATGGACTTGGGCTATCTTCTGTATACTGTGTGTCTTCTGTATGTGTCCAGCCTACCGGAGTCCTAGCTAGCTAGTTAGTTAGCACTCAGTCGTCCTTTGCTACCACCTGCCGAACACCTGCCCTTGAAATCGTTAACAGAACTGGGGAAAACAGTGCCCGACAGACGGGGGTGAAGTACACTGTCTACCTGTGTGCTAGCTAGCTACCCATCCCACCTGCTGTGTACTGGAGTCCTAGTTAGCTAGTGTCCTTCACTAACACCTGCTGAACATCTGCCCTCACTGTCAATAACAGAACTGCAGCATAACAGTGCCCAACAGGAGGAGTTGAAGGACATGGTCTACTGTTGTCCTAGCTAGCTAGTGTTGTCACCCTGCGTCTGCTTCTGTGGAGTTTATTAGTGGTTGGCATCCAACGTCATGGAGCATAACCCTGAGAACTTGTTTCACACACAGACTATAGAATGGGAGCATGTCTTCATTGATGTAGTGCTATTTAGCCTTTGTCCTACCTTCATTGGGCAAAAAAATGGTCCCTCTGTCACGTTCCTCTTTTGCAATTGTATTACAAATTTGTGCATATAGCCGGTCTGAAAATTGCCCCTTGACTCGCACAGTTTTGCATGCCCTTTAGGGCCATCCACACCAAGGACGATAACTAATGATAAACTATACAGAACTATCCCACTGGGCACAGATGTCAATTCAACATCTAGAGTACCACAGTGTGACTCATAATACCCATAAAACCTAGCAGTCAAACGGGGAAATGGCTCCAATCGTTTTTCCACCATTCATTTTCCCATAGGTGTTTTTAGAAACACTTAGAATAAGGGCTTACCCTGGAGTGAAGTTTTGATAACCATGTATATCTCTCGGACAAGGTGACTTTATCAATATATTCGCCTGTATTTAACCCACCCAAAATAAAATGCAAATTAGCTGCTGATGTGGCTATCATAAAGAACTACAAATGCCATGATTATCTGACAAGACTGACGAATCGAGGAAAGGTAAGAATCTCAGGATTAACTATCTAATACTAGCTAAATGAAGTAATTCATACATTTTCTAGATTTCTTTAAATGGACAATTCTGTGAATTCTGTGAAGTTTTAAATTTACCCAATATCTGTTAGCTAGAGATGACGTGGAGGAGCTTACAGTGATTTGTAGTCTTGCATGTCTACTTTGATGCTAATTGGCATTTTAGAATCTGAGATTAAATAGAGCCGAATATATTGATAAAACTCACCTTGTCTGAGAGATTTACGTCACGCCTGTCACGCCTTGGTCTTAGTATTTTGTGTTTTCTTTAATTATTTGTTCAGGCCAGGGTGTGACATGGGGTTATTGTATTGTCGTATTGGGTTTATTGTATTGTCGTATTGGGGTTTTTGTAGGCATTGGAATTGTGGTTGATTAGGGGTGTGTCTAGTATAGGCTTGGCTGCCTGAGGCGGTTCTCAATCAGAGTCAGGTGATTCTTGTTGTCTCTGATGGGGAACCGTATTTAGGTAGCCTGGGTTTCACTTTGTATTTCGTGGGTGATTGTTCCTGTCTCTGTGTAGTGTTCACCAGATAGGCTGTAATAGGTTTCACATTCCGTTTGTTGTTTTTATTTATTAGTTATTTCATGTATCGTTCCGTTTTTCTTCATTAAAGACATGAGTAACCACCACGCTGCATTTCTGTCTGACTCTCTTTCAACAAACGAAGAACGCCGTTACAACGCCAGGGTAAGCCTACATGAAACACAGCCCTTATTTTAAGTGTTTCTAAAATCCCATAGGAGAAAAATGAATGGTGAAAAAACTATTTGGAACCATTTCCCTGTTTGACTGCTAGGTTTAATGGGTATTATGACACCTCCACTGTGGGGCTCTATTCCACATCGGTTCAACATCATTTAATTGAAATTATGTTGAAACAACATGTATTCAACCAGTGTGTGCCCAGTGGGATGAGAGTGTATAATACACTGGTGGTGAGCATCCACACTAGATGACAGGACAGGTTATCGTTAATCGATCTTCAGTAGCCTACACATGTAGGCCTATCAATCAACTAATCAACTCCTTCTACTGCACGCTAGCCTATACAGTGTTTCCAGACCAATCAGTGCTTTCATGGTGGTCTGTAGACATTGTCTTAACGGCAAGTAATACTGAAATGTACATTAACTGTAATGAAAGTGACACTTTAAACCTTTATGTTGACCTTTAAACAGGCTGCGGGGCCAGACGGATTACCAGGACGTGTGCTCCGGGCATGTGCTGACCAACCAACATGTCCCTGATTGAGTCTGTAATACCAACATGTTTCAAGCATACCACCATAGTCCCGGTGCCCTAGAACACAAAGACAACCTGCCTAAATGACTACAGACCCGTAGCACTCATGTCCGTAGCCATGAAGTGCTTTGAAAGGCTGGTAATGGCTCACATCAACACCATTATCCCAGAAACCCTAGACCCCACTCCAATTTGCATACCGCCCAAACAGATGCTACTGTTATTTTTCAGTTTTTTTTACTGTTGGTTTTATTTGTTTACTTACCTATTGTTCACCGAATACCTTTTTTGCACTATTGGTTAGAGCCTGTAAGTAAGCATTTCACTGTAAGGTTTCACTGTAAACTTTGATTTGATTTAAATTATAAATATAGCAATTCAAGCACAAGCGCCATGTGGCCTGCGCATCTTTGTGTCAGCATGTAAAAGTTCATCATTGCATCGTGCATGCATCTTTGCTCAAATGGATTGCGATTTCCATTTTTCTAATGGTTGTCAACTCGCCTGGATCTTATCATCAATTTATCATCACCAGCCAATGTGATCAAACCATTGCATGCGCACTCTCTCCTTTCAAACTCCCCACCAATTATTTTGGATGATGTAGGCTCAGCTGCAAAGTGGTAGGCCACACAAGCTCACAGAACAGGACCGCCAAGTGCTGGAGTGCGTAGCTCGTAAAAATTGTCTGGTCTGCAGTTGCAACACTCACTACCGAGTTCCAAATTGCCTCTGGAAGCAACGTCAGCACAAGAACGGTTTGTCGTGAGCTTCATGAAATGGGTTTCAATGGCCGAGTAGCCACACACAAGCCTAAGATCACCATGTGCAATGCCAAGAGTCGGCTGGAGTGATGTAAAGCTTGCCGCCATTGGAATCACGCTTCACCATCTGGCAGTCCGACAGACAAATTTGTAGTGCCAACTGTAGAGTTTGGTGGAGGAGGAATAATGGTCTGGGACTGTTTTTCATGGTTTGGGCTAGGCCCCTTAGTTCCAGTGAAGGAAAATCTTAACGCTACAACATTCAATGAAATTCTAGACGATTCTGTGCTTCCATCTTTGTGGCAACAGTTTGGGGAAGGCCATTTCCTGTTTCAGCATGTGTAACAGTATAACTTCAGACCGTCCCCTCGCCCATACCCGGGCGCGAACCAGGGACCCTCGGCACACATCAACAACAGTCACCCACAAAGCATCGTTACCCATCGATCCATAAAAGCCGCGGCCCTTGCAGAGCAAGGGGAACCACTACTTCAAGGTCTCAGAGCAAGTGACGTCACCGATTGAAACGCTTTTTAGCGCGCATCACCGATAACTAGCTAGCCGTTTCACATCCGTTACACATGACAATGCCCCGTCCAGATCAGTCCAGAACAGTGTGGAAGAACTTGACTGGCCTGCATAGAACCCTGACCTCAACACCATTAAACACCTTTGGAAGGAATTGGAACGCCAACTATGAGCCAGGCCTAATCGCCCAACATCAGTGCCTGTCCTCACTAATGGTCTTGTGGCTAAATGGAAGCAAGTCCCCGCAGCAATGTTCCAACATCTAGTGGAAAGCCTTCCCAGAAGAGTGGAGAATGTTGGGGGGCCAACTCCAAATGAATGCCCATGATTTTGGAATGCGATGTTCGACAAGCAGGTGTCCCCATTCTCCTGGTCATATAGTGTAAGTGTCCAGCAAGCTATTGCAGTTTAGCTTTTCCTGGGACTGCACAAGACCGAAGAGGAATAGCAGAGAGGCAGCGGGGAGGCCAAGTGCGTAATTGGGCTTAAGAACAGTGAGGACAGACAGGCTAAATATGTGTAGCTTAACTTAGAAGAGTATGCACATTAACCCATCCTTCATTAGCTAAACTCTGCAAAGCTGCTTCTAGAACATCATTCATGACGGAAAAACGTTAACCTGCAGGCTGCGCTCCCAGCCACTGGGCACACAGCTCGAAAAGCTCTCCTATTTATCAGTGGAGACTGTCTATTATAAAATTCCTCTGTGTATACCGTTCCATAAATTCCAAAAGGTCCCTAAAGGAGTTAGCCTGGGTACCAGTCTTAACATTCCACTCCTTGTACTCTGCGTCATATGTTCAGCATGACAATGAGTGGCAAGGAGTGGAAGGACAGCCAAACAGACTGTAACCAGACTATAAATGAGTGGCTACAAGTCTAGGAATACTGTATAAGAAGCAAGCAGCTCTGCTGTTGCTGGTTCATGGGATCCTGATCAAAAGTCATGTGGAATATATTTACATCTTTGTAATGTTATCGCTATAACCTACACAGTGTAGTTAATTTTTTATTACAATTTTATTACAGAGGCATATGGACCAAACCCCATAGAGTTGACGATAGTCAACAGCATCTCCAATTGCACCCAATGAGACCTACAGTGCTGACATTGTGTTCAGAGGGATCCTACTCGGTGCCATGAGGAGACTGCAGCAGACCAATGCAGACTTCAAGTGAGTAGACATTTAGATTCCATTGTCAGATTGATTTCTAGACTAGCTCATATATGCAATACAGATGTTAGTTTGAGAAATCTATTTACATTCTAATTTACAGATACTGTTCTATGTGTCAATTCTTGCATGGCATTGAGTGATACAGGATTTTTCTGTTTCCAATGTGAAAAAGTAATGGTGGTTTTCTTGCTGTTGCAATGGATAAATGGTATTATAATTGGCAGGTGGTGTGCCAGTTATTTTATATTATGTCAGTAGTCAGTGAGCATTGTTCTTCCAGGTTTACCTACACAGAGGACCTCAACTATGGTCCTTTCCTGGAGAGTGTGAATGGTGTTGCCGGGGACAATGCTGAGCACACTTATTGGGAGCTCCTTGTTCAGACTGGGAAGAATGGACCTGTGATCAGACCTGATGTGGGTGAGTCATGATTTAGAATGTCTCTCTCTCTCTTTCTACAGAATTAAGGGCAAAGGCAAGTGTTATTTACAACAATCTATTTGTCACATTAATTGTGCATCTACTGTAAAACACTACTGACCTATTTGGCCCTTGTTTTCACAGGTATTGGTTGTTACATCCCAGAACCAAGTGACTGCATCATTCTGAATTTTACAAAATGGTGAACATTCAGAAGCGCCTGACTGATACAGTTTTGTTTTAAAAAGTGCTGTAAAGCAATTTATTATTTTTGTCATGAAAGGAATAACTATTCCAATAATTTGCAGTACACTATTATAAAAAAAAGGGTTCCAAAGGGTTCTCCAGCTATTCTCATAGGGGAACCCTTTTTGGTTCCAGGTTTCTCTTTAGGGTTCCATGTAGAACCCTCTGTGGAAAGGTTTTTACATGGAACGCAGAAGGGTTCTACCTGGAACCAAACCGGTTCTACCTGGAACAAAATGTTTTTTTCAAAGGGTTCTCCTATATGAACAGCTGAATAACCCTTTTTGGCTCTAGATAGCTCCTTTTATTTCTAAGGAAGTAATGTTAAGCCCATTTTTAGAATTGAAATTGAAAGCGTTTCACCCTGACATAATTCTGTTATTGTTGTTTTAAAAGAACATTTTGAACAGAAAATAATGGCCGGCTACAGTTTACATCCCTCAGCCTATACCAGAACTATTGTAACATTACATTCTGTATATAATTACTGTGTAATAGGTTAGTAAAGCACCTGTATCTATGGAGTACAATTTGTGTGTTCACTGATTTATATTTACGTGGGAAACAGATTTACAGCAATAGTGGTATGTGCTAGGGATTAACACCAGGCTCCTGGGACTGTCCTGGGACTACTCCCGGGTCCATACATTCCCGAGATAAATGTAATGACAAAACCCAGGAAATTACACGGCACATTATGCAAACATGTTGTCGCATGGGAGGGAGCCTTTTGCCTAATTATTGTTTATATAGGCCTATGCGTTTGGTTACCTATTATTATTTACGGTTTTGATTGGGACAGCGGCGTCGCGCTGCTTTTAGACAAGCGTGGTTGACTCTTATAGATAAATCAATCAATAAATGTCAGATTTTTATTTTATTTTCACTGAATCTCCGTTTGGATATTTGGCAATAATTAGCCTGGGGAAGTGCTACTGATCATCTTTATTTAGTTTGGTCATATATTAGCTGATCAAAATATTTTGCTACCATATTATAGGCCTACAAGTGGATTTTGCGCTTCACTTGTGTAAGTAGCCTGTCCTAGGCTACTCCCGACCAAAACCCCGTGACTTGTCTGATAATCAATGTGCTTTTGTTTTACTGAATCTCTGGCTGGACAAGCGGAAGTGGTAGCTCATTTATTCGTTTGCTCATCTACGTATCACTGCAAAGGAAACTTTTAGCGTACACTTGATTTAGTCTACATTATTGCAAAATGTATCTACTGACTCAGGTAGTAGATTTACATCGCCTTCTATAGAGCCTAGGCTATTTCCCTATCGTTTCTGTCCCACTGAAACCCCAAATGACTAACTTTATTCGGTAATCCATAGGTTGCATTATCAAAGCACGTCTCTCGCCTACGCATATCAAAATACTGCTCGAACGTTCCCCTTGCGCGGTCTCGTATTGCTGCACATATGAGAGCTTCCATAGAGAATGTATGATCAACAAACGGTTTGAGCATAGATTTTAGATCGATTTTGTTTTTACAGAGTTGGTCCCGGTTAAGATACTGTACCTTGATATTTAAAAAAAATGCCCTCTATTCATCTCCCTGTTATTCATGGGCTGATCTGCTATCTGTATAATCAGCAACTCGAATATGATATATTATGTTGTTCGTTGGAGGTTATCTAGCAGGTATAGCAACTTCGGTAATTTGACATTTGTTTGACTGCGGTTACAAAGTTTGTATGATTCGACACCGCTATAGGCTACTCCGGATGCCTTCTGTGTGGGTCTTGAGTTCGCACTCTGTGTCGATAATTAATTGAGCAACATGACTAAGCAAAGAATTTATGAACGGCTTGTTTCGCAATTCACAACAGTGTAATTTGCGATCAAAGTTATTCTATCATTACTAAATATCTGTTTCACTTGCTGTGAAATATTTACATAGTGGCGCAGGCAATATGGAGCAGCAACGATCTTATTTTGGGAGAACCCTGGCATAATGACCATATCTTTGGTGTAATGGGCACTTCTGATTTTGCGGTATTTCTTGGGACTTTCAGATAAATATGATTTTTTTCTCGGTATTTAAACTTAGTAGATTTTCTGGTAATTAAATATTATGTGCTAATAGTTGTACACATACAGCTTTTTTTTTCGGGGTAAAAATGTTTGACCATTAAAAATCATATTTTCCCTAACTCTAACCTTAACCCCCAAACCCATAACCCCACCCCAAAACCTAACCCTTAAATTTAAAATAACATTCAAACAAATTGAGGACATGAAAAAGTCCTGACTATCAGGACATTTGGGTGAACTGCTAGGACATTGGGTTCCTGATAAGGTAGGAAAACACACACACAAACACACATACACAGTTCAGCTAACCTTGTGGGGACACACAATTCAGTCCCATTCAAATTCCTATTTTCCCTAACCCCTAAACCTAACCCTAACCCATACTCTTACTCTCACCCTAACCTTAACCCAAAAAACGAAATCTTTAACCCTAACCCAAGCTCCTAACCCTAAACATAATTCTAACCCTAACACTAAACCCAAAATCCTCTAGAAATAGCATTTGACCTTGTGCGGACTAACAAAATGTCCCCAGTTGGTCAAATGTGTGTTTGTTTACTATTCTTGTAGGGACTTCTGGTCAAATAACTTCATAAAATTAACTTATACAGTACATGGTCATTTAATTTCTGTTAGTTATTTTCCACCCATAATAATTCAGGACATATACCCATGCAAAATAGTGTTATCAAATGGCCAGGTATTAAGATAGACCAAATATTTTAATTAATTTTTTTTTTTAAAGTTACCCAATTGTTCAATGATCAACTATGAATAATTGACTGTGTATAGCAGTTCCTGACAGTAAACGCAATAGAAACAACATGGGACAGGGTGCAGATTCATGAGGGGAAAAATATTCCTGTTCCATTTCTGAAGAACCATTCAGATGAATAATCAACTGATCGAAAGAAATGTACTAATAGCATGATTGTGATAAACCAAGTTTGCATTACAAAATGCACTTGGTAGTTAAAGCAATAGTTCACTGAACATACAACCTAACACATTTCTCTGACCTTGGCTACACATAAAAAAAAAAGATATTGCACAAACGGAATATTACGTTTGGGAGTTCATAAAAGGGCTACAATATACTGCACAAGTCTTATCAATCATTGTGATTTCCCCGTGTCATTTCCTGTGCACCCACTCTGTTTGAATGTCTACAGGTCAAATAGAGTTTAAACTACCAGAGAGTAGAAGCATGGGCATAGCCTACATTTCGAGCTGATCCCGAAGAAAAAGATGATGCAGGCCTCAGAGGTGGAATCACAAAAGTTGCAAACACTAGCGCAAAATCTGATAATGGAAATGTGAGAAGGTTTTGTAGACATTTGGTGGCTCTCATATCCATATTCCTTCTGGTACTGCTGCCTGGTAGGTATCTTGTCTACAATGTAATGAAGGCTGTAATATATTCACTAATATCACATTCATTCCCATTAGAATGTCATGGCGATTCTTCAGTATGGTTGTATGGTTCGATTCCTGCTGGGGGCTCCCACAAGGGGAAAAAAATCACTTACACATGACTAAGTTGCTTTGGATAAAGCATCTGCTAAATAGTGTATATATATATATTGAAGAATAGGGGTAGGGTTGTAGAGAATCGAAGGACCATGAATATAACAAATTAACCTTATGTGCTGGCTTAAGGCCGGTAGCAACGGCTACAGAATGTCCGGTCAGAACAAAGATAAGGTGGATGTCCAGGTTAAGGGGAGTTTATTGTAAGAATATGTCCACATTCACACACACACACACACACCTGGTTGACCACTCCTGGTTCAGATTACTGAGAATTATGTCCAGGGAGAACTGACATTGACTATGGTTGTTTAGATGCATGCACAATTAAACAGCCATACAGGGATTCAGTCCGCAGGAAGAAAAGTTCAGCAGGAGGGTAAACTGTGGAAGTGCTCATCAGGATGGGGAAAGCTATAAGGGCACAAAGCGAGACCCAAATGCAGACACAGGAGGCAGATAGAGCTCTGATATTTATTATAACAAAGGCAGGCCGGGGACAGGCGATAGTTAATAAACCAGGTCAGAGTCCAAACAGTACCAGATGATAGGCAGTCTCGAGGTCAGGCCAGGCAGGGGTCAGAAACCAGATCCGAGTCCAAAACAGTACAAGGGGATAGGCAGGCTGGTAGACAGAACAGGCAGAGTGGTCAGGCAGGCGGGTTCGGAGTCAGGACAGGCAAGGGTTGAAACAAGGAGGACTAGAAACAAACAGACTGGGAAAAATAGAAGCCTAGAAGGGAGGCTGGACAATGAGCCTGTCATAGCAGATGTAAGCCATGTTGGAAGGTGAACCTTTGCACCAGTCTGAGGTCCTGAGCTATATACGATTTGAGTCACTTCAAACTGCCAATATGAACAAGCATTTTTATTGTTTGAAGAACAGATGGGATGAACCTGCTGTGGTAGAACGACTTCCATGGAATTTCCACTATGGAGGCCAAAGTTAGCTGAAATTTGTAGTGGCTATTTAAAGAAAACTGAAACATGGATTAGTTTCTCCGAGGCCAGATCGCTTTCAGGGTGAGGAACGAACCATCTAACATTACTTTGTAAACTGAACTTTCCCTTTAAAGCTGTTGAAACAATAACTGTGTTCTCCCCACCCGTTTCAGTAAAAATCTCTCAAATTCATAGACAGAGCTATGGATGCAAGGACTGACCAATCATGATATTACAATTATAGTTTTAACCATATTGAGGCATGTTTGTTTATATTTACTTTGTTTACAAACATAGGAGTGAAAGAAGCTTATAATTTGGGTTCTGATGAGGCACGACAGTTGAACTAAGCTCATGAGGCATTTCTAAGTTATATTCTTCAAGAACCAATGGGAACATTTCCTTAATTCAGAAGTCCCAAAATGGATGAAGCACCCGCAGATTGCCCCCTTTTAAGACCGAGAAGAACGAAGAAAATGAAAACACGGGTGCTCTACCGAACATTGGTTGAATAATAAACTACGAATCAAATAAAAAAAAAATACTAGAGAGTAATAAAAAAACTAGAGAGCAACTTGTGGCTTTTATTTGAGGCTGGCTCCTTTTTATGACACAGAACTCATGAAAGTGACAAAGCAAAGTGTGACGCTTCCAGATTGCGTTACATTTCCACATCCTGTCATGTCATGATGATTGCTGCAACAATAAATAGATAGATGGTATAGCAAGTATCATTTGACCAGCATCTTCTTAAAAAAAAAATGTCTTGGGCACTGCAGTGGAAAAGCAGAAAGCTGCCAAACAGAAATATGGCACAACCACCCTCAAAGTATTGATAGTCAAACAACAAAACACCACGTGATGTAACATAATGCAACATATGTTACATAACGCATTCTGCTAAATATAAGTTGGGAGAGGTCACAATGGGGCGACACTCAGGAAAACCTGCGCAGGCTCTAAGGGTAAAACGGAAAAGGCATACGTGTAGTTCAAGGTAATAAGGTTGTATTAGGTTGGAAGCAAAGCTGTACGCACAGCAGCCCCATAGACAACTAAAGTAAGGCACAACATGATGGTATCTGACAGCATAAGGTTTGTCAACAAAAACCCACAAATGATCTAAAAGGTAGCTTATGACATTACATTCAATTATTTCCTCTATTTCTTTCATAATACACACATATAGTTACCGTTGGAGCCATATCTAGTGCTATGGTTATGGAATACTTGTTGAAATTCTGAAGTTGTTGAGTAGTAGGCTGGATCATACCAAACCTGTGCCAGTATTCAGAAAGCTTCTCAGGATAGGAGTGCTGATCTAGGATCAGTTTTGCTATAATGAATAAGATTACATGGCCGGGGGAGTACCTGGTCAGCTCTCCTACTCTGAGACGCTTTATGAATGGAGGCCGTTTTGAAGTAGGCAGATGGCATTTGTTGGGTGTTATTTTACGCTGCTTCATATTCTTAAAATTGGTATAGCAAAGGCAAGCAAGCAATAAAAATCCTCTCAGGATCAAAACACATTGAACTTGTGAACACAGTGAGAGGAAAATGCCACAGGTATCAGACATCAGACAGTGAGTTTAGCTTTTTTGTACTGCATCCAGTGTTCATCATCTGCATTTTATATGCAGTTTTTTCCCTATCGTCTTGACGTCGATCATGGGAAATAGAAAAATAGATATACGCCGAGTAGTAATAATAATAGACGCTCTGGTGTTTTAGACAGGTGGCCTTGGAACTCGGTCTGATAGTACTCATAAGCTAGAGTTTGTCACTGTAGCCTGCCTGCATGTTCCGGGTCTGTTTAACAGACATCGCTAATGTGTCACACGCGTCATTCATCAAACAAGATTATCAGAGCTCTGTTGATGAAAGAGGTAGCATGATCCCCACTGAGAAATGGAGTCCCTCAATGTGTGCACAGGTAACTGCCAAAATAAAGGGAACACTAACATAAAGTGTCTCAATACGGTGTTGGGCCACCACGAGCCATGACAGCTTCAACGTGCCTCTATTAAGCAGGATGCAACACCCTTATTCCACGAGTAATTCCATAATTTGGTGTTTTGCTGATGGAAAATGCTGTCTCAGGCGCCGCTTCAGAATCTCCCATAAGTGTTCAATTGGGTTGAGATCTGGAGACTGAAACAGCCACGTCATATGGCTTACATTGTTTTCAGGCTCATCAAACCATCGAGTGAACATTCATGCCTGTGAATGAGGGAATTGTGATCCTATGGCCTGTCCAGCATTTTTATACATGACCCTAAGCATGATGGGATCCTAATTGCTTAATTAACTCAGGAACCAAACCTCTGTGGAAGCTCCCGTCTTAATATGCTTTGCATTCTTCATTTACTCAAGCGTTTCCATTATTTTGGCAGTTAATGTTCTGGCACGTCAAGCAGGCTCAATCAAACTGAACGAAAACGAATACTACTCAAACCCGCGTCTGGTGGTGCTGACAGTGCTATTCTATATCATGAGTACCGGTGAGTGCAGGTTACACCTCCAGGACCCAGCTGGGGGCACAAAGTGAGTTTATCGCGCATCGTTAAGTTGCCTGGCCACGGTAAGGATCTCCTTCGCCCCTTTACTCAGCAGTAGATTGGCCAAGTCTAGACCTAGCTTCTCAGATGCATCCTGGGCCGGGCCTGGCATGTTGTTCGCTGTTACGCCAACACGCTGGACCCGCTCATCCACTCGCTCTTCCACCTACCACAGAGGAAAGACGGCTTAAATAAACCAAATAAATACGCCCTGAGAAGGGAGACCCTTGATGAGCTGATATGTTTAATTGGAAGAGTTGACTGTGGGGGTTGAGAAATCATTAGTCTGACCTTATTGTCTGAAGCAATGCTGGTCTGCATGGTCTCCTTGAGGCTGTCTGAACCATCCAGGCTGTACACTGCTCCCGTCAGGTAGAGCTTTGGTAAACAAAACACAACAGTTACAAAGGCACGCACGCACATAACCACGGGTATGCAACGACACACACTCACACTTAAGCAAATGTCATAAGCCCTTACCTGAGAGTCCTTGACCTCAGTGTGGACAGCAACCGGTACACTGCAACCCCCCTCCTACAAGAAGCGAAAGTGATTACACTGGAGTTTCAAATATAATGAGACGTGCAGTGGTTAAAAGGGGGTAATCTGAGGTTGCTGCATCCATTTTCTAAATTAATCAAATGAAATCGCATTTGTCACATGCTTCGTAAACAATAATAATAAGTGACATGCTTAATTTACAGGCCCTTCCCAGAAATGCAGAGAAAAAGAAAAGAAAAAGAAAAAACTACACGTAGTAATAAAAGTAATAATAAATACATAATGAGTAACGATAACTTGGCTATATACACGGGGTACAAGTACCGAGTCGATGCGCAGGGGTACGAAGTAATTGAGGTAGATCTGGTCAGTCCTTGCATTCATAGCTCTGTCTACAAGTTTGTGAGTAGTCACATTTTTCCAGGCCCATCCCTCAGCTTTTTACCAAAATAGAGGTGGGGTAAATGCTTTGTGATTGTTTCAACTCCGTATTGCCCCTTTAAGTACTGTTTATGTGACATGGTTATAAAGCCTATCATTACTTATTTTTTATTTTCTTTTTTCTTCTTCTTTCACTTGCAATTGCACCTTAAATGGCCGGTTTCCCAGACATAGATTAAGCCTCATCCTAGACTAAAAATAAACTTTCAATGGTGATTCTCCATTGAGCATGCTTTTTAGTCCAGGACTAGGCTTCATCTGTGTCTGGGGAAACTGGTCCGTTATGAGTATTTATATTAAGTAGCATTGACAAGCAGCCAACAATTCACAGATATAGTGTTTTGTCCAGTGTAACAAAACATCTACAAGACAGAGTGAGACTTGCCAGTCGTCTGAGGAAGGCTCGCTCTGCTATACAGCGCAGGACCGTGTCGGGGTCGTGCAGAACAGACACCATCTCCAGGATGTCCTCGTCTCTGGCCCGCACCTCAATGGCAAGAGCCCCCTGGAACACAGCCACGCAATGGACCCTCAGTCTGTTAAGACCACACTGAAAATTCTAATCCTCACATACACAGAGCCTTTTCAGGGTAAAATATTCAGTTTTAACAACAGTTAGGCACAGGTATGAGAGTTAAAGAGTTAAAGTTGCCCATTTCTCCTTCATAAAATAAATCTACCTACCTGTCCAACAGCGTACATGCAGTCCTCAGGGCCCAGGATCTGCAAAATGCAAAGACACAAATGAAAGGTAACTGCCCAATATTTTAGGTAGGCGGCTACATTATGTAGGGCCAGGAGGTTTTCCATGACCATGTGACCGCTTGGAAAAACCCAGGGCCCTAGTTAAAGGCTATATATAGGCTTACATAGTCTAAAAACCACATACAATGAATCTTGATTAATTAAGATGACTCTTGATTTATCTCTATGTTATGGACAAGGTGTTGTGATGTGGAGTGTTGGAAGTTTACATACACTTAGGTTGGAGTCATTAAAACTCGTTTTTCAACCACTCCAAAAATGTATTGTTAACAAACTATAGTTTTGGCAAGTCGGATAGGACATCTACTTTGTGCATGACAAGTCATTTTTCCAACAATTGTTTACAGACAGATTTCATCACTTATAATTCACTGTATCACAATTCCAGTGGATCAGAAGTTTACATACACTAAGTTGACTGTGCCTTTAAACAGCTTGGAAAATTCCAGAAAATGATGTCATGGCTTTAGAAGCTTCTGATAGACTAATTGACATCATTTGAGTCAATTGGAGGTGTAGACCTCCACAAGTCTGGATCATCCTTGGGAGTAATTTCCAAATGCCTGAAGGTACCAACGTTCATGTGTACAAACAATATTAGGCAAGTATAAACACCATTGGACCACACAGCCATCATAACGCTCAGGAAGGAGGAGCGTTCTGTCTCCTAGAAATGAACGTATCTATATCCACAGTAAAAACTAGTCCTATATCGACATAACCTGAAAGGCCGCTCAGCAAGGAAGAAGCCACTGCTCCAAAACCGCCATAAAAAAAGCCAGACTACGGTTTGCAACTGCATATGGGGACAAAGATCGTACTTTTTGGAAAAATGTCCTCTGATCTAATGAAACAAAAATATAACTGTTTGGCCATAATGACCATCGTTATGTTTGGAGGAAAAAGGGGGAGGCTTGCAAGCCGAAGAACACCATCCCAACCGTGAAGCACGGGGGTGGCAGCATCATGTTGTGGGGGTGCAGGAGGGACTGGTGCACTTCACAAAATAGATGGCATCATGAGGAAGTAAAATGATGTGGATATATTGAAGCAACATCTCAAGACATCAGTCAGGAAGTTAAAGCTTCGTCGCAAATGGGTCTTCCAAATGGACAATGACCCCAAGCATACTTCCAAAGTTGGACAACAAAGTCATGGTATTGAGGTGGCCATCACAAAGCCCTGACCTCAATCCTATAGAACATTTGTGGGCAGAATTGAAAAAGCGTGTGCGAGCAAGGAGGCCTACAAACCGGACTCAGTTACACCAGCTCTGTCAGGAAGAATAGGCCAAAATTCACCCAACTTATTGTTGGAAGCTTGTGGAAGGCTACCCGAAACGTTTGACCCAAGTTAAACAATTTAAAGGCAATGCTACAAAATACTAATTGAGTGTATGTAAACTTCTGACCCACTGGGAATGTGATGAAAGAAATAAAAGCTCAAATAAATCATTCTCTATACTATTATTCTGACATTTCACATTCTTAAAAAAAAGTGGTGATCCTAACTGACCTAAGACAGGGAATTTTTACTAGGATTAAATGTCAGGAATTGTGAAAAACTGAGTTTAAATGTATTTGGCTAAGGTGTAAAGGTAAACTTTTGACTTTAACTGTACCTGGCTGACTCGGCTATCCCAGCCCATGCGACGGAGTCCAGCTGCAGCCAGTATAATGGCCGAGAAGTCGTCCTTTTCATCCAGCTTCTTCAACCTCGTGTTGAGGTTTCCTCGCTGGAAAAAACGCACTAAGGAAACAAACTCACAACCCTCTACAGATGGTGCTCATTACTGATATAATGTGCATCAGATTTGAAATGAAGATCTTGTTTTAATCCTTCGCTATACTGTGAGAATGGCAGTGAGTGAACGTAGCACTGAGAGAAAGGATACAATATCTTTAAACTCCAGGTGGGGGAATCTTTTCTTTAGCTGAGCAGCCCGTCGTAGGGAACTTGTGCCTATCACACTATGAAAAGAAAAAAAAACATCAAGATCAATGTCAAGCCACTCCTTTAAAACAGATTGGAAAAGAATCTTCAAACAATGTCATGAGTAAAATTAAACTGTTTTGTACCTCTTGTCGGGCAGGGTGTCAAGGGATTTTCCCATGTTTTTGGGATGCAAGACCACTGCGTCATGGGGGTTCTCGCGCCTTAAATGAACAGGTAGGAGAAGAAAAAAAAACGATTTACCATGAAAATATCGGAGGCTACTTCATTCCACAGTAGTGGTGAAGAGAATCCGACTTCAATAGTAGATATTCAAAAAGTTATACACTGGCGCGCTTGGAGTATTCAAAATAAATGTATATACACATAGCCCAGATGAATAAGGACAGTGTGTTTGATTTCCCTGTGGATCCTTACAGAGGCACTATTGTGCCAACTTACTTTAGCACAGCTCCTATGGTAAAGCCAGGAGGTAGAGTCGTGGGCAAGTCTTTCAAAGAGTGGACCACCAAGTCTACTCTATAGGACACAGCACAACAGAGTCATTTATTTTGCAACACTTCAGAGCAAAGACTGAGGGAGAAAAAAACTGGACATTAAACACCTGCACAAATCAAAGTCTTGAAGACATTAATGACATTTTGAAGCTACTCAAAATGCATGCCATTACATTGTAATAAAGAAAGTACCTCGACAGTAGTGGCTTTTCACATTAAAACTAATAGTAATGTACCCTACAGTTTGAATGTACAGTGCCTAGTGAATGGCTTTTCAAGAGGTGTCGATTGTTCATGAGTGGGTCGAGCCTCAGTCCTGACTTGAATTTGCTTGCAAATCAGAGACAAGGTTGGAAAATTGCTGTCCATCAATAACCGCCACCCAAACTTACTGAGCTTGAACCATTTTGACAAAAAACTATAAATAAATGTTGCCTTAAGAGTTGTGCAAAGTTGATAGAATCTTATTAAAAATGATTTACAGCTGTGATGACTATCAAAGGTGAAGACATACGCAATCAATACATCAACAACTTTTTTTTATTCATTTGGAACATTTTCTATAGTTTTTCTTTTAACTTTGAAAATAAGGAGTTGATTGTGTGGATCCAGAAGACAAAATGAGACTTACTCGTTTCTCTCCAGAGCAGTCTCCAGTTCTTTGGTGAAAAGGCTCTTCTCTCCAATCTGCATTTGGAAAGCATATAGGTTACTAACTGTTAACCCCATTACATTTTTAGCTCAGAACTTAAAAGTGTTTTTCGGCATACTACTGAGTCAAGTAAAATGAACAATTTGGGCAATAATTGAGTTCTGATGAGAAACGCTTTAGTTTATAAACAGATTTACCTTTGATAACGCTGTGTCAAGGATTTTGTCCCCTGTAGTTGTCATGCCAACTGACACAGAAAGACAAGGACATATACAAAGCGATATAGTCGTTGAATTACTGTATTGTACATATCTTATTGTGACGCATCTCCGTAGTCAAAGGAAGAGAACCATTATAGGTTCTAGATAGCACTTTTTTTTTCTACGAGTGTATCTGGACTCACCTATTTCTAAGTGGACATCGGGGTACAGTCTCTTCAGCTTCTCTGCAACGCTGTCCGTCTGAATACGAGCCAGCTGAGGTCAATAAATTGACAGAAATTCATGCAATTTGGATGACAACTTGTGTGTGTGCACATTTTGGATGGTTGGTTTCTAGCTAGTTCACTTCCTGGATAATACTGAATATCATAGTCTATTCGAGAAGCAAATGTTCAGCCGTGCGTTATCAAATCACTGGGACGTGAACATAAGAAGCTGTAGTAAAAGGCTAGACATTATTGGAGCAGTGAATGGACTATCTCTGTTGCAGGAGGAGCAGACCTCCCTGACTGCTGTATCTGAGGGAACAGAGAAGAGAAGCTTATCTGATAAAGAGTTGCCACACTCTGCGCTATAACCTATTCAAACTCCACAGTAGTTTCACTGACACCGGGAAAAATTGTTAAAGTGAAAAATGACATTACCTTAAACCTAAAAATCACATGCGATTTCGTTCCACTCAACCACCAAAGGTATCTTACCTGGCTCTTTCGGGTTCCAATTCTTATGACCCGGCTAACTTTCCCATTAGCATTCTGTTGGAAAAACACAAGCAATACATTGCAACAGCCATTTTTCCAATAACGTCGTTTTTACATTTCTACATGTAGTTGCAGTTCCTGGCAGTGATTCCCTTCGTATTGTCCCAACTTTCACTGTAAGCCACATACAACTGCTCCATATCATAATATAAACATAAAACGCTGCATGAATTGCTTTCCTCTTACCCTGACGTACTTATAAGGTCCCTCCATAGTTCTCAGGAAACCTTAGCTTCTACACGCAGAGCAGCACTTTGTGTCGTCTGTAGAGCTGTGAAAGCCTGCTGTGTCTATGTGGGGAGCAGTGGCAAGTCATACAGCCTAGCCCTAGAGATACTGAACCATGCCTCAACGTCCTACACCCCCATTTCCCTGGTCCTAGCTGATAAGTCAAGTGTGCAGATTCATTGTGTCAGTTATTATGAGCAGTGAGGGGTAGCGATGGTCTTTTGTAAGATCATTTGCCTATTGGCATTTTCCAAATGGTCATGAAATAGACATGTATGTATGTGGAAAGCACCGATATAAAAAGGATCCCATTCAAAAGTGACAACCTTTAGGTTTTAAAGGACAAGACAAGAGTTGACACATTGGATGTTGTAGGCAATGTTCTCTCATCAACAACAACAACAAAAAAATCGACACAGCAAATTTCAGGTCTGCTGAGCACAAACTTGAATGTTGTGAAAATGCTGTGCAACTTCCAGCACGCTTTTACTGTGAACACGGAGGCTGTACCTGCCTTAAGTTACAGTTTTAACAGCGGCCATGTGGGCTACTGTGGCTATTTGATCATAATGTAGGCCTGACAGAGAGGTCTACTATCAAAAACAATGGAGAAAATGCATCCCATAACATTTTAACATGGGAATAGCTGTTATATCATTCAGCCTACAGTAGCAATGTGTGATGTTCAATGTAGGCCCACATTCCATGAGACTTAAAACAAAACATGCAGGGCTTGACATTAACCTGTTTATCCACTTCTCCTTCAGACAAGGAGGTGACTGAAAATGTTGTGTTGTTTGATGCAAGAAACCACTTTACAAAATAAAATGCATTATTATTCCCATACCATTATTACAGGGAATCAGGGAAGTTCTTTACCTATGTGTTTTGCCTACAACAAAATCTCTTGCATAGTTCGTTTTGTTTCGGTATGTTGCATTGAAAGTGGCTAATATAGCGTTGATTTGATCCCAATTGCCACAGTGAAGGGAAACGTTGATCGTCTTAACAGGAAAACTCTAGAACAGTGGTCAACAACCTTTTCTGAGTCTAGATCACTTTTTGAGTAAAAAAACATACACCTGTGCAACATTACCCAATTAAAAATAGTTCTGTAGCAATGAGGTTTGTGCAGTAAGCTATATGGCCCAATACATTTTCACTGCATATTGGCTGTGCATAAATTGCCCTGCCAATGTATTGTTGTTCAGGCCATTTCTTAAAATTATCTATCAAAATTTAAGGTAGGCTATATGATCACACCGGCAATAGATCCATTGTTGTATTACTTGTGAGGCACAACTGAGCGAGCATCTGATGGTCAGTCTCAACTAGAGGTCGACCGATTAATTTGGGCCGATTTCAAGTTTTCATAACAATCGGTAATCTGCCTTTTTGGATGCCGATTATGGCCAATTACATTGCAATCCACGAGGAGACTGCGTGGGAGGCTGACCACCTGTTATGCGAGTGCAGCATCAAAAGGACCTTGTGGCTGCAAGGAGCCATGGTAAGTTGCTAGCTACAGTAGCATTAAACTTAACTTATAAAAAACAATCAATCTTCACATAATCACTAATTAACTACACATGATTGATGATATTACTAAGTGAACTAGCTTGTCCTGTGTTGCATATAATCAAAGTGGTGCCTGTTAATTTATCATCTAATCACAGCCTACTTCAACTTCGCCAAACGGGGGATGATTTAACAAAAGCACATTTGCGAAAAAAAGCAATCGTTGCACAAATGTACCTAACCATAAACATGAATGCCTTTCTTAAAATCAATACACAGAAGTATATATTTTAAAAAATCTGCATATTTAAGTTAACAGAAATGCATTTTAGCAGGCGATATTAACTGGGGAAATTGTGTCACTTCTCTTGTGTTCAGTGCAAGCAGAGTCAGGGTATATGCAGCAGTTTTGGCCGCCTGGCTCGTTGCGAACTGTGTGAAGACCATTTCTTCCTAACAAAGACCGTAATTAATTTGCCAGAATTTTACATAATTATGACATAACATTGAAGGTTGTGCAATGTAACAGCAATATTTAGACTTAGGGCTGCCACCCGTTGGATAAAATAGAAAACGGTTCCGTATTTCACTGAAAGAATAAACATTTTGTTTTCTAAAATTATAGTTTCCGGATTTTACCATATTAATGACCAAAGGCTCATATTTCTGCGTGTTTATTATAATTAAGTCTATGATTTGATATTTGATAGAGCAGTCTGACTGAGCGGTGGTAGGCAGCAGCAGGCTCGTAAGCATTCATTCAAACAGCACTTTACTGTGTTTGCCAGCAGCTCTTAGCAATGCTTGAGGCACAGCGCCGTTTATGACTTCAAGCCTATGAACTCCCGAGATTAGGCTGGCAATACTAAAGTGCCTATAATTAACATCCAATAGTCAAATCTATATGAAATACAAATGGTACAGAAATAAATAGTCAGAAGTCCTATAATAACTACAACCAAAAACGTATTAACTGGGTATGGTATGTTTGGTAAACTGGTATGTTTTATATGTTCTCATGTTCTGAGCAAGGAACTTAAACGTTAGCTTTTTACATGGCACATACTGCACTTTTACTTTCTACTCAAAAACTGTGTATTTGTATTATTTTACCAAATTGAACATGGTTCAATATTTATTTGAGACTAAATTGATTTCATGTATGTATTATATTAAGTTAAAATAAGTGTTCAATGTTCATTCAGTATTGTTGTAACTGTCATTATTACAGATTCCAAGAACACAGGATGAGATGTTGCTATCCTTTGTGCAAGCACTTCCAAGAGTTAATGAACAGTGAGCCTGGTGAAATTTGGGGAGCGCATCGTCAGTAGTGTACCTTTGGTTCCTAGGGTGTTTCGGCCTTTCACACTATACACCCTCCCCAAAGGCGGCCAGCGACAGGGTGATTAATCCTACGCTTGCGTCCCATTCCCAATTAGTCATAGGAGTTGCCTTGTTGTTGATAGCCAACAATCCCATGGGACTATGCATGGCAGGGGAGTCCTCCTCCCTGAGTCAAGCATTGTTGACCGCATACTTCCTGGCCCTCTCACTTCGGGGCCCAGCTGGAGTCTTTCCTCTTCATCCAGAGCCACTGACTGCTTCCTTCTGCCGCCTCCGATACAGCTTTGATTGCCGAACGCTGGCTCTGGCCCTTAATTCCAAGGTCTCTAAGCAGTCTGGTTGTAGATGTTGCCACAAAACCTCTGCAGCCCACCTCCACTGGTTGGACTTCTGTGTTCCAGCCATGATGCCGTGCTTCGGCAGCTAGATCGGCATAGCGCAGATGTTTTCGCTCATAAGCCTCATCTACTGAGTCCTCCCAGGGTACTGTGAGCTCAATGATGAAGACCTTCTTGAGCGAACGGGACCAGAGCACCATGTCAGGTCTTAGGGTGGTGGTTGCGATCTCCGGAGGAAACACAAGTTGCCGGCCAATGTCAGCTAGCATTTTCCAGTCGCGGGCCAAGCGCAGCTGGTCTCGCTCTACTGGTGTCGAGCCGCTCTTCGGTGGTTTAGCCCCTTCGCGGACAAAGTTTGTCCGTAAGGGGTGTGATGCTGCTGGGGTGGTAGGGAGTTGGTGGCAGCTCGCCTGTCCTCCAGGGCGGACGCAAGGTTTTTAAGGACTTGGTTGTGACGCCAAGTGTAGCGTCCTTGGGTGAGACTCGTGTTGCCTCCTGGACTGCTTTTCCTGGCCTCCATTTGCGCCCAGTTGCCAAGGTCGGCGCGTTGTTGCTCACCACTGGGTCTCGAGATTCATTCAGTGTCATCTGGAGCCTGGTTTTTGAACACTTGAATTCCTCTGTTAGACTGGTGAGGGGCAGCTTGAGGACACCATCTCCATAGAGGCCTATGGTGGTAAGGCATCGTGGAACTCCGAGCCACTTCTTTAAGTAGACTGTGACTCCTCTTTCCATCTTCTCCACTGTTGAGATTGGAACCTCATACACTGCTAAGGGCCACAACACCCGGGGTAGGAGACCAAACTGCAGACACCAGGCCTTTAACATTCGAGGTAGCTGGGTGTTGTCGATGGACTGTAGGCTACTACTGATGTCTTTGCGCAGCTGTTGCACCTGGTCTTTGTCCTTCAGGCTTGCATCATACCACCTTCCAAGGCTTTTTACCGGCTGCTCAGACACTGTTGGGATTTGGTCATCTCCGATGAAGAATTTCAGGTCAGAGAGTACTCCCTTCACAATCGAGATGCTGGGTGACTTGGATGGTTTAATCTTCATACGGGCCCAGCTGATATTCTCCTCAAGTTTTCTGAGCAGTCTCCTGGTGCATGGGACAGTGGTGGTCAATGTTGTAATGTCGTCCATGTAGGCTCTGAGTGGAGGGAGGCGGAAACCAGAGTCGATTCGCTGTCCACCAGCAACCCATTTTGAGGATCTGATGATAACCTCCATTACCATTATGAATGCCAACGGAGAAATGGTACATCCCGCCATTATACCTACATTCAGACACTGCCATGAGGTGGTGAAGCAGAACTGCAGATCCTGGAACCACGAATTCACCAGGGTTGTGATGGTGTCCGGTATGTGGAAAAATCTGAAGGCAGACCACAGGAGTTCATGGGGCACAGAGCCAAATACATTGGCGGGGTCGAGAAAGACTACATGGAGGTCCCTTTTTGCCCTCGACATTCAGTAAGGAGATTGGGCGGAATTGGCTGATGTTCACTGCATCCTTCTCCTTAGGGATCAGGACCCCGCCTGCCCTACGCCACACTTTGGGTATTATCTTCTTTTGCCAAGCTGTTCTCATAAGCCTCCAGAGGAACCTCAGGACATCTGGTGCGTTCTTATATACTTTGTACGGGACTCCATTTGGCCCCGGGGCTGATGCTGTTCTTGCCCGTCGAACTGTGTTTTCCACCTCTTTCCATGTCGGAGGGCTGGTCTCAATGTGATGTTCCGGGGGTTCAACGGGTGGGATATCTGATGGGATGGCCAGATGTTCATTTCGCTTTGAGTCAAAGTTTGTTGTTCTCAGGTGCTCCTCTAGGTCTTTCTTTGTTGTTTTTAGAGCTCCACTTTTTTCCTTTGTGAAGAGACTTTTAAGGAACTTGAAGGGATCTTTATAGAATCGAGTTCTAGTTTGTACTTTCTTCCTTCTGTGTTTCCATAGGTTCTCTGCTCTACGGAGGGATGCCAACCGGGTTTTGATATCAGCCTGAAGTGCCTCTATGCCCTCCTTTTCCACTTCCGAGGCCTTCTTCCATTGTTTCTTAAGCTGTCGCCTTTCTTGTACGAGGCGCTTGATGTCTTGTTGCCTCCTGGAAACTGGTGGGGTTGGAACCTTTCTCCCTCCTTTTGCCTCTTCCACTCCAAATATTTCTGTCCCGTACTCATAGATGATGTCCCCCATCCTCTCCAACTTCTTCTCCACTGTGCCTTGAAGTTTCTCGAGGGTCAAGGTAAGGTCAGTATTCACTGTTTCCCACAACTTCTTGTCACTGGCGCCAGGCCACTTCACATACGGTCTGTGCCCTGGTAGTCTCCTCTCGACTGCAGGTCTGGGAGGCTGGGTGAGTTCCACTCCTGTTGTTGGTTCCACCTCAGTTGTTACAAACAGTGTTACCTATGTATCGGCTTTCTTTGGTCCTCCAATAATAAGTATCGTGTTGAAAAATCCTAATCGGTCGACCTCTAGTCTCAACGGAGGGAGAGAGCAGCAGACTGAGGATGAGACTCAACAGCCCCATGCTCTCCCTTTCCTCCACTGACACTGACCAAAAAGGGTCACTGGCCAAAAAGGGAAATTCATGTTGTTGCTTCTATGAACAGAGAAAGTAATTTAGTCCTCGATATTAAAAAAGACCCATGCCGCTAATAATATCAACGCAAGCCTATAGATACACTTTCCTACTCATTCATTACCGATGCAGTTCTTGTTGCAGCGCTAAATTGAAATTGCTTATAAAAGTATTGAATACAAAGTGTTATCAGTGCTGAGTAAGAATGTACTCAATCATAAAACAGCAGCTCTTTGCTGTATTTGTTGACAGTCTCTCTAGTCATGGTTTTAAACGTTTTGAAATCTCAGTATCAATTTGGCTGTAGATTTATTGTGCCTGCTACAGTAAACACATAGTGCACTTGATTTGCTCCTCTGGGCCCTCCGGGAAGGCAGCGTTTGTACCTTCAGTCATAAGAGAAGGTTCAAAATGGCAACAGTTCGCCTACCTGGCGCACAGGGCAGCTGAATAGTGTACACCTAACGCCAGCAGCCCAGACGGAAGAGAAATAGAATTTCAAGGCTCTATCGTTTTTTTCTTTTTACAGAAATGTTTGGCGATCGAGCAGTGGCGGTTCTAGCTTGTATGGCTCCCTGGGAAAACAGCCCCTTCAGCACCCCCGCCAAAAAAAGCACAATTCTGCACTAAATGTAACGTTTATTCAGACATTTGGAACAACACAAATAAATAATCATAGAGAGACCTTCCTAGGCAGTCGCCTGCCTAGCTCACAAACTAGAATCAGGGCGCCCACCCCGACAAGGTTAATTGACCCACAGTCCCACGTGGTGGCATGATATCATTGACGTGACGTGCAAATAAGCGATAGAAAACCGATTTGTGTTGACACTAATTCCGATTTTTTTGTGCGGGTTACCCGTGCCGCCCAGGGCGGCTGCCCATGTCGCCTTTACCTAAATCCGTAACTGCGATCGAATACGAATGCCTTGGAGATCGACAACTGCCCTAGAAAATGAAGTGAAGTTCAATCTCGTTCTTCTCTCTGTGGGGTTGATATTCCTGCGAGGCTGTCCAAGGGGAGCTGCTCGGCAATCTCGGGGCTACTACACAGGCAACATTGGTTGCAGGCATTGTACAGCAGCCATAGAAGCTCTGACAGGCATGAACATCATATTATACTGTTATTTAATGAATTAACACACATAGTTTTTACTACGGGAACGGCCAATCTGTCATTAGAAAGGGAAAACTAAAACATAACAGTTTCTAATCTACATGTTCAATGATGTAGCTGCTAATGGTGACTGTCGAGGCAGATGTTATTTGTAATGTCAATTATTTGATATATGAGATGTATTCTCCAATGGTAGAGCTCCGAGGTGCAGGAGGGCGCGACAGTAAACCAATCAGCGCGGTCCGGGTTGGCTGTAAAAATGGCGCATGCCTCACTCCGCCAAAGGTTATCACTGAGGTATGAACGTTATGCTATGCAGAGTGCTAGCTAACTAGCCACGTCTCTCACCTGTGAACTCGTCTCTCCCGACATCTCAGTGATACAGTGATGATCAGCGAGTATTGTCTTTGTCAGTTATTCCCGACGTTCAACCCATGAGACTATAGCTAATTCCTTGTAATCAGGGATGAACGGGGCATTTGTAACTAGGGTCAATTCTGCTGACTGCCGGTGCCCTTCCGACGTCACTCCACGGAATGTCATTTCACTTCCGTGTGCATTGGCTGCGTTCACGAACATCTAAAAAAGCTTCATGCAAATTTGTTCTTGGTCACACAGTAACCGTTTGAAAACAGCCCAATTTGTTTTTTTATTATTGTTTTATCAATTTAAAGTACATTTCACTAGCAAAATGAGCAAACTTAGTAACAATGGCATTTTTTGTACATTGACAATTTATAAGTAACATGTGCACAGCTGACCACTGTCTTCTAGCTACTATACCCTTGTCATTGAGCTATAAATGAAGGGCCAACCCTGATACTCTTCTCCTAAATGTCAGAGTATCTATCTAGCTAACTTCTAGTTTTTTTTCTCTGTACCAGAACTTGTTCAAGCCATAGAGATAGATAGAGGACTCATCATGGATATTACCTGTTTTAGCATGGACTTTGCCATTGAGGGCTTCCACTATTTAAAAGTAGTCAACTGAATGGTGATTCCTATAAATTGGGAGCAATCAGCCACTAAAGAACAAGAAAATTGACGACTTTAAAATGGAGATAGCCTCAATGGCACTGCCCTGGATATTGATTAAGGCACCCCCTCGCCCTCTCCAATTCATAGTGGTTGGGTTAAATGCGGAAGACATATTTCGGTTGAATGCAACTGACTAGGTTTCCATGCTATCACAGATGCTATAATGGCACAGATACAAAGATGAGTCCTTTATCGAAGAGGCAGGGAAGGATGGTGATGAGCTGAGATGCGGTAAGATGGCAGACAAGAAAAAAGGAAGAAAGTGGAACGTTATGAACAAATATGGACTGCGGGACTGCACAAGCCTTCTGGGAGATCTGGTGAAGGAGAAGATGGTGGAAAAGAAAAAAAGGAGAAAAGTGGAATATGTTTTGAGTGAATATGGAATGGAGGATCTCATAGAACTTTTGGAAGAGCTTAAGGAGGAAAATGAATGTGACGAGAGTGAGGATGAATTAACTGTTATGGCAGGTGCAGTGAATATCAACTGAAATGTATTTATATAGCCCTTCTTACACCAGCTGATATATCAAAGTGCTGTACAAGAAACCCAGCCTAAAACTCCAAACAGCAAGCAATGTAGGTATAGAAGCACGGTGACTAGGAAAAACTCCCTAGAAAGGCCAAAACCTAGGAAGAAACCTAGAGAGGAACCAGGCTATGAGGGGTGGCCAGTCCTCTTCTGGCTGTGCCGGGTGGAGATTATAACAGAACATGGCCAAGATGTTTAAATGTTCATAAATGACCAGCATGGTCAAATAATAATAATCACAGTAGTTGTCGAGGGTGCAACAAGTCAGCACCTCAGGAGTAAATGTCAGTTGGCTTTTCATAGCCGATCATTGAGAGTATCTCTACCGCTCCTGCTGTCTCGAGAGAGTTAAAAACAGCAGGTCTGGGACGGGTAGCACGTCCGGTGAACAGGTCAGGGTTCCAAAGCCACAGGCAGAACAGTTGAAACTGAAGCAGCAGCACGGTCAGGTGGACTGGGGACAGCAAGGAGCCATCATGCCAGGTAGTCCTATGTACGGCAGGACCAAATCGGAAAGATAGGTAGGAGCAAGCCCATGTAATGCTTTGTAGGTTAGCAGTAAAACCTTGAAATCAACCCTTGCCTTAACAGGAAGCCAGTGTAGGGAGGCTAGCACTGGAGTAATATGATCAATTATTTTGGTTCTAGCCAGGATTCTAGCAGCCCTATTTAGCACTAACTGAAGTTTATTTCGTGGTTTATCCGGGTAGCCGGAAAATGTAGAACATTGCAGTAGTCTAACCTAGAAGTAACAAAAGCATGGATTCATTTTTCTGCATCATTTTTGGACAGAAAGTTTCAGATGTTTGCAATGTTATGTAGATGTAAAAAAGCTGTCCTTGAAAAAGTCTTGATATGTTCGTCAAACGAGAGATTAGGGTTCAGAGTAACGCCGAGGTCCTTCACAGTTTTATTTGAGACGACTGTACAACCATTAAGATTAATTGTCAGATTCAACAAAAGATCTCTTTGTCTCTTTGGACCTTGAACAAGCATCTCTGTTTTGTCCGAGTTTAAAAGTAGAAAGTTTGTAGTCATCCACTTCGTTATGATTGAAACACAGGCTTCTAGCAAGGGCAATTTTGGGGCTTCACCATGATTCATTGAAATGTACAGCTGTGTGTCATCCGCATAGCAGTGAAAGTTAACATTTTATGTTTTCGAATGACATCCCCCAAGAGGTCAAATATATAGTGCAAACAATAGTGGTCCTAAAATGGAACCTTGAGGAACACCGAAATTTACAGTTGATTTGTCAGAGGACAAGCCATTCACAGAGACAAATTGATATCTTTCCGACAGATAAGATCTAAACCAGGCCAGAACTTGTCCGTGTAGACCAATTTGGGTTTCCAATCTCTCCAAAAGAATGTGGTGATCGATGGTATCAAAAGCAGCACTAAGGTCTAGGAGCACGAGGACAGATGCAGAGCCTCAGTCTGACACCATTAAAAGGTCATTTACCACCTTCACAAGTGCAGTATCAGTGCTATGATGGGGTCTAAAACCAGACTGAAGCATTTTGTATACATTGTTTGCCTTCAGGAAGGCAGTGAGTTGCTGCACAACAGCTTTTTCTCAAATTTTAGAAAGGAATGGAAGATTGGATATAGGCAGATAGTTTTTTATATTTTCTGGGTCAAGGTTTGGCTTTTTCAAGAGAGGCTTTATTACTGCCACTTTTAGTGAGTTTGGTACACATCCGGTGGATAGAGAGACGTTTATTATGTTCAACATAGGAGGGCCAAGCACAGGAAGCAGCTCTTTCAGGAGTTTAGTTGGAATAGGGTCCTGTATGCAGCTTGAAGGTTTAGAGGCCATGATTATTTTCATCATTGTGTCAAGAGATATAGTACTAAAACACTTGAGTGTCTCCCTTGATCCTAGGTCCTGGCAGAGTTGTGCAGACTCAGGACAACTGAGCTTTTGGAGGAATACGCAGATTTAAAAAGGAGTCCGTAATTTGCTTTCTAATGATCATGATCTTTTCCTCAAAGAAGTTCATGAATTTATTACTGCTGAAGTGAAAGCCATCCTCTCTTGGGGAATGCTGCTTTTTAGTTAGCTTTGTGACAGTATCAAAAGTACATTTTGGATTGTTCTTATTTTCCTCAATTAAGTTGGAAAAATAGGATGATCGAGCAGCAGTGAGGGCTCTTCGATACTGCACGGTACTGTCTTTCCAAGCTAGTCGGAAGACTTCCAGTTTGGTGTGGTGCCATTTCCGTTCCAATTTTCTGGAAGCTTGCTTTAGAGCTCGGGTACTTTCTGTATACCAGGGAGCTAGTTTCTTATGACAAATGTTTTTAGGGGTGCAACTGCATCTAGGTTATTGCGCAAGGTTAAATTGAGTTCCTCAGTTAGGTGGTTAACTGATTTTGTCCTCTGACTTCCTTGGGTAGGCAGATGGAGTCTGGAAGGGCATCAAGGAATCTTTGGGTTGTCTGAGAATTTATAGCATGACTTTTGATGCTCCTTGGTTGGGGTCTGAGCAGATTATTTGTTGCGATTGCAAACATAATAAAATGGTGGTACGATAGTCCAGGGTTATGAGGATAAACATTAAGATCGACAACATTTATTCCATGGGACAAAACTAGGTCCAGAGTATGACTGTGGCAGTGAGTAGGTCCAGAGACATGTTGGACAAACCCCACTGAGTCGATGATGGCTCCGAAAGACTTTTGGAGTGGGTCTGTGGACTTTTCCATGTGAATATTAAAGTCACCAAAAATTAGAATATTATCTGCTATGACTACAAGGTCCGATAGGAATTCAGGGAACTCAGTGAGGATTGCTGTATATGGCCCAGGAGGCCTGTAAACAGTAGCTATAAAAAGTGATTGGCTAGGCTGCATAGATTTCATGACTAGAAGCTCAAAAGACGAAAACGTCTGTTTTTTTTTTGTAAATTGAAATGTGCTATCGTAAATGTTAGCAACACCTCCGCCTTTGCGGGGTGCACGGGGGATATGGTCACTAGTGTAACCAGGAGGTGAGGCCTCATTTAACACAGTAAATTCATCAGGCTTAAGCCATGTTTCAGTCAGGCCAATCACATCAAGATTATGGTCAGTGATTAGGTCATTGACTATAGCTGCCTTTGAAGTGAGGGATCTAACATTAAGTAGCCCTATTTTGAGATGTGAGGTATCACGATCTCTTTCAATAATGGCAGGAATGGAGGAGGTCTTTATTCTAGTGAGATTGCTAAGGCGAACACCGCCATGTTTAGTTTTGCCCAACCTAGGTCGAGGCACAGACACGGTCTCAATGGGGATAGCTGAGCTGACTACACTGACTGTGCTAGTGGCAGACTCCACTAAGCTGGCAGGCTTGTCTAACAGTCTGCTGCCTGGCCTGCACCCTATTTCATTGTGGAGCTAGGGGAGTTAGAGCCCTGTCTATGTTGGTAGATAAGATGTGAGCACCCCTCCAGCTTGGATGGAGTCCGTCACTCCTCAACAGGCCAGGCTTGGTCTTGGTCTGGGTGAGTCCCAGAAAGAGGGCCAATAGTCTACAAATTCTTGTGATAGAATTTAAAGCAGTGATGACTGCTTTAAGGAGTTGAGTGTAGAGGGAAGTGGTGTGGTGTGGGAGGTTGGCATCAAGTGCAAAAAGAGGGATATGTGCTCCCGTAGTTCAGAGATGGAAACTAGCGAGAGAGAGGATGAAGTATCTGCGGTGAGGACCGCAGAGTTTGGGCTTTGTCCCGAGGATGATTAGGATGATTCTGGTCCAATGGAGTGAGATTTATAGAGAGAATGGATCCTTGCATTTTGGCTGATCCATATGTGGTGTCAGGTCGGGTGGAGAAGTGGTTGGTGAAGGTAACTTGGAGTGCTCGTGATGATTTATTGTGTTTCGTCCGCCCAGAGTGAGAGGGCGCTCTGGAAAACGCAATTAGGGACAAAAATTGTGACTCGATTTGATCTTCAGGATAGGGTTCTGTTGAAATGAGTGATAATGAGGGTTACATTACGTGTTGAGGAGGATCAATTGAAATGGAAGATTCCCTATGTCTGCGACGCCCGCCATTTGATGAGATATAGATCCAGTGGAGAGGATGGGGAAGAGGAGAAGACAGTGTCTGTCATGCTGAGTTTTTGATACATTCTGATACAGTTTATGGGCATGTTGCAGCAGTGTTGTACGGTGGGGGGGTGCCTAGGTGTGAGAAGTGTGCCGGAGAGCATGAGACGAAGGAATGTGTGGTATCGATGGAGAAAGTTATGTGTGTTAGTTGTGGGTGCCCATGGGGCTGGAGATCAGAGGTGTCCTGTGAGAGAAAGGCAGATTGAAGTTGCCAGGGTAGAGGAGTACAGAAAGTGTTGTATGCCGAAACAGTGAATTGAGTCGTAGAGGAAGATGGGTACAGGTTGAGGGATACTGAGAGCATTCCTGTGAGTAGGCAGAGACCAAAAGAGAGAGTGATGGGAATAATTTGTGCTTCAGTAAGGTGGGCTTTTTGGCATTTTATAGCGGGGATTGTAAATTGTACTGCAGAAATGGATTGAAAGTCAAAGAAAATAGAGGTTGTGGTGGCAGAGAAGTACTTGGGATTACAATGATTTACATCTGCAGAACAGCTGCAGGGGTTGTTGAGTGGTAGTGTTATGTCCTCTCAGACTATTGGTCTGGAGTAAGACTGGATATGGTTAAATAGTGAAATGAGTTGGTGTTTTTTTTAGATAGGGCTAATAGTTGGTAGGGCAATTTTCCTTTCCCCCAATTTTGTATTACCACATCAAATAATGTAATTAATGTAGGTTGGCCGTGAATGGCCTCACACACCAGTACAGTAGATGGCAGTGTATGCGCCTAACAGTTGGATGCGATCCGCCAACCAAATCCCAAAGAAGAGTCCTCTATCTATCTCTATGGATCAAGCACACAGCGCGCAACTTTTGACGGGCTAGTGGTTTATCAAGGAAGCAACTCATCTAGTTGGAGACGTGGCTCTGCCCGGCTGCCATATTGAACACTAGCAACACACAGCTTAACTAGCAATTCAACTATATTTTCTTTCTAACGGCGCTTTAGAAACACTGGAACTCGACTGAGCAAACACCATCGGGGATTCAAGATCGTTTTCCTAAAGATAAACTAAAAATGGTGAGCATCGTGTCACATGTCAAGGCTTTATCTTCTTTTTCGCTTTAGCTTGATCATAACAACAAACATTAGCTTGCTAACGTTAGCCCCTTGGCACAATGAAATGAAAAGCAAATCAAACTTCACTTGCCAGACAACCACAAAGGTAACGTTAGCCAGTCAACTTTATTAGCTAAGTTAACTATATAACGTGAATACTACTATTATTTAGCAGCTAGTTAATGTAACTTAGCTACCTAATGTCGTTAACTAGCTACTACAAATGTCAGCTCGTTGTTAGTTCAGTTAGCTAACGCTAGCTGGATAACTAACGTTAGTTAAGTAAGTTTACTAGGTAGCTAGCTACAATTTAACAATCGTGATAGATCTTTGCATTGTACAGGTTAGCTGCTACTGTTGGCTGTCAACTGTACTAAGCTATTTTTATTGATAACGTTAAATACTTGGCCTTGCTAGGCGAGTTAACTAGCTAGCTAGTTATCAATAAATGTCAACCAATGGATCGTGGCAGTATGACATTGTTATTGATTTGCACTCGGTAATCTAGTAAATGAAGTCGCTTGGATCAATGCGTTATCATGCCTTGCTTTGGTCCTGGTATTCTGGGAGGGTAATTGACTGACATACTTTATTTTGTCACCTGTAGTCAATTGTAGCCAGCATATTCTGATCCCATCTTTATACATGTTTACACTGAGTTGCACTGGGGGTCAGAACACAATCATGGTTACATTATGACACCATGGAGCTGGCGTGAGATATGGGTTAGAAAACGTACCTCAATGCAGGGGTGGAATATGCCACTGTACAAATTGTACCTTTCCACACTGATACATAGAGAAAATTGAAATACTGCTATTTTTCCCAGAAAACTGTCCTTTCGTCCTCATGCCAGCTAGGAGCCAGAGCAGTGGCATTCTAAACCCATGTTTTCCGACCCATATCTCATGCCGGCTCCACGGTGTCTTAATGTAACCATGATTGGTTTCAGAAGCCAGTCAGTTCAGTGTAAACAAAAGTATTGGTAGCGTTGGAATCTGAGTAAATTGGCACATAACTACCTTGCTTGGGCGAACAGGCTTGTACCACTTATGGTAACCCTGTCTATCACTCTGTCATCATTAATGAAGATATCCCACTTGTGAACGTATGTTTGTGATTCTCTCTGTCCTCCCTGCAGGTGCTTTTGGCAGCGGCGGTGTGCACCAAGGCAGGCAAAGCAATAGTGTCACGGCAGTTTGTGGAGATGACCCGGACGCGCGTCGAGGGCCTTCTGGCCGCCTTCCCCAAGCTCATGGGCATGGGAAAGCAGCACACGTTTGTGGAGACGGAGAGCGTGCGCTACGTCTACCAGCCGTTGGAGAAGCTCTACATGGTGCTGGTCACCACCAAGAACAGCAACATCCTGGAAGATCTGGAGACGCTGCGGCTCTTCTCACGCGTGGTATGATACGATCCAATACATCTTTATTGGTCCATTATGCAGAGACAATGGAAATGTATCATTTTGTGGTCATAGTACTTAGGACCCACACACACACACACACACACACACACAACAGGCTGGGAGCAGCACAGGGGATAACCCAATGCTATAACAGCCCACTGCTGCTTCCGAGTTCAGAATTCATCCATCCCACCAATAACTTCAAATGGGATCAGATCCCACTATAAACGTATGACTGTTGGTTTGGTATTGAAGCGTTCAATTGTGTTTTTCTCTTTTCAGATCCCGGAGTACTGCCGTGTGCTGGAGGAAGGGGAGATCTCAGACCACTGTTTCGACCTGATATTCGCCTTCGACGAGATCGTGGCCCTGGGCTACAGGGAGAACGTCAACCTGGCCCAGATCCGCACCTTCACCGAGATGGACTCTCATGAGGAGAAGGTGTTCCGGGCCGTCAGAGAGGTGAGACACTTGTAGCTGAAGCGCTCATACCATCCAGAGGACGTTTATGTGTGTGGCTTATAGTAACCGTGATTTGAACGTTCCTCCTCATCTGCTCGGCCCCACAGACCCAGGAGCGGGAGGCCATGGCAGAGATGCGGCGAAAGGCCAAAGAGCTGCAGCAGATCAGGCGAGATGCCGAGCGCTCTGGGAAGAAGGTGCCGGCCTTCGGCGGGTTTGGCAGCACTGGGATGAGCAGCATGTCCTCGGGGTCAATCATCACAGACACAATCGAATCCGAGAAACCCAAGATGGCTCCCGTCCCAGTCAGGTACGCAAATGATGGAATTTAGGTGTTGAATTTGATTGTGTATAATTGTGATTGGCAGATAGGCCCCAGAGTTTTTCCTGATAACGTGACCAGGGTTGGAAATTAACTTTTTGGTCCAACAGCCACTGGCAGGTAGATGAGAATCTTCTAGCCACTCAGTTTCTTTTTTTACCAGCCCAAATATTTTTGGGACATAATTACACCAAAAATCACATGACAGACGAGTATGCTTTATAATGTTTCTAAAACAAGAAATGTATTACTAGAAAGAAATAATGTGGTATATTGCTCCATTCAATTTCATTTTTGTGACCCAAGTCTTTTATCTAATATATCTTACATTTACATTTACATTTAAGTCATTTAGCAGACGCTCTTATCCAGAGCGACTTACAAATTGGTGCATTCACCTTATGTCATCCAGTGGAACAGCCACTTTACAATAGTGCATCTAAATCTTTTAAGGGGGGGGGGGGTGAGAAGGATTACTTTATCCTATCCTAGGTATTCCTTAAAGAGGTGGGGTTTCAGGTGTCTCCGGAAGGTGGTGATTGACTCCGCTGTCCTGGCGTCGTGAGGGAGTGTGTTCCACCATTGGGGAGCCAGAGCAGCGAACAGTTTTGACTGGGCTGAGCGGGAACTGTACTTCCTCAGTGGTAGGGAGGCGAGCAGGCCAGAGGTGGATGAACGCAGTGCCCTTGTTTGGGTGTAGGGCCTGATCAGAGCCTGGAGGTACTGAGGTGCCGTTCCCCTCACAGCTCCGTAGGCAAGCACCATGGTCTTGTAGCGGATGCGAGCTTCAACTGGAAGCCAGTGGAGAGAGCGGAGGAGCGGGGTGACGTGAGATAACTTGGGAAGGTTGAACACCAGACGGGCTGCGGCGTTCTGGATGAGTTGTAGGGGTTTAATGGCACAGGCAGGGAGCCCAGCCAACAGCGAGTTGCAGTAATCCAGACGGGAGATGACAAGTGCCTGGATTAGGACCTGCGCCGCTTCCTGTGTGAGGCAGGGTCGTACTCTGCGGATGTTGTAGAGCATGAACCTACAGGAACGGGCCACCGCCTTGATGTTAGTTGAGAACGACAGGGTGTTGTCCAGGATCACGCCAAGGTTCTTAGCGCTCTGGGAGGAGGACACAATGGAGTTGTCAACCGTGATGGCGAGATCATGGAACGGGCAGTCCTTCCCGGGAGGAAGAGCAGCTCCGTCTTGCCGAGGTTCAGCTTGAGGTGGTGATCCGTCATCCACACTGATATGTCTGTCAGACATGAAGAGATGCGATTCGCCGCCTGGTCATCAGAAGGGGAAAGGAGAAGATTAATTGTGTGTCGTCTGCATAGCAATGATAGGAGAGACCATGTGAGGTTATGACAGAGCCAAGTGACTTGGTGTATAGCGAGAATAGGAGAGGACCTAGAACAGAGCCCTGGGGACACCAGTGGTGAGAGCGCGTGGTGAGGAGACAGATTCTCGCCACGCCACCTGGTAGGAGCGACCTGTCAGGTAGGACGCAATCCAAGCGTGGGCCGCGCCGGAGATGCCCAACTCGGAGAGGGTGGAGAGGAGGATCTGATGGTTCACAGTATCGAAGGCAGCCGATAGGTCTAGAAGGATGAGAGCAGAGGAGAGAGAGTTAGCTTTAGCAGTGCGGAGCGCCTCCGTGATACAGAGAAGAGCAGTCTCAGTTGAATGACTAGTCTTGAAACCTGACTGATTTGGATCAAGAAGGTAATTCTGAGAGAGATAGCGGGAGAGCTGGCCTTCAAATCTTCAAATCAATCCTTTAGTTAGAATAGTAAAACAAATAAACAGTTCTACAATTAAACATTTTAAGAATCAACAAAGTGCCTGCCCTGTCCAAAATGCTAAGTGATACGACTTATTTATTATTATTAGTTCAGGCCTCTAACACTGATATTTATGAGAACATATATAAATTGAGGAGCACAATTAAATTATGAGTGACTAAAAGTTTTATGAAAATAATTTGAGTGTTCCATGCTCAAACACAATCTAACCTGAAATATTTTATTCATTCAGTGAGACAAATATTCAGCTGCCCCTTTAAGGGGTGAGCCGTTACTATGGCAACAGCACTGTTTTTCAGAGATGATTGAGAATCTCTGCACTAGCAGCAGACAGTTGCAGCAAACTCAAACTAATATTGAAAACGACCTAGCATGTGAACAAAACTATGTAACTAGACAAGAAACATGAGGATAGTGTCACACATGAGTAGCCTTTCGTGAATTCGACCGTCTACATTTTGGCTTTGGATTGAAAAAAAAACTGTTACCAAATGCTGTGTGTAACCATCCGTCAACGTGGCTGGTGAAAGACGTTCTTGCCCACCAATGCCCTTCTACCCGCATTTGGCGGGTGTTAATTTCCCACCCTGAACGTGACCTGACCAGGAAAAACTCTGGGCCACAGATAGAGGCTGGTACTGACGATCATGTGTCTCCCACAGGCCAACCGGATCCAGCAAAGCCCTCAAGCTGGGCGCCAGGGGGAAAGAGGTGGACAACTTTGTGGACAAGCTCAGGGGGGAGGGGGAAACCATCATGTCCAACACAGGGAAAATGCCTTCGCTTGCATCCAATGTCCTACCGCCACCAGTTAATGTGGAGAGGTATTTTATTCCTGTTCTTCAAATGTTACTTTTTGATAGTAAGCCAAGGTTTTGCATCGGTCTTTATCTTGCAATCAATGTCTGCTTTACTATTGACATAATTCCCGTGTGTGACGATTAAACCTCAATCTTAACATTGATGACACCTGTGTATGTATGTTTTCCTCAGTGTCCACATGAGAGTTGAGGAGAAGATCAGTCTGACCTGTGGACGTGACGGAGGTCTACAGAACATGGAGCTCCTGGGCATGATCACGCTGAGAGTCACCGACGACAAGGTTGGCCGCATCCGCCTGATGGTCAACAACTACGACAAGAAGGGAGTACAACTGCAGGTGAGTTGTTCCAATCCAGACTGACCCATGACCTTTTGTAAAGGCTCATGGGTGGTGTTCATTAGGGCACAACGTTGTGAAAATTCCAGTGTTCTTATTTGACTAGCAACTCCAGCACCATTCCATTTCAAAATGTTTCTCCCTGTGTGCTCCTACTGAACACGGCCCTATGTATTAGATTTATGTAACAATTCATCCCATATCAGATATATTAATGTATGTCCACTGTTGAAATTGATTGCATCTCCCCTGGTATTTAGACACATCCCAATGTGGATAAGAAGCTCTTCACTTCAGACTCTGTGATTGGTCTGAAGAACCCCGAGAAGTCTTTCCCCCTCAACAATGATGTGGGGGTGCTGAAGTGGAGACTCCAAAGCACAGATGAGGCCCTCATACCTCTAACCAGTGAGTCTCATTCAACCTGTCATCCTGCTGGCACCATCTGTAATCTGCAGTTATTGTGGTATGATTTATTTTATGTTAACTGTAGTACATTTTTAAATGTCATCGCACCTTTGTTTTGTCTGTAGTAAACTGCTGGCCTTCAGAGAGTGCTACTGGCTGCGACGTGAACATTGAATATGAACTGCAGGAGGAGAGCCTTGAACTCAACGATGTAGTTATTGCTATCCCTATACCGTGAGTGCATGGGTGATAAAATGTTAGTTGTATTTTATTGTATTGTTGTGACTGTATAACAACCTTGCTGGGTTCTCTATTGTCTGGTTTCCCAGAGACAGATTTAAGTTAGCCCTGGACTAAGAAGCATGTGCAATGGAGTTCCTCCATTGGTGTTTTTAGTCTAAGACTATGCTTCATTTGTGTCCGGTAAACCAATCAATCAAATGTATTTATAAAGGCCAATTTACGTCAGCCGGTGTCACAAAGTGCTGTACAGAAACCCAGACTAAAACCCTACCCGGCAAGCAATGCAGATGTAGAAGCACGGTGGCTAGGAAAAACTCCCTAGAAAGGCCAGAACCTTGGAAGAAACCTAGAGAGGAGCCAAGGCTCTGAGGGGTGGCCAGTCGTCTTCTAGCTGTTCCCGGGTGGAGATTATAACAGAACATGGCTATGATGTTCATAGATGACCAGCGGGTTCAGATAATAATAATCAGTGGTTGTAGAGGGGGCAACAGGTCAGCACCTCAGGAGTAAATGTCAGTTGGCTTTTCATAGCCGATCATTGAGAGTTAGAGAGCCTGAAGTTGATGGATGAGTTGTTTACAGTATATGGGTGTATATCCTGGTGTAGGTCTGGAGTTGGGGCACCTGTGGTAGGAGATGTGGATGGAGAGTATAAGCACGACAGCAGACGGAACGTTCTAGAGTGGAGCCTACCCGTCATAGATGCCAAAAACAAAAGCGGCAGCCTGGAGTTCAGTATCGCCGGGCAACCCAACGACTTTTTCCCTGTCAACGTGTCCTTCGTATCCATACGCAATTACTGCGACATACAGGCAAGTTGCCCTTCTTACGTTAATGCTTACCAACTATGCACATTTAGGCCTACAGTCAAAGATGGAACACAATGCTCTTGCTGACATTGCTATCCCTGCATTTCACTCATCACATGACCTTTTTCTCCTATTCCCTCAGGTTGCCAAAGTGACTCACGTAGAAGGAGACGCACCAGTAAAATTCTCTTTAGAAACTTCGTTCCTTGTCGACAAATACGAGATCCTGTAAAAAAAACAAAAATCTACCTTCAAGCTCCGGAGAAGACAAAATAAATACTCGCCCGCCTGTGTAACATTTGAGACGACACATCAACTGGACTCAACTCTTCAAAAGCCCCTCTGGGGGCGGAGTGCGGTATTGGTGTATTTATGTTTGTATGAGAGAGAAAAATCTACTGTGTGTGTGTTATATATATATATATATAGAAAACAAAATGTAACAGGCAGCGAAACATGTTGTTGTCTGCCGAGGAGAGGCGGGAAGTCAAACCATGACTAAAATGGCAGCAGAGGAAGGAGATGGGTGGTGCTCTTGATTATGTGGTGGGGGGGACAGTACAAGCTACAAACAAGCATCAGTGATGTGTTCGTTAGGACGCACAACAGGGAGAGAGAATATCCCACCGTTTTGCAACAAAAACGTATCCTTTCTCATTTGCGGAAAACTAAAGTGAGCCTTTTCTAATTCTACAAGTCCAAGGTAGTCCCTCCCTGATTCAGTCAGTTTCCTTCTGTTTGGTGCCTAATGAACATGACCCTGGTGGCTGAGGAGCTGGTCAGTATTCAGCTGGTTCATCGCCCTACTTTTGAGGTTGAGAAATTAGTCATCCCCAACCCCAAAGAATCATGCATCCTCTACCAGAGCCATTTAGTCTTTTATACATTGAACATTAAACATTGGACCAGCTTTAAGAAAGCAGGACTAGTCATGTGGTCTTTCATGTTTCTAATCATATCTACATGTTCACCAGAAACCAATTTTAATGCCGCCTGTTTACCCACTAAAGGCAGGTTGTTGGTTTTTTTTTCATTGGATTGGTTGATCTCACAATATGTAGCTTCAGGTGTTGGCTGTGGTATTAAGAAACTTAAGATTGAAAAGAGTAAGCATCCAATATGGCTGTGTAGACCTGTCCAGCTAGTCCTCTAGCAGTTGACATTAACCTGTTCTCTCATTGTGTTTTAACTTGTCCCTTTTGTGTTCTGTAGACATACCTAGAAATGCAGTAAACATCAGCACTGTAAATGGTTTTTGGCATTTTCTCCCCCCTTTCAAAATTCTACTCATCTCAAGGACGAACTGTTCATCTCTTCCCAACACAGGCATAGTTATTGAAAACCAGACAAAGACAACCCATGAAAAGAACAGCCAATTCACAAGGCTAACCACTGCATTTGTGGCTATAGGAGTTCTTGAAAAGTAACCAATTGAAAGCTCAATACTATTTACAAACTTATGTTGTTGAAAAGGGAGATCCGATCAGTATACTGTGGTCCATATCAGTTCTGTCTTCTGCCTTCAGTCATCAAACCAACATCAATAGAAGGAATACTTTGGTCCTATTGCAAGAATGATTCTGCTGCCAGTGACACCACCTCCCTCTCATGACTCCAGTCAGTCATCTACTCCCACGATGAGCGAATGGTCTCTTATAAAGTCCGCTTCATCATAAGAACAACATGTAGGGGTTTCATTTTTATTTTTGTTTTGTTTGTATTCCTGGAATTTCAATGTGGTTGGTTGGATAATGGGTTTTGAAGATGGCTAGATGGGACATTTAACTGTAAAGAAAGAGGGAATCATAACATTCCACTATTTGATGAAAAAGATCTTTAATTGATTAAAGTTTATTCAATTTTGTGGTCATTGTTTTATTTTTGTATATTTTTTGGGGGGGTAGTTTCAATGTTCATTAATACATTTCAATTACGTTATAGACAGGTAGGTTGACGTGCGCAACTATGGGGCAAAGCAGACAGGGTTGGCTTCGGGTGCATTCGTAAATTCAGAGTGTTTCACTCTTGAGTGTTAAAGCGCACACTGGCTGGGGAGTAGGGTTTATCTGAGCGTTCTGACCTCCCAATGGCATTTAAACACCCAAGCTAATTGGCTAAAGTTAGCTAGCTAGTTCCAGACGAACGAGAGAACCATTGTACTTGGCCTAGCAGAGCTGGTTATGCTGTTTTCATGTTATCCAGAGAGTTGGTGACTGTAACTGTGCTCCTGGCAACAATTGAAGTTTTTTTGCAGATGTTTACTGACGCCAGCCATATTTGATGGGTGTTGAGCGTTTGTAAATTCATAAATTATTCTGCACACTCAGACGAGAGCGATCTGAAATCGGCGTAGATAGCCAGGGTGACTTTACGAACGCGCCCTTAGATTTATGTAAACTATATTAAATATACAGTTGAACAATGAGCACTTGTCTCAAATACATCATTAGAAGGCATAGATAGAAGGCATAAGACATTGACATGGGGCTCTGGATAGGTAGGGTGCTAGGTGGTCGCCCATCCGCCCGGCCCGTAGGGGACTTGCTGTGGAAGTCGAAGGGTCACCAGCTACACAAGGAGACCTCCATCAAGGAGGGGATTACCCAGAGTCCGAGCCGGGGCCGACCGGACACGGGGGCCATGGAGGTTGGAATGGGGACTTTTAATTTAACCTTTATTTAACTAGGCAAGTCAGTTAAGAACAAATTCTTATTTACAATGACGGCCTACCCCGGCCAAATCCGGACGACGCTGGGCCAATTGTGTGCTGCCCTATGGGACTCCCAATCACAGCTGGATGCGATGCAGCCTGGATTCGAACCAGGTACTCCAGTGACACCTCTTGCATTGAGATGCAGTATCTTATACAGCTGTGCCACTCGGGAGCCGAGCCCGACTTAGTCTCTGGTGCTTAAGTGTGGGTGCCCCGGTTCGCCTGGTGGGCAAGGTTATGGAAATGGCTGATTCCCGGCAGGGACGCGGTGATGGGTGATGCCCAGTGAGAGGGGTGTTGAGAGCAGGTGTGGAGGCCTGGGGGTCTGTAGTTCCAGGGAGTAAGCTATACACTCAGGCCCAGGGAGAGGGTGGGCAGGGAGTGTAGGCCTAGAAGCCTGGAGTCAGAGGTCACCAGGTCAATGGGGCCCTGCTTGGAGGTCAGGAAGGCCCAAGTGAATAGGTGTGTTTGACACTGTCCTTCAGGGGAACAGAACAGGAAATTAATGTAAAATTGTGTGAGATGAAAATGGACAAACAAAAGGGTGTGCCATGTATAAGGCTAGTCAGTGGATATTCTGAACCCTGTTTGAGGTCAGTAGATCACATGACCAGGGAACTATTGAAATTAAAAATGTTAAAAAATGAATGTAAACCCGTGTGAGATGAAAATGGACAAACTAAAGAGTATGCAATATAGAAGGGTAGTCAGTGGACATTCTGAACCTTGTTTGAGTCCAGTTGGCCACATGACCAAGGAGCTATTGCCATTTTAAAGTTGACAAAATTCATGTAAAATCGTGTGAGATGAAAATGGACAAACTACAGGGTGTGCAATGTGTAGGCCCCCTGAGTGTACATTCTGAACCTGGTTTGAGTCCAGTAGGTCATGTGACCAAGGAGCTATTGACATTTGAAAGTTCGAACAATTAATGTAAAAATCATGTGAGATGAAAAAGGACAAACAAAAGTTTGTGCTACATATAAGGCTACTCAGTGGATATTCTGACAGCAGTTTGAGGGTTGTAGGTCACATGACCAAGGAGCTATTGAAATTAGAAACATAAAAACGTTGAAAATTGATGTAAAATCATGTGAGATGAAAATGGACAAACAAAAGGTTTGCCACATATAAGGCTACTCAGTGGGTATTCTGAAAGTAGTTTGAGGGTTGTAGGTCATCAGACTAAGGAGCTATTGAAATGTTAAAGATCTGATGAGATGCAAATGGACAAACAATAGTGTGTCCAATGTGTAGGCCCACTGAGTGTACATTATGAACCTTGTTTGAGGTGTGTGGGTCACATTACCAAGGCGCTAATTGAATTTCCAAAATGTAAATCAATTATTTAAAATAGTGTGAGATGTAAACCAACCAAAATAAAAGTGTGTGCAATGTGTGTCGATGCCATCGGATTAACTCGAACCAGTTTTTGAAAGTAAGTTTTAGGAGTAATGGTTAAAGAGCTATTGCAATTTGAAAAATGTGATTTGTCACTATGTTGACGGCCCCTAACTACTGTTGGTGGACGTAAGGAAATCTACAGGCGAATATCCAACTTGAATCTGTTTTTACCTCGGTCCAATGTTTTGGATGCAATCATCAGCAAAACGAACAGTAGCGCATACAATATCGCACAACAGGTTGAAGTCAAGAGGGGTTTCTTTGCCATCATGCCATCAATGGGTTCCCAAATACGAACGGAGCAATAGAAGGCACCCACAAACCCATACAATCACCATCTTAAAACGATTTATATGTAAACAGCAAAGGCATGTGATGCCCAAAAGACGCTGCTGAATAAGGTGGCTAGGTGGAATGCACAACAGTATTGTTGGCCTATACGCCTACAGGTGGGAGCGGTTGAGGATGGATGGCTTATTGGTGAGTGTTGCCTACTCAAGTATATTTGCCATGCTAAAGCAACTTGAGTTGTCCTAATGGTCCTCTCTTTGTAGATGTTTTTTTTTTTTTACTGGTCAAGCCATAACTGAGCGAGCCAAATAAAACCTTTTGGTTGTACTCAATCTCTGACACAAGCCCATTCTATTTCAGTCTGAACTAAATCTATGAGCTTTTATAGGTTGCGCCTTTGTGTTTCATGGTATGGCGTTGTATATTCCCCACAGGCTTTAAATGGATGGTTTTGACCATATATGGTTCATTAGGGGCGTGTCTACATGCAAACAGCCAAGGTCGTGCACTAGCACTGAGGCTGAGAACAATTGGTATTTATCAATGGTTACCTCCTACTGGTGTGCTTATGACGCTTGTTTGATAAGTCACACATTTTCTATGGGTATGACCATTCTAAATTCCGTTTAAGTAGTATTTTAGAATAGTTTCTACTCAATGTTGATATGAAGCCCCAGGAGTTCTCTTACAAAAAGCTCTTACTTTAAAATAGCATCATTTTCACAACATCAGTGTGGAAATATCTTTAAACTGGAATATCACAGTTCTTACTGAACTGCACCTTTACAGAAATAACTAATCCGGAGGACAGGTCCACTCGGTGTTAAATGTGTAGGCCTATATGAGACTCAGAATTGCAGAAGAGCAGTTTGTTTTGATAAAGACCAAGTAAACAGAACAGGCAGCTGAGTCTGGACAGTCTGTTTCCTCTCACTCCATATCCTTCCTCTTACATAACCCTGAACTGGGATCAGTTTGCATTCCTTAGGAGGACTCCTCAGTCCTCTCTGGCATTAGTTTTCAGATCTTACAGTGTGGAGTATGGACTGGACGCTACTTATCCTTCTGGTTGTTCCGACCGTGGTCCATGGGAACCCGACAGTGACTGTCAGAACTGGGTCAGGACCAACAGTGGGGTCTGATCAACACCCAAACAGTGTTCCTCTGAGCGAGGACACACAGACAACTACAGAGGTGAGTGAGCTACAAACCCCTAGAATCCACTACTCAGAGGAGGCACATCAGCATAGGCCTACATAACATGCAGAATGAGTCTCCAGTTTGTTTTGCATGAAAATACTGCTTTGACTTAACCTTGTCCAGCTTCTTGTTGTGATACTTATTAGATACTATGTCACAACCAAGTTGTGCTTTCCTTTCTTCCAGATTATATCAAATTCAGTCAACAAAATTCTAACGTCAACCACACAACCATCTGCTAAATAAATGAAGGAACAATGACATCCTGGTGAAACGGTTATTAAAAATACAATATTTTTTATTTTTGTTTAAAAAAAAAATCTTCACATTTTTAAACAGCCCATCTATATTTTTTCAACTGGGCTATACATTTGAGTCCCCCCCCCCCTCTCGCTGAAACCTTCACTCTTGCGCAGACATTTAGAAACAAAACATGCCAATTTGAAAAATAAATCGAAGGAGTTTTTTGAGCGAGAATTAAGACAACTTTCGGGTATTAAGACATGTATAAAAGCAACAGATACCATTAACAAGAAAGAAGGAGCTAGGGGCGTCTTATATGGTGAGCTACCGAGTGGCTAGGACAGGCAAGACCCATACTATTGTGGAGGTCTTCATTCTTCTTGCTGCTGCGGATATGGCTGGGACAATGCTGGGGGAAAGGCCAAGAAAAACTATAAAGACAATGCCTTCATCAAACAACACTGTTTCATGACGCATCAGTGACATGGCAGGAGATGTTTTGAAACAATTACCGCTTCACATAAAAGCCAGTGAATTCTATGCGTTACAGCTGGATGAGTCAACCGACGTGGCGGGCCTGGCACAGCTCCTGGTATATGTCCATTACGTTTATGGGGGTTCAATTAAGGAAAACATCCTCTTCTGGAAACCAGGAGACAATATTTTTTAAGTACTGGACAGCTTTGTGACATCAAATGGACTTTGGTGGTCAAGATGTGTTGGTATCTGTACTGATGGTGCAAAAGCCACAACAGGGAGACATAGTAGAGTGGTAACGTGCGTGCAAGCAGTTGCTCTCAACGGCAGTTGGGTACACTGCAGCATCCACCGAGGGGGTCTGGCTGCCAAAGGAATGCCTGACAGCTTGAAAGACGTTCTGGACACTACAGTGAAAACGGTTAACTTTTAAAGCAAGGCCCCTGAACTCGTGTATTTTCTGCACTATGCAATGATATGTGCAGCGACCTTGTAACGCTTTTACAACATACAGAAGTGCGCTGGTTATCAAGGGGCAAAGAATTAACGTTGTTTTTAAATTGAGAGATGAGCTTATAGTTTTCTTTACTGACCATAATTTTCACTTGTCTGACAGCTTGCATGATAGCGAGTTTCTCACAGGACTGGCCTATCTGGGTGATGTTTTTCTCACCTGAATGATCTGAATCTAGGATTACAGGGAATCTCCACAACTATATTCAATGTGGGGAACAAAATTGAGGCTATGATTATAAAATTGGAGGTCTTCTCTGTCTGCATTAACAAGGACAACACATGTCTTTCCATTATTTTGTGTGCAAATTAACTCAAGCTTACAATGTCAAATGTGATACAGCGAAGCACCTGAGTATGTTGGGTGCGCAATTACGGAGATACTTTCCCCGAAACGGATGACACAAACAACTGGATTCGTTATGCCTTTCATGCCCTGCCTTCAGTCCACTTACCGATATCTGAACAAGAGATCCTCATCAAAATTGCAACAAGCGGTTCTGGTTTTGTTAAAATGTCATTTCAATCAGAAGCCACTGCCAGATTTCTGGATTGGGCTGCACACAGAGTATCCTGCCTTGGCAAATCTCGCTGTTAAGACACTGATGCTCTTTGCAACCACGTACCTATGTGAGAGTGGATTCTCGGCCCTCACTAGCATGAGAACTAAATACAGGCACAGACTGTGTGTGGAAAATGATTTAAGATTGAGACTCTCCAATACAACCCAACATTGCAGAGTTATGTGCACCCTTCTCATTAACCTGTGAGTTATTCACCATTTTCAATGAACAAATAAAGTTTTATTTAAGACAGCAGAATTATTGACTATTTGTGCCCTAGTCCTATAAGCCCACTCTCACTTCCCACGTGCCGGGTTGTGACAACTCCTCACACTCCTTCTCATGTTTAATACATGTATCGTATAGTGTGTGCGTGTGGCAGGCTTGCAATGATGGCAAAAAAAAAAAAATTTGAGAGTGCCCTGACCCTGGTGCTAGAGGGGGTACGCAGCTGGAGGTTGAATGTTTGAAGGTGTACGGGACTTTAAAAACTTTGGGAACCACTGAATTAGATAAATCTTATTTAATCATCTTCATTTATAACAACAACATGCTGTACATAGTACAAAACCAGTTAATATACATGCCCAAGTTGAAGTCCAAACTTTGAGCTCGCCTCAAGTCTTCATAATAACTGCTAGGCTGTGGGGACAAGGCTGTTTGCTGGAGAGCCGAGGCCAAATGAAAATAGATACTTTAGGACGAGAGACGGAAAACGAGGGTGAATCAAGGAAATCACTTGGTCATCTGTCTGACCATTTGTAGCATTTTGAACGCACATACGATATAATACACCCACCTTGGTAAGGCAGGGCCCAGTATGTTTACAGCAGGTTGAGCGCTGTTTGTGTTTGTCGAGCATTCCATTGCAGTACTGCAATGTGTTTACAATTCAGTGATTGTGTGTGTGTGTGTGTGTGTGTGTGTGGGGGTGGTCCACGCTCAGTTCTTCCACTTCCCCTTCTTGGCAGGCAGCTGTCCTGTTGACTCCAGGTATTTGTTGATGAGCTCCTCCTGAGTGCCAGGCAGACAGGGCTGGTATCTGCTGTACTCCATGGTGTACTCTCCTTTCCCCTGGACACAACACACACCCCCACATCAGTTCTCCAGAAAGGATCATAGTTCATTTCTTTGGACTAAAGTAAGTAGTCTAACAAAAACATTGGAAATACAAACTCAATATCATTGAAAATATATGGCTTCGTGTCCTTTATTTTTATGACGTCTTGACATCCGACTAGAGCAGCCAGTGCCTTACCTCTGTACAGGACCGGAGCTCTGTGGCGTAACCAAACATGTCATTCAGTGGAATCTGGGAAGAGGAAATGGAGATTAACCATCAAATACACAGTGACTGGACAGACGTTTAACCTATCCTGTCTTTCCAGAAATAAAAAGGGAATAGGAAGTATGAGTAGGACAGAGCTGCACTCACATCAGCATACAAAGTAAAGTAGCCCTCCGCCCCATCCTGCCCACTGATGACGCCATGGCGACGGTTGACCCCAGCGATGACAGTCCCTTGGAACTCATCGGGCGCCACAATTTCTACTGACATGATTGGCTCCAGCACGGCAACGTTGGCCTTCTCCATGGCTACCGAGAGAGGAGACATTCAGTAGGTCTGTCAAAAAGCTGAGAAGCGTGGAAAAAGTATAGAGGGAGAACAAGGGTGCATTCTGGTTGGTTGACACCCACCTTGTTTAAGAGCACCCTCCCCTGCACGGATGAAGGAGATCTCATTCGAGTCCACCATGTGATGCGCTCCGTCTTCCAATAGGAACTTGATACCTGAGATCTTGTGACCAGTCAGAGGGCCTTTCTCACAGGCCTCTCTGAATCCCTGCAGGACAGAGTGATGAGTGAGGAGATGGAGAATGACTGACAGCGCTGGGCAAACTATGGCGGCAGCGTAGCCGATCCATGGGAGGTTTGAGTTTTAAAAAAGTAAAAATTTAGAAAGGATAATGGACCGACATATTTTCAACTGTGTGCAATTTTTGTAGGCCACATTGATTTTGACAAACTAATATGTGCAGCCCTCAATTTCGAAATACCAATGTGGCCCTTGAGCCAAAAATATTGCCCACCCTTGGGGTATGAGATAAGAGTTCTACTATAATTTCTACCTGAATAAAGCAACAGGATTTAAAAATATATATATATCTTTTTTTTAATGGGAATTACACTTACTCAAGGGCCTAGGTGATTTTCAGAATACAGCCAGACATGCTTACCTTCTCAACAGCCGGCACAAACTGTTTGGGGATGTTAGTTCCAACAGTCTGGTCTTCAAACTCCACTTTTGTGTAGTTCTCTTGGTCCAGAGGTTCCAGAACTCCTATCACTTTACCGTACTGCCCAGAACCACCAGACTGCTTCTTATGGGTAAAGTCAAACCTGCAGAAACAAGCATCTCGTCAAAATCAGTCATTCATTCAGAGGATTTTCATTAAAGCATTGCTAGGTAAATAACTGCTATAGTTGCCCAAACAATCAATACTTACAAACAAAGTAGTTGTATGGTCATTTGCCATGCTTTTATGTTACAGTAGAGGGGGGAAATGTGTGGCCTGTCTCTTTAAAAAGGGGCGGTCCTAACTGAATTCCTGGCTTGGGAGGAAGCAGGAAGTTTCTACCCCTGCGTGTGGCTGCTCTTCCAGCGGTCTGAGTGTCTGCCAGCAACAGCCTCTCAACAGGCAGGGAGTCTCGGACTTTCCAGGCACAGGCAAGAACAGTTTCCTCCCTCTTCCTCCGACACTTTCTACCCTCCCCTTACTCACTATGTTTCTCTATATTCTCCCCCTCGGTCGTCTCCTTATCTAGAACTAGGGCAGGACCAGACATCCTGCACCCACAGAGGTCAAAGTCCCATCAGAGCAGACAGACACTCTCCCAACCCTCCTTGCCCTCTCTCATTCCTCCTGTTCGCTCTCATTCCCCTCTCTTCTCTCCGGTGTGGATTAGGTGAGGGAGGTGGTGGAGGAAGTGATGATGACTGGCGTGCTGAACCCAAGTCACTACCCTGCCCGCCGGGCAGCCACGGTGGTCCAACACTACCTGAACACCCGCTACGGCTCACCCTACAGGTGGATATTTCTCAGCAAAGTACACAGCGGCAGCGCAGAGGTAAGAGTGGAGATGGGAAGATCAGCATACCTTGGGGAGTGTGTATGTGTGTGTGGGGGGGGGGGGTTAATATTAAAGCTAGGAAGGATCCTTGAAGAGGATGGATATGGGAGGTCAGTGTGGATAAAAAGTCAGTTATCAACAGCCGGCACATTAACAGACTTGGGTATATCATATCTATGTGCCTTAAGGTTTCCTATTGAGTATACGGCTTATTTTGACGACTGTTTTAATTAAGTGGTTCACCTCTCTCTCTCTCTCAGGATGTGGCAGAGATGAGGAAGTATCAACTGGAGCTTACCATGCAGGAAATTATCAGTAACGTAAGATCCGACACACATTCTCTGAGTGACTCACTATTGCACAGACAACAGCAGTTTGAATAAATACATGGCTACACTGCCACGGTGATAAATACACCTGTGTTAGACAACCTATATTCCCCTCTCCTGCATCTTCCCCTCTTCTCCTAAAATACTGCAACACCATTGCTTTCCCAAACACTCCTTTCCTATTCTCCATGTTCTCCTCCCCACCACAACCCCTCACCCTTTCCTCTCCCTATAAAAGGTTTCGGGGCAGTGCTCTGCAGAGCTCTTCTTTCCAGGGGGAGAGGGGCAGAGTGCTCCCCAGGTCCAGGCCTCCTGTGAGGGACTGCTTCAAAGCAACACCACGGCTCAGGAAGAGGCCTTCTACCAGCAACACAGAGCCAGCAATAACATGGTGTCAGGAAACGATATACCAGGTAGATATAGAGAGACAAATACACACAACTTCGTCAGCCTTAGCATAATGTCCAAACATGACAACCACTCAAATGACCATTTTTGTTCAGACTGTGGTCCATTTGTGGTCTTTCGGACCGTTATGTGTTTGTGGTCTCTTTGACAGACAGCTACGGTCACATGGAGCCCAACATGAAGCCCTTCTGGCACCTTGGGGGTGTGGCCTCCAGTTTCATCATGCTGAGGGAGTCCAATGAGAGCACGCTTTACAACATGGCCCAGGTGGCAAACTTCACACAGCTGGTGAGCAGCCAAGAGAGAGGTCGAGTTCCCGCCCGACTAGATATGCAGGCATTGCATTGCATCAACCAATGGTTACGTTCCACTCCATCGACTGTGCAGTCAGCATCAGATTGCTATACCATGTGGTTAGCTGATGTGTTAAAATACCTATCCAGGCCTGGTATGCGTCTGCAATGTAGTCGGACAGTAACTCGACTAGTACCTCAGTGTAACCATGGAGACATCTGCCCAATTCCAAATTGACCCATAACTCCCGACCCACACACTTTCTGTCCATCCTTCTCACACTTGGTTCTGTCCGTCCCTTAACAGGAGACCGAGAAGGACCAGCTGAGGGTTAACTACCATGTCCTGCTGCATGAAATGATTTCCCAGGTAACTAAAACATTCTGCAACCCGTCTTAACAGAACATCGGACGTCATGTTTATTATTATATGGGAACATTCTTGCGTGTGTGCAGGAGATCATCCACTGGAAGCTGCTAGTCACCTGGTCCCCAGAACAGGGAGTTCAAGTCCTGCAGACTGAGCTGCAGCCAAAGTGCCACAACTGCGAGGCTCCTCCAAACACCACCAACTGAGATACACGGCAAAAATACTCCTTAGCCTTACTCAAAGTGCTGCAAAGAAAAGTATAGCACATCTTTCTTAGGACTTGAACGAAGGGTAAAAAGCCACTTTCTACCTGCTTTGAAAAGCTGAGCTTTACACATCACACTCGTCTTAGCTTTAGTAATAATGTTTGCCTTCGCCACTACTGCGTCAGAGAGGATAGGGCACACGCCAATGGCCTTACTGCAGCTATGTGAATGCACTGCTTTTACGGCGTCGGCTTGTAAGACGCTTGGTAAGATATAACACGTTTGTAAAAGCGTTTTCTGTTAATATACTCTATTGATGAAGTAAAGGGGTCTAATAAATCCAGGGTCGGCCCTCCGGCGCCCCTGATTGGCTACTACACCGCCCTCCGGCGCCCCTGATTGGCTACTACAACGCCCTCCGGCACCCCGGCCATCAGTTCATAGCGTTGACGCAGTTCTCACCCCCACTCCATTCCCACTTCTCCCGAAGTTCACTCCCACTATCCTTGGTAGCTATGGTGATGTGTGTGTTTATATGGGATTATCCAATTGTGAAACATTAATAAAAAATAATCTGCCAAATAAATTGTCTTTTTTTAAGTTTGTGTGTGACGAAGACGATTAGTGATTAATTAAGGCAGTAGCCTAAACTAGCCTGTTAATGTTAGCTAGCTACTACTAGTGGATATCATTTTAGCGAAAAGTAATCTATAGAGATTTGAAACAATTTGCTACCATGTCTAAAAGACAAACTATCAGGTAGCAAATATAAATATATATATATATTTTAAAGTGGCACTAAACCAAAGAAATTCGCTGGTGAAATTTATCAGTGTGGAGAATGACAAACACACGAGGACAGGCCATTCATTAGCCGAGAACAACGAGCCCCCGTTCGCTGATTCTAGCAGGGAAGAGGGCAAACCGGAGGAGTCCGGGCCATGCACTTCCACCGACGATGACAGCTCTTTGGCTGGACAAGAACAGGTGGTCACACCTCTAAACAATGCCGGCGAAGGCCCTACTATCTTGGACCCAGATTCGTCGCTCCCTGTCCCCGACGACAGTGGTGGTGCTGCTGCTAAATCCGACTCCTAGGCAAAAAACATAAAAGATCCCGGTGAGAGGCCAAAATATATGAATGGATACAGGATATGTTAGTGCAGGCTGGGCCACATCAGGATAAGGAGGGGAATTTCCCAAGAGACGAGGAGCAACGAAAGTTATCGGTGGCCCACTACAAGGATGGCGAACGGGGATAGACCAAGGCTTGTCTATTCCAAGCAAAACGATGCAGCCTTCTGTTTTTGATGCAAACTTTTTTCACACGAGTGCAAATCTGCTCTAGTCAGGGAAGGAACCGGGGACTGGAAGAATCAGTGCCACCTTCTCAGCTCGCATGAGAAGTCACATGACCATCTAGATAGTTTTCAGAGGTGGAAGGAGCTGGAGATCAGGCTTGTGTTCAAGCAAACTCAGACGATTTGATTTCAGGACCATGGACAGCTACCGAGAGAGAACATCGCTGACAAATGCAGCACCACAGCAAAAGGAAAGAGGCCACTATAGGTGGAGACTAAATAAATAAATGCTGATGTTGGACAATCAAATTCGATATGTAAATAAACTAAATTCGTTAAGGCTGGGTCATTGACATAAAGCTTATTTTATTCCAGCGAAACGAGGCCCGCCATGCATTTATGAAAGCACTTGTTTCCAAAGCTCAAATGATCTCGGTTTTACAGTTCTACAGGAATATGTTAAATATGTTCTATAAAAGTGTTATTTTAATTGTAACAATTATGGGGTCGTGCCATGTGTGATAACAGGTGGGATATTATTAATAAGAAACTTGTTTTCCTACTATAGGTAGTAGGTTGCATAGTGATAGCGACAATGTAACTCTCCGATGCTGGGGTTAAAGTAAAATTCCCTTCTGCCTGGTAAGGGACCTCCTATATGTGCACGCGGCCACCAAAAATGTTTATGGGAATAAACATAGGCAATTTGAGCTTATTTCTTCATCTTCCAAAAAATAAGTGGTAAGCCTAACTGTTTGACAGACACATTTATCCTATCCATAGATGTTGGCCAAATACTCCAATACTGTCGCATGCACTGATTAAATACCTCTGTCTGTGAAGGGCTTGGTGTGTTTGACTCAAAACCAGGGCACCAATTGACTGAGGGTATCACATACCCTTTGTTAAAGAAAAGGGCCAAAAGGATATATATCGTTTGCTTTATATTTTGAAATAAATACTTAAAACGTATCCAGATTATATCAAGCGTTCTATAACAATGCTTAACTCGGTGATACATTGTTAGAAACAAGCTTTAAAATGCTTGCGAAAGATGCATATTATTATTTTTTTGTAATTTAACCTTTATTTCACTAGTTAAGTCAGTTAATAACAAATTCTTATTTACAATGACGGCCTACCGGGGAACAGTTAACTGCCTTGTTCAGGGCCCGAACGACAGATTTTGTTTTACCTTGTCAGCTCGGGGATTCGATCCGCAACCTTTCAGTTACTGGCCCAACGCTTTAACCACTAGGCTACCTATGGGGATATATTGCGTCTGCTAAATGGCATATATTGATTCTTCTCTATGACAATCTGAAGCTAAACTGCAGGCTATAATACTCGAGGAGATAAAAAAAAGAATTGATTTAGCTATTCTGTCCCTATTAATTGAGCCTTTCTTTTTCTGAATAGAGTAAATGTTTGTTTAAACCCGGTCAGCTTAAAGGGAAGTACTTCTACTGTTGGGTTATACAATGGACGAGTCGCAAGCAGTTGAAGTTTACAGTTCTCTGCATCAATAGAGCCTCTGTCTGGGTAACTTTTGAAAGTGCCATGCTTAGATTCATAAGGATGTCTAAGATGTAATTACGTGTCTCACCTCGGGCGGCAGAACGTGCAGGGCATTGGCGATTTTGTCAATGTAATTGAAAATATTAGGCTATGTTATTGACATTGAACTGTTTATATAGCCTATTAACCAGATGTGTTACATTGTTTCATGTGTAGCATAGGCCTATTAATTGGGCTTCTGTTATGTGCCTCCGACTTTTAGCTGAGAAAATAATTGGCCCAATACCAAACATATTGGGGGCGGGGCAGATTTTTGTCTTGGCGGCAGAACGTCCAGGACCGGCCCTGACTGAAGCCATCACTGTAAACAATTGAATGCTTCTGAGAGTGGTTCATTTGGACATCGTTGGCGCTTGTGTGTCTGTTAGGAGTGGTACTTACGGTACCGCACTGGTCACGCTCTCCCTGAAGGATACCTTTGGTTTTCCCATCGCACAGGGGCAGTTATACTCCCTCTCCATCCTCTACAGAAAGACAGCGAGAAAGTAAAAGGTCAGCTTGATTTACTGCACTGAAATGCCATTAAAGATTCTAGATGTTTGGAAGTCTAATACATTCACGACAACTTAAGCCACTGTAAAAACAGGGTGAAACAAAAACACTGCGGACAGAAGGATCGTCAGATCTCCGGAGAGCTGAGCCCTGGACTTGTACCTGTGAGTAGATCTCCAGGTGCAGCTCTCCCATACCAGAGATGATAGTCTCCTTGCTTTCTGTGTCAAAGTGGACCCTGAACGTGGGGTCTTCTCTGGTGAAGCGGTTGATGCCTTTAGAGAACTTATCCATGTCATTCTGATCCACAGGAAGAGAGTTTATTATAGAGAGACGCTAATTACTGATAATACATGCTCATATACTCTACTGAAATAGTATCGAGCCTTAGTATGGTCATTTAGACTCCTCATACTACATTGAATATGAGAGGGCCCACCTTGTTGGACGGCTTCATAGACATGGAGATGACAGCCTCTGGAATGTGGATGGACTCCTGTGGGAGAAACACATGTTGAATAATGCACAAGGTCATAACATTATAACAGACTGCGTCTTTAAATACATGTTAGTGAGTGCTGAATGGTTGTTTATCTAGTCTGGACAATGGCCATAGGAATGTACCATGGAGAGGTTGGCGCTGGTCCGGGAGGTGAAGGTGTCTCCGCTGGCACAATCGATCCCAAAAAGGGCACAGATGTCCCCTGCATACACCTCCTCTACATCCTGACCAAACAGTTTGACGACACCAAATTAAGATTGTTTCAGTTATAAAAATGTATAAATAAAGTTGCTTGTAAATCGTGAGATGTTATCACTAGGATAAGTCAGGTAGGGGGATCTGGGTCATTGGTTCTGGGTGGTAGAAACAAACTAAAAAACAAATACGGAACATTACCGTTCTAACCAATCACAGTGCTGTGCCTTTCATAGCACTGAATCCGTTGGTCTACTCTATTTACATTCACTTCCTGGTTCTCACCTCCATCTGGTCAGCATGGAGACGCACTAGCCTCTGCACACGGACCTTCTTGCCAGTGCGTGTATTGATGATATACTCTGTCTTCTTCAGACAGCCCTGGTACACACGCACGTACGTCAGCTGACCAAACCGACCTGCCTATAACAGAGTAAGGGGAAGAGAGGAGAGAAAGGCCACAATCCCCATATACGGTTTATCACACAAATAAAGTGTATACAGTAAAAGTGCCAGATTACTTGCTGAAGATGGTTTGCCACACAGTGTTTGAGCGCTGTGATGTGTTCACCTCCAGTTTGAAGGCCAGGCCAACGAAGGGCTGCGAGGCGTCTCTGGTGGGATCCATCAGGATCTTAGTACTGTCACTGGACTCCCTGACACAGGGGAAACAGCACAAGGACAGTGGTGAAATCTTCCATTGACATCAATAGATCAATGGCACAAAACGTCAAGTTACGCATGCATTGCTCAAGTTTGTCCCCGAGCCCATACTCTGACCGGATTTTGGCATATCAATTCATCATTCAAAGACGGTCGTGTCATATTGAATGGTGCCACTGTCTAGGCACAGAGGTCATACTCACTCATCGTTGAAGAGGGCGTAGTTGTTGACCTCTGTGGGGTTGGGCAGATAATCCAGCACTGCGTTCAATAGAGGCTGGACCCCCTTGTTCTTCAGGGCAGTTCCCACCAGCACGGGGCTGAAGAGCCGCTGCACTGTGGCCCTGCGTATGGCTGTCTGTGGTAGGAGAGACGGGAGAGGTCAGGCCCCAGGGGGCAGAGTTCATAGGTCATAGCAGAAAAACATGACTGATGCGGAAGATCAAATTACATAATTTATTGCGATGTCCGAAGACATAATGAACAGAAACACACACACAAACCTTGAGTTCTGGCACGGTGGGGATCCTCTCCTCCAGGAACATCTCGCCCAGGGTCTCGTCAGCGTTAGCCACACACTCCACCAGCTCCTGTCTCCTGTCTGCAGCCTCCACACGGAACTCCGCCGGGATCTCATCGAACCGAATATTCTGTCTGCAGGAACCACAGAGGACAGGAGGATTCGTCTTTTTTTCGTACATTTTTTCTTCTTCCAGTTAAGAGGGTTGCCAGCTATGGAAATGTTTCAGGCCTGAGATGTAAGTAATCTCTAAATGCCTGCCGTTATCACACATTCTCCATTCTCTTACCCGAATGGGCCCTCGAAGTACATGCTGCGCTCCTCTATGAGATCTATGATGCCCTTCATGTTCCCCTCCAGACCGATGGGGATGTTCACAAAGGCTGCGTTGTGGCTCAGCTTGGTCCTGACAGAGGGAACACAGTCGGACTCAAAACAGAGCTTATGGAAAACCAGATTAGTCGATCCGTCTACTCCACAGTATCTGTATATCTGCTGACCTCATGGCCTGCAGGGCGCGGTTGGGGTTGGCTCCCATGCGGTCCAGCTTGTTGATGAAGGTGAGGAAGGGAACGTTGTAGCGTTTCATCTGTCTGTTCACGGTTAGGGTCTGGCACTGGACCCCTCCAACTGCACATAGGACCAGGATCGCCCCGTCCAAAACACGCAGGGCTCGCTCCACCTCGATGGTGAAGTCCACATGGCCTGGACAGGACAGAGAGGAGGAAACTGGGGTTAAAGCAAAAATACATTCTAAGTTCAACAGCTGTTGGCTACACTAGCATCGATCTGTGACCTATGGTATATCTATCAAAAAAAAGAAAAAAAATAACCTGGTCATAAGATCTGTGTTGCCACTAATGCAAATCTTTCTGCCAGGTACAACCATACCTGGGGTGTCGATGATGTTGATGTTGTAATCCTTATAGACGGTGTATGTGGCAGCTGACTGGATGGTGATGCCTCTCTGCCTCTCCAGCTCCATCGAGTCCATGGTGGCCCCGACTCCATCCTTTCCCTTTACCTATAGAGTTAGAGGGAACCACAGTATGTATAAATAAACACACATAATAGTATTAGTCTGTCTGTCTCCCTCTAAAACACGCAGGGAGGCGGGCGCAAATACACACTTCAACTAGCTACTACAATAAATCAGAGCCAGATTATGATCATGATTAACTCACCTCATGGATCTCTGCTATCCTGCCCGTGTAGAAGAGGACGCGCTCCGTGAGTGTGGTCTTCCCCGAGTCGATGTGCGCCGAGATTCCGATGTTGCGGATTCTTTCATTGGGGACGATATCAGAGGAGCACGACCGACAACTGTTCATCAACACCTATAAAATGAAGAATTTATTTTGACATCTTTCAGAATAGTTTCTATATTATTAGCTAACGTTATACAACGCGAGACAGGACAGCCAGTGAGTGGTAAGATAGCTAACCTAGCGTGTCCATTTCCATCCCTTCTCACCTGTCCTATTCTCAACGGCTTGGGGTATTTTCTTACCTTTTTTAATGTTAGTGTTCCCGGTTTCCTTAAATGTGTCTGACCTAAGGTTAGTCCTGCTTTTAGAAGTCGCATTTTGATGGTAGACAGGACGGGTTTAGCTCCGTTTACACAACCCCCACTGGATGTCAGTCAACCCGTGAAAGTCACCGTACTGCACGCCGGTTCGTTGTGAAACATTACTTCCTGGACTACGGCAGGTCTGAGGAGTCAAACTTGGGGGGGGATCGACAAAATCCACTTTGCCAAATTTAACAGTGACTCACATTGGCAAGGCGGACAAACGTGTGCTCGTTCATTCCCAAAAATCCAAACGTAGCACCAGACAAAGCCATCTACACTGAACAAAAATATGAATGCAACATGTAAAGTGTTGGTCCCATGTTTCATAATCTGAAATAAAAGATCCCAGACATGTTCCATACACACAAAAGCATATGTCTCTCAAATTCTGTGCACAAATTTGTTTACATCCCTGTCAGTGAGAATTTCTCCTTTGCCAAGATAATCTGTCCACCAGACAGGTGTGGCATGTCAAGAAGCTGATTAAACAGCATGATCACTACACAGGTGTACCTTGTAATGGGGATAATAAAATGCCACTCTAAAATGTGGAGTTTTGTCACATAACACTATACCACAGATGTCTCAAGAGAACGTGCAATTGGCATGCTGACTCCAGGAATGTCCACCAGAGCTGTTGCCAGATAATTTTATGTTAATTTCTCTACCATAAGTCGCCTTCAACATCGTTTTAGAGAATTTGGCAGTATGTCTAACCGGCCTTACAACCGCCATGTGTAACCTGCCCAGGACCTCCACATCTGGCTTCCTCTTCTGCGGCATTGTCTGAGGGGGTACTGAGGAGTATTTCTGTCTGTAATAAAGCCCTTTTGTGGGGGAAAACTAATTCTGATTAGCTGGGCCCTGGTACCTCAGTGGGTGGGCATAGCTTCCAAGTGGGTAGGCCTATGCCCTCCCAGGCCCACCCATGGCTGCACCTCTGCCCAGTCATGTGAAATCCATAGATTAGAGCCTAATGAATTTATTTATATTGACTAAATTCCTTATATGAACTGTAACTCAGTAAAATCTTTGAAATTGTTGAATGTTGCATTTATGCTTTTGATCAGTATAAATCATGTTATGTGCTTCTAACTTTTTGAAAGTGGAGCGCACCAGTGCTACCAATTTAAAAAAGTTTATTTCGAGCCCTGGATGAAATACAGTACTCCAGCCTACACAGGAAAACATGTATGCTTCTGCTTTTAGAAGATTATTCCGTGAGCTGTTGCAGTGTTCAGTTTATAACATGTCGTGAATATTACTCACTATAATATGTATTTGGTTGAACTGAGTCACACACAGGGCCTATCGTTGGCTTTTGTTTGGCTATGACTTGGGCAGAGTTTATTATGAGAGTGGCCTTGGCTTTATCCGTTGAGGGTGTGTCCTTCTTTCCATGTCATAAAATGTGTGGCGTGCAGTGAGCAACTTCAAACGGAAGGACTCGAGCCTTGGGGACCGGAAGGACGATGGATCCAGCATGGCCGGACAGAATGGAGATGCTCAACTAGATGCAACTAGAGGACGAGAAGGATGACTGTTTCTGGAGTGGAAGAATATTGAATATGATGGAAGACTGTGATAAAGGAAATGGAGCAAAAGGGGGCTAAAGTTGTAAATGAGCATAGGTTTTTGGTTGGAGTACGATTCACTAGCAATACTACTTTTTTTGTGGGAGATCCATTTTGGAGTATCAAGGATGGTAAAATATGCATTATGAAAGGTGGAGTTGGTCAAAGAGACCAGAAGTGGTTTTGTTTTAACTTCTTCTGTGCCCGAAAGAGCAGAAGGAAAAGGCATTAAGGCTCTATAAAGTATCGACAAATGAAGTGGAGAGTCTAGATTTTTGGAGCAGAGCATCGATAAAAGGTGTAATCTCTCATGTCGCATTGGATTTTGAGGCCTTGTGGTTTACGGAGGAACACATCAGGAGTAGTTGGAGCACGCTGTCTGAACCGTGCATTGGATTGAAAAAGATGGGAAAGCCTGTTGGTATTATTGATGTTTGACGGAGAGTATCTCCCTTCACATGTGAAGCTGTGTGAGATATGCAGTGAGTGCTTTCATGTCCAAGCCGTGTTTTGCCGAAATTGCAAAAGGTATGGCCACGTATCAAGTGTGTGTCGAAGGAATGAAGAATCTGAGGATGTATGGCATTGCAATTGTGCTGGAAATCACATTCCCAATTCCCCGGAGTGCCCGGTTAAGGGTAAAGGAGTTTGAACTGGCAAGGGTCAGTCAGGGCTGTACCGCAGGTCTCCTACAAGGAGGTACGCAAAATAGAAGCTAGTGAAACTGAAGATATGGCAGTGGATGCCCCACAGCCTGAGGAGATTCAGTGTCGTTCGACAGTTGAGGTAAACCGACACGCTGATCGTGAAGATGGATTTTGTGACATTTATTGCACGTGATTAATTGTACTGCCTAAACCAACAAGAAGTCCACGAAGCTGGCCATAATTGTATTTTACGGCTGAAAAGTTATTGGGTCTTCAGGACTTCACAGTCGAAACATCGCAAGGAATACTGTCCCAAAGACGCTCTTCCTTTTCAGGCCCCAGAGCCTATAGGGCTCGGAGTTGACCTTTGAATTTGAATGAAGAAGTACATTGATTTTTGCTTTTGTTTCTTTGTCTTTTGTTAGTTATTTGGGAACAATATTAGTATACATTTTTTTTTTAAATCTCGTATACTACCCTGTACAGTGGGTGACAGCATTACACCTCTAACATATGTTTGCGGACCGCCATAATAGCATAGCAGAAGAAGAAGAGCAACTTAAACACTCCATGTTCAGTGAGCAAGTATTTTGACATGTGCTTCCTCTATCACTTTAACCACATGCTCTTACCTCACCATATTGCACATTCACAGCAAACAGATACGCCGCATTGACATCCCTTCCACACCCAGATACAGATACAGTAGACATCACACTGAGACGCTACATTCCCAGCCTAACAAGCAAGGAGAAGCATCATTGGTTTGGCATCACACAACCAGGCTAGGCACTTTTATACAACAAACAGGTTATTGGCAGACACTTGACTGATGGTAAGTTTTCGTTTCAGTTTATGGAGAAAGTCTGATGCTCTTTGGAGAAGTAGTTGTTTTTTCATGGTGCTTTGTAGCCTATTCTATCTCTTATTGATCTTTGGCTCTCTGCTCATCGGTATACCAGTTGATCATGGATTTCATGTGTTTCAATTACTGTAACCTATATGTATCTTATAACAGTTATTGTGATCATCATAGTGTGTTTATCTTAGAGTGACATGCGTCACTTAATTGTAATTAGTTCCAGGTGCTTCCTTTGAGTGCGGGGTAGGGTTTTGAGTATAAATGCCCGGTGATCGAGCTTTTTGTGTTGACGTGACATGGCCGCAAGAACTATTTGAACAGTTTGCTACAACAGTGGCTGAAGGATCAGAAGGAGCGGGGAGATTTGGACATTTTTGGAAAGAGAGGAAGAAGGAAAAGGAGTAGAGGGAAGCTGTGTGGTGTGGAAGATTGGCGGTAAGTACCCCCCAAAAAATGATGTACTCGGTAGCTCAGAAGTTTAACCTGACGAGAGTGAGGATGAATTACCTGCGGTGGCAGGTGCGGTGAAGACCGGAGTTCGAGCCTCATCCCGATGATGATAAAGATGCTTTTTGGCCCAGTGGGAGGGAGACTTTTTTTGGAGAGAATGGATCCTTTCCTTCTGACTGATCCATATGTGGTGTTAGGTCGGGTGATGAAGAGGGTGGGGACTGTTGACTCGGTGAAAGTAACTCAAAGTGGACTCGTGATGATTCTTTGTTTCTTCCCTCCAGAGGGAGCAGGCGCTCCGCATCACGTGCCAAAAAATACGGACTTGCTTTGCTCTCCGGAGCAGGGCTCAGTTGAAGGGAGTGATAACTGGGGTGGCGTTAAGGAGGATCAACTAATAATGGAGGATTCCCGGTGTCTGTGACACCCGCCTTTTCGTGTGAAGCAGACCTGGTGGAGAGGGTAGTAAAACAGAGCAGACACTGTCTGTCCTGTGTTTTGATGCCGAATCAAGCTGACAAGGTCAAGTTTGGATGTGTCAGCTATCCCATGAGAGCTTTTGTCCCAAATCCATTACGTTGTTTTAGGTGTCATGTTGCAGCAGTGTGTAAGAGGGATATTTCTAGATGTGAGAAGTGTGTAAAGAGGGCACGAGACAAAGGAAGGTGTAGTATAAATGGAATAAGTGTGTTTTAACCCATGGTGTTGGACATCAGAGATGTCCGGTGAGAGAAAGGCAGTTTGAGGTTTGCCAAGATCAGAGCAGTACAGAAGGTGTCATATGCTGAGGCAGTGAAGAGAGTACTACTGCCCTTCTCCCTCCAGATCCTCTCACGGTCTTCCTGAGCATTCCTTCCTCAACTATGTACTTTTCAAATTTGTATTGAATCTAACCATTGGAGAGCTTGATGTTCGAGCGATAGCGCTGAAGATCATGTTTGACATGTGCAATATGTCTTATCATTTCCATGCTCCACCCCTGATGTGAAGAACCTGTGTTTTGTTAATGTTTAGTAGTATATACATTTATCCGAGGACCTCACCTTGTTAAACAAAGTGGCGTAGTGGCTAGAACCTTCAACCTGTTACATTAGGCTAACTGGTTGTGTTCATCATTCATCTTTATGACCATACTGGGTTATTTTGTGGTGGCTGTCCGGTTGCTAAATTTATCTCACCATCGGTGATGTGTGTTAATCTCTGGAGTTTCCTCCACACGCAGCAATATGGAATGAACAGTTTCCCTAAAAGGACATTGCAACATCCCTATCCGTGAGGGGTGTGTCAACGCAGCACAGTGTTGTTGTCATCCTTGTGTGATTCACTGCCACTTATTCATTATGTCCGGATCAGTTTGTGTGTGTGTGTGGTTTGTGAGTGTGTGTGTGTGTGTGTGTGGAGGTTGCATGAGCAAATCTTTCCATTACTTTCCTTCCCATCTCATTTCCTGTGCCTAAGCACTCCTTCCTGACTTGACAGGGTTTCTACTGTCATGCTGCTCTCATTCGGTCTGGACAATCTAGTCAGACCGCATGATTATGAGTCAGTGTATTGTCTTGGCATGATGCATAGGACTATTCAAATCCACGTGTGGAAAAACGCAGGTCTCTTTTCTATTGTGGAACCTGGGTCAGCAGGTCACATTGCAACAAACAGTTGATCCATTAATCAAACACCAGCCCGAGAGGCTTGTAGGAAGTCAACAAAAAGGCAGTGACTTTGTCAACTGCTACAGAATCAGCGTTCACAAAATGTTATCAATACAACAGTGAATCTTCTGTGTGTCCTTGTACCTCCAGTCTGGTGTCTATCGCTATCAACAGATATGAGTATAATCCATAACTTTTAGCATCAACTCTAGTGACCATCAATCCGCATCTTGAGTGTCACAAACAGAACACTGGAAATGGTGATTAACAGAAACTCCAAATATGCTAAACATTGTGTTGATCACTACAAACCAAATATGAACTTTAGTCATATTGCATTTCCCTATTACAATGTTGTGGTAAAAGACACATCAGTGTTACAACGAGTCTCAAACTAGAAACTGAACCGACCTCCTTCCAATGTCCTAGATTCTGTCTATTATGTAGGGCAGGGATGGGCAACGGATGAGTTCGGTTTCTTTGTGGTCCCCCCCCCCATCAAGATTACCCATCCCTACTGTAGGGGATTCAGTGTGACGCAAACTTAGATTCGGTGTGACGCAAACTACTACTTCACCCTCTCTGCTGATTTGATGCTAGGGGAAATTGACATGTCATCTTTGCCTGTCGGCATTGTTGTTTCATCTCATTAACTTCCACTTAGAAGCTTTTCATGTTAAAGAAAATACATGGAACAGTGAAACCCCCCTCAGATCTTCCTTATAGTCTAATGGTTTACAGCTTTATTATGCTATGTATCGTGACATTGCAACACCGAAAGGCCACGAAAACCAGATGCGTCCGGTTTTCATGTGAAATCGAAAGAGAGCCTGTGACGTGACTTCCACTTTTGGACATCAACAAGGCGACAATCCAACTTAACTCCTGCTCCAAATCTACTGGATTGGTTGAACAGTGCAGAAGAGAACCTGCCTAAAATGTTTAAGTCAGGACCAGAAAGAGAAACGCCATTATTTTACGCCTGCTCCGTTAAGGTTACCGGAGGGGCAGCAGAAATGTGGGCAGCATTGTAGAAGCAACGATGGTGGATAACTTAAGATAGTTCACTCAGGCCGTTTAGCACTGTACAAAATGGTAAGTTCTGGTCTACTTAACAGGGTGGCTCTCCCATTAAAAACGAATGTGATTAGTTCTGCTTAGTTCATTGACTTCCATTGAAAAACAGTGGGATGTCTCGCTTCCTTTTCCATCTTTGGTAGAAGGTGATATTAGCTACAGCTGCCTAATTAGGTTCCTGATGCTGCTTACGAAAATCGTCAGATAGATCAATCTAGATAAAGTGAAGTCACATCAACTTGGACCTGGCTCCTGTGGCCTTGCTGAAGCCAATTTAGCTTGTATTCCAGGAGATCCTCAAGGCAGAGATACTATACTGAACAAAATGTAAACACAACATCAAATCAAATGTATTTATATATAGCCCTTCGTACATCAGCTGACATCTCAAAGTGCTGTGCAGAAACCCAGCCTAGAACCCCAAACAGCAAGCAATGCAGGTGTAGAAGCACGGTGGCTAGGAAAAACTCCCTAGAAAGGCCAAAACGTAGGAAGAAACCTAGAGAGGAACCAGGCTATGTGGGGTGGCCAGTCCTCTTCTGGCTGTGCCGGGTGGAGATTATAACAGAACATGGCCAAGATATTCAAATGTTCATAAATGACCAGCATGGTCAAATAATAATAATCACAGGCAGAACAGTTGAAACTGGAGCAGCAGCACAGTCAGGTGGACTGGGGACAGCAAGGAGTCATCATGAGGCATGGTCCTAGGGCTCAGGTCCTCCAAGAGAGAGAAAGAAAGAGAGAAAGAGAGAATTAGAGAGAGCATACTTAAATTAACACAGGACACCGGATAGGACAGGAGAAGTACTCCAGATATAAGAAACTGACCCTAGCCCCCCGACACATAAACTACTGCAGCATAAATACTGGAGGCTGAGACAGGAGGGGTCAGGAGACACTGTGGCCCCATCCGAGGACACCCCTGGACAGGGCCAAATAGGACGGATATAACCCCACCCACTTTGCCAAACAGCCCCCACACCACTAAAGGGTTATCTTCAACCACCAACTTACCATCCTGAGACAAGGCCGAGTATAGCCCACAAAGATCTCCGCCACGGCACAACCCAAGGGGGGCACCAACCCAGACAGGAAGATCACATCAGTGACTCAACCCACTCAAGTGGCGCACCCCTCCTAGGGACGGTATGAAAGAGCCCTAGTAAGCCAGTGACTCAGCCCCTGTAACAGGGTTAGAGGCAGAGAATCCCAGTGGAGAGAGGGGAACCGACCAGGCAGAGAAAGCAAGGGTGGTTCGTTGCTCCAGAGCCTTTCCGTTCACTTTCACACTCCTGGGCCAGACTACACTCAATCATATGACCCACTGAAGAGATGAGTCTTCAGTAAAGACTTAAAGGTTGAGACCGAGTTTGCATCTCTCACATGGGTAGGCAGACCATTCCATAAAAATGGAGCTCTATAGGAGAAAGCCCTGCCTCCAGCTGTTTGCTTAGAAATTCTAGGTGCTTAGAAACATGCAAAGTGTTGGGTTCATGAGATGAAATAAAAGATCCCACAAATGTTCTATATGCACAAAAAGCTTGTTTCTCATTGTTGTGCACAAATGTGTTTACATCCCACACCTGACAGGCGTGGCATATCAAGAAGCTGATTAAACAGCATGATCATTACACAGGTGCACCTTGTGCTGGGGACAATAAAATAACACTCTTAATGAAGTAATGATGTACTTTGAGACATGAAGCTCAATCAAATCCGAAAAATCTCAAGAACTTTGAAAGTTTCTTCAAGTGCAGTTGCAAAAACCATCAAGCGCTATGATGAAACTGGTTCTCATGAGGACACGCCACAGGAAAGGAAGACCCAGAGTTACCTCTGCTGCAGAGGATAAGTTCATTAGAGTTACCAGCCTCAGATTGCAGCCCAAATAAATGCTTCACGGAGTTCAAGTAACAGACACATCTCAATATCAACTGTTCAGAGGAGACTGCATGAATTAGGCCTTCATGGCCACAAACCACTACTAAAGGACACCAATAATAAGAATAGACTTGCTTGGGCCAAGAAACACAAACAATGGACATTGAACTGGTGGAAATCTGTCCTTTGGTCTGATGAGTCCAAATTTGAGATTATCGGTTCCAACCATCGTGTCTTTTTTGAGACGCAGAGTAGGTTGATCTCTGCATGTATGGTTCCCACCATGAAGCATGGAGGAGGAGGTGTGGGAGTGCTTTGTTGGGGACACTGTCAGTGATTTATTTAGAATTCAAGGCACACTTAACCTGCATGGCTACCACAGCATTCTGCAGAGATATGCCAGTCCCACTAAGCGCAAACCAGATGGGATATCATCCCCCCCCAACAGAACAATGACCCAAAACACCTCCAGGCTGGGTAAGGGCTATTTGACCAAGGAGAGTGATGGAGTGCTGCATTGTGTAACTGCCTTAATTTTGCTGGACCCCAGGAAGAGTAGCTAATGCCTTAGCAGCAGCTAATGGGGTAGATCAGTTAAGAACAAATTCTTATTTACAATGAGGGACTACCGGGGTACAGTGGGTTAACTGCCTAGTTCAGGAGCAGAACTACAGATTTTCTTTACCTTCTCCCATCTCGGGGATTCAATCCAGCAACCTTAACGGTTACTGGTCCAACACTCCAACCACTAGGCTACCTGCCGACCCCATCCATAATAAATACTAAAACATGAGCAAAGCAATATAGCTCAAGTTATTGGCCTCAAAGGGCACAAAAAATAACGTTTTCCTGTTTTTGTAGCATATTGACATGTTTACCCTTCACACCGAACATCAATTTCACATCTCTTTTAATGAAAGCAAAAATTTGCACCTTGTACCTTTTTTTATGAGCTTGTTTTAAAGTTGTTTATTGCAATATGACATAGATAAGACCAAATGGAAAGCAGTACAGTAGCTCATGTGAAGTGTTTTGGCAAAATATTCTAAAACTGTTTGTTTTTTCTTGCAGATATGGAATATTCAAACACTTTCAACATTTTCCTATAATTGTCATTTACCATTGGCAACAATGAGTGGAGCACGTGACTCATGTGTTACTTTGTAGCACAGTGAGAATTGTTTCAAATTGGAAACATCTCTGGAAGGTGTGACTTGTGCGCTACTTACTACCGTGTACAGAATGGGTCAAACGCGTTCTGGTCTCTCGTACTGGAAACCAACTGAGACAGCCAAACGACTCCCTATCTGCAGATTTACCAGCGTGGAGCGAAGGGGTGACCGGTTTTACAGGAATCTGATGAAAACGAAGCAATTGCCTTCGCCAGGCACAGGTCAACCGGAGGTAGGGCTTGTAATAGGATCTGGAGATTCGGAAACCCTTCGTGGTCACGGGCGAGGAAAGTTGTTTAGAGGCCAGACAGAGTCGGAGGTAGTGGACTACACCACCCCGGTCGCCGAATACCCATCTCGAATTCATTATGAAAATATTCAGGCTCTCGACAGTGACGCTGTGAGCAAGGGAGCGGCCGACTCTTCCTTCGATGCGAAAGGCTTGGATACGCTGGCCAGAGGATTCGAAAGAACCCGCTGCGTGGTTACGCAGCGCAGCAGCCCAGAAACAACTGGGGAGGATCATGTCTGGAATGCCCCGGCTTGGGCCATGGAAAACAAGCCATTCGGATTTGATAAACAGGATGGGGTTGCCTCCGAGGTCATGGCGATATCGGGGGCTGTACCACCGGATGGTTCAGTCCATTGGCGCATATCTGGAGAGGAGAATTTAAAACTGACCCTGGCATCACTGAGCTTGCGTTTAGACGAGCCTCTGACAAGTGGCGTATCAGAACCGATCGGGTATGATATACCACACACAGAGTTAGAAATGACCAAATCGAACTTTCTCGCTGCTTCTTGTGAGCCCGAAGCTGTCAGGAAAAATGAACAAAGCGGTTGTCCGGTTGAGTCGGGGAAGCAGGAGGACCCCTCGATTAACTCTCCAAAACATCCACACGGACAGATCCAAAGTCCACTAGGTAGCCAACGTTTCCCTGGTACTATCCCAAAGCTTATTATAACCAGAGATCCAAGCCCCAGTCGGACTCAGGAAACACTAGACCCAAGGACCATGGAACTCGGAATCGGTGGATCATCCCTGGATCCAAACGCCGACGATGAGTCCCCCTGCTCGGACAGTGGCTGTGGAGGCTCCCCGGCGCTGATGCGCTTTCGCCGAAAGCTCTCCAACTCGTCCTCCGCCGGCTGCGTATCCTCCGCCTCGTCGTTTGAGGAGTCCGAGGATGACTTCACCGGCAGCGACATCGAGTCCAGCCTGTCCCCAGTCATTTGCAACATGCTGGGCAGTCCAGACGAAGGAATGGGGGTGAGTGTGCCATCCTTAATTTGTTTGTGCATGAAATCTGGTGGTGTGCTGACTAGAGGTTTATCTTCTGTATGAAGTTGCATAACAAAAACACCCATTAGTATTATGTTAAACTCTTTGGCTATAATCGATCCTAAATGTTGGCCAGAAGTGCCATGGATGGGCACATACTTAAACACAGCCCTATTGTTTACTTTCTGCACACGAATAAATCAAGAGCATAGCACCTATATAAACTCCAAGTAATTGATTGGGTAAACCACCAACATTTCAGCATTGCTGTTCCCCCTTCAGGGTAAAATGTTGTTGGTTTACCCAATCAGTTTTTATATAAACACTATATATTTTTTTTACAGCTTGCAGTTTATATGGTGTTAGTGAGCACCTCTACACAAAATAATTTCTCTGGGTGTACACCAGCACATGCTTTTTGTTAGACTACTTTCTGTACACACACTTCCATGGTACATTTGTAGCCTACTGTATGCACTCATGCTATTGATATAAGGCATAGTGCATCTCTTCTGCATAAATGGAAAAAGACTATGATTTGAAATGATGCCCTAATGAGCAGACATTCACTGATAATGCATGTTCCAGAACCACAACTCCATTGTTGACTTACAGATTGCATGTCAATCACACACACACACACACACAATACTCTATGTCAGATCAACTCCTAGATAACATATCTGAAACTCAAATGTCTCACACACACAAAGCCACCAAGCCCCTGTGCTCCTACCACAGGGTGTGTGGTGAATATTTAGCTTTGGGTGTAAACAATATGGTGGAAATCAGCTGAGCGAGGTGAACCTGTGGTGTCGCTTACATAATACACCTAAGCCAATAAATAGGTTCACCAATGAAGTCCCTTTCACTCCTAAGTGGCCCTTTACCCATGACTCCCACCACTATGAGCCTTAGCTGAGGTTGTCACTAATGAGCTCGTCTTGATAAACACGGGGTCATTTGCTGAACCCCAAGATGTTCTTGTTTTGACCCGTGTACGAACCAGCTTTTTACAGTGGTATGTTTCCCTCCCCAGTCAGAGGCCTTTGATGCGCCCTGACCAGAAATGTTTGGAATGACATGAGCTCAAAAACAGGATGTCTTTCCTAGAAATGGACCAAATGAAATGCGGGCAAGCTCTCTCCCTGAACAAGAATGGTGTGAATCCCTGGAAGTCACCACTGTGTGAAAATCCTAGAATGTATACATGTTACATTTCACCAACACACATACTTTCTCTCTCCCTGTTACTTTCTCTCTCTCTGAGTGCATAGTTGTTGTAATCGACGTGTTTTATGAGAGAAACTACTTCAGGAGAACATGTGTTCAGCCTTCATTTCTTCATGTCTCTGAAAGGGAGATGGTCTTCCAAAAATACACATAATGACTGACCTATTTAGATGACATTGCTGTGAGTGACTCACTCTCACATTGTGTGTGCTCCAGTGGGTTTCTATACTGTGTGTGTGTGTGAGTCAATGTGTGGAGAGAGTGAGCCTTAAAAATAATGTACCCAAACATCCTGAATTCCGATACTTAGCCATAGCTCTCTTTCTACCTACTTTGTCGCTCTCTTTTCCTCCCTCATTTGCTTTCTCTAATTTGCTTTATCTTCTGTGAGTCCAGATATTTCCATATCTGTGTGTGTGTGTGTGTGTGTGTGTCATGTTTAATGTATGAATTTAGTCAGCAGTTCCCATGTTACAGATCCCTCCCACACTACTGTTATGATTGAATATCTGGAACATAGTGAGTGTACTGGATGTCCATTTTGGATCTAGCTGGTGTGATACGGCAGCACTGAGGCGAGTGTTGGTTGTGATAGTATTAGGGCTTTGGTTGTTATTGGCTAATTGTACACTTTCAAAGTGTGGCCAAACCAGTTGTTACACTTTGCTCAATGACGTACATTGTAGATACTTGCCTGCTCACACTGCATATTTAGAGTTGAAGGCACACACACTCAGGCACTACACACTCTGATGCCATCTCAGAGTGTCATGGAAAATTGGTCTGCAGGCAGTTGTGTTGCTAGGCGACATCATTGCCATATATGGTGCTGTTTCTCTTTTTTCTTTTTTTTTTTCTTCTCTGGTCTGTATTTTGAATGTAACTTCTGAAATATTACACATTACTTTTGACATATTTTCATAGTCTCTTTCTGCCTGCATCATCCCTTCATTTCTCTGACAATCCCCCCCCACCCATTTAAGCCTTGCAGCACAGCACAATGTTTTCCCCTGATGCACAGGCAGTGGAACAGAAGGCAGAGGAAAATATAAATAAGTGGAGGAGGATAAAGTACCCTCCCTACACACACTCTACAATATATCCCACAACACACGTACAGCACATACTCCACATACGCACACACACAAGAACAACTCGTTGATAATCTCACGTTATGCAAGTCACGATGGCAAAGTTGCCACACTCGAACATGCATGCACACGCACACACACAAACACTCTTACACGTACTTGTAAGTGTCCACACAAGCATTAAAACACACATTTGTGTCAGACTTTTTTTTGTTGTGTGTGTTAACTGGGCTGTGGTTGAGCTGTGCTGCTCATGCCACCCAGAGCAGAATGAAGGGGATGTGGTTTACATGTAACAGAGGCCTGGAAAAAGAGCAGCATCACACCTAAGAGTAAGATGTCCTTCTACTCAACGTTTTACTGTGGATAAACGATATCCCAAGATTTACTTAACAAAAGGCACATCTCAATAGGTGGTCCAAGTCCGTTATGCCACGGCACAAGTGGAGAGAGGCTTTTCTCTTTTGTTCTCTAATGCTTCTCTGTTGTTCCTCAAGCAAGGGGGAAGGCCGCGACATCACAGATTCCCATCAGACCAACTCCTTCAATGCCCTACTCCTTGAAGTTTGCAGCGGTCTACCAAACATATGCTGAAGATATATTATTTGACCCTTTTAGTGTGGGATATTGCTTTTCAACAGTTTTTTTTATAATTATTTTTTTTAATAAAAAAATCGCCGGAGGATATCTTTTTAAAGACTACAGCAGTGACACGCTGGTGTTGTGAGCAGTAAAACAGGGCGTACCCCCTTAATAAATCAAAAGCTATTTACAATAGCCACATGCTTGTGTTTTTCTCTCTCTCTTTCTCTCTGGGCTTGTATGTCTGAGGAGTTTCTCTGAGGGACAAAGAGAAACAGGACTGTGGGGGAAGGTTTTAGAGGGAGCTATAGGGGAGTACTCTAGTGGATTTAAATAGTCTTTATTTAGTCAGGATAGCCCACTCTGTAACAAATGCTACTGTTTTCCAAGGAGTCCTGGGTTCCACATAATCTTTTTTTTTTTAAGAAAGCGAGCAAAAGTGAGGTTAGTGCTTAGGGGTATTTAGAAATGTTTTCCTCTGAATATCCAATCTAGTAATTCACTTTGGCTCCAGCATGATGACTCCCATAAAACAGAATTGGCTACGTTAGGTCGATGTCTTTTGCATCATACTCACACTTGAAAGCTGTCTTTGCCCCACAATTTTTTATTTTTTCTGTCTGTCTGTCTAAAATGTTTTGATATTTTGAAATCCTTTAATTTTCAGTTAACAGAGGGGGGAAAAAATGCTGTCTGCTGGTTAAGGTATTTATTTTAGGGACATGTGGTGTGGGAGAGCCATTGTCTATACGCTATACTACTGGGGGGCTAGAGCTACCTCCGGAGCTAGTGTGGGAGACATCTCTCATAGAGAGATCTTGAATCGCTCTGTCTCTCTCTACACTACAGAAGTACATTTTGTGGGACTAGAGTGTGTCATCAAAGTAGTGCAGAGTAAAGAGGCCCTTTCTCTCTGGGTATTACAGACGTGCCTGTCACTGGGGACTCTGTCTTTCTGAGGACACTGGCCCAGGACGGGCTGATTGGGGGGATTAGAGAGAGACTGCTACTGACTACTATAAACAGATTATGAGAGGACTCTGATATCAGAAAGACAGTTGGTGTGGTGGGGAAAGAAACATGGAGAGGGGAAAATTGATAAAAGGGGAGACAGAGGTCACCAAACTTTGGGAGAGGGGAAAATGTAGCGCCGAGTGACGGATTAGTGTGAGGGAGAGTGACGAGTTGACGAGCGAGCACGAGACCTGGGAGGGAGAAGTAACACCAGGTAGGGAGACGGTGAGACTGTAAGAGAGGAGTGACAAAATGCTGCATAGAGGCCAGAGATCAGTTGGTGTTAAAGAGAAGGCAGAGAGGGGGGAGGGCTCAGTAGGAGAGGGATTATAATGTAACCTCACACGAGAGGGGATGTTAACCAGACGACACAAGTTAACTAAGCCAGGCAATTGCATTGGTTGACTGCTAATGCTGCAGGGCTAACTGAGGGACAGCTGGCCTCTGTAGCATTGAGCTGCAGCCCTTCTAACAGTCATGGGTAGGGATAAATGCTCATGCTAGGCTAACGGGGACATACAGAGAGGGGCAAGGCTAAATGCTAACCCCTCTAGGCTGACTGAGGGACAGTCCGATGGAGCGCCGGATGCTCGTGGCGGTCTCGTTTGGAGAACCTGTACTGATGGCGCGGAGTGTGTGGGACTGGTTACACTCTCACCTCCCCTCTATGTCTGTGTGTGCCTGTGTCAGCGCCGGTCTGCTGCTCCACTACTGCTCAGTCTGCCAGGTAAGAGATGAGACAAACCGATTAGTCATACTAGATTAGATACACTGTTGGGAAGAGTTGAGATTGGAGCTGGATGCCAACAGGTGGAGGAGGACAGGTTTACATAAAAAAATATAGTATTTTATTTTACCTTTATTTAACCAGGCAAGTCAGTTAAGAACAAATTCTTATTTTCAATGACTGCCTAGGAACAGCGGGTTAACTACCTGTTCAGGGGCAGAACGACAGATTTGTACCTTGTCAGCTCGGGGGTTTGAACTTGCAACCTTCCGGTTACTAGTCCAACGCTCTAACCACAAGGCTACCCTGCCGCCCCAATATAAACTGTGTGGTGCGAGCCCTGAATGATTGGCTGAACGCTGTGGTATATCAGCTCGTATACCTCTGGTATGACACAATTGTATTTTTACCCTTCTAATTACATTGGTAACCAGTCTATACTAGCAATAAGGCACCTTGGGGGTTTGGGGTATATGCCATCTGCATTACGCCATGCCTATTGGCTGTATACCACACGCCCTCGGGCTTTATTGCTTAAGTATAGTATAGCGAGGAGTTGAAGTCCGATAACAATAGTCTTCTAGTCATGGATATAATAACCTTTGGTGTGGACAGGTGAAGACTGTCCTTGTGGGCTGGAATGTAGGGCCACATTGAACGTTGCAGATAGAAATGCCACAAATAGAGCCGGCGTGATTCCTTATTGTACTAGTCAGAGAGGCATGTTTGTTCTACATAGCGCATTGCTAACTGAACACTCCAAAACGTTGCGTCCTGCTGAACGCGCCCCTGGTGTACATCCAGTATGTAAGGCTGTGTTTCTCTCTCTAGGATTAGGTACGAGGTGGGCAGGTACACAGTATCTCCTCTCTCTGTGCTGATCCACACAGGTATGTGTGGAAGTTCTGCTACAAACCCTGTCCTCTCCAGTTGAGGCAGGTCTGGGCAGGTGTTGGTTTCTGTCTGTAGAAGGATTATCTAGCTGCTTTGGCATTAGCTAGTATGGACAGGTAGAAGGAGAGTTGTCTTTGTGTGTCTGTAGGCTGGGTCAGGTGTGTATTGGGTCCATTAAAGTTCAACACACAATTTGATGATTGTATCTTTATTTGAGCAGGTTTAACACCTAGGATCTGTCTTTATTATGAAAAGCTGTTTTTGTTGTGGGTGTTTTAGTAAGGTTCTCTGAGTTGACGTTTGCTTTGTCTCTATCTGGGCTAAGGCGGTGGTAAGCCAGGGAGATTTATGATGACGGCTGCTGTCAGAATAGACACTAGGGCTGTAGGTCAGTAGGGTCACAGCTTCACGACCTTTAGTTCTTGACCTCGTGGTCAGAACAGAGCTTTTGTGTTCCTCTTGCGGACAACACTGACGTCCAGAATGTCACTACTGATAATGTGTGTGTGTGTGTGTTTCATGGCTGCTGGCTGGAGTCAAGACACATTCCAAGAACGTAGTGTAGAATGAAGGGAAGAAAAGACTGGGGTAAGGATGGAGGAAGGCGGCAGAGGGACAGAGCTCTGCTGTTATGTAGTGGAGGAGCAGGAGGAAAATAGAGGGGGATTAGGATAACAACAGAGCTCTGCTGTTATGTAGTGGAGGAGCAGGAGGAAAATAGAGCGGGATTAGGATAACAACAGAGCTCTGCTGTTATGTAGTGGAGGAGCAGGAGGAAAATAGAGCGGGATTAGGATAACAACAGAGCTCTGCTGTTATGTAGTGGAGGAGCAGGAGGAAAATAGAGCGGGATTAGGATAACAACAGAGCTCTGCTGTTTTGTAGTGGAGGAGCAGGAGGAAAATAGAGCGGGATTAGGATAACAACAGAGCTCTGCTGTTATGTAGTGGAGGAGCAGGAGGAAAATAGAGCGGGATTAGGATAACAACAGAGCTCTGCTGTTATGTAGTGGAGGAGCAGGAGGAAAATAGAGCGGGATTAGGATCACAACAGCGGGAAGCAGTGAGTGAAGGCAGGAGAAAGGGAGTAATACTTTGAGGAAGGGAAAAGGAGAAGTAAAAAGAGAAGGAAGGGAAGATTCTTCTCTCCGGGGTCATTCGGGTCAGGTAATAATGGAGGTGGGAGGAGGCGGTGAAATCGAAAAGAGGGAACTGAGTTACATGCCCCCCCGGGCCATTCATTAAACTGTTTGGCCTGAACTGCTGGAGAGAGAGCGAGTGGGAGATAAATGAGTGGATGAGAGAGGAGTAAAAGAGCCATTTAGGGGGGGTATAGCCCTGCTTTGACGACCCCGTACCTCTCCGGACCCCCTGTAGTGACACCCAGCACCCAATGCTCAGCTCCGAGAGGGACAGAGGGAGAGAATGATAAAGTGGTTGATTTAGCTGGATTCCCCCTGCAGATTAGTGCTGTGCCACCGTGGAGCTAGCTCATCGTTCACCTGTCACATTGATCTCTGCCTCTTTGCACTTTTCCTTCTGGGCTTTGTCTTCATTTTGCAATGTTTTCAGTCTGGCAGGTATGTGTGTGGATGACTGTACACTTTTGTGTGTTTCTGCTCTGAGGTCAGGGTTATGTTTGGGTTAAGCTGGTAAAGAGCTTTTAGAGCTCGGAAGTCTCTGTTGACATTGACCCGGGACTCAAACTACTAGCCTGCGCTGTCTCTGTTCTTCACCATGTATTCAGCACAACTTTAGGGGCCGTATCCACAAAGCGTCTCCGATTTTAATAATGAATACGATTATATGGACAGATCCTAGATCAGCACTGCTGCTCAGATATTTAATGAACACGGCCTCTGGCCTGTGTTTCTCCTCTTCCCTCGCTCTGTATTCAGTACAACTTTTCAGCAGTCCAGTGTAAAGAATGCGTGGGTGCGGAGGAGGCAGACAAACATTGGCTGGGGTTGGTTGGTTGTACTGGGCTGGAGTGTAGTGGGGCATGCGTTCTTTAGCAGTCCGAGGGTTGTAAATGATCATAAATATGGGTTTATGACGCCCTGTCCTTCCACTCAATTACCTCTATGATGACCTCTGCCTCCCATCTTCTTTCTCTTCTCTTTTCCTCAAACGTTTTGTCTATGCCCTACCTTTGCTCTCTCCTTGTCTCTCTGTCCCTATCTCTCTCTGTCTCCTTCCAGTGATTTCCCACACAGTATCATTTCCTAATCAGTGGTGTGTGTGTGCAATCGATGCTGTGTGTTCTCCTCTCTGCTTGCTTGCGTCAAACTCTCTTGCATAGTGACCTTGCTATGTTTTTCCAATAAAGATAAACTAACTACACACACACATCCGCAGACTCACTCACTTACTCAATCAAACTCGCACATAGTGTTCCTGTGTAGGCCAGGAACGTTATATTTTTGTTACAGCGGAACCAGTGTGACGTTTCTGGTCAATGTTTTTGAATGGGGGGGGGGGCTGTGAGAAATGTTGTGTACCTGGCCTTGGCTCACGTGAGCTGGGACCTCACTCTGTGCCTCCGGTCGAGTGTGAGTGTATGTAAGAATGAGTCGGGATGACCATATGTAAACCACTAGTTTAGCTGACTGATGGTGTGTAACCCATTTTGTTGCTTCTCTCCTTCCCAGACCAAGCAATGGCAGAAGCTGAAAACTATGGTGCACTGGTCTCCCTTCGTGTCCTTGAACAAGCGTTATCCCTGGGTGCAGCTCGCCGGGCATGCAGGTATACACCACTCCCTTTCACACTCTGTCTCTCTAGGGCTCTAGCTCTCTCTCTCTCTCTCTTTCTAGTGCTCTAGCTCTCTCTCTTTCTCTCTAGTGCTCTAGCTCTCTCTTTCCCTCTAGTGCTCTAGCTCTCTCTTTCCCTCTAGTGCTCTAGCTCTCTCTAGTGCTCTAGCTTTTTTTCTCTCTAGTGCTCTAGCTTTTTTTCTCTCTAGTGCTCTAGCTCTTTCTTTCTCTCCTCTCTAGCTCTCTCTCTTTCTCTAGCTCTCACTTTCTCTCTAGTGCTCTAGCTCTCTTTCTCTCTCTCTGTCTCTCTAGTGCTCTAGCTCTCTCTCTCTGTCTCTCTAGTGCTCTAGCTCTCTCTCTCTGTCTCTCTAGTGGTCTAGCTCTCACTTTCTCTCTAGTGCTCTAGATTTCTCTCTAGTGCTCTAGCTCTCTCTTTCTCTCTAGCTCTCTTTCGCTCTTGTGCTCTAGCTCTTTCTCTCTCGCTCTCTAGCGCTCTCTCTCTCTTTCTCTCTCTCTAGCTCTCTCTCTCTCTCGCTGTCATGCTCTAGCTCTCTCTCTCGCTCTCTAGCGCTCTCTTTCTCTCTCTCTCTCTCTCTCTCTTGCTCTCTCTCTCTCGCTCTCTCTCTCTTCTAGCTCTCTCGCATTCTAGCTCTCTCGCGCTCTAGCTCTCTCTCTTTCTCTAGCTCTCTTTCTCTTGCTCTCTCTCTCACTTTCTTTTCCTCTGTTACTCACTTGTCCCCTCCCTCTGTCTCGTAGGTAACTTCCAGGCGGGGGAGTATGGGCGTTTGTTGAAGCGCTACTGTGAGTGTGAGCAGCTGTGCTTGTCGAAGCTGATGGGGGACATTCTGCGGCCCTATGTCCCTGGCTACTACGGCGTGGTTCAGAGGGACGAACAGGACTACAACCTAATGGACGACCTCCTGGCTGACTTTGACTCTCCCTCCATCATGGATTGCAAGATGGGCAGCAGGTGAGGCTCTCCAGGACCAATGCTGGAGAGGAGATGACTATTGTTGGATAACTCCGCTGTTAGATGATGAACTGGCTCACTAACCCGGTCTTCCCTGTCCTATCAGGACTTACCTGGCAGAGGAGCTACTGAAGGCCAGGGAGCGTCCACGGCTCCGCAGGGACATGTATGAGAAGATGGTGGCCGTGGACCCTGGGGCCCCTACGGATCAGGAGAGGGCCCAACAAGGCATCCTGAAGCCCAGATACATGCAGTGGAGAGAGACCCTCAGCTCCACTGCCACCCTGGGCTTCCGCATCGAGGGCATCAAGGTCAGGCGGCCCACTGGGTTCAACTTGGGGTCTAAATGAGGGGATTGAGAAATGATTTTTAGTGTTTCAAACTTATGGGCAAAATAAATTAACAATGAGACAAGGAAATGGGTGTGTACTCAAAGATGTCACATAAAGCTTACTTCGTTAAAAAAACGAATAATAGTTTATCTTCATCAATAATTACTTGTGTGTATTTTGTTATCTGCAGAGAGCGGATGGGACGTGCAACACCAACTTTAAGAAGACCAAACACCGGGAGCAGGTCATGCAGGCCCTGGGAGATTTTGTTGATGGGAACATTCAGATCCTGGTACGCGTTTCTAGAGGGACATTTAGTCGGGTGGTACATAAGGGAACATGAGTTCTTGGGGGACCTACTCAGTCCCTTCAGATTGACTGTCTATTTGACTATTTGTCTCCCGTTCTCTCTCTGATAGAAAGTCTACCTGCAACGTCTGGAGGAGCTGCGATCTGTGCTGGAGAAGTCACAGTTCTTCAGAACACATGAGGTAACCCACACAAACTCACTCACATCCTATACTACTTCCCACTTCTCTGTACCCATAGTACTCTGCTTTACTTGAAGACGATATTTATAGTAAAGTTTGGAATGAGTACTTTCCCTCAACAAACTTGTTTGCTGGATTATGATTAAATGTGATTGATATGAACATGATTCAAATTCCTTATTAAACCTGCAATATGTTACTTTTTGGGCTGCTGGACCAAATTGAAATAGAAATAGTTATAGATCTGTCATCCTCATTGAAAGCAAGTCTAAGAAGCGGTAGATCTGTTCTATGTGAACTATTTCGATGCGTCCCATTCTTAAATTTTGTTTTGTACACCAGCTTTAAATACAATATTTATTTGGTAATAGACAATATATTTCAGTGGTTTAGATGCTACAATGATTCTCTACACTATACATGCTTGTTTTGTCTCACAAACTGAAAATTAATTAAGGGAAAGGCAGATACCTAGTTAGTTGTACAACTGAATGCATTCAACTGAAATGTGTCTTCCAAATTAAGCAAACTATTATAATTTTAGTAACCAGGACATGGCGGAGCGATTTCTGCGTAGTGCAGCTTTAAATCACAAACAAACACTCTCACTGACAAGCCTGAACTCAAATGTCCTGTTTTCTCCCAGGTGGTGGGCAGCTCCCTGCTGTTTGTGCACGATGCGTCAGGCCAGGCCTGTGTGTGGATGATAGACTTTGGGAAAACGGTGCCCCTGCCTGCCCCCCTCACCTTGGACCACCGGACCCCCTGGATCGAGGGCAACTGCGAGGATGGCTACCTGTGGGGTCTGGACAACCTCATAGACATTCTCAGTACCATGCTCCCCCCCAGCCGCTGAGAAAGAGCGGGCCGTGTGAGAGAGCACAAAGGGATGGCCTGGAAGAGAGAGAGGAGGAGGATGGAGAGAACACTCTCATCCTAGTTACAGATGGAGAATGAAAGTGTGGAAGAACAAATGGAATGGGTCATTACCCAAACTAGATGTGAGACTGGTGAGATGGAGGGGAAAGGAAAGAAGGATGACATTGAAAGAGGCAAACGGAGGAGCGCACAGAACATGGTGGACGCTCTTTAGCCAGAGTGAGGAAACCTGTCCACACAACTAGTGTTGTCATCCCTCATCAACCTCTCTCATTATTATAAGAGCTATGACGTCAACTATCACAGCAGCACGCACACAAGGACACACACACGGACACACTACTGTTCCTTCATATTATCACGAGTATGATGATAATGTACTGAACCTTTCCAATGGGATATATCCTCCTCAAGTGACCAATGGAGAACATTTTTATTTTCATTGTGGACCACTTGACTTTATGCTTTTTTTAAAACTATTTTATATATTTGTCAACACTAGAAACACTGGAAAAAAAGTGGTGTATATGTAAACTTTATCTGGTACTTCGCCTTTTAATGTAAATACAGTTTTATTTCATCTGTTTCCCTTCACGAGTAGCCTCTTTATACTTTGTACTTTTTCTGTGCCTAGATTTTGTGATTGGAGGCAGATATTTTTTTTTATATATCATTCCAAAGTTTGCTGGAGAGTTGACCCAAAGTCTGTAACAATTTGTTTTTTGTAAATTGGATTGACACCTGGTGAAAACTGGAGGCTGTTGATTGGCTCTGTCTGACCCCGTGTGGTGTCTGATTTGGCAGAGTTGACCCAGCAGATAAACTAACAGTGGTTCCCAACCAGGGTTACTAGGACCCCTGGGGGTACTTGGTCGATCCACAGGGGGGTACTTGAGAATATTTAATGAGACCATAGGCTTACTGGTAAAAAGTACATGACGGGGTACTCTGGGCAGAGCAAAATTCAGCTGTTGCTATAGTAACCGCAAATGATTGGGAACCACTGGACTAATGGATCTTATTAATGTTTTTTTCTTTACTTTCTCTCCTAGTGGGCACATGACTTGGTGGTCATGGCTAACTAGACTGGATTGCACAAATGGGTTCCTCACAAAAGCCATTGAACAAAGCTAGCCCTGCCTCTGTGTCTCTGAATATGGATTCACTCTGGTGTCCAAGGTTCTTATAAGCAAACCATTTTCTGGTGAATAGAAGTTGATCAATCTACAGAGTTGTGACCATTTTATTCCTTCAGTTCGGTTCATACATTTTTCTGGAATGGGCAACGATTGGCCTGACAACTGAAATGACTATTTGAACAAGTCACCTGAAACTGGAATGAATGACCTACTGTTTGTTATGACATGGTCATCCACACGTCAGACTTGTCACTGGATTTGTAGATCTGCCAGCCAACATTCCCATCCAAGTCTTCCTACATAGACAACACTGTTTGTGTATTTATGGTGTGTGTGTGTGTGTAGATTTCTATGTCTAGAAAATGGAGGCGCTCTGTGTGTGACTGTCAGCATTGACATCATGGAATTATGTTTCTTCTGTTGACATCTCACACCATAAAAACACATTCTGGAACAATATATTGTTTACAAAGTATTATATCTTACGTACCATGTATCCTCTTCTTCATCTTAACCTGATAGTTACTGGCTTTCTGACTGTTTGGGTGTGGCTGAGCGCTGGACTGTAATTGGGTTGGGAAAGCCTAAGATGTTATATAGTTTGGATAAGCCTTTCCTCTGTGCTGTACTTCAGGAGACAGTGCATTGCAAGAGCACAAATACGAATGTTCAGAGGATTGAGACTGGTCCCTGCTCTCTGTCTAGAATACCATTGATTGCAATAAACTGGAACTAAGAGCTCAAGTCTTTCTAATCTGAAACCCTGTGTCGTCTCATTCAACACCAAACATCAGAAGTATGAATCTTATTGATGAATGTTTTTACACTCCCCTACAAAAGTTTGGACACATCGACTCATTCGAGTGTTTCTTTATTTTTTTACATTGTAGACTAATAGTGACGACATCAAAACTATGAAATAACACGTGGATTCATGTAGTAGCCAAAAAAGTGTTAAATGAAAATCTATTTTAGATTCTTCAAAGTAGCCACCCTTTGCCTTGATAGCTTTGCACACTCTTGGCATTCTCTCAACCAGCTTCATGAGGTAGTCACCTGGAATGCATTTCCATTACAGGTGTGCCTTAAGTCAATTTGTGGAATTTCTTTCCTTAATGCGTTAAGCCAATCAGTTGTGCTGTGACAAGGTAGGGGTGGTATACAGAATATGGTCTTTTACCAAATAGGGCTAAGTCCATATTATGACAAGAACAGCTCAAATAAGCAAAGAGAAGCAGTCCATTACTTTAAGACATGATGCTCAGTCAATCCAGAAAGTTTCTACAAGAGCAGTCACAAAAACAATCAACGCTGTGATGAAACTGGCTCTCACGAGGACCGCCACAGGAAAGGTAGACCCAGAGATACCTCTGCTGCAGAGGACAAGTTCCTTAGAGTTCACTGCATCTCAAATTGCAGCCCAAATAAATGCTTCAGAGTTCAAGTAACAGACACATCTCAACATCAACTGTTTAAAGGAGACTGCGTGAATCAAGCCTTCATGGTTGGATTGCTGCAAAGAAACCACTACTAAAGAACACTAATAAGAGACTTGCTTCTGCCAAGAAACACAAGCAATGGACATTGGACCGGTGGAAATCTGCCCTTTGGTCTGATGAGTCCAAATTTGAGATTTTTGGTTCCAACTGCCGTGTATTTGTGAGACGCAGAGTAGGTGAAAGGATGATCTCTGCCTGTATGGTTCCCACCATGAAAGCATGGAGGAGGAGGTGTGGGACTGCTTTGCTGGTGACACTGTCAGTGATTTATTTAGAATTCAAGGCACACTTAGCCAGACTGGCTACCACAGCATTCTGCAGCGACACACCGTCCAATCTGGTTTGCGCTTAGTGGGACGAGCATTAGTTTTTCAACAGGATAATGACCCAAAACACACCTCCAGCCTGTGTAAGGCATATTTGACCAAGAAGGAGAGTGATGGAGTGCTGCATCAGATGACCTAGTCTCTACAATCACCCGACCTCAACCCAATTGAGATGGTTTGGGATGAGATGGACCGCAGAGTGAAGGAAACGCAGCCAACAAGCGCTCAGCATGTTCTTGTGGTCCGCCCACACAATGAACGGATGTTCCGCCACCACCTCCAACCAGTGTCTCCACTCCTCCAACACCATCTTCACCGCGAGAAGCTCACAATTCCCCACATCGTAGTTCCTCTCCTGGCATTTAGGGGACGGGAGAAGCCACAGGGATGTAACTTGGGGTCCAGTGCAAAATCCTGGGACAGGACAGCCCCCACTCCTGAAGCATCGGCCTCCACCATGAACTGACGGGACAGATCCGGATGAACCAATATGGGAGCAGTGGTGAAGCGGAGCTTGAGGTCACAGAATGCCCAGTCAGCAGCTGGGGACCAAGTGAACAGAACCTTGGGAGAGGTGAGTGCAGACAGGGGGGGAAGCCAGGGTGCTGTAACCCCGGAAAAAGCACACACACTAGCCTCACTAATACAGTACAGCTCTGCGGTTGTTCGGTGTATGCAGCACAGATGGCTAAAGCATTACCTGAGAACATCTCCTCCTGTACTGTGTAGCCCCTGTCCATCACTGTCTGGACTATGGTCTCCATGGAAACACTGAGGGGGCTGTGGTAGGTGATCTGCCATCCATAGATCCACCAGACCACATCTACACGTAAAAAGACACACCTCAGACAGGGGTATGTACCTTAGGAAGTATAACATCACATTTAATGACAAAACTACCAACAAAAGTCATCAAGAAAGATTAATTCACACGTATTAGATCAGTGATTCCTTCAATGGAGGAATGCTACATTTTGACAAGCCGAAATCAAGCTTTACGTGACTTAATGTGGGCTGTCTTGGATGAGGGAAGGCACATACTTGTTGAACAGCATCCACTGCAGGTCTTTCCTGAAACTACATCAACCAGCAAACAATCAGCCACACCACAAAACAGATGTTCTTACTGCCAGCTGGTAACAAATGAGTTATTGAACAATGGATATATCACAGTAGTCTGTAGCTTGGTCTTGATGGGATAGCTCAGAGCGTCATCTCTTTTCTTGCATTTGTGTTCTATTTGTAGTGGCAACTCCCACATGATCACAACAGTGCTGCTTTCATGGACAGAATCTGTTCTAAACTGAACGCCCAGGTGCAGAACACCCCCACCCCAGTGCATTGACTATAAAGGTGGAGAGTGTTACCCATTTTGCAACTGATGGCCCCATTCCATTCCATAATCTGTAGGCCCGATTAAAAATGTAAAATAAATTACACACTCACCACAAGTGTGAACGGTGTAGATATTTTTGTCATTTAGCAGATGTTCTTATCCAGAGTGAATTACAGGCGCAATTACAGATTAAGTGCCTTGCTCAAGGGCACATAGACATATTTTCTCACCTAGTCAGCTTTGGAATTCCAACCAGCAACCTTTCGGTTACTGGCCCAAAGCTCTTAACCATTAGGCTACCTGCAGAACTCTTCCAGTGGTTTTCCAACCGCCATGATGCAGATCTTAAATAGCTTTAATCTGCAACGCTTGTCTGATAACTTATTTTTATGTAGACAGTGAGCCTCACCTGCTCTCCCTCTGAGCAGCACTGGGCCTCTGAGTGATCCCCCTCGGCAGAGGTCTTTCCTGCCACTGTGGCCTTGTACAGCTTCTTCTTGCTTGGCCCGAGGCAGCTGTAGGTGCTCCATTGAAATACCTGTCAATGCAGTGCAATTCTGGGTGATAAGAGACAGAAGGGAATTGACAAGGGCTCCACTCCATGACAGGAAGCTATTGAAATGACATGTGATCCACTGATGGAATAAAGTTGCATTAATGATTAAGTGAAATTTGCTTAATTTGTGTACATAAAAAAATAAAACATTACTGTGTAGGAGGCCTATTAATTGAGCTCCTTATTGCTTAACTTACTGTCAGAGCTTCTACATCTAATGTCTAGATACAGTGCATCCAGAAAGTATTCAGACCCTTTACTCAGTACTTTCTTGAAGCACATTTGGCAGCAATTACAGTCCAGAGTCTTCTTGGGTATGACATTACAAACTTGGCACACCTGTATTTGGAGAGTTTCTCTCATTCTTCTCTGCAGATCCTTTCAAACACGGTCAGGTTTGATGGGGAGCATTGCTGCACAGCTATTTTCAAGTCTCTCCAGAGATGTTTGATCGGGTTCAAGTCAGGGCTCTAGCTGGGCCACTCACTCCTGCGTTGTCCTGTTGGAAGGTGAACCTTACAAAAAAACAATATTTTCCTCAACCTGACTAGTCTCCCAGTCTCTGCCGCTGAAAAACATCCCCACAGCATGATGCTGCCACCACCATGCTTCACCGTAGGGATGGTGCAAGAGAGTTCAATCTTGGTTTCACAAGACCAGAGAACATTGTTTCTCATGGTCTGAGAGTCCTTTAGGTGCCTTTTGCAAACTGCAAGAGTGCTGTCATGTGCCTTTTATTGAGGAGTGGCTTCCGTCTGGCCACTCTACCATAAAAGCCTGATTGGAGGAGTGCTGAAGAGATGGTTATCCTTCTGGAAGGTTCACCCCCCCCAGAGGAACTCTGGCACTCTGTCAGAGTGACCATCGGGTTTTTGGTCACCTCCCTGACCAAGGCCATTCTCCCCCGAATACTCAGTTTGGCCAGGTGGGCAGCTTTAGGAAGAGTCTTGTTGGTTCCAAACTTCTTCCAATTAAAAATGATGGAAGCCACTGTGTTCTTGGGGACCTTCAATACTGCAGAATTTTTTTGGTACCCTTTCCAGATCTGTGCCTCAACACAATCCTGTGTGCCTTTATAAATCATGTCCAATCTATTTAATTTACCACAGGTGAACTCCAATCAAGTTGTAGAAACATCTCAAGGATGATCAATGGAAACAGGATGCACCTAAGCCCATTTTCGAGTCTCATAGCAAAGGGTCTGAATACTTATGTAAATAAGGTGTTTCTGTTTTTAAAAACTTTTTTTTTTCTTAGTCACTATGGGTTATTGTGTGTAGATTGATGACTGGAAAATAATAATCAACTTTAGAATGAGGAGTAACGTAATGTGTAAAAGGGAAGGGGTCTGAATACTTTCCGAATGTACTGTATGTTACATCATGACTAAAGTTGCAAAAAACGTTTCTGAAATATGTGCATATGACATGCAGTCTGATTAACATTGACTTTATTGCATGTCTGTTTTAGTTGAGTTTAGTAATGAGACGACTTCAAGTGCAGACCTGAGAGCTATTTTCAAGTTGTTACATGTTAGGACTAGTAGCTGCTAGCTAGGTAGCTGAATTAAAGCCATGTTTGGTAACAAACACGACTTTCATAGAAAGCGGCTACAATGTGGCATTTTCTACAGTAAGTTTACAGAACAGAATAACTACTTAGCTAGCTAGCTATCAATAACAAAATAATTGAAAAGTAGTTCATCTTTTGAACCGAATAATAGCTGTTTGAAACATACGGATGGCTCTCAAACACAGTAGATTGCACGATGATAATATCATAAGGATATGTTAAAGCCTAATTCTTTGGATGTGTAAAAGTAAATCAATATGATTTTCAGATTTGAGCATCTGCGCAGCATCTTGCTTAGGTTGACTCGTGAATGAGCAGCAACGTTACCAATGGGCGGGAGCGTCTGAAATGTAGCACATCATATCCAATGATGTTAACGGGGTGGCTAAAATAATCCAATGAAAAGCTATTCTGGACAGGATCCGGAAATTACACCAGCCAATCAAAAATAGTTGGCATTGTTAGCTATTAAGGCTTTATACGTATACGATGTTAGCTAGTAGCAAGTTCCAGCAGAAATAAAAAGTGGGTTGTCGGGTACTCGTTTCATTCATTTCTTTCGAGGCCGATTATATTGTGCATCTCAGTACTGAAAGGTAAATACAACGTCTCAATCATTGATTTATTTATTCTAATATGCAAGTCACCATTTTGGGAAAATGAGTGGACGTTGATGGCGTGCGTCTGCCAACTAACGTTAACTTATCTGTAGTAGCTAATTTAGCCAGCAGCTAACATTAACAAATGGTAACTAGCTAGTTATCTTTTTTAGTTAGTTAACTGTCTACTTTTTAATTGTAAAACACGTGGTTAATGGTTAAAACTAGCTGTCGTTACCTCCCACCTTATTTTACATGTAGCTACGTAAGTTAGCTAGCTACTTTAAGGAGGTTATAGGGCGCTAAAAGTATCGTTAGTTGACATGTGTTCTAAATGACCCATTTGTTTCATTTCACAGAAGATGGCTGCTCCGGATATGCGTCTCAACCACACCATATACATCAACAACCTCAACGAGAAGATTAAAAAAGATGGTTAGATCTGGCTACCCCCCCCCCATTTTTGTTACTATTTTGCCCTGATGTCTATTTGTTTACCCATCAACCATGCCAACTGCTCCTTGCATAAACATGTCTGGTTTGTACCCTTTGTCCCCCAGAACTGAAGAAGTCGTTGTACGCCATTTTCTCCCAGTTTGGTCAAATCCTTGACATTTTGGTTGCCCGCTCCCTGAAGATGAGGGGTCAGGCCTTTGTCATCTTCAAGGAGGTCAACAGCGCCTCCAATGCTCTGCGTTCCATGCAGGGGTTCCCATTCTATGACAAACCTATGGTGAGCTACTGCCAATACACATGGTACACATCAGCTAGCTTTTGCCTGACACATGTTTTATCTAGAGAATGATGGTTCTCCAGTATGCAGCCCTGTCCTTTAAATAGTCCTGTCGTCAACTATACCTCTTTCTCGTCACAGCGTATTGGGTACGCCAAAGGGGATTCTGACATCATCGCTAAAATGAAGGGCACCTACGTGGAGCGCGACCGCAAGAAGGAGAAGAGGGTCAAGGGCCCAGAGGCTGCAGGGGCCAAGAAGGGTGTGCCAGGAACCCCTGTAGTACCCATGGGGCCTGGAGTTCCAACACCCATGCCTGTAAGTGTTCTACTGTGAGACAGAACCACCTTTTGTAGCCACTGATAACGTGTTAAGCGCATGGCTTTCTTAAAGACATGTCTATCTAAAATGGCAGATTGTGTTATTCCATGTGTATTGCTAATTGATAATGCGGCTGAGTTCATTGAACATTATTTAATTTTTTCTGAAGGGAATGCCACCCATGAGCGGGGCTCCTCGTATGATGCAAATGCCAGGGCAGCCCCCTTACATGCCCCCGCCAGGGATGATGCCACCTCCTGGGATGGGCCCTGGGGGGATGCCCCCTGGTGCTATGCTTCCGGGTGGGATGATGCCAGGGCAAATGCCCCACGCCCAGGTATGGATCACGTGTGTTTATCAGTGTTAGTTTATATCTTGTCAGCGCCCTTTTTATTAACTAAACAGCGAGTCTGTTTAGTGGAATGCTGTAATCATGAGTTTGTTTGAAGTTTGTCTTACTGTATAATCTCACTAACTCATTACATTGATAAATGTGATCTTCTTTACCTCCAGGTTGCAGAAAACCCTCCCAACCACATCCTTTTCCTCACCAACCTCCCAGAGGAGACCAACGAGCTCATGCTGTCTATGCTCTTCAACCAGTTAGTACCTCTTCATTGTATTCCCCCCTGTTCATGTACTCCTTGGTGCAGTGTGAAAATGTAATGTTTATTTTTCCATGTTCCGTAGTATCTGTTCTGTTTTCAGTTTCCAATATTGTGGTTATGTTGTCTACTAGTGTTTGTGTATGTTGACAAGTATAGACCCTTGATGGGTGTGTCTCTTTAACAAGTCTGCCTGAAGTTCTGTCCTGATGTTGACTGTTTTCCCACTTCAGGTTCCCTGGGTTCAAAGAGGTGCGTTTGGTACCTGGTCGCCACGACATCGCCTTTGTAGAGTTTGATAATGACGTGCAGGCTGGAGCGGCCAGGGAAGCTCTACAGGGCTTCAAGATCACCCAGACCAACGCCATGAAGATCTCATTCGCCAAGAAATAACACACCAGAGAGCTCTTAAATGGTTTACAATCTCACACACACACACACACACACACACACACACACCAGAGAGACCTCCTCACCTTACACTATACCAGCACAGAGCTGACTACTAACCTGTCCTTTGCCAAGAAGGTGCAGTGCGTTACTTGTACACACACACACACACAGAATAACTGGAGATGACTTGCCTTGTGTCTGATTGTAGGGTACCGACAGTTTCAGAGCACAGGCGTAGACAGGTCAGCATTTTGATGATTGCAATGCTGGCGCTAGGCTCAAACGATAACTTGTAAGGAGAATATTGGTATAGTGATTTGGTGTTAACAGGACAGTTAGCTGACATTTGCGTATCCATAGCTCTGGTTGAGAACATTTTTAATTTAGTCAGTTTCTGCACCCATTCTTTGAGGATAATAAGTAAGTATATTTACATTTTTACTGTTTGTATGTTGTAAAAGCATTGCACCCGGGGTCTGTTTCACCCAGACATTGTACCTGGAGCGTTTCTGTTTGATTAAAACCTGCCTTTTCTAATGACTAATCCTGTGGGTGGTTTCTGCTTTTATGTCTGGGGAGACGCCATGGGCTGTATTGTAAACAAAACTACGGAGCAAACTGGGCCGGGTTGGCTTAGATTGACAACTATATATTGTGTCAATGTTTATTGAAAACAAATACATTTTGCTCAATGAGCACTTCTCGCAAATACGTTGTTGGTTAACTAGCAAATGTTGTATATTATAAACGCCTCCAAACCAACTGAAATGAGCAACCTACGATTCCCTACATGGCAGCGTCTCATTGTTGCTAGCTGACTGTTCAAAATCATAACGCATGTCTGCCGGCTCCATCGACGCACGCATCTTTTTTGTAATGTCAGCCAACTTGTCTTGTGATTTAAGCCTTTCCTTCTCGAGCACAATTTAATATTACATGGAGAAGAGGGACCTGGGCCGCTATCCACAAAAGCATCTGGGGTGAGGTTTTCCTTCTCGATCATGACTATGATTATATGGACCGATCCTAGATCAGCACTCCTACTCTAATATGCTTTGTGGATACAGCCCCTGGTCTTAGTTCCGAACACTTATTCTGAGATGTTTGTTACACATGGCCCCAGATATGGGTTCTTGCGCAGTAATGTCTCTAGATGAGACAGAGATGTAATTATATCGATAGTGATTTCAAACGGCCTACTGTAACTTCATGAACATCTTTCACTGAACCATTGTTTCAGTATCAAAACCACCACTATAGCTGCAATGATGACTGACACCCTGATGAGGGCAGTGTTTATCAGAGTTTTCCATGGCGTGTCTGTAACCACATTGAATGATGGACTCTCGTGCCGAAAGCCAGTTTCAGCATGGGCAGTGCCATTGAGGTCTTTCACCATTTTGAAGTAGTGAACTGGGTGGGCCTTCCTATGGGTTAAGGAAGGATAACATAATTTTATCCAGGTTATCAGGAGGGATCAGCCTATAGAGAATGATCAAGGCCTCTAGTGGCCAAAAGACAACAGTGGCAGTGCCATTGAAGGCTTCCACCATTTGAATGTAGTCAACTGGGTGGGACTTCCAACTTCATTGGCTGATTCCTCCTGGTGACCCTGTTGGAGGCATGTCCAACTGGGTCATCAGGAGCGATCAGCCAATTGTGAAGTAGAAAATGGACTACTTCAAAATTGAGATAGGATGGCACAGATATAATAATGAGGCCTCTTTCCATCTCTATGGATCAGCCAATGAATTATACTTGTGAGCAAACCTTCCGTAATTGCAGGTGGCAGTAAATTGCCAACCGTGGCTTCATACCTGTTCAAACATCCCACTCCAGCTGGCAATATGTACCCTTTCAGTTTGTTTACCATCTCATAGAAGTAGTAGTAGAAGAAGATAGAATACATCAAAATGTCGATGCCCATGCTCTCACAGACACTATAATGGGACAGATACAATGTTGTGTCCTCTGTGTGTCTAACTAACTAATGCAGTGAGAAATATTATGCTTTTCCCAACATGTTGCAGTAGGCGGACTGGTTGGACTGTAGTCCAAACTTTGATTTGGCCTCTTGTCTACACTTTTGCAAGAACTTGAGTTTGTGCACTCCCCTTGATAATTCTGCTATCAATTAAAACAATTTGGGATAACGTTTCCATTTGATTATTATAACCTATAAAGTAATGCGGTTTCTTTCTGGAGCGTTGTGTCATAATCAAATGGCTCTGTGCTACCACGTAAATCATCATTGCTGACTCACTCTCTTCCCTTTCTGGCCTCAGCCACTGCAGTTTCATCTAATTCCTAGCATGAATCGGACAGGAATGCCTGGATGGCCCATTTCATCAATGCTATTTTCCCTTTGTGCTCACTTCGTTTAAAGACGTTTTGGAGATTTAATTTAAGACGTTTCCTCTTTGAATGTCTTTAGCATTGATTGTGTCTGTGAGTAGGTGGGATTGTGAGCCGATAAATCAGCACAAACTACTTTTTCATTTTTTCAAATTGCCGCTGTCTTGGAGCTAGAATTGGGAACATGTACACTGTGCTAATGCCAATATAACATTTTAAAAATAGTACCTGAGAGCATTGTACACTACGGCGAACTTAGCAAATTAGGCATTTGTGGTAAATACATGGGAGCTGCCATCTTTATGCACCTTCGCAGATGAAGTCAGATGAACTCATGGATACCATTTTTATGTTTGAAGGAAGTTGAAGGTCGCTTCTAGAGCTACTGCTAGCTGTTCTTGTAGACTTCCAGTATTGCGCTAACACTATTAGCCTTGGCTCCAGAAACGACCTTCAACTTTCTACAAACTAGCATTGAGTGACATAAAAATGATTGATGGAGTTTATTACACAATTAAAAGCAGTAGACTTTTCCAGCCAGAGACAACATTACACACGTTTAAACATTATCGAGGATAAAAACACAATGAAGCCCAGAGAATTATTTCCATTGTGGTCCTCATCAAGTTCATTTGACTCTGGGTATGTCGAAAAAATGTCTTAGTTGCCAAAACGTCGTATTATGCCTTAAATGACCGCTGACCGGAGAAAGGTCTTGATAAGAAGAAAGCAATGAGTTGGGTTCACAGGATGACAGAAAGGACAGAAGAACAGTTGGATAACAAAGAAAACACTTTATCACATACAAACCTTCTTCCTATACATTTACATTTAAGTCATTTAGCAGACGCTCTTATCCAGAGCGACTTACAAATTGGTGCATTCACCTTATGACATCCAGTGGAACAGTCACTTTACAATAGTGCATCTAAATCTTAAAAGGGGGGGGGGTGAGAAGGATTACTTATCCTATCCTAGGTATTCCTTAAAGAGGTGGGGTTTCAGGTGTCTCCGGAAGGTGGTGATTGACTCCGCTGTCCTGGCGTCGTGAGGGAGTTTGTTCCACCATTGGGGGGCCAGAGCAGCGAACAGGTTTGACTGGGCTGAGCGGGAACTGTACTTCCTCAGTGGTAGGGAGGCGAGCAGGCCAGAGGTGGATGAACGCAGTGCCCTTGTTTGGGTGTAGGGCCTGATCAGAGCCTGGAGGTACTGAGGTGCCGTTCCCCTCACAGCTCCGTAGGCAAGCACCATGGTCTTGTAGCGGATGCGAGCTTCAACTGGAAGCCAGTGGAGAGAGCGGAGGAGCGGGGTGACGTGAGAGAACTTGGGAAGGTTGAACACCAGACGGGCTGCGGCGTTCTGGATGAGTTGTAGGGGTTTAATGGCACAGGCAGGGAGCCCAGCTATACGTGCAATGAGTGAAAGCATGACTGTGTTTATCTCAATTCTACAAGGACAACACATATGCATTTTAGTCCAGTGCTGTAGGTTGGTTATCTTTGAACGCGGCAGGTGATCTTCTAAACGCATATACATAAGTTTTACACCCCAAATGTCATGGCCTCATGTCCATCGGTTCACCCCTGCTAGCCCTATATGGTGCTACCTTGTGGTGTGCCGTGGCCAAATTTGAATGCAACAACTAATCATTCTCAATTCAGTTTATATACTACATCTGGAGTCAATCTGATTTATGGGTCATGAGAATAAAAAATAAAACAGTTATTTTAGCATTAGCATAAAATAACTGCAGTCATGTTTGAGTGCAGCAAAACATATATAAACCATTAAAGACTGATGTAATGAGTTTAAATACAACATCTGGAGTGGATCTGAAGTATGGTTCATGAGGAGAAGATGATTGCAGATGATTTTGAGCATTAACGTTACATAATGCAAAGAATGAGTTGTTAATAGTTTCCATTTTTTTATATCAATACCTTTATTCAGGGTGGTTCATCGTGATAGTGATTGCAAGTTTCAAGTTGATAGGGCCCTGGGAAGTGGATTTACAGTGGTTTCAATGGACATGTGAAATCTGATTTTTGATTTGTCATTAACTCAGCCATCTTTTGACCAATCCCTTAGTTTTTCTCAAACTAAGTTAAGACATGTACCATGGGCCTACATTTCAATTTGGTGTTATTTGGGTCAGGAGAATAAGTATTTTAAAGTATTTTATTTTAGCATTTTAGCATATGTGCTAATATGCATCTACTAAAATATTCAGACCTCCTGACTTTTTCCACATTTTCTTACGTTACAGCCTTATTATAAAATTGATTAAGTTGTTTTTTTCCCTCATCAATCTACACATCAATCTATACCCCATAATGACAAAGCAAAAACAGGTTTTAAAAAATGCTTGCTAGTTTATAAAAAAATAACATTTACCAAAGTATTCAGACCCTTTCCTCAGTACTTTGTTGAAGCACCGTTGGCACCATACAGCCTCGACGCTACAAGCTTGGCACACCTGTATTTGGGGAGTTTCTCCCATTCTTCTCTGCAGATCCTCTCAAGCACTGTCAGCTTGGATGGGGAGCGTTGCTGCACAGCTATTTTCAGGTCTCTCCAAAGATGTTCGATCAGGTTCAAGTCCGGGCTCTGGCTCGACCACTCAAGGACATATATATATATATATATACAGTACCAGTCAAAAGTTTGGACATCAAAACTGAAATAACATATATGTAATCATATGTAGTAACCAAAATAGTGTTAAACAAATCCAAATATATTTTATATTTGAGATTCTTCAAAGTAGCCACTATTTCCCTTGATGGCAGCTTTGCACACTCTTGGCATTCTCTCAACCAGCTTCATGAGGTATTCATTCACCTGGAATACATTTGAATTAACAGGTATGCCTTATTAAAAGTTTATTTGTGGAATTTATTTCCTTCTTAATGTGTTTTAGTCAATCAGTTGTGTTGTGACAAGGTAGGGTTGGTATACAGAAGATAGACCCATTTCGTAAAAGACCAACTCCATATTATGTCAAAAACAGCTCAAATGAGCAAAGAGAAACGACACTCAATCATTACTTTAAGACATGAAGGTCAGTCAATGTGGGAAAAAACAGTTTCTTCATTATGATGAAACTGGCTCTCATGAGGACCACCACAGGAAAGAAAGACCCAGAGTTACCTCTGCTGCAGAGGATAATGCAACGATCGTCGTAGGTGGAAGAAGGCGAGGACCAAGGTGCAGCGTGGTACATGTTCATAATTATTTTAATAGAACACTGAAAAAATACAAAAACAACAACGCAAACGAACGAAACCGAAACAGTTCTGTCTGGTACAGATACGAAACAGAAAACAACTACCCACAACTCAAGGGCGAAACCAGGCTGCCTAAGTATGGTTCTCAATCAGAAACAACGATTGACAGCTGCGTCTGATTGGGAACCAGACCAGGCCAAACACATAGAAATACAAACAAATCACGCCCTGACCAACCTAAAATAGAGACATAAAAAAAGGAACTAAGGTCAGGACGTGACAGATAAGTTCATTAGAGTTGCCAGCCTCAGAAATTGCAGCCCAAATAAATGCTTCACAGAGTTAAAGTAACAGACACATCTCAACATCAACTGTTCAGAGAAGACTGCGTGAATCAGGCCTTCATGGTCAAATTGCTGCAAACAAACCACTATTAGAGGACACCAATAAGAAGAAGAGGCTTGCTTGGGCCAAGAAACACGAGCAATGGCCATTAGACAGGTGGAAATCTGTCCTTTGGTCTGATGAGTCCAAATTTGAGATTTTTGTTTGACGTTACAAGCTTGGTACACATGTATTTGCTGCATCTGTGAGACGCAGAGTAGGTGAACGGATGATCTCTGCATGTGTAGTTCCCACCATGAAGCATGGGGGAGGAGGTGTGATGGTGTGGGAGAGATTTGCTGGTGACACTGTCTGTGATTTATTTAGAATTCAAGGCACACTTAACCAGACTGGCTACCACATCTTTCTGCAGTGATACACCATTCCATCTGGTTTGCAGTTAGTGGGACTATCATTTGTTTTTCAACAGGACAATGACCCAAAACACACCTCAAGCCTCTATAATGGCTATTTGACCAAGAAGGAGAGTGATGGGGTATATATATATATATATATATATATATATATATATATGTCATTTAGCAGACGCTTTTATCCAAAGGCGTCTGCATCAGATGGGGTGCTGCATCAGATGACCTGGCTTCTACAATCACCCGACCTCAACCAAATTGAGATGGTTTGGGATGAGTTGGACTACAGATTGAAGGAAAAGCAGCCAACAAGTGCTCAGCATATGTGGGAACTCCTTCAAGACCGTTGGAAAAGCATTCCTCATGAAGCTTGTGGCTACTTTGAAGAATCTCAAATATATTTAGATTTGTTAAACACTTTTTTGGTTACTACATGATTCCATATGTGTTATTTCATAATTTTGATGTCTTCACTATTATTGTACAATGTAGAAAATAGTTTAAAAAAAAGAAAAAACCCTTGAATGAGTTGGTGTGTCCAAACTTTTGACTGGTACTGTAGCTAATTCCACTTTGACATTATGGACTATTGTGTGTAGATCAGTGACACAACATATAAATTGAATCCATTTTTAATTCAGGCTGTAACAAAACAAAATGTGGAAAAAGTCAAGCGCTATGAATATTTTCTGAAGGTACTGTATTAGCCCAAAACATGATAGATTTCTGAAATACTCAGACGTGTCCATATCACACAAAAGTTCATTGTCATTTGGGTACATTTAGGAATATAATAATGGTGTCCCAGTTTATCAAACCTGCTATCCCAGTCTACCAAATGCGTTCTGAAAATATGGTTTTGACTCAGTGTACACAAATAGGTGTGACATGCCTAATGTGAATATGTTAACATTAGCTTTTTTTGTGTGATTAGGAAACATCTTGAGGATTTCAGAAATGTATCTTGTGTCGGGCTTACAGTATATCGATCAAATCGATAAAATGTATTTTTCAGCAGATGTTACAAAGTGCTGATACAGAAACCCATCCTAAAACCCCAAAGAGCAAGCAATGCAGGTGTAGAAGCACGGTGGCTAGGAAAAACTCCCTAGAAAGGCAGGAACATAGGAAGAAACCGAGAGAGCAACCAGGCTCTGAGGGGTGGCCAGTCCTCTTTTGGCTGTGCCGGATGGAGATTATAAGAGTACATGGCCATTAAGGCCTAATCATTCCTCAAGATTTTCAAATGTTCATAGATGACCAGCAGGGTCAAAGAATAATCACAGTGCTTGTAGAGGGTGCAGCAGGTCAGCATCTCAGGTGTAAATGTCAGTTGGCTTGTCATAGCCGACCATTTAGAGGTCAGAACAGCAGGTGCGGAATAGAGGGAGAGAGAGAGAGAGGGGGAGAGAGAGATGGGAGAATTAGAGGGAACATACAGGACACTAGATAAGAGTACATGGCCATTAAGGCCAGATCGTTCTTCAAGATGTTCAAACGTTTATAGAGGACTTGCAGGGTGAAATAATAATCACAGTGGTTGTTGAGGGTGCAACAGGTCAGCACCTTAGGAGTAAATGTCAGTTGACCTTTCATAGCTGAACATTCAGAGGTCAAGACAGTAGGTGTGGTAGAGAGGGAGAGAGAGAGAGAGAGAGAGAGAGAGAGAGAGAGAGAGAGAGAGAGAGAGAGAGAGAGAGAGAGAGAGAGAGAGAGGAGAATTAGAGGAAGCATACAGTACTTAAGATCACACAGGACACCAGATCAGACAAGAGAATTACACCAAATAGGACAGACTGACCTTAGCCCCCAGCATGTAGACTATTGCAGCGTAGATACTGGAGATATCAACAACAGACCACCAACTTACTACCTGTGACAAGGCTGAGTATTGCCCACAAAGATTTTCCTCGCCACACAAGCCTGAGGGGGAGCAAAACCAGACAGGAAGATCACGTCAGTGACTCATCCCACTCAAGTCGAGTATAGCGAAAAAATCCTGTCATCACGTGACGCACACCTCCTAGGGACGGCATGGGAGAGCACTAGTAAGCCAGTGACTCAGCGCTCATAATAGGGTCAGAGGCAGAGAATCCCAGTGGAGAGAGGGGAGCCCGGCCAGGCAGAGACATGGTGGTTCGAGATGAATCTTCAGTAAAGACTTAAAGGTAGAGCCCGAGTCTGCGCCTCTCACGTGGATAGGCAGACCATTCCATAATAATGTAACTCTATAAAAGGAAGCCCTGCCTCCAGCTGTTTGCATAGAAATTCTAGAAGCAATTTGGAGGACCTCGTCTTGTGATCATAGCATACATATAGGTATGTACGGCAGTGCCAAATCAGAGAGATAGGTAGGAGCAAGGTCATGTAATGCTATGTAGGTTAACAGTAAAATCTTTAAATCAGCCCTAGCTTTAACAGGAAGCCAGTGTAGAGAGGGTAGCTCTGGAGTATAATGATCACATGGTTCTAGTCAAGATTCTAGCAGCCTTATTTAGTACTAACTGAAGTTTATTTTGTGATTTATCCATGTAGCCGGAGAGTAGACCATTGCTGTAGCCTAATCTAGAAGTGACAAAAGCACGCCCTTGAAATGTTTTTGGGATGTTCGTCAAAAGAGAGATCGGGGTCAAGAGTAATGCCAAGGTCCTTCGCAGTTTTGTTTGGGATGACTCTACAACCGTCAAGATTAATTGTCAGATCAAACAACACATCTCTTTGTTTCTTGGACCCTAGAACTAGCATCTCTGTTTTCTCCGAGTTTAAAATGAAAACATTTGTCGCCGTCCGCTTCCTTATGTCTGAAACACAGGCTTTCAAGGTAGACAATTTTGGGACTCCCCCATGTTTCATCGAAATGTACAGCTGTGTGTTGTCTGCATAGCAGTGACAGTTGACATAGAATATACAGTGAAAACAATAGTGGCCCTAACACTGAACCTTGACGAATAACAAAACTTACCTTTGATTTGTCAGAGGACAAACCATCCACAGAGACAAACGTATATTTTTCCGACAGGTGAGATCTAAACCAGGCAAGAACTTGTCCGTGTCGACCAATTAGGGTTTCCAATCTCACCAAAAGAATGTGGTGATCGATGGTGTCAAAAGCGGCACTAAGGTCGAAGAGAAGTAGGACAGATGCACAGCCTAGGTCTGATGCCAGAAGAAGGTAATTTACTTACCTTCACGAGTGTGGTCTCAGTACTATGAGGTCTAAAACCAGACTGGAGTGTCTCGTGTATATTATTCGTCTTCAGGAAGGCAGTGAGTTGTTGTGCAACAGCTTTTTCTCAAATGTTTGAGAGGAATAGGAGATTCAGTGTACCGTAGGACAATATTTTTTTTTATTTTCCAGGTCAAGGCTTTTTCAGGATAGGCTTTATTACTGCCACTTTTAGTGAGTTTGGTACACATCCAGAGGACAGGGAGCCGTTTATAATGTTCAACATAGGAGGGCCAAGCACAGGATGTAGCTCTTTCAGTAGTTTAGCTGGAACAGGTTCCAGTAGGCAGCTGGAAGGTTTAGAGGCCATGATTATTTTCGTGAATGTGTGGAGAGATACGGATATTAAACACTTGAGTGTTTCCATTGATCCTAGGTCCTGGCAGTTATGTGCAGACTCAGGACAACTGAGTTTTAGAGAAATATTCAAAGAGGAGTCTGTAATTTGCTTTCTAATGATCATTATCTTTTCGTCAAAGAAGTTCATGAACTCATCTCTGCTGAAGTGAAGGCCATCCACACTTGGGGAATGCTTCTTTTTAGTCCGTTTTGCGACAGTATCAAAACTAAATGCTGTTTGATCGAGCAGCAGTGAGAGCTTTTCGATATTGCACGATACTGTCTTTCCAAGCTTGTCGTAAGACTTCCAGTTTGGTGGAGCGCCATTTCAGTTCCAATTTTCTGGAAGCTTGCTTTAGAGCTCGGGTGTTTTCTGTTTACCAGGGAGTTTGTTTCTTGTGACAAATGTTTTTTGTTTTTAGAGGTGCGACTGCATCTAGGGTGTTACGCAAGGCAAAGTTTAGATCCTTGGTTAGGTGGTTAACTGATTTTTGTACTCCAATGTCCTTGGGTAGGTGGATGGCGTCTGAAAGGGCATCTAGGAATTTTTAGGTTGTCCGAGAATTTATAGCTTGACTTTTGATAATCCTTAGTTGGGGTCTGAGCAGATTATTTGTTGCGATTGCAAACGTAATAAGATGTTGGTCTGATAGTCCAGGATTATGAGGAAAAACATTTAGCTCCACCATATTTTTTTCCTATGGGACAAAACTAGATCTATGTTGGATAGATGTCAAAAGATGGAACAGAAGATGGAAATGAACAAAGTGCCCCACTTATTCCAAAATCACATTATTTTTTTCGAACTCTTTAGGGACTATTGTGTCCAAAGACCACATTTGGAGTGAATCTAAACTTTCAGTCCATGAGAAGATGATTCTTTATGATTCTTTTAAGCATTAGCGTTACATAGTCAAAAAGTGAATTGATTAATAGTCCGTTTCGGTTCCATTCTTTTTGACGAAGTTGCTCATGGCCTCTAGTTTCTGTGTGCCGAATTAGAAAAAAGGTTACCAATCTATGCTTTGGTTATTTGACCGTGTCAAAACAATTGAGATTTCAGATAATAATAATTGGTGAACCCCTAATTAAACACTATTAATTCATAGCACTGGGAGCTAGCCAGACAAGGCCTTTAAGGGGTCTTTTTAGCACACCGGTGGTCACTGGCTTTGTACTGGTGTCCTACTGTCAATAAATAATTTGTTTTCTTTCCAGGACAGCTTTGCTCCCGCAAAACTATAAATGTTTCACTGCTCTCTATCTTTAACGGTAGCTGTTCAAAAGTGTGTAGTTCATAAAGCGTCTTAAGTGCTTGTAGTTAAATTTTAGATCATTCCAAGGCAACATCAACCACACTGTTTTACCTGTGCTTATGACACATTTATGGTTATGAACCATATCAGTTACCCAAGTTTGTTTATTCATGAGTTAGAATTGGTGGACCCATGATTTTTCCCGTGGTTTAGCCAGAGCAGGCCCTTAAAAAGATAGTGGAGTGTAATTGCTAGTCAAGAAGGAGCACCTTCCCCTCTCCAAATGGATTTAAGAAGGGAGAGCAGAGCGACTTGTGAATTAAGCTTGAAAGGGTTAATTTAGGCCTGTACCATCAACCGTATCCAGTGCAAACAAGGGCCTCCTGTTGTCGACTTCCACTGTTCCCTGAATAATTGTCTCTAGGTCAGCTCTTCAGTGTACACAAAATGCTTATTCTTCTGCAGTTTCCCAAGCTTTTCCACACTCCCTTATTTTGCCTTGAGAAAGCGCTGACCTTAGCCGCTCGGGCACTGTGTGTGTGTGTGTGTGTGTGTGTGTGTGTGTGTGTGTGTGTGTGTGTGTGTGTGTGTGTGTGTGTGTGTGTGTGTGTGCGTGTGCGTGTGCGTGTGCGTGTGCGTGTGTGTGTGTGTGTGTGTGTGTGTGTGTGTGTGTGTGTGTGTGTCTGTGTGTGTGTCAGTGTCCCATGCTCTTGGCGACATGCCACTCCCTATTCACTACACTGGGATCTTTCAGCCGGGGAACTGAGGCAACTTATCCGCCATCTGCGTGGGACATCTCCAAGCACATCTACGTATATTATAAGATCAGAACATCAATAGCATTCCAAAGACAATAACAGTTTAGGCTAACCCTGAATTAAGTAAATCACCTTTTTATGTTTAAGGGGTGTTTACTGTAGGCTGTTGAAGGGTCTTTCACACAAAGCCTACTGCTCATCTCTGTAGGGCTTGCTGTGTCATTGGGGAGTACTGGTTGGCCATCACTCACTATCCAGAGTAAATCTATCTGTGGCTGTGGCCCTCTTCAAAGCTCTCTGGCCGTTCTCATGCTTTGACACTTCACAGTAAACTGGCTAATGTGATTGTGCACATTTGTTATTGCTTTGAAGTGAAGTAGACTATGGAGATAATTGAATGGTCATTTAGCGACAACTAGACCTATTATAAGGATAGCCTAGATCCTGTTGAAAACAGCCTCCAATGATGCATGGACCCTATATATACACATCCTTCATTTGTGCCCATCAAATATCTGAAAACATCATCAGTTAGAACGACTATGTGGTTCAAGTCGTAGATAGTCAAGGGCCCCTTGATGATCTCTCATTACTTATGTATGTGTCATTAAGACGGTCACCATCAGATGGCACCAACCACCCAACCACTAATGTTGGGTATTCAAAGCAATTATTGACCGAGTCACTTTGTACATTCAGCTGGCAGTGTAGATGATAACAAGCCCTTCACTCTTCACCAGGTGCCAACATAATGTAGAAACGACCTGCAGATCGCTTCATTCTGGAGGGAGGGAGGGAGGATGATTCAAATTCAGCACATGTCTCGGGGTCACTGCTGCTCTATGCTAATGAGCACAGAGCGCTTCAAGAGCCCTCTGTTCTGTCCACGGGTCGTGGCGCAGCACGTGGCAACGGAGATACTAGGCCTACTGGTTGCCAGGGGCGTCAGCGTAAGCAACAAGTCCATCCCTGCTCTCACAGAGAAGGGAGAGAAAGAGAGGGGGAGAACTGGGGGTCACTAAAATTGGCTCATTATATTTCAGGCATGAAGCGGACACATTGTCCTGTAGTCTTGGTTCCAACGGACGCGCGGACAGGAACTAGATGGACAGTGGAAAATATTTACTGGAACTAGTGCCAAAATGCAAAAAGACGCAACCCACACTTCTCTTTCATTTTCTGCTTCTCATCCATTTGTATAAAATGTATTCAACGTCAAGATGGCTACATACAACGCTACCTTTATGCACATACAGGAAACTGGATGCTTTGGGTAGTTGACGTGACACCCCTTTTTTTACCATGATGTCAAACACAAATATAACTAATTAAATTGGCTAAAATTACAATAGCCTATAATACTAAAATATCATTTGGATCATTTGTAAATTCATGCATTATTTGTTTTCTAACTATTTTTAACCAAATTTGACAATTGTCCAATGGTGTGACTGTCCCATGTAAGGTTTTGGAACATTGAACTTAAGTTAAAAAAAATAATTTTTAAATGAATAACATTCCCTTCATCATTTTAGTTATATTTCAAGAGAGTCTATTCATGACATTTCCAAATAGTTCTGGTTGATAACATTTTGACCCTAAAAGTAATGTCCACTTGGTGTGTGACACAATTCTGTAATTTTAACAACAAGTTAGCATTTGGGCACCATTGCACCGGGAAGGGTTCTCTTGCAAGACGGAAGTACAGAACAGATGGCTGGAGCACATGGCATGAACAGGTTGTAAGCTTTATAAGAAATATTTAGCAAAATATTGCACTTATCTGCCATTGTCATAAAAGGGTACATTTCTTAGTGTGACAGTTTTTTGAATGTACAGTACCAGTCAAAAGTTTGGACACATCTACCCATTCCAGGGTTTTTCTTTATTTTTTACTATTTTATACATTGTAGAATAATAGTGATGACATCAAAACTAAGAAATAACACATATGGAATTAAGTAGTAACCAAAAAAGTGTTAAACAAATCAAAATACATTTTATTTTTGAGATTCTTCAAAGTAGACACCCTTTGCCTTGTTTGCAGCTTTGTACACTCTTGGCATTCTCTCAACCAACTTCATGAGGTAGTCAACTGGAATGCATTTCAATTAACAGGTGTGCCTTGTTTTAGCCAATCAGTTGTGATGTGTGAAATTAGGGATGGTATACAGAAGATAGCCCTATTTGGTAAAATACCAAGTCTATATTATGGCAAGAACAGATTAAATAATCAAAGAGAAATGACAGTCCATCATTACTTTAAGACATGAAGGTCAGTCAAACCTGAAAATGTCAAGAACTTTGAAAGTTTCTTGAAGTGCAGTCACAAAAACCACCAAACACTATGTTGAAACTGGCTCTTATGAGGACCTCCACAGGAAAGGAAGACCCAGAAAGACCTCTGCTGCAGAGGATAATTTCATTTGAATTACAAGCATCAGAAATTACAGCCCAAATAAATGCTTCACAGAGTTAAAGTAACAGACACATCTCAACATCGACTGTTCAGAGGAGACAGCGTGAATCAGGCCTTCGTGGTCTAATTGCTGCAAACAAACCACTATTAAAGGACACCAATAATAAGAAGAGACTTGCTTGGGCCAAGAAACACAAGCAATGTATATTAGACCGGTGGAAATCTGTCCTTTGGTCTGATGAGTCCAAATTTGAGATTTTGGTGCATGGCACACCAAATCCAATTTATTGGTCACATACGCATGTTTAGCAGATGTTGGTGCGGGTGTAGCGAAATGCTTATGCTTCTAGTTCCAACAGTTCCGACAGTGCAGCAATATCATGCACAAAGTAGATGTCCTAACCGACTTGCCGAAACTACAGTTTGTTAACAAGAAATTTGTGGAGTGGTTGAAAACTAGTTTTAATGACTCCAATCTAAGTGTATGTAAACTTCCAACTTTTGCAACTCTCGTGTATGGCACTCGAGTGGTGTGGTCAGCATTGTTAGATATAGTAGAATAGTAGAGAATACAGTATATACATATGAGATGAGTAATGCAAGACGTGTAAACATTTTTAAAGTGACATTGTTAAAGTGACTAGTGTTCCATTTATTAAAGTGGCCAAGCTGGTTGAGAGAATGCCAAGAGTGTGCAAAGCTGTCATCAAGGCAAAGGGTGGCTACTTTGAAGAATCTCAAATATAAAATCTATTTGTGAAACACTTTTTTGGTTACTACATGATTCCATATGTGTTATTTCATAGTTTTGATGTCTTCACTATTATTCTACAATGTAGAAAATAGTAAAAAATAAAGAATAACCCTTGAATGAGAAGGTGTGACCAAACATTTGACTGGTACTGTATATATGACATAATTTTTTTTTTTTGACAATTGAAGTATAAAAAACAATGGAAACATGTTGTGGATGGCTGTATTGTCAAACGAGTGGCTGTACTGTAAGACCCAAAAAACAACAAGACCCAAAAATGGACCATACAGCCTGAGATTTCCAACAGTGTGACAGCTTTGTTTGCTTGGTGTGAAAGGAAGTTGGTGTCACACCAGAGGAAATAGCTGTCAATCCAGGGGACATAACCAATTAATAAAATAAATCTGTATTCTGTTGCAATTTTTTATCCTTTTAAGTGGTTCTGAGTGCATTATTTATGTATTCATTCGCCCATGCCTGGTTTCTCACTCTTGGCAGGTGAACATTGCTCCGGCGACCTCTGGATCCTGTCTCTGCCCTCAGGGTAGAGTCTAGTTATTTTACCTGGCCCCAGTGATGGTGCAGGCAGATAATGGGGGCTGGCTGTGGTGCTCCTATTCCTGGTTCTCACTGCCTGCATTAGACCGTCCATCCCCTTGGTCCCTCTCTGCCTATCCTACCAGTGTCACTCCTCCTGACCTATTGGCCTACGTGGGGGGGGGGGGGGTTATACTCCATAAACTCTCCAATAGAACACCTCCTGAGTGGCTTCAGCTGTGGGTTGTTTGGGGCCTACCACTCGTTGCCCACACGTGAGCTTGGGTGTCCTCCATCACTGTTTTTATGTTTTTGTCCAATGCAGACAGCTATACTGCCCTGCCAAGCAAGAAGGCAGTAACTTCTCATTTGGTCGAAAAATTAGTTAATGTCATTTTTTCTACATTACATGCAAGCTTAATCATGTGGACAAGTATCCTGCCTCTATTGGTGTTGTGTTTTGGACAAAATGGGGGTCATGTTTGCAGTAACTGCATAAGGTAACTGTGAAACCAAGGTAAATAAAAGCCATTTTTCTCAGTTACATGCTATGAGCAGTTACTGCCTTTTTGCTTGGTTGGGCAGTATATTGGTCCGCTAATACAGGACTAGCAAAGGCACAGTGCACTACTTTTGTGAGAGAGAATTTTAAAAAAATATTTAAAATCATTTATTTGAGGTGGTACTGCAGCATTTCTCAGCACCCCTACTTCCTGCGGCTATGCAGAGGTGGGTGCTCTCGCTTTTGGCACAGGCTTATCATTGGAATGTGTGCCTTATCAACTTTAAATGGGAGTTTCTGTGTTGACCATGCGTAACGGGAATCAGGGTTAGATTTCGCAGTGGCTACCACATCCAAGGGAGGTAGCAGGCACACAAATGATCCACTCCTGCTTCAGGGAGGTAGCGGCGAAAAAATAAAAAAAACAGGACTCTTTTGTGTCCCTGCAATTGGAACGAGTAGGCTTCACTACAAATCCTTTAATGAGGATCCATTACGGATGTTTAGAACGGATGTTTTGAAGAATTTTTACAGTGGTCAGAAACTTCTGAAAGTGTCATTAGTTATGTTTAAACAGTACACTTTGACTGTCTTTTGTGTATTGTCCATCGGTGGGACGTAATGTCTTATGGGGTGAAGCCAATAGCCCAAATGAAAGGAAAAAAACTTGTTGTCTTGGACAACATTTTAAAATAATTGTTAAGCATGAAGCAGATAACATTATAGTAATACATTAAGTAAGATCATTGCTTTTTAATCAAGGTTTAGTGTAATCACTGTGAATCTAACCCAAAATGTAATAGCAAGACACTTGGTTATCATCAAGACCATTGTGTTTTTCATTTGAAAAAAAACCCAACAACATTATTGTCTATTTGGGAATCAATAAACCTTTACATTAACCTAAATTATAATGTAAAAACAGAGGGCAAAGTCAAGGCACTAATGCATGAAACGCTTAATTAAATTGGATATAAACTCAAAATTGAAGGTGACCATATAACATTTTGAGTTGCTTTGACAGAGTTTATTTTAACTAGGCTGTAGTTTATTTTTTTTTTAATTGCATTTTAGAGGAAACGATTTGTTCACTTTTGTTATGGCTATATGGCAACTACAGTTGACAGTATAATGAACCGGTGGAATCTTTGTAGTCGTCCAGGCAGGTTTAATTGTAAATGCGCATACGCAGTGACACACACAGACACGAGACGGCCAGAGCTGGAAGAAATGATGTCATGTCCTTTCGTGTACACTCATAATCAAACGATTTTAAACGTCCAATCGTCAGCTGCGGTCCGGCTATGTAAGAATAGCACAGCATAAACACCACATACTTTGCCACCCGTTTGGCCACTCAAACTTTAGTGTATTTTCTTCTCTCTCCGATTTGTTTTGCACACAGGCCTGATTGGATTCTGTTAGTAAATACATTCTCCACTACCATAATAAGCGGTCTCCTAATTGCGCTGAGGTAGTCCCATAGAAACTTTTTCAGTTTTCCCGACCAGTTACAGACAGTGCAGACTGTGGCCGATAGCCTACTTAATTGGCACAGCGGCGCTTTGATCTATACCGGATTAACCGAGGCCCGAAACCGGGGTTAGGCCCATTATTCTATTACAGAGTCGAGTTGAATTACACAATATCTAATTTCATGGTCAAATATGCGAGAGAAATGATTTGAAAAGAGGTTCAAGATGGCCATTTTTTTATAGGCTATCAAAAGCCTGCTCATGCAGTTACACTTTTCTACAAGGGTAATTAAAACAGTATAATTATAATCAATACCTACCTACTCCTTTGTTTAATGGCTCTGCGAGATGGTGAGAGACAGAAAGGAGAGGACAGGCATTCCAGCAACGATGGGAACCCATAGGAACCGTCCAGGGGTGCAAGCGCACAGACCGCGTGCACATAAAAAGAGAAGACGGATATCCCCTGCCTGAGGACACACCCTCCTCGCCCCCCACACACACAGCCTCTCGTCACTGGCTGGCATCCTTGTTCGCCGAGTTCTTTCCCACAGCCGATACGCACAGAGCCTTGCCCGGGACCTGGGTGATTCGGATCCGTAGCCCTGAGCGAAGTGACCACACCGGGTTGGAAAGCCTACGGAAAGAGTGAGGGACGCAGCATGCAGTGGATAAACAAGAGAGAGTAGAGTCTGGACTGGAAGAGAGGGAGATCCTATTTCATTTGGGTATCAATTTGAGTCCGTGGCGCAAAGAAGGAAAGGGTGTATGCGTATGGGTTTAGTTTGAAGGGCGAGTGCTTTGCGCATAAGGAGAGTGTAATTGGGATGAGAGCTCAAGTCAGGGAGCCAGCAGGTCTGACATTCAAAGCCTCTTAACGGCAGGTGGAGTGAAGATCGACCTGGTGGAGTGAGAGTGTTTTTTTTCTTCCGAGGAGAGACCCACCCTGGACACCGCACCAAGAGGGGGAAGCCGGGGAGAAGGGTCGAGGCGGGGCGGGCAGGCAGGAGGAACTCCACAAGGGGAACAATACAAGTTAGGCAATAATGCTTTCTCTCAAGCCTAGTACGAAACGATGAACTGGCGCTTAAAGATAGCCGAGAAAGGGATATTATAGAGAAGAGGGGATACTGCCTCGTTGTTTGTCCTCGATCCTGTGACGTTGAGATGGAGAGAGAAAGAGCGCACGGACGAAATCCGGTTGATTGCTGCAGCGAAGGTGCGAGGAGCTGCGCCAGGACGGAGATGAGGAGAGATCGGCGCTGGAGACAGCAGTGGACCGTGATTTTTCTCATCGCCCTCGCTCTGCAGCCGCAGGTAAGCCGCACCGATTAAGCGCTATTTTTGGCCGTTGTTTAAACCTGCCCTGACTTTTACAGTCGGTGTTTTCTTCCCACATATTCAATCATTTTGCCCACTTTCTACTTCCCTGTTTCTCTGGTCAATATGTCTACCGTTGCTTCTAATAGCGCGGTGCCCACCTGTTGTTGTGCGTCTTAATTGTCTGGTCATCCACTTGTTGCCCCATGGGCGTGTCCTTTCTTCTATAGGCTACATGATCAAACCTTCACCAAGCATGACCTTTCATTTCACCAATGTTTGCTATTGGCATTCGAAGACTATTACACTGCAATTGATTTGTTTTCCTGTTGAAGAATGCTAGAAGACCCATCCACGAGGTGCATTGTTTAAACCAGAACCTGCAGAGGGAAATGTTCTGAACACAGTCTCCTGTGGGCTCTAATGGTGTAAAAATACATCCTTTATGGGAGATAAACAAGCTAAACGTGATGGTGTCCGTGGATGGAGTAAGGCTGTCTTCTATGTGTTTACTACTACAGTACACGCACAAGTCAACCTTGTGAATATTATGAACACGATCACACGATGAAAGGGGATTCACGGGAATTGTTGGTCAGTCAGTCTGTGTGTGTGTGTTGCGTGGGTGTACTTGTAATGTGTGTGTGTGTGTTTATTCACGTGTCTTACAGTCAGTGCCTCCCTTAATTTCTTCCCACAAATGTAGTCCATCCTCTCTCTCTACAGTATGTAAAAGCTCTGCAGACGACCAGGAATAGTCCAGCATAGTATACATCTAAATCAAATCAAATTTTATTGGTCACGTACACGTGTTGACCCGTTCGGTCTTGTCTTGTCAGGTCTTACCAGCGTCTTATTAAATGATTGCATCTGAGCTTCCTCGAGTGTGCGGCTCTCCTTTCATTTCTCGAGTGTTCTACGTCGCCAGCCAGCACCTCGCCTAAATAGCTGTGCATTTCTTTCGCCTCCACATACACGTGTTTAGCAGATGTTATTGCGGCTGTAGCGAAATGCTTGTGTTTCTAGCTCCAACAGTGCAGTCATATCTAAAAAGTCACATCTAACAACTTCACAACAATACACTCAACACACACACATCTAAGTAAAAGTGGAATTTAGAATACATAAATATATGGACGAGCAATGTCAGAGCGGCATAGACTAAGATACAGTAGAATTGAATACAGTATATACATATGAGATGAGTAATGCAAAATATGTAAACATTATTCAAGTGATTAGTGTTTCATTTATTAAAGTGGCCAGTTATTTCAAGTCTATGTATATAGGCATCAGCCTCTAATATGCTAGTGATGGCTATTTAACAGTCTGATGGCCTTGAGATAGAAGCTGTTTTTCTGTCTCTCGGCCACAGCTTTGATGCACCTGTATTGACCTCGCCTTCTGGATGATAGCGGAGTGCATGCAGTGGCTCGAGTGGTTGTTGTCCTTGATTATCTTTTTGGCCTTCCTGTGACATCGGGTGCTGAAGATGTCCTGGAGGATAGGTAGTTTGCCCCCGGTGATGCGTTGGGCAGACTACACCACTCGCTGGAGAGGCCTGTGGTTGCGGGAGGTGCAGTTGCCGTACCAGCTGGTGATACCGCCTAACAGGATGCTCTCAATTGTGCATCTGTAAAAGTTTGTAAGGGTTTTAGGTGCCAAGCCAAATTTCTTCAGCCTCCTGAATGGGTGAACCATTTGAGTTTGTCACTGATGTGTTCGCCGAGAAACTACCTTATAAGCTACCTTATAGTTGTAATAACTAGGTAATAATGAGTTTGATTCAAAAACACAACACTCAAACCACTATGAACACATAGAAAACCAATTCACATTCAGTCAAATTGGACATGGGCCTGTCACATTCAAGTTCAAGTTCACACAGACCAAGAGGGAAAGCCTGGAGGTAGAGCGCTGGCTGAATCTGTTCTCTACTCTTCCCCTCCCAGACCCACCCCCAGGCTATGGTTGTCGGCCTAAAAGGGCCCCCAACTGGCGGAGTGACACAGCCCTCAGTGCAGAGGCAAGATAGAACGTTCTGTGTGTGTGTGTGTGTGCATTTATGTGAAATGAGATGCCCATGTGTGTGTGTGTGTGTGTGCGTACATGTGTGCGCGCGTGTGTGTGTGTGTGTGTGGACTCATGGACTGGGGTGTGTGTGTTGGGCCAGCGGCCACAGCCGTGTAGCACTGGGGCATGTGAATGATCCACATGGATCTCTGCACCCAGCTCTGAAGCTCTTCACTAATATAACATCCCTTCCCCTACTGCAGTACGATGCAGACCTTTCTACTGTGCTGTGGGACATTTATAATGTAGGATCACCACAGGAGAGTTGATATACTGCATCCATTTCAGCATTGAAGATACTATAACATGTAAGAGTAGAGGTCTGGGGATGTGTCAAATTTAGTGCAATGCAGATAAGAGCATTCAGGATGATATATTAATGTTGTTTGATACAGTGCATAATGTTGTTCTGATATTACTCTGTTATTACAGAACAGTCAAGATAGTGCCATAATTAACAGTGTTAAAAGTTAAGTGTTTAAAACCTCTTAAACCCCCTATTTGATTTGAAAAAAATTCAATTCAGTCTGGTATGAGAACGGTAGCCCCTATCTGCAAAATCAGGGTATCTGCGGAAAGCTGAATATATTGGCTATTGATCTGTGCCTTAACATTTTTGGTGTGACTTACTACCATATATGGGCATACATACCTTTTGCACACATTGTATATAGACTGCCCATTTTTTTCTACTGTGTTATTGACTTGCTAATTGTTTACTCCATGTGTAACTCTGTGTTGTCTGTTCACACTGCTATGCTTTATCTTGGCCAGGTCGCAGTTGCAAATGAGAACTTGTTCTCAACTAGCCTACCTGGTTAAATAAAGGTGAAATAAAAATAAAAATAAATAAGGGCAGGCCGAGCCAAAGACCTAATTTCAAGATGGCTGTTACCTACATTCGGGTTAGCTTTGTGAAGCACAAACGAAATAAAGACCAAATACGTCGATTCACACCAAAAACCGGGACTCCACAGATCACGAGGATGTCTTATTTGCCTACCTGTGACCTACCGTTTTTGATCACCAGCCCCGAGAGTACTTTTTTTCTTCTACTCAACGCTTTCACCAAACAGCCATCATTTTACACGGTAAGCTTCCTTTTGGTCTGTGCTTGAGCTATAGCGACAAAGGTGTTATGATAATCCATGAAAAATATGATGAACACATTGGGATATCCCCTGTAATGTCCACCAACAACCACCACAATGTTTGAGAGAGGTTGGTGTTGTACAAATGTAGTTTATTTGATTTGATTGTGAACAATACCTTTTCAGGCATATCCAGTGCGTGCAAAAACAGTGTAATTACCACATTTGGAGACTTTGGAGAGGTTGAAAGGACACTTGAATGTCCCCTGGATACCTCATAACACCACCATGTTTGAGTGAGGTTGTTATGGTAATTGATATGGAAATTGTGTTTTCATACTGAACAAATAGCATTTAGGGATTGCAAATATGTGATAGCAATGGAATGATCTAATTTACACACATATGCCACTTTGGAGAGGTTTTATCGACACTTGGAAACGTCCCGTGTCCACACCTGACATCACTTACTAAAACATCTGTCCATTTCTAGTTGTTAGGTCGATCAATCCCATTTTTTTTTTCTCTGATATTGCTCACATGTTGTGGAAAGCCGTCTGATGTGTTTCCAGCTCTGGGCATCAATAATTCACTTATAGCTTGTCAATGAAAGATTACTTTAAAATGAAAAAAGAAAACGGTTATTTTGTGCGTGCTTGATTTTGTGTATTCTGAACTATGTAACTCCTATCTTCTGATGATTTCCTCGTCTCCCAGATGTCTTCTTTAAAATACGTTCTGGCATGTCAGAATCATGTAATTACACACGAATAGCAGTTCCTTTCTGGTATGTCTATTTTGCCATTACATCTAAGAGGTTTTAACAATAGAGTTAGTAAGTGTACAATCCAACCGGGTTCATCCAGGGTCAGGTTGTGGTCCTGGTCTCACCCTGTTTTTGGGTTCATTGGGGACTTAATTACCACAGCTCTCCATGGTGATGCTCGAGGCTGAGGGCTTGGAGCGGTCAGATGGAGCGCTGAAACTCAGGTATTCCCGGAATGGCTGAGAAAGAGGGGGGGAGGAGAAGAGAGGAAGAAAGGAGGATGCAGAGTGATGAGTGGGCCTGTATCTCCACGGGCTGTTTGATGTAGGAGAGTTTAGCCCCCTAGCCCAGGGACAGGGGCAGGTGAGGGACACAATACAACAGCACAATGGGTTGACTTACCAGCTATTCTTCTATCTGGCTTTTGTCAAGACTATTACACCGTTATTCGTTATTGCATAATTTCATTGTGTGTGTGTGACGTGTGTGTGTGTGTGTGTGTGTGACGTGTGTGTATGTGATGTGTGTGCATGTGACATGTGTTTGATGTGTGTGTTTGTGTGGTTTGTGCTTTAATAGTGGTTGGAAATCCTAACCATTATTTCCTTGCCATACAACACACCAACATACACAAACACACACCTGTCCCTCTGGGGGGCTTGTTAGCTCTACCAGCTTGTCTGTCCCCTTCTGCACCCAGCTGAGAAGAATATGCTTTGTAGGCTCTGGGAAAAGGGAGAGGGAGAGATGGAGAACGAGAGAGACAGAGAGAGGGAGAAAGAGAGATGAAAAGAAGAAATGCAGAGAAGAAGAGCTGGTGCAGAGAGAAAGAGCGAGGGCAAGAGTTGCAGCCTGTTCCCAGATAGAGGAGGAAGTGGAGGAGAAGGACCGAGAAACCGTGGCCAGGTTCCCAGTGTCTGAGTCCCACTGGGGAGAGAGGGAGAGAAAAGAAGGGAGGGGTACTGATACAGGAGAAGAAAGAAAGGAAGGCGCTAGATGGAGAGGTGTAGGAAGGGCATGACACAGGGGAGGGGAGAGGTGAAAGAGGAAGATAAAGAGAGCGAGGGAGGGAGGAGGGTAAATAAGCTAGGAGGGAAAGATGGAGACAGATAGAGGGAGATAAATGGACAGATACGGAGAGAGAGAGGGATTGCTGGAGTGGGGGCGTGTCTCTCCATTGGGATGAAGTGATTTGATTGATGGGGTGTGTGAATCAATGTTGTTTTTCCTTTCTCAATCACCCTCTCTTTTTATACCACTTAGAAAAGGATGACAGTAGAGAGAGAGAGAGAGAGAGAGATAGAATCCCATTGCTGGAAAGCACTGGGATGAAATGCGATACTTCACCCATTGATCAGGTGTATTCATCACATTCATTAACGTTTTTTCAACAAACCAGTTGTTTTTGTTTCCGTAGATTCACCCTCTCTTTGGGTGGTGTATATGATTCTGTGTGTGTGTGTGTGTGTGTGTGTGAGTCATACCTCATCCTAACTCTCCTGTCTCCCTCTCTCTCCAGGCTGTGTGTGTGTGTGAGTTATACCTCATCATAACTCTCCTGTCTCCCTCTCTCTCCAGGCTGTGTGTGTGTGTGTGAGTTATACCTCATCCTAACTCTCCTGTCTCCCTCTCTCTCCAGGCTGTGTGTGTGTGTGTGTGTGAGTTATACCTCATCATAACTCTCCTGTCTCCCTCTCTCTCCAGGCTGTGTGTGTGTGTGTGTGTGTGTGTGTGTGTGTGTGTGTGTGTGTGTGTGTGTGTGTGTGTGTGTGTGTGTGTGTGTGTGTGTGTGTGTGTGTGTGTGTGTGTGTGTGAGTTATACCTCATCCTAACTCTCCTGTCTCCCTCCCTCTCCAGGCTGTGTGTGTGTGTGTGTTATACCTCATCCTAACTCTCCTGTCTCCCTCTCTCTCCAGGCTGTGTGTGTGTGTGTGTTATACCTCATCCTAACTCTCCTGTCTCCCTCTCTCTGTGTGTGTGTGTGTGTGTGTGTGTGTGTGTGTGTGTGTGTGTGTGTGTGTGTGTGTGTGTGTGTGTGTGTGTGTGTGTGTGTGTGTGTGTGTGTGTGTGAGTTATACCAGGCTGGCTGTGTGTGTGTGTGTGTTATACCTCATCCTAACTCTCCTGTCTCCCTCCCTCTCTCCAGGCTGTGTGTGTGTGTGTGAGTTATACCTCATCCTAACTCTCCTGTCTCCCTCCCAGGCTGTCCAGTGTGTGTGTGTGTGTGTGTGTGTGTGTGTGTGTGTGTGTGTGTGTGTGTGTGTGTGTGTGTGTGTGTGTGTGTGTGTGTGTGTGTGTGTGTGTGTGTGTGTGTGTGTGTGTGTGTGAGTGTCTCCCTCCCTCTCCAGGCTGTGTGTGTGTGTGTGTGTGTGTGTGTGTGTGTGTGTGTGTGTGTGTGTGTGTGTGTGTGTGTGTGTGTGTGTGTGAGAGTTATACGTTATCCTAACTCTCCTGTCTCCCTCTCTCTCCAGGCTGTGTGTGTGTGTGAGTTATACCTCATCCTAACTCTCCTGTCTCCCCCCCCTCTCCAGGCTGTGTGTGCAGTGGGGATGTTTGAGCTGCAGATCCGTCACTTCCAGAACCCCCAAGGTGTGCTGCAGAGTGGAGAGTGCTGTGACCTCCAGGCCACCGAGGGGCAGCGCTGCTCTCTCAGGGACCAGTGTGACACCTTCTTCAAGGCCTGCCTCAAGGAGTACCAGGCCCGCGTCGTCCCCACCGGAGCCTGCACCTTCGGGGCGGGCAGCACCACCGTCCTGGGGGGCAACACCCAGTCCCTCCGTCATCGAGGTCACGACGGAGGAGGGGGAGGAGGGGGAGGAGGAGGGGATGTCACTACAGGACACATTGTCATTCCCTTCAAATACGCCTGGCCGGTGAGTATAGAAGTGGAGTTACAATGTGGTTACCATGGTAACATGTTGCGGTTCAAGTAGGTCAACACTCACAGAGACCTGTGACAGTGTTGACACTAGCTCTTAGCATTCAGTCAAGAGGCTTTGCTCCTATTTGCACAAGCTAGTGGCAGTTTTCTGCTCGTCTAAACACGGGCACTGGGTGCGATGCTGAGATGATGCTCTTTCTCCCTCCTCTCTCTCTCTCTCCCTCATTCTCCCTCTGTCTCTCTTTATCCATCCCTTTCTCTCTCTCCTCCTAAACTCTCCCCTGTTGCGTTTTTTTTTATCTCCGTTAAAGTCCCTGATATCGCTCCTCTCTGTCTGACTTCGTGTATCGACTTGCCTGTGTCTGTATCAGATACGGAGTCCAGGCTGGGGGCTACGACTCGTGTATTCATTAAAGAGCCGGCCTATTAATCGCACATTAGACCCATCGATAATCCAATTCTATCTTTCTCGTCTTCCGTCCCCCATAAGGAGGACCCAAACAATACAGGAAGAGGGGAAATAGAAACAACAAATACAATTAAAGAGTAATTTTGAAGCCTTGAGGTTGAGTGGAGGGCTTGAGGGGGGGATAGAAAAGCCCCCTGACCAAAGTCTGTTGGTTCTGGCTCACATAGGTTTGTGTATTGCTGCTGCTCACAAATATGTTGTTCTATTTGACTGTTACTAAGCCCTGAGATGTTCGCTAGGGGGGGGGGGGTTGGAAAGGGGTTGGAAAGGGACTGGAAAGACAACTGGAGGGGGGTGAAAGCTTTTAGCTGGTGGTAGAAAGCACTAAAGTCCTCAACGAGCAGTCTCCCCCCCGACCCCATTTCCATCCTTTCATTCCTTCCTTCCATCCCTTCATCCACGCCCATTAGAAGTAGTTCCCTGTTTGTTTTTTTTACTGTAATTAATGTCTGTTTGCCCGAGTCGTTTCAGGGCCAGAGCCACAGCGAGTATCCCTTTTAGATGACTTGGCACACACAGGACGACTGATCCACATTGTCTTCCTTCCTGAGATGGGAGCGTTTGTTTATTTCAACGTTTGCTGTCTCAATGCGAGCGGTCTATATTTGATTAAGGTCTGGAATGCTTCGTTTCTGACCTCCTCCGTGAGGTTGAATAGTTATTCATAATGAAAGTATTATAGTAACGGGGAACGAGAGCTGACGGTATGGTTGTAATTATATTCATATTGCCTAGTAATAATGTTTTTAATATTGTGCAAAGCCCTGGTGGAGATTTAGAGGCGGACCGGGAATAAGGCTGGTCATGCTCACCAGCTGGTCTGGTGTTGGAGCGCACAGGTCTGTGTGTCCTGGCTTCAGGCATCTGGAACACATGCGCGCACGCACGCAGCGCCTCCGCGTTTATCCGCCTCACGTTAATCGGTATCAGTCCATTCGCCTGTGGAAGTGTGTCTTCATACACGGTCCGTGTCAGTGACTCTCCTCCATGTTGGGGAGGCGTGTGAGTGGCAGGTATGAGTGTGAGAAAATTCTCCAGCAGAAAGTCTTGTCTGGATCAGTTTCAGGCCCTGGCCGTGGGGCGGGCTGGGCTGCAGGGGAAGGGGGGACTCCGAGGCAGGCCAGCATCTCTATGGGGATGGCTTTATTTTTTATTTAACCTTTATTTAACCAGGAAGGGCTCATTGAAATTAAAATCTCTTTTTCAAGAGCACCCTGGCCAAGATAGGCAGCACCAAGTCATTACAAAAAATTACAGACAGACAAGTTCTTCCAGTTTAAAAGTATTTTGTAAGGCATTCCAAGACGATGGCGCAGAGTTCATAAAAGCCCTTTTACCAAATTCAGTTCGGACATTTAGCAGTTAGCAGGATAAAGTCCAGCGAACGAAGAGAGTACCCACCACATAAACATGCACAAATAAAAAGGTAGTAAACCCAAAATGGCTTTGTAAATAAAAGTATACCAGTGACTGAGCCTACGAGTGACTAGAGAAGGCCAGCCAACCGTGGTATACAAAGTGCAGTGGTGCGTAAGGGTTTTGCAGTTTAAAAAAAATCTCAAAGTGCCATGGTAAAGAGTGTCAATTGATCTCAAACACTGAGCGGAAGCATTCATATATAAAATATCCCCATAGTCTAGTAAAGGCATAAATGTAGCTGATACTAGCCTCCTTCTGACTTCAAAAGAATAACAGGCCTTATTCCTAAAATAAAATCCCAATTTCAGCTTCAATGTTTTTGTAAGTTGTTGAATATGCAATTTAAAAGAGAGGCCGTCATCAATTAAAATTCCAAGATATTTACATGAGGTTACAACCTCAATCTCCTTGCCCTGACAGGTAGTAATAGGTGAAAAGTTCAGAGGTCTATTTCTTGCATTAGAAAACAACATTAGTTTAGTTTTCTCAGTATTGAGGATAAGCTTCAATTGACACAAGGTATGTTGAACAGTATAAAAAGCAGTTTGCATGTTCTGGAAAGCTTTTGTAAGAGACGAGGCACAACAGTAAATAACAGTATCATCAGCATAAAAATGAAGTTGTGCATTTTGGACATTTTTGTCTAAATAATTTATATAGATAGTGAATAAGAGAGGACCAAGTACAGAGCCTTGGGGCACACCATTCAAGACAAACAATTTAACAGACACAAGCCCATCAAATTGAGTGCACTGAGTTCTATCAGACAGATAGTTAGCAAACCATGCAACTGCATGCTCCGAAAGACCTGGCCATCTCTGGGAGGTAGGGGAGAGGCCGTGGGGGGGAGACAGAAGGAGGGGGGTGCTCAGGCAGTATTCTGATCCCTCTGCCCCAGGTGAGGGGGATGAACAGGTGAGCACAGTCATTATGAGGAAAGGTGAGCTCTCTTTATCTCCTGCCCTTGCTCTTTCTCTCCACTCATCTATTCAGGGAAGTGTGTGTGTGTGTGTGTGCGCACATGTGTCTCCCAGCCCCTCACTGTCTAATCATATGGACTGAAGTATTTGGCTGCAGTTTGACTCCCAAGTCCAGGGACAGCTAGCGGCCCAGTCTGGGACGTTTTAGCCAAGGCGTTTCCGTTCAGATATAAAATATCAAAGCATTTTAGAACCGTGAGGTCGTCTCTCTCAAGTCGCACGGTCTCTGCTGTTGTTTCCAACCTCATATCTGATTGGTGGAGGGGGGGGGGGTCTGTGGGGTTTGTCTTTTTGTCGTTGTCTATGTGGCAGAGGAAACCTACACTGTTTCTGAATGAATGGAAGGAGTGAATAGGCGGTACACCAGAAGGAGTTGCCAGGCAGCTCTTAGACAAAGGTGCATTATAATCTCTCTAAAGTCTTGTTCCTCTCAAATGTATTTTTATTTGTATTTAAACCTTTATTTAACTAGGCAAGTCAGTTAAGAATCATATCTCTAGATCTGTTCTGCCTGACTTGAACTTTCGGGCTCCCGTTGACATCAATGTTACAGTATGATGTACACCGAACTGTTTAAGTGGCCTGCTTTGCTGTCTACTCCCAACAACTTCTCCCATCGTGCTGTTGTTGCCTTGGGCTGGCTTTAGAGGAAGGGCTTGGGCTTAGTCTTTTGTTAAGAGTCCTGTGACAAATGACTTTGTGATAGGCACTAAACAAACGCCATTAAAAAGAACGGAACGGGCTGTGGTCCCCATCTCTTCATCTTAGGCCAATCTTAGGTCAATCATTCATAATCCTGACCTCAAGTGTTAAAGCCCCTAAATCTGATTCCAGGTCAGGTTCACTGCCAGAGGGAGAGAGCTCTCAGCTGTCGGGACTCGCGACTCGCGTTCAGAGTGTGTGCGTGTATGTGTGTGTGGTGTGTGTGTTTCGGTAACCATATCATCTGTAGTAATACCACTTTTTTTCACTCTCTTTCTTTTCTTTCTTCATTCGCTCCCACCACTTGCCTTATTTGTTCATAAAGTTTACTTAAAAAGACATGCTTGTACAGTATTGTGTTGTATGTTCAGGTTGTAGAGTGAAAGACCTTCCGTGCCACACATACTGTTTACACGACTAACCTCGTGAATATGGGCCAGTTTTGTGAGGGCTGTAGTACCAGGAACCGTCAGCAGTCAAAGGTCATAGTTGAAATATGTCTCATAGTTCCCAAACTAGGGTTCTCAGGGTTGTCAATAGATGGCCACGCTAGAACGGACAAAAGAGGCATATATCCACAGAACTGTTGAGGAAGGACTACTATTTGTTAACTAAGTGTTCGTGAGAGTTAGTGGTTAAAACGTCTAAATATATCAAACTAAAAATGGCCCTGCTGTCAAACACGCAAATTAGAGGATTTACGCACATGTCATTCAGCCAGTACTCTACTGTGTTCTAGGTTGGTTCTAATACGCTCGGACGCACACACACACACACACACACACACACACACACACACACACACACACACACACACACACACACACACACACACACACACACACACACACACACACACACACACACACACACACACACACACACACACACACACACACACACACCACGGGTTTACCTGTGCATTGGCGTTGTGTGGGTAGTCAGGCTGGCCAAGGGGTTATGAGAGGAGAGAGGAGGACAGAGAGCTCACTTGGAGCGTTCTTTCATTTGGGTCGCTCCCTCTCTTTCACTCGCTTTCTCTACTCCTCCTTTGTGCTTTCCTCTCCTTTGTCCGCCGCTGACTCTCCCATACACACTCACCTGTGGAGCTAACATTGGACACACACATACACACACACACACACACACACACACACACACACACACACACACACACACACACACACACACACACACACACACACACACACACACACACACACACACACACACACACACACACACACTCCTCTCTCGCCCTCTCATACTCCCCTACTGTATATGCTTCTGTAGCCACACAGCACAGGAGCGCAGGCACAAATCGACTGGCATGCATGCTGTCAATTAGCACCCCATGCTCACACAGTGTATCATGACACACAAAGAAAGTGGATTCCATCAGGGATTGAGCCTTGTGTTTTTTAGAGATAAGTTAATAACCTGGAGGACACAAGTCTCTCTAGGGAGGCAGCCTTTTAATGATTTCATTTGTGTGCAAATTGGATTGAAATGGGAGTTTCTATATTAGGAGGGGGAAGCAGATCACCTTGGAGATCCTGGAGGGACCGTGTGTGTGTGTGTGTCTGTGTGCGTGCGTTCATCTGAGTATGCTGTGTTTGAAGAAGTGCATGGGCACACAGCTTTGTTAGTTGAGCAGGTGTAATTACAGAAGTGTATTGACTCCTCACCCAGCTCCCTCTAGCACCCCCCTCCATTTTTCTGTTTCTCTACCTTTACTACTCTATCCTCCATCCCCTGTGTCCACCCCCTATGATGTCACTCATCTGTCAACACTCCCACACACTTTCTCCTCTCTCTCTCTCTCTCTCTCTCTCTCTCTCTCTCTCTCTCTCTCTCTCTCTCTCTCTCTCTCTCTCTCTCTCTCTCTCTCTCTCTCTCTCTCTCTCTCTCTCTCTCTCTCTCTCTCTCTCTCTCTCTCTCTCTCTCTCTCTCTCTCTCTCTCTCTCTCTCTCTCTCTCTCTCTCTCTCTCCTACTCTCTCTCTCTCATACTCTCTCTGTCTCTCTCCATATCTCTCATACTCTCTCTCTCTCCTATTCTCTCTCCTACTCTCTCTGTCTCTCTCCATATCTCTCATTTTTTCTCTCTCTCCTACTGTCTCTCTCTCTCTCTCTCTCTCTCTCTGTTCTTTATGCCCATGGAAACCCATTCCTTTGCTTGTTACTGCTCTTGCACTCATTTCTGTCCCTCTGTTGATGTTAAACCACATACACTGAGCTCCAAAAGTAATGGCACAGTGACAAATGTTTTGTTGTTTTGGCTCTGTACTCCAGCATATGAATTTGAAGTGATACAACGACTACGATAGTCCTGAATGAATCGTGAGTACTGATGAGTGAGAGAGTTACAGACGCACAAATGTCATACCCACGAGACAGACTAACATCTCACCATTGCAATAACAGGGGAGGTTAGCATTTGTTGGGGGGTATGACATTTGTGTTTCTGTTACATTCTCACTCATCATTAATCACGATTCATTCATGACTATCCGTAATCGTGGTAGCATCCGCAGGAAGTGTTTAGAAACATATTCTATTCTTATTTACAAAGAAAGGGACTCCAAAAGGACACAATACATGATGTACTATTCATTTCTATTGGGAACAAAATGATCTAAAACACAACCAAAACTAACAGCAAATGCATCCAACAATTGTGTAGTTGATGTAATCATTGCGTGCTAGGAATATGAGACCAAATACGAAACATTTGACTACTTTAATACACATATAAGTGAATTTGTCCCATTACTTTTGGTCCCCTAAAATGGGGGGACTATGTACAAAAAGTGTTGTAAGTTCACCCAAAATGGATGACAATACCTTTAAATTAAAGCTGGCAATCTGCACTTTAACTTAACCTCAAAGCTATTGTATCATTTAAAATCCAAAATCCAAAGTGCTGGAGTACAGTACCATAACAGCAAAACATAATTCACTTTCCCAATACTTTTGGAGCTCACTGTAGCTTATTTTGTGGTGGGAATTAGATGTAGAAGGGAACAATGGTCATACTATTAACGGTTTCCCTGGGGGCATCCCTGTTCAGGGACACAGTGAATGCAACATAGTGAATTGGATAAACCCCTGGGTCCCAAGTGCAGTTCCCTGTCCTTTATATGTCATCTTCCAAGTCATATCCTTCTTCTTAATCTCTCTATGGTGCCTTGGAAGCCACAGTCTCTAACTGTGGTATTTGGTATTTTATTAGGATCCCCATTAGCTGTTACAAAAAGCAGCAGCTACTCTTACTGGGGTCCACACAAAACATGACACGTAATACAGAATGACATAATACAGAACATCATTAGACAAGAACAGCTCAAGGATAGAACTACATACCTTTTTCAAAAGGTGCACGTAGCCTACATATCAATGGCATACAACAAAGCTATCTAGGTCAAAACGGGGAGAGGCGTTGTGCCGGGAGGTGTTGCTTTATATGTTTTTTGAAACCAGGTTTGCTGTTTATTTGAGCAATATGATTTTGAAGGAAGTTCCATGCAATAAGGGCTCTATATAATATTGTATGTTTTCTTGAATTTGTTCTGGATTTGGGGACTATGAAAAGACCCTTGATGGTTTGTCTGGTAGGATAAGTGTTTGTGTCAGAGCTGTGTGTAAGTTGACTATGCAAACAATTTGGGATTTTCAACACATTCATGTTTCTTATCAAAATAAGAAGTGATGCAGTCAGTCTCTCCTCTCCTCTTAGCCAAGAGAGACTGGCATGCGTATAATTAATATTAGCCCGCTGATTACAATGAATAGCAAAATGTGCCGCTCTGTTCTGGGCCAGCTGCACTTTAACCTTTCTAGCCCTCGACAACATTCCGCTAAAAAGGCAGCACGCGAAATATATATATTTTTCTCTGAAATATGTAACTTTCACACATTAACAAGTCCAATACAGCAAATGAAAGATAAACATCTTGTTAATCTACCCATCGTGTCCGATTTAAAAAATGCTTTGCAGCTAAAGCACAACAAACGATTATGTTGGGTCAGAGCCAAGTCACAAAAACACACAGCCATTTTTCCAGACAAAGATAGGAGTCACAAAACGCAGAAATATAGATAAAATGAATCACTAACCTTTGATGATCTTCATCAGATGACACTCATAGGACATCATGTTACACAATACATGTATGTTTTGTTCGATAATGTGCATAGTTATATCCAACAATCTCAATTTACATTGGCGGCTTATGTGCAGTAATGTTTTGATTCCAAAACATCCGGTGATTTTAGCAGAAATACTCATAATAAGCATTTATAAAAGATACTAGTGTTATTCACAGAATTAAAGATAGACTTCTCCTTAATGCAACCGCTGAGTCAGATTTCAAAAAACGGCACTCATAACCCAAAACAGCCAGAGGAATAGCCACCATTTTGGAATCAACAAAGTTAGAAACAACACCATAAATATTCACTTACCTTTGATGATCTTCATCAGAAGGCACTCCCAGGAATCCCAGTTCGACAATAAATGACTGATTTGTTCCATAAAGTTCCATCATTTATGTCCAAATAGCCACTTGTTGTTAGCATGTTCAGCCCAGTAATCCATCTTCATGAGGCGCAAGCATTTCATCCAGACAAAAACTCAAAAAGTTCCATTACAATCCTTTAGAAACATGTCAAACGACGTATGGAATCAATCGTTAGGATGTTTTAAACATAAACATCAATAATGTTCCAACCGGAGAATTCCTGTCTTCAGAAAAAGCAAAAAAGGTAACTCTGTCGGGAGCGCGCGTCATGAGACCGAGGCTCTCTGCCAGACCACTGACTCAAACAGGTCTCATGAGCCCCTCCTTTATAGTAGAATCCTCATTAAACTTTAAAAAGACAGTTGACATCTAATGGAAGCCCTAGTAAGTGCAACCTCATCCATATCTCAATATGTACTCGGTAGGCAAAGCTTTGAAAAACTACAAACCTCAGATGTCCCACTTCCTGGTTGGATTTTTCTCAGGTTTTCGAATGCCATATGAGTTCTGTTATACTCACAGACATCATTCAAACAGTTTTAGAAACTTCAGAGTGTTTTCTATCCAATACAACTAATAATATGCATATATTGGCATCAGGGACAGAGTAGGACGCAGTTCACTCTGGGCACACTGTTCATCCAAAAGTGAAAATGCTGCCCCCTATCCCAAAAAGCTTAACTAGGTCTTTCCTTGCAGCACTGGACACACGACTGGACAATAATCAAGATTAGACAAAACTAGAGCTTTCAGAACTTGCTTTTTGGAGTGTGGTGTCAAAAAAGCAGAGCATCTCTTTATTGCGGCGGGACCTCTCCCCATCTTTGCAACCATTGAATCTATATGTTTTGACCATGACAGTTTACAATCTAAGGTAACGCCAAGTAATTTAGCCTCCTAAACTTGTTCAACAGCTTCACCATTCATTACCAGATTCAGCTGAGGTCTAGCACTTAAGGAATGATTTGTACCAAATACAATGCTCTTAGTTTTAGAGATGTTCAGGACCAGTTTATTACTGGCCACCCAATCCAAAACAGACTGCAACTCTTTGTTAAGGGTTTCAGTGACTTCATTAGCTGTAGTTGCTGATGCGTATATGGTTGAATCATCAGCATACACGGACACACATGCTTTGTTTAATGCCAGTGGCAGGTCATTGGTAAAAATAGAAAAGAGTAGAGGGCCTAGAGAGCTGCCCTGTGGTACACCACACTTTACATGTTTGACATTAGTGACGCTTCCATTAAATAAACCCCCTTGAGTTCTATTAGATAGATAGCTCTGAATCCACAATATGGTAGAGGTTTAAAAGCCATAGCACTTAAGTTTTTTCAACAGTAGGTTATGGTCAATAATATCAAATGCTGCACTGAAATCTAACAGATGCTGCACTGCAATCTTCTTATTATCAATTTCTCTCAACCAATCATCAGTCATTTGTGTCAGTGCAGTACATGTTGAGTGCCCTTCTCTATAAGCTTGCTGAAAGTCTGTTGTTAATTTGTTTATAGAGAAATAGCATTGTATTTGGTCAAACACAATTTATCCCAACAGTTTTCTAAGAGCTGGCAGAAAGCTTATAGGTCTGCTGTTAGAACCAGTAAAGGCCGCTTTACCAGTCTTGGGTAGCGGAATTACTTTGCCTTCCCTCCAGCCCTGAGGACAAAGACTTTGCTCTAGGCTCAGATTAAAAATATGACAGATTGGAGTGGCTATAGAGTCAGCAATCATCCTCAGTAGCTTTCCATCTAAGTTGTCAATGCCAGGAGGTTTGTCATTATTGATCGGTAACAATAATTTTTACACCTCTCCCACACTAACTTTACAACATTCAAACTTGCCATGCTTTTCTATCATTATTAGTTTTTTTATACATTAATATAATTGCTCACTGTTTGTCATGGGCATTTCCTGCCTAAATTTGCCCACTTTGTCAATGAAATAATCATTAAAATAATGAATAAGCCATCTGATTTGATGGTAGATGGAGTTTAATTTGTCTTTCTGTCCCTAGTTTCATTTAAAGTACTTTAAAATGTTTTATATCATTGATCTTGGCTTCATAATAACGTGTCTTCTTATTTTTGTTGAGTTTAGTCTCATCATTTCTCAATTTGCAGTATGTCAGCCAGTCAGATGTGCAGCCAGACTTATTAGCCACTCCTTTTGCCCCATCTCTTTCAGTCATACAGTTTTTTAAATTCCTCATCAATCCATGGAGCCTTAACAGTTCTAACAGTCAGTTTCTTTACAGGCACATATTTATCAACAACTATATTGTGATCAATGCATCCAATGGGTACGGATATAGCTTTCGAACAAAGTTCTACAGCATTAGTAAAAATGTGATTAATACATGTGGATGATCTTGTTCCTGTAGTGTTTGTAAACACCCTGGTAGGTTGATTAATAACCTAAACTAGATTACAGGCGCTGGTTACAGTAAGAAGCTTCCTCTTCAGTGTACAGCTTGATGAAAACCAGTCAATATTCAGATCCCCAAGAAAGTAGACCTCTCTGTTTACATCACATACACTATCAAGCATTTCACACGTACTACTCATGATTAACACATGAACACTGCTCTCATTCTGTTCTGCTGTCGGTCTGTGGGTGATTGACTCACGAACCTGACATCTCATCTCTGGGAAAAGAGAGTGTGTGGGGTGTGTACTTGAGAGTAGATGTCTATATTTTTGGGATGAACAGATTTTTTCTCTCCACAACCTTGAATCCGGTTTACTGAGAAAGTAGAAACTGGAGAACTTTTGAGAGGCCATCCAGTGACCACACACACACACACACACACCCATCCCCATACCTACTTTCTCACTTGCCGTGCCTCACACTAAACACACAAGTGTGGATTTTTAGCAGCCAAGTGACCAGACAAGGTAATTTCCTGCGGAAGCCGGAGGGGGCGTCTCGCTGTGGGCCGGGGAGGTGAGGCGAGGGGGACACAATGGGGAGATGAGGGTGAGTCAGGGTGGGAACATGCCATGCCGCAAGGGCTCTGTTGTTTCAGAGTGTTTGAAGTAGCCTGGAAACACATACCTTTGTCAAGCCAATTAACCTGCTAAGAATGTTACTCAAAGACAGAGAGAGAGGAGGAGGGGTGGAATGGGAGGGGGTGAAGAGTCTGATACTAATCATGTCCTGAATGAAAGAAAAACAAAAAGATGGAAAGCATAAAGGAACAGAGGCGTAATTATATGGACAGGGTCACGACCCCCCCCTGATTTCTTTAGATTTTCCAATGATGTCAAGGAAAGAGGCACTGAGTTTGAAGTTAGGCCTTGAAATACAACCACAGGTACACCTCCAAATGACTCAAATGATGTCAATTAGACTATCAGAAGCTTCTAAAGCCATGACATCATCTTCTCGAATCTTCCAAGCTGTTTAAAGGCCACAGTCAACTTAGTGTATGTAAACTTCTGACCCAGTGGAATTGTGATACAGTGAATTATAAGTGAAATAATCTGTCTGTAAACAATTGTTGGAAGAATTACTTGTGTCATGCACAAAGTTTATGTCCTAACCGACTTGCCGAAAGTATAGTTTGTTAACTTCCTGCGTCGAGCCAACCCAGATCCGGTATCATGACTACAGCCTCAAGCCCATTACCATAACGCAACGTTAACTATTCATGAAAATCGCAAATGAAATGAAATCAATATGCTAGCTCTCATGCTTAGCCTTTTGTTAACAACACTGTCATCTCAGATTTTCAAAAATATGCTTCTCTACCATAGCAAACTAGCATTTAGTATTTAGCGTTAGCATTTAGCATTAGCATTTAGCATTAGCATTTAGCGTTAGCATTAGCAGGCAACATTTTCACAAAAACCAGCAAAAACATTCAATAAATCATTTACCTTTGAAGACCTTCAGATGTTTTCAATGAGGAGACTCTCAGTTAGATAGAAAATGTTCAGTTTTTCCTGAAAGATTTTTTGTGCAGGAGAAATCGGTCCGTTTGGTGCGTCACGTTTGGCTACCAAAAAAAAACGAAAATTCAGTTATCCAAACGCCGAACTTTTTCCAAATGAACTCCATAATATCGACTGAAACATGGCAAATGTTGTTTAGAACCAATCCTCAAGGTGTTTTTCACATATCTCTTCAATGATGTATCGTTCCTGGAAGTATGCGTCTCCTTCTGTATCGCATGGTAAAATTATTGCCACTGGGAATTACGCACCAATTTAGACAAAGGACACCGGACGGCCCCCTGGCAAATGTAGTCTCTTATGGCCAATCTTCCAATGATATGCCTACAAATACGTCACAATGCTGCAGACATCTTGGACGAACGGCAGAGCGCATAAGCTCGTTCACAGCATATTCACAGCCATATAAGGAGACGATAGTAAAACAGAGCGCCAAAAATCCTGCTCATTTCCTGTTTGAAGTTTCATCTTGGTTTCGCCTGTAAGATCAGTTCTGGGGCACTCACAGATAATATCTTTGCAGTTTTGAAAACGTCAGAGTGTTTTCGTTCCAAAGCTGGCAATTATATGCATAGTCGAGCATCTTTTCGTGACAAAATATTGCGCTTAAAACGGGCACGTTTTTTTATCCAATAATGACATAGCGCCCCCATAGGTTGAAGAGGTTAACAAGAAATTTGTGGAGTCGTTGAAAAATGAGTTTTAATGACTCCAACCTAAGTGTATGTAAACTTCTGACTTCAACTGTGTACACCATCACTAGCGGGATCAAATTCGACAACATCCGGTGAAATCGGAGTGCCCCATATTCAAATACAAAATCGTAATATTAAACATTCACGAAAATACAAATGTCATACATGATTCTTTAGCTTAGAATCTTGGTAATCAAACTGCGTTGTTAGATTTCAAAAAGGCTTTACGGCAAAAGCATAGCATTCGATAGTCTGAGGATATCGCCTCACATTAACATATTTTCCAAACCAGCACAGGCGTCACGAAATAACAAATAGCGATAAAATAAATCACTTGCTTTTGAAGATCTTCCTCTGTTTGCAATCCCAAGGGTCCCAGCTACACAATGAATGGTTGTTTTGTTTGATACTGTCCATCTTTATATCCCAAAAACGCTGTATAGTTGGCGCCATTGAATTCAATAATCCAGTCCTTCAACTTGCATACAAAGGATTCCAAAAAGTTACCAGCAAAGTTCATCCAAACGAGTCAAACGATGTTTTCTATGAATCCTCAGGTTGTCTAATATCAAAATAAACGCTAATATTTCAGACGGAGATTACTATGTTCAATAGCAAAGGAAAAGAACAAAGAGCGCGCCCACTACTTTTGCCCTGGCGCTCAACTTGGAACAACTACAAATACTTAAACCTAAAACCTTGTATAAAGACTGTTGACATCTACTGGAAGCCATGGGAACTGAAATCTGGGTGACGGAAATTAGATCTTTCAATGGCATTGCATTGGAAGTCATTCTGAGCTCCCCAAAAATTATTTACGGATCAATTTTCCTCAGGTTTTCACCTGCTATATCAGTTATGTTATACTCACAGACATTATTTTAACAGTTTTAGAATGTTTTCATATGCATATCCTAGTTTCTGGGCCTGAGTAACAGGCAGTTTACTTTGAGCACATCAGACTGGAGGAAATTCAGGAAACTAGCCTTACTTGCAGAAAGGTTAAAATAACATCAATTTGATCAGAAATACAGTGTAGACATTGTTAATGTTGTACTATTGTAGCTGGAAACGGCAGATTTTTTTATGGAATATCTACATAGGCGTACAAAGGCCCATTATCAGCAACCATCACTCATGTGTTCCAATGGCACATTGTATTAGCTAATCCATGTTTATAATTTAAAAGGCTAATTGATCATTAAAAAACCTGTTTGCAATTATGTTAGCACAGCTGAAAACTGTTGTGCTCATTAAAAAAGCAATACAACTGGCCTTCTTTAAACTTGTTGAGTACCTGGAGCATCAGCATTTGTGGGTTCGATTACACGCTCAAAATGGCCAGAAACAAAGAGCTTTATTCTGAAACTCGTCAGTCTATTCTTGTTCTGAGAAATGACGGCTATTCCATACGGGAAATTGCCAAGAAACTGAAGATCTCGTACAACGCTGTGTACTACTCCATTCACAGAACAATGCAAACTGGCTCTAAACGGAATAGAAAGAGGAGTGGGAGGCCCGGGTGCACAACTGAGGATAAGTACATTAGAGTGTCTAGTTTGAGAAACAAACGCCTCACAAGTCCTCAACTGGCAGCTTCATTAAATAGTACCTGCAAAACACCATTCTCAACGTCAACAGCAAAGAGGCAACCCCCGGATGCTAGCCTTCTAGGCTGGGAAAGGAAAAGCCATATCTCAGACTGGCCAATAAAAAGAAAAGATTAAGATGGGCAAAGGAACACAGACACTGGACAGAGGAAGATTGGGGGAAAAAAGTGTTATGGACAGATTAATCTCAGTTTGAGGTGTTCGGATCACAAAGAAGAACATTCGTGAGATGCAGAAAAAAATGAAAAGATGCTGGAGGAATGCTTGACGCCATCTGTCAAGTATGGTGGAGGCAATATGATGGTCTGGGGTGCTTTGGTGGTGGTAAAGTAGGAGATTTGTACAGGGTTACTGGGATCTTAAAGAAGGAAGGCTATCAATCCATTTTGCAACTCCAAGCCATACCCTGTGGACGGCGCTTAATTGGAGCCAATTTCCTCCTACAACAGGACAATGACCCAAAGCACTGCTCTAAACTATGCAAGAACTATTTAGGGAGGAAGCAGTCAGCTGGTATTCATTCTATAATGGAGTGACCAGCACAGTCACCCGATCTCAACCCTTTTGAGCCATTGTGGGAGCAGCTTGACCGTGGGAGGTTCTTCAGGAAGCCTGGGGTGAAATCTTTTCAGATTACCTCAACAAATTGACAACTAGAATGCCAAAGGTCTGCAAGGCTTTAATTGCTGAAAATGGAGGATTCTTTGACGATAGCAAAGTTTGAAGGGCACAATTATTATTTCAATGAAAAATGGTTGTTTATAACCCTGTCAACATCTTGACTATATTTCCTATTCATTTTGCAATTCATTTCATGTATGTTGTCATGGAAAACAAGGACATTTCTAAGTGACCCCAAACCTTTGAAACGCAGTGTATATGCATTGCTGCTCTCTTTGTATTTTTCTCCCTGTATGTCTCCTCTAATTCCATCCATCCTCTGTTTGGGATACAGATAACAATGTGTAAAGAAAGAGGTAGTGTGAGAGAAGCCATTTTTATTTCACCTTTATTTAAACAGGTAGGCTCGTTGAGAACAAGTTCTCATTGAAAACTGAGACCTGGCCAACATAAAGCAAAGCATTTAGACTAGACACATACAACAACCCAGAGCTACACATGGAATAAACAAATATACAATCAATAATACAGTCGAAAAAACATCTATGTACAGTGTGTGCAAATGAGGTAAGATAAGGGAGGTAGGCAATAAATAGGCCATTGTGGCGAAGTAATTACAATATAGCAATTAAACACTGGAGTGATAGATGTGCAGAAGATGAATGTGCAAGTAAAGATACTGGGGTGCAAAGGGGCAAGATAAATAAATAAATACAGTATGGGGATGAGGTAGTTGGATGTGCTATTTACAGATGGGCAATGTACAGGTGCAGTGATCTGTGAGCTGCTCTGACAGCTGGAGCTTAACGTTCGTGAGGGAGATATGAGTCTCAGGCTTCAGTGATTTTTGCAGTTAGTTTCAGTCAAGGCAGCAGAGAACTGCAAGGAAAGGCGGCCAAAGGAAGAATTTGCTTTGGTGGTGACCAGTGAAATATACCTGCTGGAGCGCTTGCTACGGGTAAGAGCTGCTATGTTGACCAGTAAGCTGAGATAAGGCGGGGCTTTACCTAGCAAAGACTTGTAGATGACCTGGAGCCAGTGGTTTTGGCGACGAGTATGAAGCGAGGGCCAGCCAACGAGAGCGTACAGGTTGCAGTGGTGGGTAGTATATGGCACTTTGGTGAAAAAATGGATGGCATTGTGATAGACTGCATCCAATTTGTTGAGTAGAGTGTTGGAGGCTATTTTGTAAATGACATTGCCGAAGTCGAGGATTGGTAGGATGGTCAGTTTTGCGAGGGTATGTTTGGCAGCATGAGTGAAGGATGCTTTGTTGCAACATAGGAAGCCAATTCTAGATTTAATTTTGGATTGGAGATGCTTAACCTCTCTAGGGTATGTGGGACACTAGCGTCCCATCTGGCCAACATCCAGTGAGATTGCAGAGCGCCCAATTCAAATACAGAAATGCTCATTATAAAAATTCCGAAAACAAAACATGTTTTATATAGGTTTAAAGATGAACTTCTTGTTAATCCAACCACGGTGTCAGATTTATAAAATGCTTTTCGGCGAAAGCATACCTAGCCCAGAACATACCTAGCCCAGAACATAGCCCAGTTGAGAAATGATTACAAACAGTAACCAGCCAAGCAAAAGCGTTACAAAACTCAGAAATATAGATTAAAATGAATCCCTTACCTTTGATGATCTTCATATGGTGGCACTCAGAAGACATTCATTTACTCAATAAATGTTCCTTTTGTTCGATAAAGTCTCTTTATATCCAAAAACTTTTCTTCAGTAATCCACAGGCTCAAACGCAGTCAAAACAGGCAGACAAAAAAATCCAAATTGTATCCGTAAAGTTCATAGAAACATGTCAAACGATGTTTATATTCAATCCTCAGGTTGTTTTTAGCCTAAATGATCTGTAATATTTCAACCGGACAATAACGTTGTCAATATTAAAGGTAAACAAGAAATGCACTCTCTCGGGATTGCGCATGAAAAAGCTCTGCGACACGGGAGGGTCCACTCATTTAGACTGGTCTTACTCCCTCATTTATAAGAATACAAGCCTGAAACAATGTCTAAAGACTGTTGACATCTAGTGGAAAGCATAGGAACTGCAAATTGAGTCCTAAGTCAATGGATACTGTAATGGCATTGAATAGAAAACTACACAACGAAAAGAAAAAACTTCCTGAATGGATTTTTCTCAGATTTTCTGTTATACTCACAGACACTATTTTAACAGTTTTGGAAACTTTAGAGTGTTTTCTATCCGAATCTACCAGTTATATGCATATCATATCTTCCGGGCCCGAGTAGCAGGCCGTTTAATGTGGGCATGCTTTTCATCCAAAATTCCGAATGCTGCCCCCTACCCTAGAGAGGTTAATGTGAGTCTGGAAGGAGAGTTTACAGTCTAACCAGTTAGCTGTAAACTCATAGTTTATTTGTAGTTGTAGTTGTCCACATATTCTAAGTCAGAACCGTCCAGAGTAGTGATGCTGAATGAGCTGGCAGGTGCAGGCAGTGATCGATTGAATAGCATGCATTTCGTTTTACTTGCATTTATGAGCAGTTGGAGGCCACGGAAGGAGAGTTGTATGGCATTGAAGCTCGTCTGGAGGTTAGTTTACACAGTGTCCAAAGAAGGGCCAGAAGTATACAGAATGGTGTCGTCTGTGTAGAGGTGGATCAGAGAATCACCAGCAGCAAGAGCGACATCATTGATGTATACAGAGAAGAGAGTCAGCCCGAGAATTGAACCCTGTGACACCCTCATAGAGACTGCCAGAGGTCCAGACAACAGGCCCTCCGATTTGACACACTGAACTCTATCAGAGAAGTAGTTGGTGAACCAGGCGAGGCAGTCATTTGAGAAACCAAGGATTTTAAGTCTGCCGATGAGGATGTGGTGATTGACAGAGTCGAAAGCCTTGGCCAGGTTGATGAATACGGCTGCACAGTAATGTCTCTTATCGATGGCGGTTATGATGTCGTTTAGGACCTTGAGCGTGGCTGAGGTGCACCCATGACCAGCTCTGAAACCAGATTACATAGCGGAGAAGGTACGGTGGGATTCGAAATGGTCGGTAATCTGTTTGTTAACTTGGCTATCGAAGACCTTAAAAACGCAGGGTAGGATAGATATAGGTCTGTAGCAGTTTGGGTCTAGAGTGTCTCCCCCTTTGAATCGGGGGATGACCACGGCAGCTTTCAAATCTTTGGGAATCTCAGACGATACGAAAGAGAGGTTGAACAGGCTAGTAATAGGGGTTGCAACAATTTGGCAGATCATTTTAGAAAGAGAGGGTCCAGATTGTCTAGCCCGGGTGATTTGTAGGGGTACAGATTTTATAGCTCTTTCAGAACATCAGCTATCTGGATTTGGATGAAGGAGAAATGGGGGAGGCTTGGGTGAGTTGCTGTGGGGGGTGCAGGGCTGTTGACCGGGGTAGGGGTGGCCAGATGGAAAGCATCGCCAGCCGTAGAAAAATGCTTATTGAAATTCTCAATTATAATGGATTTATCGGTGGTGACATTGTTTCCTAGCCTCAGTGCAGTGGGCAGCTGGGAGGAGATGTTCTTATTCTCCATAGACTTCACAGTGTCTCAGAACTTTTTGGAGTTTGTGCTACAGGATGCAACTTTCTGTTTGAAAAAGCTGGCCTTTGCTTTCCTAACTGCCTGTGTATATCGGTTCCTAACTTCCCCGAAGAGTTGCGTGTCACAGTATGTAATGAGGAAGGGACGAGAAAGAGGGAGAGGGAACAGGTAGAGTATGAGAGCAATAGATGAACTTGTACTAGAGGGAGAGGGATGTCCATTTCCACACACACTGCATAGATTTGTTATTGTAAGGCTTGATCAAGTATTATGATGTTGATAGCATTTAATATGGTTCTTCCCTGAGCCCTCTTCCTCCAGTTGTAAACGAGAACTTGTTCTCTACTGGCCTACCTTGTTAAATAAAGGTGAAACATATATATGATTAGAACATACATTATCCGTGTCTCAATTGTCTCGAGGCTTAAAAATCATTTTTTGCACCGGTCCCCTCCCATTCATATGCACTGATTTGAGGTGACATCAATAAGGGATCATAGCTTTCACCTGGGTTCACCTGGTCAGTCTATGTCATGGAAAAAGCAGGTGTTCTTAATGTTTTGTACATTCAGTGTTGGTTCTCCCTCTTTTAGAAATAGTCAGATTAGAAGTCATTCTAATTTTATGCTCTGAGTTATTTAGAAAGCAGCCAGTATTCCAGAATTATAAATGCCTATCAAAGCTGTGCCAAAATCAATTCACCAGGATGTACTCTCATTTTTTAAAAACCTTTATTTAACTAGGCAAGTCAGTTAAGAACAAATTCTTATTTTCAATTACGGCCTGGGAACAGTGGGCTAACTGCCTTGTTCAGGGGCAGAACGACAGATTTGTACCGTGTCAGCTCAGGGATTCGATCTTGCCACCTTTCGGTTACTAGTCCAACACTCTCACTGTTAGGCTACGCTGCCGCCTCATTGGCGAATCCATATTCTTACTACTATTTCACATAACCCCTTCTATTCATGTACCTGTTGTAAATTCACACTAGTGCGTCGGTCTGTCTTGGAAAGGTAAAACTGGCTGTGTCTCAAATGGCACCCTATTTTCCATACGTAGTGCACTACTTTTGACCAGGGCCCCTAGGGTATAGTGCACTATATGCCATTTGGGATGGACCCGCTGTTGCTGTGATTCCATTTGGGTGTTGCTGGTGTGGTGGTATCCAGCTTCAAGCACCGCTGTCATGACAACACTGTTACTGAGGCGACGTGTGTGTGTGTCTGTGTGTGTGTGTGTGTATGTGTGTCTATAATTACAGTTGGGCTATTGATACTTCAGGAGAGTGGTGCCATCTGTATGAGAGAAGGGTTTTCATGGTAATGGGCCTGGTAGCAGAATGATTGGTGTGCTGCTCATGTAGAATGTAGAAAATGCGGTGATGGAGGTAGAAAGGTAGAGAGAGAGAGAGAGAGAGAGAGAGAGAGAGAGAGAGAGAGAGAGAGAGAGAGAGAGAGGGAAAATACTGTTATAGTCGATAGTTTTGACTGTCATATTTCTCATGTGCACTGGTGGTTTGTGTGTGTGTGTGTGTGTGTGTGTGTGTGTGTGTGTGTGTGTGTGTGTGTGTGTGTGTGTGTGTGTGTGTGTGTGTGTGTGTGTGTGTGTGTGTGTGTGTGTGTGTGTGTGTGTGTGTGTGTGTGTGTGTGTGTGTGTGTGCGCGCGCGCGCGTGTGTGTAAGGGAAATTCCTCTCTCGGGGCTGGGAGTCCTTCCTGTCGTAGAGCTGTGTTTGTACAGCCTGGCTCAGCCGGGATATCCTTCCCTGCCCATGTCTGAGAGAGAGGTGGGGAGTGACTGGAGGGGGAGGGTCATGGTGCCCATCCTAAATGGAGTGAGAGGAATAAAAGACACAACAGAGAGAGAGAGAGAAAGGCAGAGAGACTAAACATCAGGGATAAATGGAGAGAGAGGAGCACACCTGGCTCCATGAGCTTTGAGGAAAAGGCATGTGGAGGGGTAGGATTGTGGGCATTAATGGGGATCTGTCTGGGCATAATTAACTTAGGCCTTTCTGTTATGTATGGTAGACTGAAAGGGAAGGGAGGGAGAAACAATCAGACAGTTTCCAGGGATTTATGGCTGTTTCATTTCCTTGTTGTTATTGCGTCTTGTTTTGGGAACTCCCTCTCGTTCTCTCTCCATGCTAACACAGCCTGTTAAGAAGAGTGGTCAACGAGGGCATAGCATGAGAGACCTGGAACTGTGGAGCTGTGGTATGTCCAAATGGAAAAAGGCCCCGTCCATCCCTCCAGCCCACAGCAACATCAACCCCAGACTTGTTGCGGATGGAGAGGTTACGAGGGGTAACATTTGTCAAATGTTTCCAGAACACTGGTTTAAGAGAAGATGAAACGAATGACAGTTCTGCAAGAGATGATAGACATTCCATGAATGTTTTCTGGGGGAAATAGTGAGGTTAGGAAAGTCCAGTTGAGTGTCCTCTTGTACGAATCATATTACATTTTAAAGTGTTTTAAATGTTATTTTTTCCAGCCTCTCAACTCACTGCCGTGACACGCTTTGAGCTCTCTCCTGAGCTTTAGACGACACACGCACGCACACACACACACTCACACACACAGTGAACAATGAAATGACACACACAAAACACACTGTGGTAGTCTGCGCACACACACCGGACAACACTGCGCTCCCACACACACTCCCACAACGACATTGCACCCTGACAAACACACAAACACACACACAAACACACCACGCTCTCAGACATAAACAACACGCATGTCACTCCCCCGGCTCTGTCATCCCTCCTGCTGTTATTGTCCCGAATAGCGCAAATATCACAATGTTGTTGTTTTGGTGACTAAAGGTAGAAATATCCCTGCATTATTGTCATTGTCGCTGATGTCATCAGAGACCCTGTGTCTCATTACTGTTGTTTACACACGCAGGCACGCACACGCACACACTGTGCACTCAGTCATGCCTGTTTCGTTCCCCCTTAGCGACCGTAGCGACCTTAGCGACGTATCTGCGTGTTTCTATCCTGACTTGTAAGAGAGCGAGTGGAACCAGTCTGCTGTGGTGGAGCTGCAGGGTCGAGTGACAAGGAGAGAGGGAAACATTGTGTGTCAAAGAAAGTTTGTTTGTATGTTTCTGTCAGTATGTAAGAGAGTGAGTGGATATATGTGCGGGTGCTAGGGGTGTGCGTATTTGGCACGGCTGATTAATTAGGGCCGATTTCAAGTTTTCATAACAATCGGTAGTCGGCCTTTTTGGACGCCGATTAAGGCCTATTACATTGCAATCCACGAGGAGACTGCGTGGGAGGCTGACCACCTGTTACGCGAGTGCAGCGTCAAAAGGACCTTGTGGCTGCAAGGAGCCATTGCAAGTTGCTAGCTACAGTAACATTAAACTTATCTTAATAAAAAACAATCAATCTTCACATAATCACTAGTTAACTACACATGATTGATGATATTACTAGGTTAACTAGCTTGTCCTGTGTTGCATTTAATCAATGCGGTGCCTGTTAATTTTTCATCGAATCGCAGCCTATTTTGCCAAAGGGGTGATGATTTAACAAAAGCGCATTCGCCAAAAAAGCACAATCGTTGCAGAAATGTACCTAACCATAAACATAAATGCCTTTCTTAAAATCAATACACAGAAGTATATATTTTGAAACCTGCATATTTTCAAATAAATGCATGTTAGCAGGCAATATTGACTAGGGAAATTGTGTCACTTCTCTTGCGTTCAGTGCAAGCAGAGTAAGGTTTGCAACAGTTTGGGCCACCTGGCTCGTTGCGAACTGTGTTTCTGCCTAACAAAGACCGCAATTAATTTGCCAGAATTTTACATAATTATGACATAACATTGAAGGTTGTGCAATGTAACAGCAATATCTAGACTTAGGGATGCCACCCGTTCGACAAAATGCAGAATCGTTCCGTCTTTCACTGAAAGAAAAAACGTTTGGTTTTCGAAATGATAGTTTCTGGATTTGACCATATTAATGACCAAAGGCTCGTATTTCTGTGTGTTTATTATATTATAATTAAGTCTATGATTTGATATTTGATAGAGCAGTCTGACTGAGCGGTGGTAGGCAAGCAGCAGGCTCGTAAGCATTCATTCAAACAGAACTTTACTGCGCTTGCGAGAAACTCTTAGCAATGCTTGAGTACAGCTCTGTTTATGACTACAAGCCTATCAACTCCTGAGATTAGGCTGGCAATACTAAAGTACCTATAAGAACATCCAATAGTCAAAGGTATATGAAATACAAATGGTATAGAGAGAAATAGTTGACGCATCATAATTCCTATAATAACTACAACCTAAAACTTCTTAACTGGGAATATTAAAGAACTGGGAATATTGAACCACCAGCTGTCATATGTTCTCATGTTCTGAGCAAGGAACTTAAACGTTAGCTTTTTCACATGGCACATATTGCACTTTTACTTTCTTCTCCGACACTGTGTTTTTGCATTATTTAAACCAAATTGAACATGTTTCATTATTTATTTGAGACTAAATAGATTGTATTTATGTATTATGTTAAGTTAAAATAAAAGGGTTCATTGTTCATTCAGTATTATTGTAATTGTCATTATTTCAAATATATATAAATATCGGCCGACTAATCGGTATCGGCCTTTTCTGGTCCTCCGATAATCGGTATCATTATCGGCGTTGACAAATCATAATCGGTTCGACCTCTAATCTGCAGTATATATTTCACATCAGATTATTGTGGTTTAATAATAATAATGATTCGGTTGGTGCTTATATTTGTCGTATTTTTGTTGTGTTTACTTTGGAATACGTTGGTATGCTTCTGTGCATCTGATTTTGCATATCTGTGTTTTATTGCATTACTGATAGATTACATTTTGAAGTGTGTTGGACTGTGTATCTGTTTTGTAGCATGGCATTATTGGAAAATGATGCGATACGGTTTTTGATAATGACCTTTATAGCACAGTTCATACAAAAATGTAGTCCCAAGACCTTCAAAATTAAACAATTGGGCAATTCCATGGTAATGGAATTGTGCTGACACTCAGATTCTTCACTTAAAATATATGCCAAACTAAAAACACTTCATTTCAATGTTTACCAAACCCTACAACTCTATGCGCAATGACTATTTTCAACAATTTACGCAGGTTTTGTTGACAAAAACACTTTTACTGGAAGAACTGTGCAGATGAAAAGTTTGGTAGCAGGATTTTGGTCAAATCTCCCTCCGTTTTTTCTATTTTCTGTTAAATATCTGCTCTGAATTAAGATTCAACAATGTCTGCAGAAAGAGTGGGGTGTCAGCTAAGTCATGACACATTGACTTTGAAAAAAAATCGCTTTGGTTATTAAACTACAGGAAGTGAAGTGGATTTACACATGGTAATGGAATTGTGGTATCAGAATTTCATCATGGGTCCCTGATCTGTACTACACAGAAATGCATTATTATGGATATGAATGTCGTTCTCTTCATGGCGATGTATTCTAAATAGGTACACAAAGGTATAAATATGCAATATTCGCCTTTGCATATTCGGGTATTATATACATGAAGCAGGTTGAGAGAATGCCAAGAGTGTGCAAAGCTGTCCTCAATGCAAAGGGTGGCAATTTGAAGAATCTCAAATATAAAATATATTTTGATTTGTTTAACACTTTTTTGGTTACTATATGATTCCATATGTGTTATTTCATGGTTTTGATGTCTTCACTATTATTCTACAATGTTGAAAATATTAAAAATAAAGAAAAACTATTGAATAAGTAGGTGTTTTAAAACTTTTGACCGGTAGCGTAATTTTCAAAAGTTTGGACATCACAGTAGAGCACAGTAGAGTAGAGTAGAGTTCAGTACAGTTCAGTACAGTAGAGTACAGTACAGTAGAGCTCAGTAGAGTGCAGTTCAGTACAGTAGAGTTCAGTACAGTACAGTGGAGTTCAGTAGAGTAGAGTACAGTTCAGTACGGTAGAGTAGAGTACTGTATGGTAGAGTACAGTACAGTAGAGTTCAGTAGAGTAGAGTACAGTGGAGTAGAGTTCAGTACAGTACAGTGGAATTCAGTAGAGTAGAGTACAGTTCAGTACGGTAGAGTAGAGTACTGTATGGTAGAGTACAGTACAGTAGAGTTCAGTAGAGTTCAGTGGAGTACAGTACAGTAGAGTTCAGTGGAGTACAGTACAGCAGAGTACAGTACTGTAGAGTAGAGTACAGTACTGTAGAGTAGAGTAGAGTACAGTACTGTAGAGTAGAGTATGGTAGAGTAGAGTACAGTTCAGCACAGCAGAGTTCAGTAGAGTACAGTACAGTAGAGTACAGTACAGTAGAGTTCAGTAGAGTAGAGTTAAGTGGAGTACAGTAGAGTTCAGTGGAGTACAGTACAGTAGAGTTCAGTGGAGTACAATACAGCAGAGTACAGTACAGCAGAATACAGTACATTAGAGTTCAGTACAGCAGAGTTCAGTGGAGTTCAGTGGAGTACAGTGGAGTACAGTGCGGTAGAGTTCAGTGGAGTACAGTACAGCAGAGTACAGTACAGCAGAATACAGTACATTAGAGTTCAGTACAGCAGTGTTCAGTGGAGTTCAGTGGAGTACAGTGCGGTAGAGTGCGGTAGAGTACAGTACGGTATGGTAGAGTAGAGTAGGGTACGGTAGAGTAGAGTACGCTACGGTAGAATACAGTAGAGTATAGAAGAGTAGAGTATAGTTCAGTAGAGTTCAGTACAGTAGAGTTCAGTAGCTAATATATTAAAGATATTTGTGTTTTGGTAAGGCAATGTTTCTTAAACTTACAGAAAGCAGAGAAATCTCTCCAAAACAAAATATAAGTGTTAATATTAGTTGGCAGGGGTCTTCAACATTATTGTGTTTTTATGTATTTCTAATTCCTTTTAATAATGTTTATGTTAGATGTTGTCTTCGAACCCTTTTCCATCTGTTTGCCCAGAAATCAAAGCCTTTGCTTATTCCAAATTGTTTGGATTGGAAAAGGATTTCTTCATTTCTCCAAAATATAGACTCTTAGTTTTAATTTGACACCAAATGCTCCTATGAATTTCACATGTTGGTGCTCATTGATCCTTTTACATGAAAATGACCAGTAGCAATAAAATAACAATTCATGTAATAGCAGGGCTAAAATATTGCACAACAAAGAAATGAGTGTACAGATGTCATGATGAGTAACCATGGTTACTCTGGTCCCCTGGGTGTGATCCCAGCCTTAGCAACAGGTTTGGTCACAGGTACACCCTTCCTGAGTGTGTGTGTCACCTGGCTGTGTGTGTGACCTGGGCTCTGCGTGCATGTGTGTGTTTGTGGGTCACATGGGCCTCCCTTAGGTCGTAGCCTGCTGCTGGCATGGGAGCAGGTACAGGGTGGGGGAGAATGGGGGAGGGGTGGAGGAGGGGTGGGGCAGCGGTTGGGGAACAGAGGGAGAGAGAGAGATAAGGAGGGAAATTGGATGGGAAAGGTGTCCTTAGCTAGCAGGCCAACACTGAGGTAATGGTGTGTGTGTGTGTGTTGGGCGCTGCATCATTTCCTACCCAGAAGTTCTCTGACAGGATGTCCAAACCAATGATGACTTTTGCCCATATTCACCCCTCCCTAGTCCCCTCTCACATAGAAATAGAATAGGTAGAACGGTCGCTGTTCTTCAATCCTAATTTGTCGCCAGTCTATAAGGATTTTTTCAGTGTGTGTGTGTGTGTGTGTGTGTGTGTGCGTGTGTGTGTGTGTGTGTGTGTGTGTGTGTGTGTGTGTGTGTGTGTGTGTGTGTGTGTGTGTGTGTGTGTGTGTGTGTGTGTGTGTGTGTGTGTGTGAATGGAGGTGGATTGTAAACACCACAGGTAAAATAGGCGGACTGAGGAAAACTCAGATAGAGAGAGGGATGTCTCACTCTTCTCTAATCCGGCGTGTGCGCGCGCCGCCTCGTCACTGCTCTCCACATTCACACCTCCCCCCTCGCCTCCCCAACTCTTCTTTACCGCTCCTCTGTGCTGTAATCCATTGTTCCAGCACTTTTCTTCTCCGCACCTTCTTTATCTAACATCTCCCCTCGACCTTCAACTCCTCACTTTCCACTTTCCTCTATTCCTCTACCATGCCAGAGTTCCATCCTCCCGTTCTCTCCCTCCTATATCCTGTTCTCCTGAATGCCTGGCCGGTCTAAGACCCACCGACCTATTTATTCAATGCCCCACCCTCACCTCGGGTCTCACACGCGCACGCTCTCCACGTCTACACTCTACCCCTCCCTTCGTCCTCCCCTCCACACTCCCCTCTACACATTTCTATACCCGCTCCCTCTCCCCTCCACACTCCTGATTGTCCCCCCCCGACCTCTAATTAACTCCCCTCTACACATTTCTATACCCGCTCCCTCTCCCCTCCACACTCCTGATTGTCCCCCCACCTCTAATTAACTCCCCTCTACACATTTCTATACCCGCTCCCTCTCCCCTCCACACTCCTGATTGCCCCCCCCCAACCTCTAATTAACTCCCCTCTACACATTTCTATACCCGCTCCCTCTCCCCTCCACACACCTGATTGTCCCCCCCAACCTCTAATTAACTCCCCTCTACACATTTCTATACCCGCTCCCTCTCCCCTCCACACTCCTGATTGTCCCCCCCACCTCTAATTAACTACCCTCTACACATTTCTATACCCGCTCCCTCTCCCCTCCACACTCCTGATTGTCCCCCCACCTCTAATTAACTCCCCTCTACACATTTCTATACCCGCTCCCTCTCCCCTCCACACTCCTGATTGCCCCCCCCCGACCTCTAATTAACTCCCCTCTACACATTTCTATACCCGCTCCCTCTCCCTCCACACTCCTGATTGTCCCCCCACCTCTAATTAACTACCCTCTACAAATTTCTATACCCGCTCCCTCTCCCTCCACACTCCTGATTGTTCCCCCAACCTCTAATTAACTCACCTCTACACATTTCTATACCCGCTCCCTCTCCCCTCCACACTCCTGATTGTTTCCCCCAACCTCTAATTAACTACCCTCTACACATTTCTATACCCGCTCCCTCTCCCCTCCACACTCCTGATTGTTCCCCCCCACCTCTAATTAACTCCCCTCTACACATTTCTATACCCGCTCCCTCTCCCTCCACACTCCTGATTGTCCCCCCCCAACCTCTAATTAACTCCCCTCTACACATTTCTATACCCGCTCCCTCTCCCCTCCACACTCCTGATTGTCCCCCCCACCTCTAATTAACTACCCTCTACACATTTCTATACCCGCTCCCTCTCCCCTCCACACTCCTGATTGTTCCCCCCCAACCTCTAATTAACTACCCTCTACACATTTCTATACCCGCTCCCTCTCCCCTCCACACTCCTGATTGTTCCGCCCCCCCGACCTCTAATTAACTACCCTCTACACATTTCTATACCCGCTCCCTCTCCCCTCCACACTCCTGATTGCCCCCCCGACCTCTAATTAACTACCCTCTACACATTTCTATACCCGCTCCCTCTCCCTCCACACTCCCGATTGTCCCCCCGACCTCTAATTAACTACCCTCTACACATTTCTATACCCGCTCCCTCTCCCCTCCACACTCCTGATTGCCCCCCCGACCTCTAATTAACTACCCTCTACACATTTCTATACCCGCTCCCTCTCCCCTCCACACTCCTGATTGTTCCCCCCCAACCTCTAATTAACTACCCTCTACACATTTCTATACCCGCTCCCTCTCCCTCCACACTCCTGATTGTCCCCCCCAACCTCTAATTAACTACCTTCTACACATTTCTATACCCGCTCCCTCTCCCCTCCATCCTGCTGTCATTCTTCCACATGTCATGTACTCTCTGCGCACTACCTTTTAACCTATATTCCACCCTCTTTTCTTCCATCTAAACTCACCTTTCGTCGTCCGCCTCTCCATCCCTCCATCCCTCCCTCCCTCGCTCCACTCATCCACTCAGCGGTGGGCCCTTAGAGCAGAGGCGTGACTGCACATCCATCCAGCCCTTTAGGAGGACACCCGGCCCACAATGCACGGCGGGGTGATTTGCATGGCAGCCACTGGTGTGGCTGGTGTGAGGGGGGACATGGGTCTGAATTATTCATTGCTGATCTGCACCAAAAGACAGGTTGAGCGGGAAAAAAATGTAAGAATCTTTGTAAATCCTAAATCGTAAGATATCTGCTGTTTGTCCCTGTCTTCTGTACAGGCCCTTTTGTAGCCGGATGTAGTAGTCTATACAGTACTACAGTCTCTCTCTCTCTCTCTCTCTCTCTCTCTCTCTCTCTCTCTCTCTCTCTCTCTCTCTCTCTCTCTCTCTCTCTCTCTCTCTCTCTCTCTCTCTCTCTCTCTCTCTCTCTCTCTATGTCTGTGTGTCTCTCTCTGTGTTGCTGCTGTTTGTAAGGTGCTGAATTCCTAAGGGTTCCCCCCACTCTGTCGTATCATGCAGGCATACTGTACCTGGGCCCGTATCCACAAACGTCTCAAAGTAGGAGTGCTGATCTAGGATCTGCTGATCTAGGATCCGTAGATGTGGGTAGCACGGCTTCCTTGAGGTAGCCTAGCTTGGCAAATCACATCAGTGCTGCTTTATAGGGCTGGCACAATTACCGTATAACCGTGTAAACGATGGTTATGGATGAAGATCGTCATGAAAATAAAATAACTGTCATAAACGTATTGAAAAAAAATAATAATAATAAATATAAAAAATTATACACACTGCTCAAAAAATTAAGGGAACACTAAAATAACACATCCTAGATCTGAATGAATGAAATATTCTTATTAAATACTTTTTTCTTTACATAGTTACAGAAGAGTTTGTGGTCGTACAAGAAGGGCCCGCACACCGTTGAAGCTCCCAATTCACCGCTTTAATGACAGCGTTTCCATCCCAAACGGATCTTCGTCCGGTCAAACACACCGAGTGCTCACATCCTAGAATATACGCATTTCACCTCACATCACCATTGTGGGCATGACGCCTGGTGGGTGCAAAAAAAACCATTTGTGTATCTCTAATAATAATTTAATAACAACAGACACCCCCCCAAATGCTAACCTCTCGTGTTATTGTAATGGTGAGAGGTTTGCATGTCTTATGGGTATGATATTTGTGTGTCTGCAGCTTTCTCCCTCATCATTATACACTATTCATTCAGGCTTAGCCGTAGTCATGGTAACATCCACATTACTGTAGAAGTGTTTAGAAACATATTATATTATTAATTCCAATAAAAACAGACTTCAAAATGACGCAATACATGATTTACTACTCATTTTCATTGGGCACAAAATAATCTGAAACGCAACCAAAACAAACAGCAAATGCATTCAACAAATGTGTTTAGTCACAAGCTTGATGTAGTCATTGCGTGCTAGGAATATGGGACCAAATACTTTTTACTACTTTAATACACATACAGTGCATCAGGAAAGTATTCAGACCCCTTGACTTTTTCCACATTTTGTTACGTTACAGCCTTATTCTAAAATTGAATAGTTTTTTCTCATCAATCTACACACAATACCCTTAATGACAAAGAAAAAACAGTTTTTTTAGACATTTTTGCATATTTATTACAATTTAAAGCTGTAATATCACAATTACATAAATATTCAGACCCTTTACTCAGTACTTTGTTGAAGCACCTTTTGCAGAGATTATTTTCAGTCTCCAGAGATGTTTGATCGGGTTCAAGTCTGGGCTCTGGCTGGGCAACTCAAGGATATTCAAAGGCTGGTCCCGAAGCCACTCTTGCGTTGTCTTGGCTGTGTACTTAGGGTCGTTGTCCTGTTGGAAGGTGAACCTTTGCCCCAGTCTGAGGTTCTGAGTGTTCTGGAGCAGGTTTTCATCAAGGATCTCTCTGTACTTTGCTCCGTTCATCTTTCCCTCGATCCTGTCTAGTCTCCAAGTCCCTGCCGCTGAAAAACATCCCCACAGCATGATGCTGCCACCACCATGCTTCACCGGTTCCAGGTTTCCTCCAGACATGATGCTTGGCTTTCAGGCCAGAGAAACTTGTTTCTCATAGCCTGAGTGTCCCTCAGGTGACTTTTGGCAAACACCAAGCAGGCTGTTGTGTACATTTTACTGAGGAGTGGCTTCCGTCTGGCCACTCTACCATAAAGGCCTGATTGATAGAGTGCTGCAGAGATGGTTGTCCTTCTGGATGGTTCTCCATTTCCACTGAGGAGCTCTGTCAGAGTGACCATCGGGTTCTTAGTCACCTCCCTGACCAAGGCCCTTCTCCCCCGATTGCTCAGTTTGGCCTAGTGGCAAGCTCTAGGAAGAGTCTTGTTTGTTCCAAACTTCTTACATTTAAGAATGATGGAGGCCACTGTGTTCTTGGGGACCTTCAATGCTGCAAACATTTTTTGGTACCCTTCCCAAGATCTGTGCCTCGACACAATCCTGTCTCAGAGCTTTACGGACAATTCCTTGCACCTCATGGCTTGGTTTTTGCTCTGACATGCACTGTCAACTGTGGGACCTTATAAAGACAGGTGTGTGCCTTTCCAAATCATGTCCGATCAATTGAATTTCCCACAGTTGGATTCCAATCAAGTTGTAGAAACATTTGGATGAAACCTGTTTTCGGTTTGTCATTATGGGGTATTGTGTGTAGATTGATGGGGGAAATGTTTATTTAATAAATTTTAGAATAAGGCTGTAACGCAATATTTTTATTTTTTTTAAGTCAAGGGGTCTGAATATATTCCGAATGAACTGTATCAGTGAATTTGTCCCAAAGCTTTTGGTGCCCTAAAATGGGGGGACCATGTACAAAAAGTGCTGTAATTTATAAACAGTTCATCCGATATGGATGAAAATACCCTCAAATTAAAGTAGTCTGCGCTTTAACCTCATAGTCACTGTTTGATTTAAAATATAAACTTTTTGAGTATAGAGCCAAAAGATGAAAAAATGCTTCCCTTTCCCAATAATTTCCCCAATAATTATTGATACATGTACAGTACCTGTCAAACATTTGGACACGTCTACTTTTTCCAGGGTTTTTCTTAATTTGTACTATTTTCGACATTGTAGAATAATAGTGAATACCTCAAAACTATGAAATAACACATATGGAATCATGCAATAACCAAAAAAGTGTTATACTTTGGCATGTGAGCACTCAGTTTTTTTCGTGAGGTTGTTTCCGTTTCAGCGCTAACATGGACTCTTAACACATGTGAGGAATCTTTGTTTCTCCTTGCTGAAATGTAGAATGTTCATTCAAATGATGTTACCTGATGTGGCTCATGTCTTTCTTTGGAATGTCAGTTGAGTTGAATCAACAAATCACAGCACACATTGATGGGTACACTTCCTGCTTTTTACTTCCTGCTTTGCTCCTATGGCCAAAGACAGTGGATAAATTAAGACTCTGTTTACCACCGGAATGGTCAGTTCCGGTGTCCTTAAGGTTCTGGCTCTCCAGTGCAATAGCAGCTTTGTGTGGCCTACTTTGTTCATTGACTGTAATATAACCAGAAAAAATGGTCTGTCCATCTCTGCAATCGGTACACTCGCAATGGTAGCCAGTCCACCCATTATGCCATCATTGACTAGAATGAAAACGCCTGTTCTATTCATTCTATTTATCTGGAGTGGAGGATAGGAGAACATGTTTGTCAGGATTGATTTAATTGGAATATTATTTAATTAAAATAAATTTAAAAAAATGCTATTCAAACTGTTATTGCGGTGACCACGGTCATTTGGCTGGCCAATTACCATCATCCAAAATTCCGTGACCAATCACAGCCCATCTGCCTCATGGATTTTATGGACGTTTCTGGAGTGAGTCAAAAAATGACATTGTTCTTAACACTGTGAGGTTGCAAGGTTGTGTTTGTTTCATTTCATCAGTAGGACTACTGTGAGCTGCTACGTGTTCTTGGCTAACTCTTTAGCAATCACGCCAGATTGTGGCTCAGCACTTTGTGACAAATCCATTTGGATCTGAACTACGTACGTAGATTAAACTGAATTGATTGAACCTTGTTCTCTCTCTTTGTCCTCCACAGAAATCGTTCTCCTTGGTGTTAGAGGCTCTGGACCATGACAACAAAACATCCGAATCAGGTAAGGCTGGAGAGAGAATTCCCTGTGTGTGTGTGTGTGTGTGTGTGTGTGTGCGTGTGCGCGAGAGCGAATCAGTGAAAGAGACAGACAGACTAAATTGACTTATTTCTTCGCACACAGCCAGACTCTCATACTTTCCCACACAAGTTAAAAGCTAAATAAGCAGTGATACAGACAGGGAGGGGGACATAGAGTGCATGTGGCCCCTCCCCCTTCCTGTTTGTGACCCAGGGCTATGGTTCCCCCCTGTCCTCACTGGGTCCCCTTGCAGTCTTGAAAAGGAGGCACATCCAGTATGTCTGTCTGTCTTGAATGTGTATCAGTTTGCACTTGCCGTGTAGAAAATGTGTTTGCCTTTGTGGTTGTGCGTACAGGGTGGGTGTATGTATGTCTCCACGGACCTTATGAGCCCCAAGCCTGTCTGTGTGTGTGTGCGTCTGCATGTGCTTCTAATTGTGCCTGTATGTGTGCTGGTGCGGGTGTGTGTGTTTCAGTGTAAGGGTCTCCCAGTCAGACCCTTTAATTTCACACTCCGCTTATTGTTTCTGCTCATAATCAGAGATAGGGAATGTGAGCAGCATTCTCTAAAAACAGACAGATATAGACCACACACACACACACACACACACACACACACACACACACACACACACACACACACACACACACACACACACACACACACACACACACACACACACACACACACACACACACACACACATACATCACACACATAAACCAAAATCAACACTTCAATAATCATTACATACACACTAAGACACACAAACACAAAGATGCGACTATCCTTCCTCATTCCTCTCGTTCCCCAGCCTTTCCCGTTCATCCTGTCTCCCTCGTTCCTCTGCCCCCTCTTGCCCAGTAAAAGGCTGCAGACAGACTCAGCCAAAAGATGAGTGGAGAGATAATGAGAGACTGGGACCCAAACCCCAGACCTCCTCCTCTTCCTCCTTCTCCCTCTCTTTCCCTCTGCCCTCCACAGCTCTAGCCGTAAGTCTCGTTTGCGCCATCCCTCGTTCTTCCTGAGCTCCTGAAATATTCTCTCTTTTTACCACATTGGGTTTAAAGCCTCTCTCCTGGCTCCCAGCTTAGCTAAATAAATAAAAAACAGACATCCTAGAGCAGTCAGGGCCAACTTACAGGCCCACAGCTCTAATCAGGATGGATTACAACGCTGTAATGTATCTGTCGAACACAGAGCTACAGAGTCCTTGGACAGAGGCGGAGAACATAGTGACAACGCTGTAAAACATTAATGACCTTCATCGACTCTCCGGAATGGAGCTAGTTGTGTTCCCCCGGTGATTTTATCCCTCTTTTTTATGTGAACAATACATTTTCGTTGGATCACACGAAAGGCAATACAATCAATAAAAAACGACTACTCCCCCCTTTTTTGAACAACCAACCGCACCCCACTTTCTCTCTGTCCCTCTCTCTTTCTCTCACTTTCTCTCTCTGTCCCTCTCTCTTTCTCTCTCTGTCTCTCTCTGTCTCTCTCTGTCTCTCTTTCTTCCTTTGTCTTTCTCCCCCTAACCTCTTTTAATGTGTGTTTGGAGACAGTTTCAAAGGGTGTTTATCTGTTGATCTATTGACTGGGATTGTCTATTCCCCCCCCCCCCCCACACACACACACAGACACCGTCAAGGGCAAACACTTCAGATCCAATACAGAGCAGTGGGACACAATCACAAAGGATTAGATACTAGACATGATCCTTGTCTGTGTGGGTTCTCGCCCATTGAGACCTCTCTCTCCGCCTGTCCCTGTCTTAACTGTGCCCAACTCGCCACAGCGGAACAGTCATACTGTACACTCGCTCACAACACTGCCTCTCTGACTCTGTCTCTCTGGTAGAGCACTTTACTGTGGGCGTTGAAATGAGCTGTTGGACTCATCGGAGGCGTCAAAGTAAGGAACGAACATATGCTGTTGTAGCTGCAAGTTCAAAATACGCACGCACACACACACGGCCGCACGTGTGGAGAATGGGGTGGGGGGGTGGGGGGGGGGGGGGGGTATAGCTGGGATAACACCCTTAGTGTCCGTTGTGTTCCCTCTCCCCTTCCAGACAATATGTGCCCCTGTTTTCATTCTTTTGTTTCAAACCCAGATGATCTCATCCCTCCATCAGGACTTTTGCTATGTGTGTTATTAGCTCTCCCTCGCTCGCTCTCTCTCTCTCCCTCCCTGTCTCCCTCCCTCTCTAATGCTCTCTCTCTCTCTCCCACTCACTTACAGGCCCCCTCTTTCTCTCTGTTTCTATCTCTTGCTCCATCTCCCCGTCTCTTAAATACACATTCACACAGTACACTGTTTTGCCACTCACATTCTCTCTCTCTCGCACGCACACAGTGACCAACGCACAGAGACACACAGAGACCAACACACACCTCACACAGACACACGCAGATGCACACACACACACACACACACACACACACACACACACACACACACACACACACACACACACACACACACACACACACACACACACACACACACACACACACACACACACACACAGTGCTTTGTGTGGGTTAATACCCTGTCAGGGGGGATTATAACTGAGGTGGAGATGACAGCCTCTCTGGGAAATCCCCCCGGGGTCAGCAGCTCTCTCACCATGTCACCACCCAAACGCTGTGCCCTTCCTACCCATCTGGGCCCCCTCTACCCTCTGTGCCCTCTGCTCCCTCACCCTGTCTCTTGTCTGCCACCTCTGCCCTCACCCTGTCTTCTTCTCCTTACCAGTAGCTCTCACAACATGTCGCCACCATACAGGGTGGAGCGAGACTCTGTCCCTTCTCGTTCTCTCTCTTTCAAGGCAGCCACACCGACCCTGTGCCCTTTAGCTGCTCTCTTTACCTACACGCTGTCTCTTCTCTACTGTCTTTCTCTCAAGGCAAATCTAACTCTCTCTCTCTGTCTCTCTCTCTCCACTAGGTCAGGCTGGTCTGATCGAGCGTGTCCTCCTGTCCTCCATGTTGAATCCCGGCGAGCAGTGGCAGACGTACCGTCACCACGGACGCTCGCTCAGCCTGGAGTACCGCTTGCGGTACCGCTGTGACCTCAACTACTACGGCCCCTTCTGCAACAAGTTCTGCCGGCCCCGGGACGACTTCTTCGGACACTTTGACTGTGACGTCAGCGGCATCAAGGTCTGCAAGGAGGGCTGGACCGGACCGGAGTGTCGAGAAGGTGAGCGAGGGCCACCTGGTGCTGGGCAAAGGTTTGTTTTGTGTCTGATATTGTGTTGGACTTCCGGTAGTGAAGAGGACCTTCAGCAGCTCCTAGAGGACAGTGGAAGTTGATAGAAAACGCTTCTTTATTGAGGAAACCAACACGTTTCAGGCTTTGCCTGCATTAGGGACTTGGTGTTATAGACTACAGACATATTAGGGCCAGCACAAATGATTGGATGGAATCCAAGTGATGGCTCCTCCTTGCCTGTGATTCGTGGCTCTTTGTGTGTCAATTCCTATTCTTAGTATGTTATGCCAAGGTAATAACCAAGTTTATAACCATCAAGCCTGGAAAATCCCCTTAAAACCTCAAATGTCCTGACAGTTTTTTCAAAGTCACTTTATGATTCCGGCTCGTGAGTCATCATTAAGGCGACCACACACTCTGACCTCTGACCTGAAGCGGCAGGGTTGCTGAGGTGAGACTAAATCAAGGAAATGATGGCGGAAACCCTGGAGGATATGAGCCTGGAGTAATGACATCCTGTGGCCCTTCCCTCCCGCTTACCACCCTCCTCTGGCTCATCTCACTTCCTCCTCAGCAGGGCGCTGATTTCGACCGGAGAGATACAGGAAGGGAGTCATCCATTTGTTGAGAGCCGTCAGTGGAGTTTGTCCCCAGAGAAGCGTAGAGGGTGGCGAGCACTGAACGTTACCATAAATGGAACTACCTCACCTGACGTCAGTGATGCTGTGTGCTGTTGTGGTTCTGTGTGCTGTGTTTCTTTGATGACAGTGTTGTTTTGTACTCTTGGTCGGCACCTAGGGACTGCAGCGTCTATATAGGTCCCCAGTGTCAGTGGACTGCCTCTGACCTGACAGACGGTGACGTAATGTTGTGTGTGTGTGTGTGTGTGTGTGTGTGTGTGTGTGTGTGTGTGTGTGTGTGTGTGTGTGTGTGTGTGTGTGTTACAGCGGTGTGCAGACAGGGGTGTCATCAGATCCATGGCTCCTGCTCTGTGCCTGGAGAATGCAAGTGAGTCTGCCGTCGAAAATAAAATTTGTTCTCAAAGGCCTCCATGTATCTTACCATGTAGCCCCCCCCGCCTCTGTGTTTTGCAGGTGTCACTACGGCTATGAGGGTGCTCTGTGTCACCGGTGTATGACGTTCCCAGGCTGCGTCTACGGGAGCTGCGTTGAACCCTGGCAGTGTGTGTGTGACGTCAACTGGGGAGGCCTGCTGTGTGACAAAGGTGATTTTTGTGTGTGTTTGCGTCCACGCAGTACCGGCGTTGGAATAAAGAAGAGGAAGCCATCGATCAGAAGAAGGTCATGCTTTGAGAGTGCTTGTGCATCAGTCTGTTTTCGACCGCGTGTGAGTGAATGGGTGACATTACCGCAACATTGTCCAAACAATTCCCCAATGTTGCCCTCCTGTGCCCCAGTGTGGGAACCTCCGGGAGCCACATGAGGGGCCAGCAGCTGAGCATTGTGAGGGGAAAGGCGATAGCCTTGGGTAAAGTGAATGTGAGCTGGGCTGGGTTGTGTCCTGCTTAGCTATTTGGGGTACTGAGCCTCTCCCTGTCCCTCCATTCAGGTCGTCTGTGAAGAGGCTCAGTCACAAAGAGAGCCGAACACTGCAGAGAGAGATCTTTAGAAAGTTGGGCTTAATACTGCCTTCTTCCACGCACAGGGCCCACACCCGGGCCCCAGGCAGGCAGCCGCTCTCCTGTACCACACTGACATGGATTCACTCACTCTGGGGGGGGTTGTGGTTTATGGAAAACTTTATCAGTTTAATGTTATGTATCTAATGAGGATGTCTCAGTGTCAACTGCCGCGGATCGCTTTGTTGTGTGTGTGTGTTTGCGCTAACGTGGCAGTGCCGCTCTGCGCTTCTGAGACCAGACGGCTCAAGGACACGGGAAAAGAGGAAGGGTTGGAGATGATTCCTTTTTCTTTTGTTCTCCTTCTTCCTCACCCCGTTCCCTCTCCGTCACTTTTTCAACTGCCCTCCACTCTACCTATCCTCACTCTTTTTTTGCTGCCCCCCCCCGTCTCCCCCATCTCCCTTTACCTCTCAGATCTGAACTACTGCGGTACACACCGGCCCTGTAAGAATGGGGGCACCTGTTCCAACACAGAGCCTAACGAGTACCAGTGTGAGTGCCAAGAGGGCTTCCGCGGGCGCAACTGTGATATCGGTGAGTTCTTTGCTGCTGCAGTACTTCTGCAGAGAATCTTGAGAATAATATCAGCGTGAAGGAACTTCGAGCACGTGGGCACTTAGTGACCAGATTCATGACCGAATTTGCCTGGTTCTGAGTTTGACTTCTCTTTCTTTCTTTCTTTCTTTCTCTCTCTCTCTCTCTCTCTCTCTCTCTCTCTCTCTCTCTCTCTCTCTCTCTCTCTCTCTCTCTCTCTCTCTCTCTCTCTCTCCTTCTCCCTTCCCCCTCTCTCCCGTTCCTCAGTGGAGCATGCGTGTCTCTCGTCCCCCTGTGCGAACGGGGCCACCTGTGCGGAGGAACCGTCGGGTTTCAGCTGTGTCTGTGCGGACAGCTGGACCGGACACACCTGCGCCGACGGTAATTAGCGCCAATCAGCACGGCTGAGATTAGCCGCGATTGGAGCCGAGCCAGTGCCAAGATTCTAATCAGTGTCCAGGATGAGACTGATTTGCACAGAACATAAGCGACACAGTAATCAGATACAGATAGAAGCCATTACACCACTGGTACAAACACATTAACGACGTGGAGTCAACCATGCCCCCCCCCCAGTTGTTATGTGTGTCAGAGAAAGAGGGAAATTAATAGGCACAGTCGGCATAGTCACATGCACCCGTTACCCATTCCGTGTGTCCCTGGCCGTGTCGCTTCAAAACAGGTAGAGTTTGCTAAGCTGGGCAGGTTAACATGGGGTGTGTTTGGGGTATGTGAGGGCCCGAGGGGGATGTATTTTGATCTTTGCTGATTAGCCAATTAGCTAACAGGCTTAACCATTTAAGTTAAGATGAGTGCTTGGTCTTTAGTTAGAATACCAATCACCACTGACTACCTTCCCCCTTCTTCCCACAAGTTAACAGGGGCCCACACAGCTTGGAGAATGTTACACTTTACCATTACGGGGGGGCATTGAGGTCACAAGTGTTTGGGTGGATTACAGGGTCAGTCTGGTCCAGAATCAGAGGCCACAATCAAAAGATCTCGTGATCTCACGTGTGTGTGTGTGCGCGTGTGTCTGTGTGTTTGTTAGTTAGTTTGTTTGTTTGTGTGTTGCGTATGTGTGTGCACGACGCAGACAGAGCGTAAGATAATATATATAATAATAATAATAATCAAATAGTTGTCATTTAGCAGACGCTTTTGTCCTAAGTGGTTTAGTCATGCATTCATAAATGTTACATCTGGATATCTAAGCGCTATCTGTAGAAACATGCAGGGTTCCACTTTGTCTCTTTGTACCCCCATGTTTGTTTATTGTGTAGGTCAGCAGACAGTCAGACAGGTACAGCAGATACACTCACGGGAAATAATGACTGTGCCGCAGGTGCTCTCCCTTCCTCAGTGAGGACAGAGGGGAACCGTAGCCCCAGGTCACAAACTCACTCTCCCTCCCTCCCTGTCTCTACCACTGCTTATTTTCTTTTAACGTGTGTGGGAAAGTATGAGAGTCTGGCTGTGTGCGAAGAAAGAAGGCAATTTAGTCTGTCTGTCTCTTTCTCTGTCTCTGTCTCTGTCTCTCTCTCTCTCTCTCTCTCTCTTTCAATGGACACCGTGTTTACAAGAACATTCTCCCTCTCTACCTCCCTGTCTCCCTCTCTCTCTTTCGTTATTTATTCCTCTCTCTCTCTCTCGCTCGCCCTCTCTCAAGCAATTTCTCCCTCTCTCTCTCCCTCTCAACAGAAATTCTCAAGGCAATTACATTGTAGTAATGATGCCAATTAGAATGCTATTATTCATTGAGCGTTTGTTGACAACATGGCAAACAGCTGAACTATCTATCTACTGTTTGTCACTGGGTGGGAGCACGAAGTCACACACACACACACACCCTGGGGGACAGACTGTCGGTTCGGGTACTAGGGCATGGATGTCGGAACCACAACACAGCTCAGTTTTTCGACGTGATTTATATACTGGACATTAATTAGAGGGTACTTTGCTTGCTATTGACTCGCCCCCTGGGCTGCGGTGGCTTTGAATGGGTTATTGTGCAGGGTTGGGGTAAGGGTCAGGATCATGGAAACTGGTATGACTATGGGGTTAGGTAAATGGGAAAGGGCTATGAGAGAGGTGCTGACTGATGAGAAATGTACGCCACAGTGGCTCTGCATGGAGAGTGAGAGAGAGAAAAAACCAGTGACCGCATTACTAAACAAATATGCCATGTTAGCCTATGGGTTCACCCTACCTACCTCCTTCCCAGCCTGTCGTTTCTACCCGTTCCCTCTCTCTCTCTTTCCGTCATCCTCTCTCCATATATTCCTCCTTTTTTTCTCAGTTTTTAATTACTCTCCAGAGAAGTGGAACGAGGCGTGGCTGCTCCCTCCTCTCCCCTATCCCCCTTTCCCTTCTCTCTCTCTCTCTCTCTCTCTCTCTCTCTCTCTCTCTCTAGCTCCCTATCTCTCGCTCCCCTATCCCCCTTCCCTCTCTCTCTCTCTCTCTCTCTCTCTCTCTCTCTCTCTCTCTCTCTCTCTCTCTCTCTCTCTGTCTCTGGCTCCCTATCTCTCGCTCCCCTATCCCCCTATCCCCGGATGGGAAAGCGAGCTTAGGAGACCCGGTGAGGTGTGAACATTGCGCCGGAACCAGAGCAAGAGAACAGGGGGATGAAAACCCGGCCGCGAGCATCCACATACCAGCGCGACGGTTAGGAACACACGCATGCATCGCTGACGCACATACAACTGCGCACACATTTGCATTTGAACATTTATATCCGGGTCATTTTTCGCGAATACTCTAATCTAGAACGACTCATTACGCGGGCGAATAAGAAAGCTGAGAACCCCCCCACACACATAAAATGAGCAATAATAGGACAAACAAGGGTAGGTAAGAATCACGGTTAATACACCAATTGGTCGGTCGATTAATTGGTCGGTTGTTAGGTGGATCCATATTTTTCCATCTCTCCTCAGGGATGTTGAGGTGTGAGTTACTGGTTATTTTACTGTTTGCCGTATAATCAACATATGTTCTTGATTGATCGGTTCATTCATTGAGTTCTCTCTCTCTCTCTCTCTCCTCTTAGCGGAGCGGCGGTGTGACTCAAACCCGTGTGGGCGCGGGGCGACGTGCCAGGAGTCTCCAGAGGGGTTCCGGTGCCTCTGCCCCCCCGGCTGGACTGGCAGAACCTGCCAACTAGGTCAGTGAGATGGACACGCTATGGAACACTAGTCGTCCGCAAGAGCGACCCTCTTCGGCGTCGATACGTAGTATGTCCACACAAAGCACTTCAAGCTTGAGAATCCAGGCAACCAGATCTAACTCGGTATGCGTACAATGTTACACTGTGTCCATTAGACCCCAGTACTCTCGTATTGAGAAGAAATTCCCCAAAGCCCTGATGCATATTAGTTCTAATGACAGATGATACTTCAGTAGGGGGTCGGCACACACACACACACACACACACACACACACACACACACACACACACACACACACACACACACACACACACACACACACACACACACACACACACACACACACACACACACACACACACACACACACACAGACAGGCTTGGGGCTCATAAGGTCCGTGGAGACATATTTCAGGATGACAGTCTCCTTATATCCCTCTGTGTTGAAGTGATGTGTCACACTGACACCTGATAATCCCCTACAGTTCCACTTCAGTGCGCGCGGTACATTGCTCACATTCACTTGTTTGCACTCAACACACACACACACACCACAGCCCAGGCTTTAGCTCCGACCCACAGGACAGGTTCCCCAAAATCCTGACCCTCAATCTGGGTAAAACAGACTCAGTACACACACAGAGAATATACTTGACATAGTTCTGTCTCTGAGTTCCTTCCCAGTCTTCACTGGCTGAATCAGTGGCAATCCCCTGCCTTCAGGCTGTTCCTGCAAAGGTCCACGCTCCCTGTCTCTCTGCTCTTTCTCATCCCTGGTGGTAAAATCCTTATGGGGCTGACAGCAGCAGGGTTTCTATTACCTGACTGCTTCCTGTCTCCTGATTTGATGGTGTCACACCCTCATTCTGCCTTGCTATCAGAGACCTCTCTCAGCTCCAACACTCTGGAGTCTGGCAGAGGGGACAGAGACACGAGTACTTCTATATCCACACTGGAGGTGGTTCAGCTCCCTGGGGTCTCGTGTAGGAGTTGAGACGCCCATACACAGACATACGTAGAGACACACATGTAGAGACACACACACACACACAGATACACACACACACGCAGAGACATACATGTAGAGACACACAGATGCACAAACCCACACACACGCAGAGACATACATGTAGAGACACGCACGTAGAGACACGCATATGTAGAGACAAACACACACACACACACACAGATACACACACACCCAGAGACATATATGTAGAGACACACACACGCAGAGACATACATGTAGAGACAAACACACACACACAGATACACACACACGCAGAGACATACATGTAGAGACACACACACGCAGAGACATAAATGTAGAGACAAACACACACACACAGATACACACACACACACACACACACACAGAGACATACATGTAGAGACACGCACGTAGAGTCACATTTCAGTCACCACAGCCTTTGTCATTGTTGTCTAGCAAGTTTGCTCATTCTCTTTTTAAGAGGTTTTATTGCTCTCCGTATATGTGAGTTGTGCCAGGCACTTACAAAATGACTGCTGTTGTAAATTGGCCCAAGCTACAAGATTGTCCCGAGACCCCACCAGGCATTTTCATTGATGTGTTCTCTCATTCTCTCTCTACTTCCCATCTCTCTCCACAGACACCAACGAGTGTGACACGGGTGTGTGTGTCCATGCCCGCTCCTGCCGTAATCTGATTGGTGGATACCTGTGCGATTGCCTGCCAGGCTGGGCGGGGCCTACCTGTGACGTCAGTGAGTATGAGGTTGAGGATGGAGCAAGATGTGTGCCAGTGTGCGTGTGCGCGCGTGCGTGCGCTCATCTGTATTTATCTCTGCTCTGTAGGGAACAGCAGCTGCCAGGGGTTATGTCTAAACGGAGGTCACTGTGAGGACTCTGTGTCAGGCTCACACTGCCTGTGTGTACCCGGTTTCTCTGGGAAGCACTGCCAGACTGGCCCCAGTCCCTGTGACAGCACCCCCTGTCAGCACGGAGGCCAGTGTGTGGACACGGAGGGCAGGGCGGAGCTTTGTAGCTGTCCCATGGGCTACTCAGGGACGTACTGCGAGGTCAGACTCCATTCTCAGATTCGTCATCTTCCTACTGGTTTTCTGAATCTTCCTCACATATTTTGTTCTTGTTAATATTTTCCAGATGGTGGTGGATCTGTGCAATCCCAACCCATGCCAGCAGGGGGTGCCCTGTCAGAGCACCGACGGGGGGTACACGTGTGCCTGCCCCGAGGGTTACTATGGTAATGAGTGCACGAGCCTTAAGGACCCTTGTCATGGCCAACACTGTCCAGGTGAGTCGTAGTGGGACTAGGGAGATTTTTTATTTTTCACATTATGTGTGTGTACAGGTGTGTTTGTTAACTAACTAACATGCCTCCCTCTCTCTCTCTGTCGCTCTGTCTCTCACTAGGTGCCATGTCAGACCCGGCTCGTGGAGGGGTCTATCTCTACATGGTGTTGGTGGGAGTGTCAGCGTTAGTAACGGCGTGCGGCTGCGCAGCCTGCGCCCTCCTCCTCTCCCGTCTCCACCGGCGACGGAAAAAGACGCAGGGCGGGCCCCAGGAGGAGGGCATCAACAACCAGAGAGAGTTCGTCACCCTCGTCCGAAACCTGGACCGCCCCGCGCCCCTCCTGCCCCCTCTCACCCCCAACACCACCGCCCACACCCCTGTCCCTGTCCCTGTACCTCGCTTCTGCGAAGAGATCGAGCTCACTCTGCCCCCCTCCCCGGCCCCCTCACACCCCTCCCCTGCACTCAAACCATCAAACCACGCCCCCAAACAGGACATCTCCAACCGTGAGAGGGAGAAGCTCAACCGCTTCCACTACTCAGACAAACAGGAACTGGAGGTGTGACCTTTGGACCTTTCAACTGTCTAGAGGCTTTTATTATTTTGTGCCCGCTTCTCTCTGACCGGGCCCTGGCACTGGGCCCCGGCGCCGTGGCATGTTGCACAGGTTCCTGTGGCGATGACCGCACCCCGACCCATCCCTCTGTGAGTTGACTCCTCATCTTTTGTGAGCTGATATTGTCATCTGCTAATTGGCATAAATTATTGTTGTAGAATGCTGGGCCTACGAGGTAGCTAAGCAGATCTATTTTGGGGACCGACCTCGCCAACACCCAGAAACAGCATGGCGGGGAACTTTTTACATCGTGCCCTTCTGAACTGCTGACCCCGGAGCTAATCTTACGAGGGTTGGCCTTTGAGTTAAGAGTCTGGCCTGTGTCTGAGTGTCTCTGTGTTGTATGGGGACTCATGTAGACGGGAACAACTGTGAGGAGCCCTGTGAGCCATTCCCCAGTTTTAATGTCCCTCTGTAGGCACCCCACTGCCCTGGTTGCCCTGGAAGGACTGGATGGCCTGTTACCGACATATGTAACGGGACCTCTACAGGAACTCCAGCCCTGCGCTGTTGCCTTCTGGGCGGCAGCAACCGACAGGGGATGTGAGGGAAGGGCAAAGTGGTTTTAATTCCAATTAGTCCATTTCCACATTAATTATTGAAGGATAAACTGTGGTATAATTATTGTGTGTGTGTGTGTGTGTGTGTGTGTGTGTGTGTGTGTGTGTGTGTGTGTGTGTGTGTGTGTGTGTGTGTGTGTGTGTGTGTGTGTGTGTGTGTGTGTGTGTGTGCGTGTGTCTGTGTGAGGTGTGTGTTGGTCTCTGTGTGTCTCTGTGCGTTGGTCACTGTGTGTCTCTGACACAGGCGGACAGCGTGTGTCAGTCTGAGGTGTGTGTGTGTGTGATAAGCATTACAGAGCTTCATGCCTGTTGCCAGGAGAAAGAGAGAAAATGACTGAAGGCGCAAAAGAGGGAAAAAAGAATCAATAAATGCAACCTTTAGATAAAAAAGAGGGAAAGGTTCGACAAGAGAGTAGAGCCTGACCCCAATCCATTTAAAACATGAGAGAACTGAGTTAAAACATGACACTGTTGCCTGTGCGGTCTCTGTAACACACTGCGGTTGTCAAAAGATGTAAGATGTTTTTTATACCTGTGTGTAAAATAGCTCTGTTGTGTATATATGTTGTACATATTGACATGTTTTTTTTTTTTGTACTGTGGTTTGTCTCTGAATGTCGCTGTTTTACTTTGCTTTATTTGTCCTCTCTCTCCTTCCGTTCGTCTGGGGCTGCAAGCGGGTGTGGATTGTAAATTAAAGTGCATTTACCTTCCAAATCAACGTTTGTGTCGCAGAGTTATTTGTATGTCTCAGATCCAACACGAATGGATCGGGGGAACGGGTAGCTTTCAGCAATCCTGTCGCGGCAGATTGTTCATCACGGGAGGTAGAAAGGAAAGACATTTTCAAAGTGTTCGAATGGGTCATGCCGTTCTATGGCTAGTAGCGCCTGTTCTATTCCACCAGTACTGGGAGTCCAGAGAGGATATTCCATCATGAAGAGCATGGCTCTAAGCCACCACGACCGTGTCACGAGGTCACATAACACACCTGACCGGCTTTGATTGAATTGCCTGTGAGGGACTTTGCTAGTGTGTAAGTCCCTGCATGTTTATGTTAGAGAGCAAGAGATACTGTAAGTGGGTTCACAATACAGTGAGAATTAATATGTGATATATATGTGTGTATGTTGTGAGAAAGTGAGTGAGAGGTCAGAGCAGTTAGTGAGCAGGCTTATGGCTATGACGAATGTGACCTTTGCCCTTCTCAGACAGGCGAAAGGGTGGAAATGACCATGGGCTTCCCGTCCACACCCTGGCCACAAGGAAATGTAGGAAATAGAGTTTCTACCCAACACGCATGCACACACACACACACACACACACACAAAACCACTGCATTGTAGAGACCTCTTCACACCTGCTGTGCAGCTCAGGATGACTCCATAACCCACCCATCATCAACCAAGCAAAGGTCAAAGTTCCTCGTTCATCAATCATCCGTTAATTTTGCTATCATACTATTTCAGGGTATATATCACACATTCCATTTACGGTGATGTTTCCTACTGCTACTCGAGTGAGAGTTTGTCCACTTGGCATCTCATTGGTGCCTGTATGTCCGCCCCTGCAGCTTTGAATCCATGAACTGGGGGTCAAGGTTAAAATCACAGAGGGTGGTTTTAATGTTTCTGCTAGTTCCTCTAGGTCTATTTTGAGGAGCCAGAGACCACTAGCTGTTGGAAACCTGTAGCTTCCATTCTGACCTCTCAATATTCTTGTCAGAAATTAGCTTTGGAGTGGTTGAAAGTAGCGATGAAAGGATAACGTTCCCGACAGCTTTCCTCGTGGTTCTATTTCAAATCATCTTCTACTCTTTTTGGCCATTTCCTGGTGTTTTGTGGTGGGAAACGGTGAGGTTCGAGAATAATAAGTCAACGCTGTGACTGATAGATGTTAGGCTTGAAATGTTTGAACAATTATATATGTTTTTGTGAAGCTTGCATTCAATTTCCACTCCCTGTTGAACACAAGCTTCCTGTCACAAGGGGATTTATGGTTGATTTAAGAACCCTGTTACTTTGTTTGGCACTGAATAGGAACTTACTATAGTCAAAAAAAATGTACCTCTTGAAATGGGAAAATGTGTTTTTTTATCAAGTTGAAAATGTTTTCCTCGTGCAGAAGGTTAAAATGAGCTGAAATTAAACTTCATTTTTTTAAACAAGTTAAGCTACACTTCTCAAAAGGCACCGAATCGGTGGAACAACCCCCTTTTCAATATCAACATAACTCACAAGTAGGTATGATAGGTATGATAAATATAAGCCATTTGTCCCTCAAAGGTGGAATTTTTGGGAGACATTTCTATTCTTCAATATGTGGCACCTCCAACTGAATATGAACACTACAGATCTCACTTTCTTCATATTACCATTCAAAGCAGCAGGGCAGGTAGAATCATATCAAAAGGGTACTCATTGAGTTTTGCTACAGCTTCATCATCTGGCAATGAATTCAGAGGAACGAGAGAATGATTAGGTAAATGAACCACAAAGAAATTACAGGTTATGTAGCGCCATCTGGTGGCCAATAAAGGTAGTCATTATGTTCGCGGAAAACACTTTTGCTTTTATACTAGTTTGCAACACTAACTATTCATCTGTGGCTTAGTGCCAGTAAATTAATTGTTCATATAATTTTAACTCTATTAAATATTTGTTTAAATACAGAAAATGTGCCAATCAATCAATCAATCAATAGTGAGCTTCACTTGAGTTTATCTGCAGATTTTCAATACAAGTCTAAACAGTTTGGCTGCGCAGTCGAACTTAGTTGTCACCCATCCATTATAGCGATAAATAATAACAGGAGGGATAAATACACAATGAGTAATGATAACTTGGCTATTATACTGTTGTCCTTCTTTGTTGTTGTCCGGTACCCAGTAACCTGTCACGTAGTCCTGAACAGAACTACAGGAGTGATTTTCCTTCCATTTGCTCCTGAAGATGCTTTTTTGAAGATAGGCTACCGAGCCGTATCGATGGTTCCCCAGTGGGGGGTTGAGTAGCGTAATATGATGTTTTGAGCAGAGTAACAGGATGGTCCGACTTAAATTCACTTTTGAAGAAACTTTACTTAGGACAGCTAATCAGCCGTACCAGTGTTTGTCCGGGAGATGAGTTTGTCATCACCTCTTGTTGAGATTCAAAGTTCAAACCGTTTTAAACGTGTAGCTGCCACTTCATGCTTTTCTGGTCCAATGTGTTTGTTTCTTAATCATTCATTTACACCTTTTGACAGAAAGGGACGGCTCCGGCAGGCTGACACGCTCTCTGACTCCACTTCAGGGCAGTGACTACTCCCGGTGCAAAGTTATGTAAAACACTTATCTCTTATGGCTTCTCAAATCACATCCCTCTCTTAACAAAAACACTTTCATCTTATGTCATATTACATGCACAATGCATAGTATGAAAACTTCATATATGTTGTGGGTATACTTTCATAGTTACAGTATTTCCTTTATAACATGTTTAATGTCATCACAAAATAACAAACAAAATGACATTAGTGTTCTATAGTTCGCCTCTGACCATTCCCCACGTTCTATGTTAGAAATACTGTTCCAGTAGTTGCTTTTGAATGTGTTCAAGTGTCAGCAGGAAAAAGGTCTGCTGAGACAAAGCACATTACTTTGGTGAATTTGGAGAGGGAGAGCCTGGATCTTCTCCTTGATTTACACCAGGACGTGAGTTGTTAATCCCCACTAGTTATTTCCATCCCTGTTTACTGTTGAGAGGGGGTCTGATTGAAGTTATTCATTGCAAACCTGATCTGACCTTTTTGGATTCTCATGAACAGTCATGACATACCAAAGAAGAAGAAAAATAACCTACACACCATTTTGACAACATCCCACTAACTCAGAGTGAGGAGATGGGGTTAGCAGAAGGTGATTCCTACAACGGATCAAGCGTCGTGTCGAGTAAATTTGGTGAAGATGAATGTTCTGAATGGACAACAATAGTATCAAAAACTGGAACAAAAACGAAATTGTCTAAAATTGGAGTGGAGGATACATGTATGAATGATAATGAATCGCTCCTTGTTGGGATGCGTTTTTGAGTAGGCATGCATATGTGGGAGACCCGTTTGAGGTGTCAAAAATGGTGAAGTATGCGCTTGGAAAAGTGGAGTCTGTCAGAGTGATCAAGAGTGGTCTTATTTTGAGTAATTGTATTTCTGAAGAACAGGGGAAGATTGCAGTGGGCCTCAAAAAGAACAGAAGTGTTGTGTTTTGATCTTCGGACTAGAGCACCCGTCAAAGCAGTCATCTCAGGAGTGACGACAGATGTTCCGGTTGAATACCTGAAGAGAATTCCTGGGGTGGTTGGTGCCCGGCGTGAATAGAGAAAAAGAAGAAAGCCTGTTGTCCTGTTGTTTTTTCATAAAGAGCAAATACCAATGCATGTGGTTGGTTATGTTAGATATGCTGTAAGAGCTTTCGTCCCCAAACCACTCCACTGTAAGAATTGTAAAGGATATGTCCATGTTTCAACAGACGGACAGAGTATACTGAAGAACGGTGTGCAGAAGGGCAACAGTGTTGCAATTGTGGTGGAGATCACGATCTTGAGTTCCTGGAGTGCACTATAAGGGTAAAGGAGATTGAGGTGGCAAAAGATAGAGCTGTCGATCTAATCTCCTATGTGGGGGCGATTAAAACAATTAAGAAAACAAATGATGCTGGTGAAGATATTAGTAGTGGACGCACCACAGCCTGTAGTAAATGTTTGCTTCCAGACAAAAGATACCCTGTTTGTTAAAAATGTGGATTTTGTTGCGTTCATTGCCACAGTTATACACTGTAAGGCACGAGTCTCAAACAAGTCTAAGAAACTGGCCATTATTATGTCTGCGGCCATCCTTGGGATTTAAGGATTTTACATCTGAAGACTTGCAAGTTGTATTGGCTCCGGAAGACCTGGCCTCCCAGGTTCCCCTTGAGCCTGCGTAGGGATCAGATCTATTTAAAATATATTTTTTAAAACGTTGTGGTTTTATTTATGCATTTTTTTGTTGTTGTCGTTTTTTAGTAGTTTGTTCAGTTTTTTGGGAATCCTGTTTCCATCCCGAACAGTGGGTGGCGGGATGCACATTAAATTGTGTGATCGTCAATATATCATAGAAGAACTCAGAGTCAGCTTCCGGTCTGAAAGGAGGTGTAACCGTGACGAGATGACTTCGGCTGCTATCGCTCAGCCGAACAATCTGAGGAAATAATTCAAGTGTGTGTTGGAGAACTACAAAAACAGGTATACCAATGCGTGCCTAAAATCAACTAAATGAATGACTGCATGTATTGTATTCATACACAATCTTTCGTGTGCATTATCCCAACCACACATGGAGCCCCCCCCTAATTGCTAGCTAACATTAGCTGAATGGCTGGCTAGCTTGCTAACACGTTAGTGGGCCAGAAGTCATTGCGTTTAGTAGCTAGCAATTTGTGGCAAATTCAGGAAGCTAAAACCTATTTTCTGCAGACATGGTGTTTTAAGTCTCCAAACCAAATCTTGCTTTACTAGTATACCTAGGTAACGTTAACTAACGAGTGTGCTACATCTGTACCTTTAGTGACGAAAACGGTGTTTACCGTGTTGTTTTGGTTGCGCCACGGTGCGCTTGCAGGGTCAGGGCTCAAATAAAATTGTAAATGTCACATACTTCGTAAAGAATAGTTGTAGCATAACAGTAAAATGCTAACTTAGGGCCCTAACCAACTATTTAGAGAAATAATAACAGGAGGGATAAATACACAATGAGTAACGAGAACTTTGCTATTATACACCGGGTACACGTACCGAGTCGATGTGGAAGTGTACGAGGTGATCACATTTTATTTGTCACATGCGCCGAATACAACAGGTGTAGTCGACCTTACTGAAATGCTTACTTACAAGCCCTTAACCAACAATGCAGTTTAAAAAAATAAAATAAATAAATAAATTAAATGAACTAATTTAAGAGCAGCAGTAAAATAACAATAGCGGGGCTATATACAGGGGGTACCGGTTAGTCGATGTAATTGAGGTAATGTATACGTGTGGTAGAGTTAATCAAATGACTTATACATAGTTAATAATAGAGAGTAACGGCAGTGTAAAGGAGGGTGGCGGGCAATCAAAGTAGTCTGGGTAGCCATTTGATTAGATGTTCAGTAGTCTTATGGCTTGGGTGTAGAAGCAGTTTAGAAGCCTCTTGGACCTAGACTTGGCGCTCCGGTACTGCTTGCTGTGTGGTAGCAGAGGGAACAGTCTATGACTAGGGTAGCTGGAGTCTTTGACAATTTTTAGGGCCTTCCTCTGACACCGCCTGGTATAGAGGTCCTGGGTGGCAGGAAGCTTGGCCCCAGTGATGAACTTGGCCGTATATATTGCCCTCTGTAGCACCTTGCAGTCAGATGCCAATCACTTTCCGTACCAAGCAGTCATGCGGGCAGTGAAGATGCTCTCAATGGTGCAGCTGTAGAACTTTGTGAGGACCTGTGGGCCCATGCCAAATCTATCCAGCCTGAGGGGGAAAAGGAGTTGTTGTGCCTTCTTCACGACTGTGTTGGTGTGTATGGACCATTGGTCATTCCAATTTTTCTGCAAACCATGACAACCACCATCTCAATTTTTTCTGAAATTGTCTCTGTAGTTTGGAACAGATAAAATGAGCGTTCCTGACACATTATGTTCTAATTTGATCTCTGAGAAATTAAGCTGATTGAACTAGAGGTCGACCGATTATGCTTTTTCAACGCCGATACCGATTATTGGAGGACCAAAAAAGCCGATACTGATTAATCGGCCAATTAAAAAAATTAAAACTTTTAATTTTTTTTATTTGTAATAATGGCAATTACAACAATACTGAATGAACACTTATTTTAACTTAATATAATACATAAATAAAATCAATTTAGCCTCAAGTAAATAATGAAACATGTTCCATTTGGTTTAAATAATGCAAAAACAAAGTGTTGGAGAAGAAAGTAAAAGTGCAATATGTGCCATGTAAGAAAGCTAACGCTTCAGTTCCTTGCTCAGAACATGAGAACATATGAAAGCTGGTGGTTCCTTTTAACATGAGTCTTCAATATTCCCAGGTAAGAAGTTTTAGGTTGTAGTTATTATAGGACTATTTCCTTCTATACCATTTGTATTTCATTAACCTTTGACTATTGGATGTTCTTATAGGCACTTTAGTATTGCCAGTGTAACAGTATAGCTTCCGTCCCTCTCCTCACTCCTTCCAGGGCTAGAACCAGCAACACAACAACAGTCACCCTCAAAGCAGCGTTACCCATGCAGAGCAAGGGGGGAACAACTACTAGAAGGCTCAGAGCGAGTGACATTTGAAACGCTATTAGCGCGCACGCTAACTAGCTAGCCATTTCACTTCGGTTACACCAGCCTCATTACGGGAGTTGATAGGCTTGATAGGCTTGAAGTCATAAACAGTGGTTGTGCGTCAAGCATTGCAAGAGCTGCTGGCAAAACACGCGAAAGTGCTGTTTGAATGAATGCTTGCGCCTGCTTCTGCCTACCACCGCTCAGTCAGATACTTAGATGCTTGTATGCTCAGTAAGATTATATGCAACGCAGGACACGCTAGATAATATTTAGTAATATCATCAACCATGTGTAGTTAACTAGTGATTATGATCATTTTAATACCAGCTAGCAACTTACCTTGGCTTACTGCATTCGCGTAACATGCACTCTCCATGTGGAGTGCAACGAGAGAGAGGCAGGTCGTTATTGCGTTGGACTAGTTAACTGTAAGGTTGCTAGATTGGATCCCCCGAGCTGACAAGGTGAAAATCTGTCTTTCTGTCCCTGAACAAGGCAGTTAACCCACCGTTTCTAGGCCGTCATTGAAAATAAGAATGTGTTCTTAACTCATTTGCCTAGTTACATAAAGGTATGATTATTATTTTATTTTTTTAATTGGCATATTGGCCCCAAAAAATACCGATTTCCGATTGTTATAAAAACGTGTAATCGGCCCTAATTAATCGGCCATTCCGATTAATCGGTCGACCTCTAGACCGAACCACCCTCTGGATGGCCTTTGTGGTTGTGGGCGGTGCAGTTGCCGTACCAGGTGGTGACAGCCCGACAGAATGCTCTTGTGCACCTGTGAAAGTTAGTGGTGGGTTTTAGTGTCAAGGCAATCTTTTTTCAGCCTGCTGAGGTTGAAGAGGTGCTGTTGCTGTCTGTGTGCGTGGACCATTTCAGTTTGTTGGTGATATGTACACAGAGGAACTTAACTTTCCACCTTCTCCACTGCAGTCCCATCAATGTGGATAGGGGGGTGCTCATTTAGCTTTTTCCTGAAGTCAACGATCATCTCTATTGTTTTGCTGACATTGAGGTTATTTTCCTGACACCACACTCCGAGGTCCCTCACCTCCTCCCTGTAGGCTGTCTCTTCATTGTTTGTAATCAAGCCCACTACTGTTGTGTTGTCTGCAATCTTGTTGATTGAGTTGGAGGTGTGCATGGCCACGCAGTCATGGGTGAACATGGAGTACAGAAGGGGGCTGAGAACTCACCCTTGTGGGGTCCCAGTGTTGAGGATCAGCGGAGTGGAGATGTTTCCTACCTTCACCACCTGGGTGCGGCCCGTCAAAGTCCAGGAACCAGTTGCTCACGTGGTCTGGGCAACGTTGGGAACAGAGTGCCCACGTGGTCTGGTTATGTCATGGGCAGACATAAGCTAGGGACAGGAATGCAAGTGTGTTCCTATCTATGTAAGTTTCAATGCACAGAGATATCGTGACGAGATCCTGAGGCCCATTGTCGTGCTATTAATCTGCCGACATCACCTCATGTTTCAGTATGATCATGCACGGCCTCATGTCGCAAGAATCTGTTCATAATTCCTGGAAGTTGAGCATGTCTGTTCTTCCATGGCCTGCATACTCACCAGACATGTCAATTATTGAGAATGTTTGGAATGCTCTTGATCGACAGCACTACTGCATGTTCCTTTTCCCGCCAATATCCAGCAACTTCGCACAGCCATTGAAGAGGAGTGGGACAACATTCCAGAGGCCACGATCAACAGCCTGATCAACTCGTTGCGAAGGAGTTACGTCACCGTGCATGAGACAAATGGTGGTCACACCAGATGCTGATCGGTTTTCTGATCCACACCCCTACTTTTTTTTTGTTTTAAGGTATCTGTGACCAACAGATGTATCTGTATTCCCAGTCATGTGAAATCTATAGATTAGGGCCTAATTTATTTATTTAAATTGACTGATTTCCTTACATAAACTTTAACTCTGTAAAGTCTTTATTGCTGCGTCTTCTATTTTTATTCTGTGTAATATGGTCCTGTCTCCTCAGTCACCGTGCCCCGCCGCGCCCCCACCCCCAGCGGAGCCGTCATGTGGCAGGAGGCCCGCAAACATGAGCGCAAGCTGCGCGGCATGATGGTGGACTACAAACGCCGCGGCGAGCGCCGGCGAGAGTACTACGAGAAGATCGTAAGTCGCCCAGGCGCACTGTTTTTTTTTGTTGCTTTTCTTGTGCATAGCTCATTACACGAATCATCCAGATCTGCACAACTTCATACAATCTGGTGTTTCGTGCTGGGCTGGAACTAAAGCCTTCACACCGTGTAGCTCTCCAGGACCAGAGTTGGTGATTTTTTTTTTATTTTTTATTTTTTCTTACTGAATGAAGATTCACCTGCTCTGGTCTCCTCCCCCTGTCCTTCCTTTCACCCTTCTCTCCTCTACAGAAAAAGGACCCGGCTCAGTTCCTTCAGGTTCACGGCCGGGCCTATAAGATCCATCTGGACTCGGCCGTGGCGCTCGCCGCAGAAAGCCCCGTCAACATGTGAGGAGAGAAACGCGCATGAGTACAACACACACAAGACATGCATGTGCATACATGCCACCATGTCTTACTCTTGATATAATACTGTCACACAAATACTCTTTCTGCACATCACACGCTCGCACCACCTGAGAACACTAATCAGGATGTTATGTTCTCTTGTTGTTGCAGGATGCCGTGGCAGGGAGACGCCAACAACATGATTGACAGGTTTGACGTGAGGGCACACCTGGACTTCATACTCACCTACACCCCTCCGCTCCTCAACACAGCGTAAGTGTGTGACTGAGGTCTCCTTCAGACTTCCTACCTTATTACAACACTCTAGTAAAGATGTCCTCACTGAAATTGATTATAATCATACACACACACAGGTATATTTGTTGTGGTTGTTTAATGAAATGTGATATGAAAGGTCAAATGTGTTACGTGGAACCACCGCCGTTTTTTATCAAACATATTGAAGTGTTGCGTTTGGGTTGCAGCACACCAGAGCAGGAGTCGGAGGAGAGGAAGTGCAACTATGAGCGTTACAGAGGCCTAGTGCAGAACGACTTTGCCAGCAGTGAGTATCCACCAGTGTTGGTAATGCTATGTCTCTTGTGCTTCCCTCCCAGTGGGTATATTGTGTTCTCTAACCTCCCGCTGTCCCTCTGCAGTCTCTGAGGAGCAGTGTTTGTACCAGATCCAAATGGACGAGCTCTATGGTGGCCTGCAGAGGCCAAATGAGGACGAGAAGAAAAAGTTAGTCCTATCCCATCTTTTCACGATCTCCACATTCTCTATTTATGGCTTATAGAAGTATACTCGTATTTAGATTATTTGTATTGATTATGAATAAACCCATACCTTTTTTTCATTTAGGCTTGCCAAGGAGAAGGCCACAATTGGCTACACGTACGAGGACAGTACTGTTACAAAGCCTGGGGAGGAAGAAGAGAAAGGGGAGGAGGATGACTCTGACAACAGCGAATCAGAGGAGGACGAGGGTATTCCAGACATTGGTGAGTTCCCGTATCTTCTCACCCACATACTGTAAGTATGAGTGGTTGGGTTAAGTGGACATTGGGCTTGTTTGACATTGCAGCCGACTGACTGATCTAGAAATGACGTTGCGTCAAAAATAAAATCAATTATTATTTGTAGATCAGTCGGTCACAATTTACCCAGAATGCATCATGTTGACTGCAATTTTGAACAAGCCCAGAAAATGGTCATGTATGTGGAATGCGAGTATGCATTATTCTCTTATACCATTTTGTTGTGTGTGTTTCAGACGTGGAGGTGGACGTTGACGAGCTCAACACAGAGCAGGAGTTGGATCTGAACAAGATGGCCACTCCATATGGAATGGCAGAGGGAGATTTTGTCAGGTCAGTCTACATGCTCCCATTATAGGCTATGCGTTTCGCTACAATTTTAATTGTCGACGTTACATTATCGCCGCAAATGCCTGTCATACTTTGTTTTTTAAATGTCGCTTACGTTGCTTCGTGTTGCATTTTTTTTTTTTTTTGTGCATTTTATGCTTCTAGTAAATGACCAGTTCCTTTCATAGCGTATTTTAACAAAGGTTAAAGAGTAAAAAGTCTGCTGTTATATACAATGTGTTAACTGGCTGACTGGTTGACAGGATGTTGAGGAAAGACAAGGATGAGCTGGAGGCCATTAAACATGCCAAAGCTCTGGAGGCAGAGAAGGCCATGTACTCGGTAAGAAAGAATTGGTGTGTGTTGCTGTTATGTCAATGATTGTTGGTAGGCCTTTTCCCTGATGATGTCACTGACTGACTGACTGACTGTGGGTGTGACCCTCAGGGCCGTCGCTCTCGCAGACAGAGGAGGGAGTTCAGAGAGAAGAGACTGAAGGGCAGACAGATCAGCCCACCCAGGTAAACAGAAGTTTATACCAGGGTTGGGGTCAATTCAGGAAGTACACAGAAATTCCAATTATTTTCATTGCTTTTGTCGTTTGAATTTAGTTTGCTTTCTGAATTTACCCTGATTTTTATACGGGGTAATATATGGGGTAACTCACCTCATCCACGACCAATGTGTAGTGCACACATGGTACGAGACACACTGTCACACCTCTTTTAAACCATTCCCTGTTTATGATCTCCAGCTATGCCAGGAGAGACAGCCCAACCTACGATCCCTACAAACGGTGAGCTGGAGGCCAACCATTTAACTTTCTGTTGAAGTTTTTCACTTTCAAGTCCATCTAATAGTATGTTTTGACTAGGAAAGTAATGGCACTGTCATCCTTTTGGTCAGTGCTACCAACTAATGATGAACTGCTTGCTAGTTTGAGGTCACCCTTTTAATCAGTAGAGAGAACACTGATTCTCCCTTCCCTGGCAGCGCGATAGGTAGCTTAGTGGTTAGAGCTAGTTCAAATCCCTGAGTTGTCTAGGTATGGAGCATCTGCCCTAGCACATGATGCCAAAATGCATCATACTGTGACACTTTCTGTATTTTGAAAGTTCTATATCTTGAAAACGTGATTGCTGGCATGCAAGCCATTTTGGGACTGTATCAACAGTTGACTAGTGAAACAAATACCAACAGTTTTTGAGTGGAATTTTCCTTTACCCCGTAATTAGTCCAGCATCGCTGTCAATAATGGCTGATCCCTGGCCTTGAGCCCACTCTCCGAGGGTGGGTTCAAGTTCGCACCACACACTTGTACAGGTTACACGCTTGTACATGTGTGAAACAAGACAAATATAAGTAGCCCTGTGGTTTTTTGTTTTGTTTAGTTTTTTTGACCTCCTTCCTCTCTCCCTCAGGCCCCAGTCAGAGTCCAGTTCGGAGTCGCGGTCCCGCTCCCGTTCCCCGGGCCCAGAGAAGATCACTTTTATCACCAGCTTCGGAGGCAGTGACGAGGAGGCTGCCGCTGCAATTCAAGCTCCACCCCCTGTCCACACCCCTGCCAACTCGCTGCACCAGCCCGCAGGTCATAGCAGGGGCTCCCGGTCGGTAGCTTTCCCTTTCTGCTTTCCATTGGTTGTTTACTCCTGTCAGTCATGTTGCTGTCCATTGACTACAGCTGTAAAGATTTGGGCTTTAGAGATTTGGTAGGTGAAGTGGAGCTCCGATTTAGGTTAGTAAGTTTGACCTGAACAGTTTACAGTCTTAGTAGTGACCTTTTTAGAGATGCGTGTTAGTTTGTACATCCCAAACAGCTAATTCTGCATGTTGTTATTCATGGTAAATCAATTAGATTGTGTGCTTCTTCACATTAAAAGCTGCCCTAGACAACTTAGTACCACTTTTAAAGGCACCAGGAGGTAAGGGAAAACGTATATGGCATGTATGCCATGTGTCAATATTCAGTATGGTTCACAAAGTAGCAGCAATGCTTAAGTCCTGAGCTCTGGTCTACCTGTGTGGTTACATGATTTTACAACAAAATTGCAGCACTATCAGTCCAATGTAGATCAAAACCTGAAATAAAAATGAGTTCAAGCGGACATTTAGGATTAGAGCAGCCTGTGGGTCGTTGCTAATACCTCAGTGTTGTCTCTCTGTTCAGCAGACGCCGCTCTTCCTCCAGCCCTTCCTCCTCTTCCACCCACCCTTCCACTCATCGCTCCTCCTCTCGTTCCTCCTCTCACTCACACCGCGACAGACGCCGTGGAGGAGGGAGGGACAGACGACATTCCCGCTCCCGGTCGAGGCGGCGCTCCGACTCGCGGTCCCGGGGTAGAGGAGCCAACGGAGGAGGAAGAGGGGGGTCACGGAGGAGATGCGACCGGACACAGTCCCGCTCCAATGACCGAGATGGAGACCGGGAGAGGGACAGGGAGCGAGACAGGGACGTGGGACGTCGCTTCGTGGCACGCAGGCGCACACGGTAAGGCAGCCTAGACAACAATATTTATTTATTTTTTGGACCCCTTTTTCTCCCCAATTTTGTGATATCCAATTGGTAGTTACAGTTTTGTCCCATCGCTGCAACTTCCGTATGGGGGTCTCCCAGTCACGGCCGGCTGCGACACAGCCTGGGATCGGACCCGAGTTTTGTAGTGACGCCTCTAGCGCTTCGATGCAGTGCTTTAGACAGCTGCGCCTCTTGGGAGGCCCCTCCATATGACTTTTTTAACCTAAGTAAATCCTGAACGTAATGTATTTTTAAAAATCCTACCACTTGAACCGGTGAGCTCTTCGCTGTTGTGCTGATCACATCTGTCTGCTCGAATTCCAGGTCCCGCTCGAACTCTCGACAGGGGGCCCGTGCAAGGCGGGGGGGTGGGGGGCGGACTATGGGAGGCCATCAGAGGGGGGTCAGCAGCAGTAGTCCTAGCCCCTCCCAATCCCCCCAGCCCAGCTGCACCCCTTCCCCCTCACACAGAGGAGGCCCGCCCTCTGCCACTGCACTCTGTGACAAGCTGAGAAAGTGAGTCCACTGACACCTACATGCATAAACACACTAGAGATCTTAAACGGGTTAAAAAAAAGTTGGACCCGTTCCGAAATAGACCTGGGGCTTTCCTGCGCAGACACGATATGCATAAATACAATTTTAAAATATAATGACCTGTTCTAAAAGTACACAAGAACAACTAGACCCATTCCGATCCAGACCGACTTCAGACCGGAATCAGACAAAAAGTACATTTTAAGCTACTTTATTAACTGGCGCTGATAAGCAAGGGGGAGAGAGGGGGGCCGTGCGTGTACTCCGAGTGTGTGAGCGAGTGACACGGAGGAGGGCGTGAAAGATGATACCGCAACCAACCAAGCCAAAGGAAGGACGGAGGGAGGGAATGCAACCAACCAAGCCGACTCGTGTTATAGTAGATAGCTGCCATAGCTAGGTTATTCATCATTCAATATGATTACAAATCAAATGTTATTTGTCAAATGCTTTGTAAACCAATAGGTGTAGCCAAACAGTGAAATGCCTAACTTTACATTCCATTGACTAGATATCTATAACTTTTGCCACACATGGAGCCTCTGACTGTAGCCTATTGCCGCTTTGACTTATAATTGGCCAACAAGCTACATGTGCCATTCTCGTGAAAAGCAAGAGCAGCAGCATAAATGATTACATTTCTCCCTCTACTGCAGCAGTCGCTGTTTGGATCTGTACGCATCATGTGCAAACTCAGTTAAAATGACAGGTACCTGAGACCTGTGACAATCAGATCTGACCCAGACCCCGTGATATTTAGAATTCTGGGTCTGGTAATCAGGTATAGGTAGATTCGCGAAGACCTCTAAAGCACACACACATTAATACTCACATATGTACAGTGGTGCAAAAAAGTATTTAGTCAGCCACCAATTGTGCAAGTTCTCCCACTTAAAAAGATGAGAGGCCTGTAATTTTCATCATAGTTACACTTCAACTATGACAGACAAACTGAGAAGAAAAATTCCAGAAAATCACATTGTAGGATTTTTAATTAATTTATTTGCAAATTATGGTGGAAAATAAGTATTTGGTCAATAACAAAAGTTTATTTCAATACTTTGTTATATACCATTTGTTGGCAATGACAGAGGTCAAACATTTTCTAAGTCTTCACAAGGTTTTCACACACTGTTGCTGGTATTTTGGCCCATTCCTCCATGCAGATCTCTTCTAGAGCAGTGATGTTTTGGGGCTGTTGCTGGGCAACACGGACTTTCAACTCCCTCCAAACATTTTCTATGGGGTTGAGATCTGGAGACTGGCTAGGCCACTCCGGGACCTTGAAATGCTTCTTACGAAGCCACTCCTTCGTTGCCCTGGCGGTGTGTTTGGGATCATTGTCATGCTGAAAGACCCAGCCACGTTTCATCTTCAATGCCCTTGCTGATGGAAGGAGGTTTTCACTCAAATTCTCACGATACATTGCCCCATTCATTCTTTCCTTTACACGGATCAGTCGTCCTGGTCCCTTTGCAGAAAAACAGCCCCAAAGCATGATGTTTCCACCCCCATGTTACACAGTAGGTATGGTGTTCTTTGGATGCAACTCAGCATTATTTGTCCTCCAAACACGACGAGTTGAGTTTTTACCAAAAAGTTATATTTTGGTTTCATCTGACCATATGACATTCTCCCAATCTTCTTCTGGATCAGACGGGCCTGGACATGTACTGGCTTAAGCAGGGGGACACGTCTGGCACTGCAGGATTTGAGTCCTTGGCAGCGTAGTGTGTTACTGATGGTAGGCTTTGTTACTTTGGTCCCAGCTCTCTGCAGGTCATTCACTAGGTCCCCCCGTGTGGTTCTGGGATTTTTACTCACCGTTCTTGTGATCATTTTGACCCCACGGGTTGAGATCTTGCGTGGAGCCCCAGATCGAGGGAGATTATCAGTGGTCTTGTATGTCTTCCATTTCCTAATAATTGCTCCCAAAGTTGATTTCTTCAAACCAAGCTGCGTACCTATTGCAGATTCAGTCTTCCCAGCCTGGTGCAGGTCTACAATTTTGTTTCTGGTGTCCTTTGACAGCTCTTTGGTCTTGGCCATAGTGGAGTTTGGAGTGTGACTGTTTGAGGTTGTGGACAGGTGTCTTTTATACTGATAACAAGTTCAAACAGGTGCCATTAATACAGGTAACGAGTGGAGGACAGAGGAGCCTCTTAAAGGAGAAGTTACAGGTCTGTGAGAGCCAGAAATCTTGCTTGTTTGTAGGTGACCAAATACTTATTTTCCACCATAATTTGCAAATAAATTCATTAAAAATCCTACAATGTGATTTTCTGGAGTTCTTTTCTTCTCATTTTGTCTGTCATATTTGAAGTGTACCTATGATGAAAATTACAGGCCTCATCTTTTTAAGTGGGAGAACTTGCACAATTGGTGGCTGACTAAATACTTATTTGCCCCACTGTATATATATACACCCAGCCTCCCCCTCACATGCCGTTTAAAACAAACAGCAGCAATAAGTAGCTAATATTTGCCCTAGTCTGTCCCATGGAGGAGCTCTGAAATGGGAAATGGTGACCATTTCAGCCCTACTTTTCTTCTTCTTTCCCCCCCTCTCTCTTTCTCTCCCTCCAGGCCTGATACTCCGGGTGGTAAAGAGACGGGAGCTGCCAAAGTCAGTAAGAATTTGATCTAGCTGGGTTTGTTGCAAAAGTCTACGCCTCCCTCACCCCTGACAGGCTGAGCTGGCTATCCATCAGGCCGGGGACCCCCCCAAAAGGCCACTGTGCACACAGAGAATGGAAATCATATGAAATATCTTTTGACTGCCCCTCTCTGTGGAGCTCCCATATTTTTAAATGTGTCCTTACCTCCCCCCTGAATGTAGTGTAGAGATAAACCCTTCTCTACTCAGTGTAGAGTGTGGTTACAGGGTTAGCCTGCCTCCAAAGGGCACAACCTACATTGCAGAGTGTTGTGACAGACTTTTCCCGGACCCTTCTTTCTCTGTATCCCTGAATGGACTGGTGTTCCCAGCACCCTTTCTGTCACTTATGTATCTGTCTATATTATGGATATTCTGCGGCACCTGCTGAGCTATGCAGAGTGGTGTGGGTCAGACCAGAGAGTGGAGTGTGTCCCTCAATCTCAATGCTGAGACGTTTCACTCTACATATAGACAACACATTTTTAAAGCTTGTGCCCTCCGACTGAGGGGAAAGCACTGATATGTCATTGTCAGAAGCTCTTAAATGTCTTCCTTGTCTCCTTTCCTTGTCTCCTTTCCTTGTCTCCTCTCTCCCCTCACCATTGATCTTAAGTGACTGGGCCAGTAAAAGCGCAGGAGTAGTAAAGGAAGCCATATAAGAGAATAGGGTGGAGAGTAGTCTGGGTGCGTTCCAATAGTCTTAAGAGGCGTCCTCTCCTCGTCTCCATTCTGCCATCTGCGCTGACGGTAAAAGAACTAGACCGGTCAAGGCGGTGCACTGGCAGGCATACTCTATATTCTTCTCTGTTACGTTTCAGATCAGCTAAAGTGAAGGACACTCGGGAGAGGAGGCCATTTTAGGCTGCTATGTAGTGAGGTCGGAGCTCTCAGGTGTATGCAGCTGTTGTGGACAGCAGAGCGGTGAGGGGGGCTGGGCTTGTCTGAGCAGGCAGGAGAAATACACCACCGCGCCTCTCCACCCAGGACTGAACAGCACACACTGTTACCTGCTGCCTTCCCCTTAGAGACACGCCACTAGACATGGCTAGTAACCGCTCCAGTACAGGGGATTCACCGGGGTAAAGGGATGTCTCGTAGTTGCTGTGTCGGAGCAAGAGAGTGGTAGAGGGAAGGGTCATTAAACTCAGTAGGTTGCCATTTTAGCCTGTTGTGTATGTGTGCGCTTGTTTATCTTCAAGCTGAATTCCTACCTGGCCAGGGAGTGTCAGCAGGGAATGTACAGGGGAGGGGAGGGCTGCTGGCGCTACTTGTGCCAGACTGTTCTTTCCCTGTTCGGCTCTCTTACCCTTAGCTGTCCTCACAACATCACACATATGTACAAATGCATAAGACACATATACTTAAGAGTCCAGTTCCATGTAATGTGATCCTGTCCTGCTACAGTGTGCAACGGGCACTGAGTTTGCCTCTCCTCACGGAGCCGGCTCTTCCAGTCCAGCAGAGAACAGGACATGACAAACGGTTCACGTGATTTATGGCCGTATAACCCCCATATGACTAACTGTGGCCTTACCAGCTGCTTTATGAGGCAGTGGTGGTCCAAAACGTGCCCATCCCCGTAGTTCCACACACACCCTGCGCTCCTGCCCTGCGAGTGTGTGTGCTGATGCCTGCGTGTCTCTTACAGCCCAGGATGACCCCGCAGGAGAAGCTGAAGATACGCATGCAGAAGGCCCTCAACAGGCAGTGTGAGTAGACAGACTGGACTCTGTTTGGTCAGTCTCAGTTACAACTAGTTGATGCTGTGTTTGTATATAAATATTAATCCTACCTCTGCTCTTCTGTTTCTCCCACAGCCAAGGCGGATAAGAAAGCAGCCCAGGCGAAAGTCACTCAGCAGGAAAATAAGCGAGCGGTGTGTGTGGATTTGTGTTTGTGATCTGCTAGCCAGCCCCCCACAATAGCATATTGTGATGTTTCCTCTAGAAACAGACAGTGTCCCCCTAAGACAGTCCTTTGATACATGTTGTCATCTGCCATTGGCCCTCATGGCTGTGTATACTTTACAGGAGCGCGAGGGAGAGCTCAGAGCCATGGCACGCAAGATCCGCATGAAGTAAGACTGTGTGATTGTGTGTGATGCGGCATTGTGGTGCCGTATGACTCCGGTTAAACGGTGATGTGTGTTCCAGGGAGCGTGAGCGTCGGGAGAAAGAGAGGGACGAGTGGGAGAGACAGTACGGACGACAAAGCCACTCGCCCTCCCCATCTAAATATGGTGAGTCCAGTGAGTCACCCCTTAACTGTCACCGTTGTTAAATCCTTGACGGGATGTGTTCAATTGCACACTTTTTGAAATGGCCGTGCAATTGGGATGCAGCTCATAAGCCTCTAACAGTAGCTCAGTACTAGTTGTGGCTCAGTATTAGTTGTCAAAACAAATTGTATTTGTCACACGTGCCGAACACAAAAGGTGTAGACTTCACCGTGAATTGCTTACTTACGAGCCCTCTCCCAACAATGCAGAGTTAAAAGTAAGAATTTGCAAATGATACTTTTTTTTTTTTTTGTCAATGTGTGTGACATTGGCTCAGTACTAGTTCTGAGTGTTGTCAGTTAACTTTCTGGCACGCTGTTGTGTTGGTCATTCTTTCATCAGGTGTGTCTGTCCTCTTGTCTGTCCCTCAGGTCGTGACCACAGCTCATCCAGAAGGTATGTGAGCAACCACAAGAATCTCCACTGTTGAGGAAGGATGTTGACTGTCGCGCACGTTATCTCAGTAGCGCATCGTACTCTCCCTCTGCGATCTGTCGCAACTCTTTCTCGACACTGTAATGGGGGAAGTTATGATCACTGAAGTCCATATTCAGTTTAGAGTGATTAACACAATGTTGAGCATATTTCTGTAATGCTCAAGATTTCCAGTGTTCTATTTGTGACACACGACAGACACACACACTCTCACACTCTTTGTTCCTTTCTCCCCCCCTCACACACTCGTATTCAAATGTATTCTCTCCCGCTCACACGCACCCACATTGGGACAAAGAGTTTGAATCAAAAGCCTGCATACTCTCACAGAGGGCTGTCAGTACTGATGTTAGGCTCTCTCGTCCCTGGTCCTCCCTGGGGAGTTGTGGGGCCGGCTGTGGTATTGGGTAATGGGGGGGACACACACTGAACCTGGAGTCTCAGTACATCAGAAACAGATGAGGCTTAACACTGTAAGTCTCAATACACTACAGCAGTTCTGCACTTAGACCATCCATGTGTATGCGACCAATGGTAGCTTAGTCAAATATGATACAAGCTAGCAAGTACCAGCAAATACTGGAGAGCAACTGTTTACACCAGGAAGTATCCCAATATTTTAAAGAAAGTAATGTCTTGTGTAATAACTGGCTAGTCATGTCCAGTTTGACATATAGCATTATATGTGGGGGTAGTGAATATACTGTGGGGGTCCAAATGTAGCACTGTGTTACCTGAGACTCAAACACACTCTTTTCTCGGGTTTCCAGGAGGTCCCGTTCCCGGTCGAGGAGTCCATATTACCGATACTAAACATACCGCTTGGACCCACTAACCCCCACAACCCTCCTCATCCCCTCTTCTGCCTACTGTTCCAGTGAAGAGAATTGAGAAAAGGAGAGAAGTGAGGGACAATGTGCTGAATGGAAGAGAAGTGGTAGAGAGACTGAATGGGGGAGAGGTAGAGATGGATGGGGGAGAGGAAAATGGAAGAGCTGAATTGGAGGCCGGAGATTGAGATTTGGTAGTTATTGCATCTGGCCACATTTTAGTATCAGTAATTCTGTATACATATTTATCTCCTTTTATGATGGTCTTGCTTTTTCTCCATCTCTGGGTGTTCTTTCTATCTTTCCCTGTGCCCCTGTCCCCTCAATCTCTCTCTGATAAGAGTATGTTGGCATCACTGAATAGGATGTAAAAGAAATCGGATTTAAATTTTTACCTTCATCTATGTACATAGTTTTCTTCAATTACAAGTGAGTGAACATTGATGAAATCCCGAGGCGGTGTACAGCTCCATGTGAATACGAAAAATAATTGGTCGCTAATGATTTTAATCTTTTTGTATGGCATGCCCCCCAACCACTCACCCATTGAATTGAGACTTGATTGTACTCTTCTGAGTAACAGATTGTTTTAATCCAAATATATGATCAGTTATCAAACTGAGAAATCCAAATAAAATGAAAAAAAAGTATCTGTCGTCAATCTATTGGTTTTGTGTCTTTACTTGAATGTTCTCATCTCTCATACGTGCATTATAAATGTCCCCAAGTCATAACTGCAACAATTCACTAAGGCTTTGTTGAGTCAAGCAGCAAAGTGTCTTGTCCAACTCTTGATTAAAGTTGTTTGGAGTTATATAAATGTCAAGGACCAATTTAACAAGTAGTTTGGTTATTGTAGCTAAGATACATTATAATGCATTTTGTCGAAATGATTGCGCTTTAGCGTACTGGTAAGATCAACTCACGAAGTGATGAGTGTGAAGGGAAGGTGTCAGCATTTATGGTCTACTACCCTACTTGTAAGGCGCGGTTCTCGTTAAGCAGGCCACGTTTAGCCACCGGGTGGCGCCAAACACCTTATTTCGTGTAATAACCTACCTTTTACGCACATTATTCATCATGTGTTACATCTAACCATTTACAATGTTTCACAACATACTTTATAGCTATATTGTCTCCTAATCCGTCTGAATCATTTCCCAACCAAGATAAGCTAGCGCCTAGGCTGCTTAGTTTGGCTTTGTAAAAGTTTACGGTCAGGCCTATGGTTTTTAACCCCACCCGCCACTGTATTTGATGTGCTGTCTGGTGAGTGACAAAAGGAGAAACGAACGGACCGTTTACATCGGTTTCGAAATCAGCCGGACAGCAAAACAAACACCTGTCTTCAGCGACCTTGTTAAAGCCACTTCCTCCTCACCCACATCCTTAGCAGGCAGCTATAACCAGTAGGCTGCATGTAAGCTAGGGGTGCAAGGAGGAAGTGGCTGTGTAGCTGTAAGTCCTATTGCTGCCTCCCATCATCCCATGTATTCTGCAACGTGCATTTTAATATCGTTGCATGAGATAGTTCCTGAAATAAATGGGCCACTAATATTGATTGCTTATAGAAGCCAAACCGGTCTAGACTGTGATGACACTATCGCATGAGGATTCTGTGTATGTATTATTTTGGTGAGGTTTTTACTCTCCTTGTGGGGACCAGAAGTAAAACAAGGAACATTAGGATAAGTGAAGACATGTTGCTGGTCCCCCACAAGAGAAAAACAAGGCTGTTAGGGGAAAATATTATTTGGAATGGGAATCAATTGTTTTTGTCCCCACAAGTGAGAGTAAAACAAGGTATGTGTGAGTGTGTAACATTGTGTAGAGGGCGGGGTCGGGGTCGGAGTAGTTAGTGACGGGCGGCGCCTAACATGTTGCCCCTTCTTTCCTCCGCTGCGGGGCTGGTAGCCTGAACTTGAACACTGGCTGGTACACAGCGAGCCACGACCCGTCCGTGCCATTGAGCTACACAGTATTCTTATCAACTTGATCAATTAAGTCAGATTCCGATCGAGGGCTGTGGATACACCAGACAAACCTTGCCTGGTGTAATCAAACAGAATGTCCAGACGCAAACAAGGCAGCCGACCGCAACACCTGAGTGCAATTCAAGGTAAACTGAGATGGGGCTATGGCCATAGTTGACTAATAAGGGGTTGGCTATATGCATGTTATGTATTTTATATACGATGTATTCATGTTAAACGTCGCTTTTTGGGGTGGGGCGGGGGGGTCAGTAGGGCTTTGTGGGGTTATGCGCACCTTGACATTGAAGTTAAATCATTGATAAAGTTATCAAATATATTTTTGTAAAGAGCTGATTTATATATAGGCTACACTCAGCTGTGCAACAAATGAAGTTTAAAATCAATTAAATGTGTTTATAAACAACACATTAAAAGGTGGCTTTTAAACATAGGTAATGTTTTTTTATTTTTTTTTTATCAGGGTTCTTTACTGGCCTATGTATTTTATTCTAGTTTTTCTTTCTGTCTTGTCTGTGGAGGGGCTGTTTTGAATTATCTTTTTTTGCCAACATGAACGCTTCCTTGTGGGGCAGACCGCGTGTTCTAGACACTGTATCCGTGTGACAAGGCGAGAGAGGAGAGGATACAGTCTGCCCTCACAACAACTCCACTGACCTCTTCCACTTTTATAGCCGTTTCGTCAAAAATAAATGATCTAGCCTAGAAACCCCATACACTTGACTTGTGCGTAGGCCTATGTAGGTTATCATAAAGATATAGTTGTATATCAAAATAACAGGCCCTGCTTATTAAACCGCGGGTTCGTTGATGATATCGTGTTTCTTCCCCCGGTCACTGAGGGCAGGCCTATGACAAAAACACTGAAAAATGTTAGAAAACATCGCTTTCTCTGTTACCCCAATGAAGACCAGTCGAGCGTGTCTAGTTTGACCACAAGCCTTGACTCTTCAATGGTGTGCGTGCAAACCGCGCCTAGCTTGTCTGCACAAACCGTGAGCAGCACTGAAACAGGAAAGGTTACATTTTTGAGTAACCACCGGTGAGCTACTCAGCGCGACTGTACTGTCTGTACCTGTCCTGTACTCGGCCTAGTCCGGGCAAGTGAAGCCGGTCCAAGCTTTAAGGTGTGTACACGACCATATTGACTCACTCCCTGCCTCAACTCTCACAAGTCGTTAAAAGAGTGGTGAGGGCCAGTCCAACAGCTCAAACCCGACCAACGGTATTTAACCGTCCTTGTCTTTGGCTGTCTACTTGGGTCATATATGAGTCATGGACATTTTTATTTTGTAGCCTACATTTATGGCGCTAATGAGAGACTGAAATTGGAAACCAGACTACATCCCTGAGAGGTGCTTAAATCTAAACCACACATTTAATTTGAGTAATCTCGTGTTAGACTCAACTCTCTTAGTGATAAATTATTCATTTGGCCTTCAAACCCTGAGTGACTCTGAACGCCTTCAAGTCATGGCCACTCACTTTCTCGCTGATAAACTGGTCAGTTCCTTGCCTTGTTGTTTCTCTTACTTGAGTAGTTGATGATTGGGAATGTGTTGACAGGTGTTTTCTTTCTTTCTCCCAGGCATTGGGAATGGTATAATTTAAAAATAGATATATTTCTACTCACAGCACCAATAGAGACAGGAAGCAACGGTGTCAGTGAAGACATGCCACTATGCAGCCTGCCATCTCAGTGAAAGGAGCTGTCAAACGGTTAGTTAGAGGGAAGTGGTCAGTATCAGCTGACCGGAATAGCCTGACTGCCTCTGTAGCCCTGCTGGAGCGGGTGGGGTGGGGGGGAGTGGCGCAGCATCGAAAGTAATGCTTAAAAAAAAACAGGGAGGAGTTGTTTTTCTCTGAAGGCCATATCTGCAGTTGCCCAATCTACATGGTGTCTGACCACCCACTGTCTCCCTGTTGCTGTAGGATCTTACATGATGGACAGAATATTCAAGTTCTTCGTAGTTTCTATTTTCTCAAATATTCTTCTTGACTCTCTTCGTCTTCCTCCCTCTGTCTTCGCTTCCTTTCCCCGTATCACTCCCCTGCCCTAATTCGTTTTTCACTCTCCCCCTCTTCTTTCTCTGACTCTCCCTCACTTGCCTCTCATCTTCTCTCAGATGCCCCTGAGCCCTTGGACGCTGCCACTCCATTGTTGGAGGAGAGGTGGTCCCTTCCCCGGGTCAGGGGTATTGAGGAGGGTCGTGACCTGCTGACCTGTGGGCAGTGCAGCCAGGCCTTCCCTCTCGCCCACATCCTGGCCTTCATCCAGCACAAACAAGGGGGCTGCCGCTCCCGGAATCACGCCCCCAACACCCACACCCCTCCCTCCCCAGCCAACCGGACACAGCGACGTGGTGATGTCACTCAGGTAGAGGCTGGGTTCGTGGAGTTGAGGAGTTTGACAGACATGTCCAGAGGGGAGGAGCATAGTGTGAAGGTGAAGATGGAGGCTAACAGAGCAGGTGAGTGCGGGCAGGTCGCTAATTAGTGACTTTTTTTGTTTTGTTGTCCCCCCCTTCTAACAACCGCCCCCCAGTCCAGCTCATTAGCTGGTCGTTGCTGTGCTGAGGAGGCCTCTGAGTTAGCGACGCGCTGGGTAATTGTGTGGAAAGGATAGGCAGCAGTGTTTTGAGGCCATAGGGGGCCCCTGAGGGCTCCGGTGCACCTGAGCTCCCCTCCATCTCCTTGACTCTGTCTCTCTCAGGTGAAGTGGCCAGGTAAACACGTAGGGCAAGGCACCGTGCTCTCTGGCCACGCAATAACACGGCCTGCGCTCACTGGAGGACTGGCTGTGCTAAGCTGAGGGGGACAATGAGATGGTGCCACAACAGGCTGCGGTGTGGTCGTACTACCATTGCAACATGTTTAAAAGGATAATGTCACCATCGTTCGTTCTGATGTTTGCATGGCTTCTCGGTGCAAGTGTGTGGTGTCCATCAGATGGGCATCCCAATCTGCATTTTGATAGTAAATAGTTGAGTGATACTTCCTCCCCTTGTCTCCTCACCAACGTCTTTACAGAGATGGGAGGAATGGAGACAAGTGAAGAACAGCGACATGACTATTGAGATGCACCCATGGTTCCCTTCCTTGTCTCTCCTACCTTAGAGGCTTTCTACTAGGCATCTGAAGCAGGACTATGTAGGCAGTAAGAGGGGGCCTAAACTCACAGTATGTATAGGTCATGTATTTAGAAGTGAACAAGCAAGTTCTCATTGTGTGTCTGAACCATAGAAATAGAATCTCTAGATTCTATTTACAGTATATGGTCTGAATGACTCTGATTAGATGCGCTTTAGGGCGGCAGGTAGCTGTGAGAGCGTTGAGCCAGTAACCGAAATGTAGCTTGTTCGAATACTCAAGTAGATGAAAAATCAGTTGATGGGGCCATGCGCAAAGCACTTGACGCTCATTCGCACCAGAGGCGCCATCCTTCTATGGCTTATCCTGTAAAACAACACATTTCAATGCACCTATCCAGTGTGTGACAATAAAACATATATATTTTTAAATGTTTTGTTTCATATGCATATTTTTGGAACTGAGATCCCTTAGACATACATACGCACTCTTTCTCTCACACACAGCCACGTGCACTTCCTTCCTTTGTGTAACGCTCAGGGGACTGCTGCATGCTCTGTTTCCGTCTGTCCACGTTTTTCTCTTTCGGTCTCTTCCAGTCCTGCCTGTTATGTTTTCTCTCAACCTGTCTCTACCTCTAGGTCTCTCGCTGCCTGTTTTACATGTTCTCTCTCTCTCTCTCTTCTGTCTCTCTCAACTGCTCTATCGCTTTCTAGCTGCTTTTTAAAAATGTTTCTGTCTGTGTGTAAGTTCTCTTCTCTGTGCCCAATGGCTCACACAACAGAGCTACCCACGTGCACTACACACGTGCACAGAGCTACCCACGTGCACTACACAACAGAGCTACCCACGTGCACTACACAAGAGCTGTATCCAACCAAGCAAAGCCAGATAACTTTTAATTCAACTTTTGAATAACGAAATGAGTCACTGGTGCATGAAAACGTGTATCTAATGTCGATTGCCCATTTTTTTAAAATTTAGATGTGTTGTTTAAATTGTTAGGAGGTATTTGTGGAAAAGACCTAGGTTGAACTATTGATATGTACACTACCGTTCAAACGTTTGGGGTCACAGAGAAATGTCCTTGTTTTTGAAAGAAAAGTCACTTTTTTTGTCCATTAAAATAACATAAAATTGATCAGAAATACAGTGTAGACATTGTTAATGTTGTAAATGACTATTGTAGCTGGAAATGGCAGATTTTTTATGGAATATCTACATAGGCTTACAGAGGCCCATTATCAGCAACCAACCTGTGTTCCAATGGCACGTTATATTAGCCTATCCAAGTTTATCATTTTAAAAGGCTAATTGATCATTAGAAAATCATTTTTCAATTATGTTAGCACAGCTGAAACTGTTCTGATTAAAGAAGCAATAAAACTGGCCTTCTTTAGACTAGTTGAGTATCTGGAGCTTCAGCATTTGTGGGTTTGATTACAGGATCAAAATGGCCAGAAACAAAGAACTTTCTTCTGAAACTCATCCGTCTATTCTTGTTCTGAGAAATGACGGCTATTCCATGTGAGAAATTGCCAAGAAACTGAAGATATCGTACAAAGCTGTGAACTACTCCCATCACAGAACAGAGCAAACTGGCTCTAACCAGAATATAACAAGTGGGATGCCCCGGTGCACAACTGAGCAAGAGGATAAGTGTCTAGTTTGAGTAACCGGTGCCTCACAAGTCCTCAATTGGCAGCTTCATTAAACAGTGCCTGCAAAACACCAGTCTCAATGTCAACAGTGCAGAGGCGACTCTGGGATTCTGGCCTTCTAGGCAGAGTTGCAAAGAAAAAGCCATATTTCAGACTGGCCAATAAAAATAAAAGATTAAGATGGGCAAAATAATACAGACACTGGACAGAGGAACTGTGCCTAGAAGGCCAGCATCCTGGGGTCGCCTCCTCACTGTTGACGTTGAGACTGGTGTTTTGCGGGTACTATTTAATTGTTTTCAATTGTTTTCTTTACTAAAGTAGTATTGCTAATGGTACTGCATAAGTGTGAACATACTCTTTTTGTTGTTGTTGCAAGAGATGGCTATTGTATAGCCTAAGAAAGTAGCAAAAATGTGCAGAAGGTCGTTTTGAATGCATTTTATTGACGGGAAGCAATGTCTTGAGCTTTTTTGGCAACATAGTGATATTCTTATACTGTACAATGAGGAATTCAACTACAAAATATTAGTATTTTCCCAATTTTTTCAACCATTGCCCCCACCCACAAGGTGTATAAACAACAACAACAATAAATATTAATAAAATAATAGATACAAAACAGAAACGTGAAGAACATAAATCAATCAACTCTAATTAGCACATGTAGGAAAGTATGCAAGTGTGTGTGCATGGACTTTGCAGATGTATTTCTCACATGTGCAGCACACAGTTTGTTTTACAGTCCTTCTTTGGGGGGCAGAATTGTCATCTCCTCCTCTTGCCTGCCCCAGCTACAGCCTCAGGTGGATCAGAACAAGATTCAGCCCCCTGAACAGCTTTCACAAGCGCTGCTGTGCGGGGCAGGCGCTCCCTTCTTTGAACGTGTGGGATTATAAGGGTCTTTCCCAGCTCCTCCAGGAACACTTATCAGGCATCCAGGTAGGGTTGATCTTGTTCCATATCATGAAGGCATTGTACGAGGACACATCAATGATGTTATAGAAGATGACCAGGGATCAGCGGGCAGTCGTCCTCCTGCAGCAGTAAGTTCCAGTCACCTTGTCCAGGTTGTCCACGCCTCCTTTGTTGTGGTTGTAGTCCAGGACGATGGCTGGCTTCCTGTCCTCACGATCACTGATCTCAGCCGTTTTGTGCAGTGTGCTCAGGAGGACCGCATTCGTGTTCCTCTTTGGGAGGTAGGAAACTAGAGTGATGTTTTTTAAAATATTTTAAATGTATTTTATTTTACCTTTTTATTTAACTAGGAAAGTCAGTTAAGAACATATTATTTTCAATGACGGAACAGGGGGGCAGAACGACAGACTTTTTTACCTTGTCAGCTCGGGGATTCGGTCTTGCAACCTTTCGGTTACTAGTCCAACGCTCTAACCACTGTGGTTAGTGGGGTGGTGGGGGTGAAGGCAAACTTTGTTTGCGAGGAGTGCAGGGGGGAGCTCAGGCTTGTTCTTTCTACCTGTGCCAACCATGGGGATCTTCCTCTCCAGGAGCTGCTGGCTGAGTTCAATCAGTAGCACATGTAATCTCAATTTCGTCTGTGTCTCTGTGGTTTGTGTGGTGCGTAAATTTATTTTATAACCGCCGGGTCAAAAATGTCCCTAAGACAATCTTTGTACCCTGGTGGTGTACAGCTTTCATGGAAATATGAACAAAGGCGATGTTTCACTTTTTCTAATATTGGGGTCACTGTAGGAAAAGTCATAACATTTCAAATTGAAAAAATGTCTCTGCTGTTGAACAGTGGCGGGTCTTTTTTATTTTATTTTTTTACCCTTAAGACAACACAAGGGTTAAGTATCTCAAGTTAAATGTTTTGTATGTGGTATGATTTGATACAGTACTGTATGCGCTATGTGTTGTGCGTCTGTCTAAAATCCCTGGTGATGCCAAGCCCATAAAAAAAATTCACATTACAACCTGTGTGTTGTGATAATTGCGTTGTTTGCTCTATAACCTGTTAGTTCATATGCCTTTGTGACTGTGGTATATATGCAACAAGACCATAGGAATGACGGTGGCAGAGTAAATTCAACCACACCTTTTGTTTAATCAGAAATCCGGAGACCAACCTCTGTCCGGTGGAGTCCACAAAGCATATTGCATGTGACAGACGGTTACATGACCTACAGCAGGGTCAAGCAAGTGGATGTTTACAACATTTTCAGACTACTCAACAACTATTGATTTAAAACCGCGGAGAGTTAGCGCAAGTCGCAAAGAAAACAGGAGCTGCCTGCACCATTTCAACATCATCATATCCCCTATGCTATGACAAATAAAATATACCATAAAACAATTTAGTCCAATCAACATAAGCTAAATATCATGTGGCTGTCCATGGCTTGCTCTCTTGCTGTGTGCAAGCGTGCGTTCAAGTAGAGAGAACATGTTGACTCACCCTACATGTCGATAAATGCAATGCCATCCTCTCTTTCATGTTGACGAAAAGGTCTATGACTCTGTCATACAGTACACACTTTATTTTTTGTTGTTGACCTAGGCTACTTGGCTAAAATGCTCGCTCACTAGCCTAACGTCCTTTTCATGTGCATCAATGCCTCAGGCCAACTAGTTAACACTCGCCTTCTACATCTAGCTACATATTGAACTTCCACCCTCTCAGGCTAGGGGAACAATGTATGAATTTATGGATGGATCAGAATCGCCGTTATAAATCATTAGCCAGTACGGAGAATTAAGTAAAATCACAAGTCCAAATCCCTATCTCCATTCATGGCTAATTTAGGAAAGGGACAATTTTAGCTAGTTAGCTAGCCAACTGAGGAAAACGACACAACAATATATATTTTTTCTGTCTGTGTTTTTCTTTCGATGTGATTGGCGTGAAGCCCAATCCAAACTGGCTTCCTTTTTTTTATTTTTTATTTTGGGATGCACCAGGACCATTCACAGTTCAGCTCACTCGGTTTAGCTCAACACTGATTGGCTATTATTTTATACTTTTTTTTATAAAGGGAGGCTAAATGCTCGCTGACTTCTCTTGCATTCAATACTACTGGCGGAAACAATGTCATACTCTTTTTGACCAGAGAGCATCAGATAGATGAGCTACACATACAGAGACAGAGGGTTGCTGTTTTGCTCGCTCGGCTGCTTTCTCCGGTGCGATACTGTACATTCAGCCTCTTGCGATTTTGAAGGAAAAAAATGAAACAGACCAAAGATAAATTATTACATATTTTTCTGGGTAGATGTTTTGGGGAAGCCTGGCTTCTCTTGGCATGTGAATATGTCTGCTTGAGGAAGATGACTCAAACTGAAAGAGCAATTAACCCCACAGCGGATAGGTGTCCCTTTCACTCTAGAATGTGTATGTGATGGAGAATGGAAGAACGTGATGGAATATTGAGTGTAACGTGTACGTCTGTCTCCATTTATTTTTATTTATTCGACTTGTTTGTTTTTTCTCATCTCTAACATTATCCCCCCCATTTCAACAGACTCTCGCTTGCCCTATTTCAATCTCCCCCCACACTCTTTTCTCCTCCCTCTTTCTCCCCCGGGAGAGGAGATTCTGCCTACTGCTCGTTAGTGCTCCGAGCCAATCTGCATTTTTAATTAGCAGTTATTGCTTCTGCTTAATATTCAAGTGCTACCCCGGGCCAAATGGGAATCCTTACAAAAAAAAAAGATGGAGAGGGAAAGAAAGAGCGAATGAGAAACCGGCTGGGTATTGTGTTTCACTCCAGGAGCCCAAGACAAAAGCCCCCCCTCGGGGAGAGATTTGGAGGGTTAGGGGGGCAGAGGGGTGAGGGGTAGGAGGATGGGTCTGAAGTACAATCCAAGGGGTGACACATTTGTTTGTGGTGTTTCTCGACCCCGCGCTGCGACATCCTCCTTTTTGATCTTTCTCTCGCTTTCCTCATTTCTTTTTTTTTTGTTGTTTGTGCTCTCATTCACCCCACTTTTCATAAATACACCAACTTCTCTCCTGCTCTTACTCATCTCTTCAGGCTAAGTTAAAGGATGTGTCCACCACATCTCCTATCCTCTCCAGGCAGAGCGCAAGAGAGAGGGAGGGTGAGGGAGAAACAGTTGCTTTCTTTTTCATCTTTTCTCTCCTCCCCCTCCAGTAAAATACAGAAGGATTTTGACTTCAGGAAACATGAAAGAGGCTTATACCAGAGTCGGCTTTGAACCTTTACAAAAAATAGAACTGTTTTCCCCCTCAATTTGAGGATCTTCTTTCCAATTTAGATTTATGCAGAAAGGCCTCATTTGTCAAGCAGGCTGAGTCAGTCCCTGATTTACATAAAGCCTTCGTTTTCTCGGTTCCGCTAATTAGCAATTTGCAGCTTAATTGGAGAGTGGCTCTCGGTTAAGAGACAATGCTAACCACATTTAAAACATTTCTCCAGATGTACTTGACTATCCATCTCCCCTTTCTGCTGGCCTCTGTCGTTCATCTCTCACCTGCTTCTGGTCCCATCAACAGCCTTCGCTATCTCTGAGTCCCTCTCTCCTTGGCTTCTGTCTCAAAAAGGACGAGAGGCAGGAACAATGCATTGTTTTTCTATTTGAAACGCCAACTACCTTGTCCTGTAGACCTGGACCAAATCAAATCAAATCAAATTTTATTTGTCACATACACATGGTTAGCAGATGTTAATGCGAGTGTAGCGAAATGCTTGTGCTTCTAGTTCCGACAATGCAGTGATAACCAACAAGTAATCTAACTAACAATTCCAAAACTACTGTCTTATACACAGTGTAAGGGGATAAAGAATATGTACATAAGGATATATGAATGAGTGATGGTACAGGGCAGCATACAGTAGATGGTATCATTTACATTACATTTACATTACATTTATACAGTAAATAGTATCGAGTACAGTATATACATATGAGATGAGTATGTAGACAAAGTAAACAAAGTGGCATAGTTAAAGTGGCTAGTGATACATGTATTACATAAGGATGCAGTCGATGATGTAGAGTACAGTATATACGTATGCATATGAGATGAATAATGTCGGGTAAGTAACATTATATAAGGTAGCATTGTTTAAAGTGGCTAGTGATATATTTACATAATTTCCCATCAATTCCCATTATTAAAGTGGCTGGAGTTGGGTCAGTGTCAATGACAGTGTGTTGGCAGCAGCCCCTCAATGTTAGTGGTGGCTGTTTAACAGTCTGATGGCCTTGAGATAGAAGCTGTTTTTCAGTCTCTCGGTCCCAGCTTTGATGCACCTGTACTGACCTCGCCTTCTGGATGATAGCGGGGTGAACAGGCAGTGGTTCGGGTGGTTGATGTCCTTGATGATCTTTATGGCCTTCCTGTAACATCGGGTGGTGTAGGTGTCCTGGAGGGCAGGTAGTTTGCCCCCGGTGATGCATTGTGCAGACCTCACTACCCTCTGGAGAGCCTTACGGTTGAGGGCGGAGCAGTTGCCGTACCAGGCGGTGATACAGCCCGCCAGGATGCTCTCGATTGTGCATATGTAGAAGTTTGTGAGTGCTTTTGGTGACAAGCCGAATTTCTTCAGCCTCCTGAGGTTGAAGAGGCGCTGCTGCGCCTTCTTCACGACGCTGTCAGTGTGAGTGGATCAATTCAGTTTGTCTGTGATGTGTATGCCGAGGAACTTAAAACTTGCTACCCTCTCCACTATTGTTCCATCGATGTGGATAGGGGGGTGTTCCCTCTTGCTGTTTCCTGAAGTCCACAATCATCTCCTTAGTTTTGTTGACGTTGAGTGTGAGGTTATTTTCCTGACACCACACTCCGAGGGCCCTCACCTCCTCCCTGTAGGCCGTCTCGTCGTTGTTGGTAATCAAGCCTACCACTGTTGTGTCGTCCGCAAACCAGAGGATGTTAAGCACCGTCCCTCTTGCTGTGGTCACTCACTCTTCACCGACTTAACAGGCTTAGTTTCTCTGCACCTATGTACTGCCCTAACCAGAGTGCCTTTTTTCTGTGCCGTGTTCCTTTTATTTATCACAGTATTCTGCTGTCACCGCCTAGCTATCCACAATAGTTCCTACTGTCTGATATGTGCTGTTTTAATTTTTTTAAACTATTGAGATCCCTTACATTTTTCAGATGAAGGAAATGTTTCTGCTAATGTCGTCTTGGCTTGCTTACTAACTGTGTTTTTTTTTCCTGTGGCAGAAGAGCCGTCCTGCTTTACCTGCCAACTGTGTGAGTGTGTGTTGCCCTCTGCCTGGGCCCTGCTCCAACACGCCCAGCACACACACTCTTTTAGTATCTACCAGGAAGACGAGGAGAAGGATGACGAGGAGAAGATGGGAAGAGGGCGTCACCAGCACTCCAAACCTGCAGCTACTCTGGATCCCTGTCAACTGAGCCACACCCTGGCCACTGCCTTCCACCCTTCCATTCTGCGTCTGCCCCGCATCTTCAGTTCTCGTCAGAACCGCAGGCCAGCTTCTCGGGCCAGCTCCATCCCTTCCTCCAGAGAACGACAGGCCCTCAACTTCTGTCTGAGAGAGCTGGTTGAGGGCAGTAGCAACACCACCATTGTCACCACTGCTGGAGATCTGGTCACCTCTCCATCGCCGTCCCCCCCGGCCGCCTCTTCCTTCCCCCAGTCCGGACCCGCCCAGTTGGGGTTTCCCTGTGAGCTGTGTGGCCAGGGTTTCCAGTCCCTCCGCAGCCTGTCAGCCCACCGGAGGACCCACTCATGTGAGCGGCCCTATCACTGTGGCTTGTGTGACCAGGCCTTTGCCCAGAGTGGTCAGCTGGCTCGCCACATGAGGAGTCACCGCGGAGAGACTGGTGGAGGGGGCTACGAGGGGGTGGAGGTGGGGCTGGTAGGGGAGGATGAGGGGGGTCGGCAGGGGATGAGAGGGAGATTTGTAATGCAGGGGACAGGAGAGAGGGTGTTGAGTGGAGGACCAGGGGAGAGGGAGACCTCTGAGTTGGACCTATCCCAGTCCAAGCCTCACTCCCCAGGCTCTGGACTTATCCTGCTCGCTTCCCAGCCTGGAGGTCCAGACATGAGCCTGTTCAGGCTGTTCCAACCCCAGGGAGAAGTGGTGGAGGGTCAAGAGGAGCCCCAGCATGCGTCCCCCTACGCCAGCCCTTCAGGGGGGTCACTTGAAAGTGGAGAGACGGGTGGCAGCGGGGAGAGTGGCATCGCCAGCGGAAATTGCACCCCCAAACGTCCGGAGAGGGAGGAGAGGGCTCAGGTAGGGGGGGAGTGGGTGAGCGAGAGGGATGGAGAGAAGGAGTGGCTTGCAGGTGGGAACATCGAGGTGGTCCAGGAGTGGCAGAGGGAGAGTGAACGGAGAGGAGGAGGAGGAAACAGCGTCATCAGCAGTAACAGTGGTAACAACGATGGGGGGTCAGGGAAGAAGAAGAAGGAGGAGGCCTGTGAGTACTGTGGGAAACAGTTCCGGAACAGCAGCAACCTGACGGTGCACCGGCGCAGCCACACGGGAGAACGACCCTACCAGTGTGGCCTGTGCAGCTACGCATGCGCCCAGAGCTCCAAGCTCACACGCCACATGAAGACCCACGGCGCCCACGGGGCCCGCGCCCCGTTCCTGTGCCAGCTGTGCGGGGTGCCCTTCACTGTGTACGCCACCCTGGAGAAACACCTGAAGAAGGTGCATGGGCTGAGCCATGCCAGAGTCGGGACCTACACCCAGGCCAGCACAGCTGATGCCAACTGGGCCCTTGTCAAAATGGAGGACGGGTTGGTCATCAAGATGGAGGATGAAGCCAGCACGGACCAGACAGAAAGCAACATGGCTGCCATCGAGGTGGTAGTGGAGGCTGAGGAGAACCAGAAAGGGGAGGTGGATGGTACTGTCAGCCCAGCCGTAGTGGAGGATAATGTGGGTGAGCTTCCTACTGAAGGCAGTGTGGATGTGGGCTTGGTGTAAACTACGGGTCCAGCATAGCCGTCATTTCACACTTTTGTACACTGACTAAGACATTCAGAAGCACTGGCTTGGACTCTCAATCATTCCAACCACTTTGACCAACATAAATATCCATATAAATGTAATGAACCTTTCCTAGCACTCAACTGGGCATCAATTCCAACTGGAATCTAGGTACCAACCCTGCTCTCCTCTGAATTCCCTATCTGTGCAATGCTGAGGTGCATCACGTCTCGCCAGAGCTGACAATTAGCATATGCAAATCCACCTACTTAGACCACAGCACAAAACCCAGACATGCAATGGAAAGGTGGAGGGCAAACAGGACTTAAGAACAGGAATTCATACCACCACAGTCCACCAGAACACAGGAAGTTGATCACTATGCTCCAGCAGAATATAGGAATTGGACACCCGTGGTCAATTGATTGGTTCACTCACTCAACATAATGATGATTACCAATCTGAACTGTCAAATGTAAAAAGGGTTTAATTGTTTTTATATTTTTTATATCTAGTGGCAAGAGATTGCGACAATAGTGAGGCTTTCATATCCTGTTCCGTTGCTTTGGTGACAACTGGGATGGTGGTCGTTTCACTCTGTGGATGAATGAAAGACTAGTTGTTTGGACGGAGACGGGGTCAAAGGGGAAACGAAGCCAAACATAGATTGCCTGTCGTTTCTCTGTCCTTCTAAATGTGCTTCTATGTCACAACACTTGCCACTTAATGTAAAGTTTGAGGCTCACGAGGCCCAGCAGCATTGTGTTGTTCCTCTCTGTGTATGGATGTTATTTTTAGATGTGTATACGTCTCATCTGCTGATTTCCTGAACTCCTATGCATAAAAAAAAAACTGCAATTTAACTTCATATGAAACTTGTGAATTTCTTTCTTTTTGTGCTTGATAATTGTTTGGGGGGGGGGGATCTTTTCTCTTTCCTTTGTTTACTTTTTTTTTACGCTGAATTGCTTGAAGCTTAAGCATGCATGTTTTGCTGGCATCTGACATTTTTTTCTGTTTTCTTTTGCCTGTGTGCTTTAAAATTTGTCCTTATTTATGAACACTGCATGTTAGTGGTGGGCAAATGAAAAGTCTATCTACTGCTAAACTACAGGGTGGAGAGCTACAGTGAATGGCTTGTTGATAGGTGGGAGAGTTTTGTGGGTAACACCGAATGAGCACTTGTGTATGTGTCTATGTTTACTCTGTGTGTGTGTGTGTGTGTGTGTGTGTACAGGGGAATTTTTTGGTAACACTTGACTTGAACCTTCGGTCAAATGCCTAACTAACTACATCTGAAACATGACGTAACAAGTCATAAGCAAGCTGTTTTATGTGCATGGAAAGTGAGCCTATGCCAACAACAATTATGCAGCTAACATTTAGCTACATTTGCCATTGTGGCTGAGAACATGCTTTGAGTGATGTGTCACCAACTAATTTTCTGACTACTGTGATTTACATGATCATTATTGATGTCTATATATACTGATGGCAGGGAACCCTTCTTTTTGGACACTTTGAAAAACCAATTCTATGCTTTTGTGTATGAAATGTAGTGATAGGGTAAAATGTGAATGATTGATGGACATGAGCGGAGTATACTTGTTCAGGGACCAATGTTATGTACGTAAAATGGCACTCCTACATGTAGATGTCGTTGCCGTTTGTTATCATCAATTGACTGTATGCTGTATGCCTCAAACTCATTTTCCCAGCATTCCTGGTTTTCTCTGTCTGTGCTGACTGCAATGAGGCTAACTATGCCACTGTCTTTTAGTAAACTTGATACCATTTTGTCATTGACCTGGTTATGAGAAGTCTCATTAAAGATTTGAGGCAAAGCGATCTCGTGTGTGTGTGTGTGTGTGTGTGTTTTGGTCTCCGTGTAGGAATGGCTAACCCGCTCCTGAAGGTCAAAGGCAACAAACGTCAGACGGATGTAAACAAGCATTGAGGGTCCTTGATCCGGTGCTCTGACATTAAACATTCATAACTCGGGATGACTGGAGTCAGTCCACAGAGAAACAACCCGCATCAGATCAAACGCCAACCGGAGGGAGTTTCTACAAGGAAGTGACGTGACTCAATCTGTAGGCCAGTTGAACTTTATGTAGAAGGCTACATATCCAGGGGAATTGGGATGGGACAGGGGAAAGCTGTAAGGTTTCTAGGGGTAGGGGGTACTGGGTGCCAGGGGGTTGCGCTCACGTAATTGCGGACTGCATTTTGGGGGCACAAAAATCCCTGCGCCAGCATCCTATGGCCATAGCCCTGCCCCCTCTAATGAGAAGGCAGCTATGATCCCTATAGCTCATTAACAGCAAGCCATTTTTAATGAGCTTTCAGCATGGCCGGTGGGAGGGGTGGGCACCAGATGCGCACACGCCCCCCACTACCGATTTCTATTGTGTAGAGGGGAGGATAAGGAGGGAATGAAGAGAACCAAAGCCGTTCACTGGACCAGACCCAGAGGAGTTGGTCTGCTCTTCTCCCCAAAGAGGGTGAGAGGGCAGGTACCACACAGGTGTGGGACAGGTAACCTCCTGCACTTCTCCCCTTGGACCCAGGGCAGGTACGCTACGTGGGCACTCCTGCACCATTTGGTGTCCGTATGCACCAAATTACGTAAATTACGTAAGGTAAGGTGATACACAGCAGTGCAGTAGCCACCACGGCAAATGCTTACCTTCCCACCCCCAACTGGCCTTTGTATTCCTGCCAGCCACCTCCAGTCCACACCTCTGTACCGGAGCAACGATGACCAACCCCGACCCTGCTCCGTTCACACTGGGTCAGCCAATCACCTTTCTGGACTTTATCAGACACAGGCCGTCGGCCAATAGAGCAGGGCAGGGTGCGGGGGAAATCATCAGCTGACCGTGTGTGTGTGTGTGTGTGTCTGACCAGAGCCCAGCCCTGGGGCGGCGGTGGCATGGACTTTGAGATCTAATAGCCGTGTCTCAGCTCGACAGAGGAGGCTTTTGTTGGGCCAGGACAGGGAGAGGGGTTATAGGAGGACGGGCTCGTTGTAATGGCTGGAATGGAATTTATGGAACGGAGTCGAACAAATCAAACCATATGGACACCTCGTGTTTGACTCGTGTTTGACGTTCCATTTACTCCAGCCATTACAATGAGCCCGTCCTCCGATAACTCTTCCCACCAGCCTCTTCTGGTTGGAAACTTTTGGAACATTTAATGTCTTTACCTGCAGTAAAATGGCCAGAAAGCCATCAGGGTTGTGCAAGAGGTTCCAGTGTGTGTACAAAATACTAACAGCTGAACCAACTGAAGTGTTTATAGAGCTCGCAGCACCGTCACGGTTACCTTCCCTGCCTTATGGCCATGCGGTCATGGGATTCATTCTTGATATTGTCTTTGACTCTTGTTATTAGTTTAATCTCAAGGGGTAAACAGGGACACACTGTCGTATTGATAAGACATCCAATTATGAAAGTTGCCACGAATAGCCCAGACAGACATGCAGGTCTGTGATACACTGTGGTATTGTATGGGGCAGGCCTGGAGCCACAAACATGCCTCTACCTTATATTAGAACCAAGGTTAGGCTTTCTCATGTAAAAAGCCAATTAACTTCTCTTAATTACATTTAACGTCTGCCATCCAATCCTCCACCCCCATGACTCCCTCTTTGCCTCCCAGAACGGAAAGGGGGAGGGGGTACAGTTTAGAAGGCAAGGCAGGGGTGAGGGTTCACACCAAAGGGGTGAGGAGAAAGGGGAGAGATGCGTTTGGGAATGAATAGGCTAAGCCTTCGTTCCCACAACCTCCACCTCCCTCCCTCCCTCCCTCCAACAAAGACCACAACGTGAAACCTAAACCCTGGAATTAAACTCCCCCACCGTCTGCCCTCCCCTCCATCACCTTCCTCTCCCAGTGAGAGTGTGAGAGGATGGGTGAGAGGCGACGCGGTCCCAGCCGTCAAATCCAGTCTGTGCCGTTCAACACCTCCACATAATGAGCAGGGGGGAAACAATGCATTCAGATGGTGTCCATTCTTTAAGGGTTATATAATGATATTGAATGGCTGGGGAGGACCGTATGAGAGTGGCCTTGCCGGGCTTCTATGGGGAATAATCATGACAAGGTGGGAACGCTGTGATACAAGGTTATGATAAAAACAGGGCAGGACGTCTATTGATGTCTGCCATTTAGGTGGTGCAAACAGCAAACCTCTAGGATCTACAGGATTTCAATGGACCCAACTGCCTTTACACTGAAGCCTGAAGTTCACCAAAATGGCTAATATTACCAGCATTAAGATGTGTGTTTAGTAGTGTTTTCCTAAAGATGAGTCATGTCCTCGAGTACAGTTTCAGTGAATAGCCTAACTGAACATCTGTGTCTGCCTGATTCCCTTCAGTGAATTGTAGCCTAATACACTGATCGTATGTCATAGACGCCACTGTCTCCATCTCCCAATTCATGGTTTACGGCTCGTACTCTTTGCCAGGACCCACAGTGGTCCAAACCTTGCTTAAAACTTGGAGCGTTTAAACGTTTTCTTTATTTTCACTATTCGTCACGCCTGAAACGTGTCATGTCTTTTTTTGCTCTATTGACACTGAACATATTTGCTGAAATGCTCTTTGGAGTACTGTCATTTCAGTGGAAATTCTCATTTGGACCTCTTCCACCCACCTCAATACACCCTTATGACCAGCGTAGAGAAAGAAAGAATGTGATATTCACAGTCTCATTCCTGCACTAGCTACCTCATTAATAAAACCTCCACTGCCACCTCCACCCACTCAATAACAAGCAGTCTGTTTACACTTCCAACGCTTGACACACACATGACCATGTTCTCTCTGCACCTGGTTATAAACCTCTCTCTCTCCCTCCCTCCCTCCCTCCCTCCCTCTCTCTCTCCACACCTGAGGGCCAGTCACAGGGTCATTCTAACTCCCCAGCAACACATGAGAGAACTGGAAGAACTAGCTCCTCTGACCCCAGATCCATCCTTCCAGGGTTCCGTGACAGACATAAACGCATGCACGTGCACACACACACACACACACACACACACACACACACACACACACACACACACACACACACACACACACACACACACACACACACACACACACACACACACACACACACACACAGCCTAACTGCCATGACCTGGCATTACCTGGATGGCCAGCTAAGTCAGCTCTAAGGAGAGTAGGCCCTGATTCGTGCCGGGAGAAGGAGCAGTTAGCGATGGTTGTGGATAACTCTGCTGTCGACCGTTCATCTGAGCGTGTCAAAACACATCTGTTTTTGGAATTCATATTCTATGGATTTTCAGATGCAAAGACGTCATGTACCGCGTAGGCGGTGTCGGAAGGGAAATGTTCTTGATCATTTCCTAACGTCTGTGCTTTGCGTATGGATGAGCACATGAAAATGCCTACAAGACTGTCCCTCACCCTCCCTTTGGCAAATCTGACCATAACTCTATCCTCCTGATTCCTGCTTACAAGCAAAAACTCAAAACAGGAAGTACCAGTGACATGCTCAATACAGAAGTGGTCCAATGAAGCGGATACTAAGATAAAGGACTGTTTCGCTATAGCACAAACTGGAATATGTTCCTCAGATCCTCAAAAAGTTATACAGCTGCACCATTGAGAGCATCTTGACTGGCTGCATCACCGCCTGGCATGTCAGCTTCTTGGCATCTGACTGCAAGGCGCTACAGAGGGTAGTGATTACAGCCAGAATATCACTGGGGCCAAACTCCCTGCCATCCAGGACCTCTATACCAGGCGTTGTCAGAGGAAGGCCCTGTAAATTGTCAAAGACTCCAGCCACCCAAGTCATAAACTGTTTTCTCTGCTACCGCACAGCAAGCGGTACCGATGCACCAAGTCTGGAACCAACAGGACCCTGAACAGCTTCTAACCCACAAGACATAAGTCTACTAAACAGGACTCTGGTAGTGGTACCCCATGTACTGGTACCCCCCTTCCAAAAGTATTCACACCCCTTGACTTTTTCCACATTTTACTGCGTTACATCCTGAACATAAAATTGATTAAATTGTGATTTATTTTTTTCACTGGCCTGCACACTTTAAATAATGTCAAAGTGGAATTATGTTTTTGAATTTTTTTTTACAAATGAATTATAAATGAGAAGCTGAAATGTCTTGAGACAGTAAGTATTCAACCCTTTTGTTATTTCAAGCCTAAATAAGTTCCTGAGTAAAGATGTGCTTAACAAGTCGCCTAATAAGTTGCACAGACTGACTCTGTGTGCAATAATAGTGTTTAACATGATTTTTGAATGATCCCTGTACCCCAGACATAAAATTATCTGTAAGGTGCCTCAGTCAAGCAGTGAATTTCAAACAGATACAACCACAAAGACCAGAGAGGTTTTCCAATGCCTCACAAAGAAGGGCACCTATTGGTAGATGGGAAGAAAGAAAAAAACAGAGATTGAATATCCCTTTGAGAATGGTGAAGTTTTTAATTACACTTTGGATGGTGTATCAATACACCCAGTCACTACAAAGATACAGTCATCCTCCTTCCTAACTCATTTGCAGGAGAGGAAGGAAAACACTCAGGGATTTGGTGACTTTAAAACAGTTACAGGGTTGAATGGCTGTGATTGAATAAAACTGAGGATGGATCAACAACATTGTAGTTAATCCACAATACTAACCTAATGGACAGAGTGAAAAGAAGGAACCCTGTAATTTAAAAAAACAAATCCAAAACATGCATCCTGTTTGCAACAAAGTAATAGTGCAAGAAATGTGGCAAAGCAATTCACTTTTTCTCCTGAATACAAAGTGTTATGTTTGGGGCAAATCCAATACAACACATTACTGAGTACCACTCCATATTTTCAAGCATACTGGTGGCTGCATCATGTTATGGGTATGTTTATAACAATTAGGAACTGGGGAGTTTTTCAGGATAAAAATTTAACGGAATGGAGCTAAGCACAGGCAAAATAATAGAGGCAAACCTGGCTCAGTCTGCTTTCCACCAGACACTGGGAGATTAATTCACCTTTCAGCAGGACAATAACCTAAAACACAAGGCCAAATCTACACTGGAGTTGCTTACCAAGAAGACAGTGAATTGTCCTGAGTGGCCGAGTTAGTTTTAAATGAAATCTACTTGAAAATCTATGACACGACCTGAAAACGGTTGTCTAGCAATGATCAACAACGAAGTTTTAGAGCTTGAATATTTTTGTTAATGGGCAAATGTTGCACAATTCAGGTGTGGAAATTTCTTAGAGACTTACCCAGAAAGACTCACAGGTGTAATCGCTGCCAAAGGTGCTTCTACAAAGTATCGACTCATGGGTGTGAACACTTATGTAAATGAGATATTGCTCTATTTCATTTTCAATAAATCTACAAAAATGTATAAAAACATGTTTTCACTTTGTCATTATGGGATGTTTTGTGTAGATGGGTGAGAAAAATATATATTTGATCCATTTTGTATTCAGGCTGTATCACAACAAAATGTGGAATAAATGTGTATAACTACTTTCTGAAGGCATTGTATATATATAGATATATAGATATAGATATACGTCACGTTCTGACCTTTTTATGTTCCTTTATGTTTTTATTTTAGTTGGTCAGGGTGTGAGTTGGGGTGGGCATTCTATGTTGTTTTTCTATGTTTTGTTCTGTTGTTATATTTCTATGTGTTTGGCCGAGTATGGTTCTCAATCAGAGGCAGGTGTCAGTCGTTGTCTCTGATTGGGAGCTATATTTAGGTAGCCTGTTTTCTGTTATGTTTTGTGGGTGGTTGTATCCTGTGTTAGTGGTTTCACCATATGGGACTGGTGCGGTTGTTTGTTTGTACTTTTTTCAGTTGATTTATTAAATATATCATTATGGACACTTACCTCACTGCACATTGGTCTGATCCTTGCTACTCCTCCTCTGAAGAGGAATTCCGTTACAGAACCACCCACCAAAAGAGGACCAAGCAGCGTGGTAACGAGCGGCAGAAATCTCAAGACTCCTGGACATCGGAGGAGATTCTGGACTGCAAGGGACCCTGGGAACAGGCTGGGGAATATCACCGCCCCAAGGCAGAGCTGGAGGCAGCGAAAGCTGAGAGGAGGCAGCACGGCAGCGTGGCTGGGACGAGAGGCAGCCCCAAACGTTTCTTGGGGGGGAGGCAGACGGGGAGTGTGACTAAGTAAGGTAGGAGACCTGAGCCAACTCCCCGTGCTTACCGTGGAGAGATCTGGACCGGGCAGGCACCGTGTTATGCCGTGAGGCGTACTGTGTCCCCGGTGCGCAGGCATAGCCCGGTGCGTTACAGCGCAGCGCCTCGTATCGGCCGGGCTAGAGTGGGCATCGAGCCAGGTGCAATGAAGCCGGCTCAGCGCATCTGGTCTCCAGTGCGTCTCCTCGGGCCAGGGTACATGGCACCAGCCCTACGCATGGTGTCCCCGGTTCACCAGCACAGCCCAGTGCGGTCTTTTCCACCTCGCCGCGCTGGCCTGGCTACGGGGAGTATCCAACCAGGTAGGGTTGTGCAGGCTCGGTGCTCGAGACCTCAAGGGCGCCTCCACGGTACGGTCTATCCGGTGCCTCCTCCACGCACCAGCCCTCTGGGGGCAGCCCCCGCACCAGGCTGTCTCTCCATCTCCTCTCTACAGGTGCTCCCTCCTGTCCAGCGCTGCCGGAGTCTCCCTCCTGTCCAGCGCTGCTGGAGTCTCCCGTCACTCCGGGGCTGCAGGACTCGCCGTTCACTCCGGAGTTGCCGGAGTCTCCCTCCTGTCCGGTGCTGCCGGAATTTCCCGTCCAATCGGGACCCGTTGCTGGGGTCCCCAATCCGGGGTCGGTGGCGAGGGTCGCCACTCCTAAGGTGCCACATAAGTGGGCCGAGACTATGGTGGGGTCCACGTCCCGCTCCAGAGCCGCCACTGCGGTAAATGCCCACCCAGACCCTCCCCTATAGGTTCAGGTTTTGCGGCCGGTGTCGCACCTTTGGGGGGGGGGGGGTACTGTCACGTTCTGACCTTTGTTCCACTTTTATGTCTTTTATTTTAGTTGGTTAGGGTGTGAGTTGGGGTGTGCATTCTATGTTTTGTTGTGTTATATTTCTATGTGTTTGGCCTAGTATGGTTCTCAACAAACAGGTCACTGACCATCTCGAATCCCACCGTACCTTCTCCGCTGTGCAATCTGGTTTCCGAGCTGGTCACGGGTGCACCTCAGCCACGCTCAAGGTACTAAACGATATCATAACCGCCATCGATAAAAGACAGTACTGTGCAGCCGTCTTCATCGACCTTGCCAAGGCTTTCGACTCGGTCAATCACCATATTCTTATCGGCAGACTCAGTAGCCTCGGTTTTTCGGATGACTGCCTTGCCTGGTTCACCAATTACTTTGCAGACAGAGTTCAGTGTGTCAAATCGGAGGGCATGCTGTCCGGTCCTCTGGAAGTCTCTATGGGGGTGCCACAGGGTTCAATCCTCGGGCCGACTCTTTTTTTCTGTATATATCAATGATGTTGCTCTTGCTGCGGGCGATTCCCTGATCCACCTCTACGCAGACGACACCATTCTATATACTTCCGGCCCGTCCTTGGACACTGTGCTATCTAACCTCCAAACGAGCTTCAATGCCATACAACACTCCTTCCGTGGCCCCCAACTGCTCTTGAACGCTAGTAAAACCAAATGCATGCTTTTCAACCGTTCGCTGCCTGCACCCGCACGCCTGACCAGCATCACCACCCTGGATGGTTCCAACCTTGAATATGTGGACATCTATAAGTACCTAGGTGTCTGGCTAGACTGTAAACTCTCCTTCCAGACTCATATCAAACATCTCCAATCGAAAATCAAATCAAGAGTCGGCTTTCTATTCCGCAACAAAGCCTCCTTCACTCACGCCGCCAAACAAACCCTAGTAAAACTGACTATCCTACCGATCCTCGACTTCGGCGATGTCATCTACAAAATTGCTTCCAACACTCTACTCAGCAAACTGGATGCAGTTTATCACAGTGCCATCCGTTTTGTCACTAAAGCACCTTATACCACCCACCACTGTGACTTGTACGCTCTAGTCGGCTGGCCCTCGCTACATATTCGTCGCCAGACCCACTGGCTCCAGGTCATCTACAAGTCCATGCTAGGTAAAGGTCCGCCTTATCTCAGTTCACTGGTCACGATGGCAACACCCATCCGTAGCACGCGCTCCAGCAGGTGTATCTCACTGATCATCCCTAAAGCCAACACCTCATTTGGCCGCCTTTCGTTCTAGTTCTCTGCTGCCTGTGACTGGAATTGCAAAAATCGCTGAAGTATAGCCCACCCATTTTTACCTACCTCATCCCCATACTGTTTTTATTTATTTACTTTTCTGCTCTTTTGCACACCAATATCTCTCTCTACCTGTACATGACCATCTGATCATTTATCACTCCAGTGTTAATCTGCAAAATTGCAATTATTCGCCTACCTCATGCCTTTTGCACACAATGTATATAGACTCCCCTTTTTTTCTTCCTATTGTGTTATTGACTTGTTAATTGTTTACTCCATGTGTAACTCTGTGTTGTCTGCTCACACTGCTATGCTTTATCTTGGCCAGGTCGCAGTTGCAAATGAGAACTTGTTCTCAACTAGCCTACCTGGTTAAATAAAGGTGAAATAAATAAAAAAGTCGTCTCTGATTGGGAGCCATATTTATGTAGCCTGTTTTCTATTGTGTTTTGTAAGTGGTTGTATCCTGTGTTAGTGTTTTCACCATACGGGACTGTTTCGGTTGTTTGTACTTTTGTTATTTTGTTCAGTGTGCTGTTGATTTGATTAAATATATAATTATGGACACTTACCACGTTGCACATTGGTCTGATCCTTGCTACTCCTCTGAAGAGGAATTCCGTTACTATATGTATGTATATGTGTAGCAACCCTTCGGAATGACCTGGATTTCTGCATAAATTGGTCATAAAATCTGATCTTCATCTAATGCACAACAATAGACAAGCACAGTCTGCTTAAACGAATAACACACAAACAATTATATGTTTTTATGTCTTTATTGAACACACTGTAAAAAATAATTCACAGTGCAGGGTGGAAAAAGTATGTGAACCCTTGGATTTAGTAACTGGTCGACCCTCCTTTGGCAGCAAAAACCAACTTTTTCTGTTGCGGATCAGACCTGCACAACGATAAATCAACTATTTGTGATCTTAGGTCTTCTGAGATCTTTTGTTCGAGGCATGGTTCACATCAGGCAATGCTTCTTGTGAATAGCAAACTCAAATTTTTCGAGTTTTTATAGGGCAGGGCATCTCTAACCAACATCTCCAATCTCGTCTCATTGATTGGACTCCAGGTTAGCTGACTCCTGACTCCAATTAGCTTTCGGAGAAGTCATTAGCCTATGGGTTCACATACTTTTCCTAACCTACACTGAATGTTTAAATTATGTATTTAATATAGACAAGATAAATACAATAAGTTGTGTGTTAGTTTAAGCAGACCATTTGTCCATTGTTGTGAATTAGATCAAGATCAGAAAATTTGACAAATTTATGCAGAAATCTAGGTCATTTCAAAGGGTTCACAATTTTTGTTGGCATTGTGTGTGTATATATAATTATTTAAACAAATTCTGGTTTATTTTTTATTGGGAAGGGCCCATAAGCATTTCACTAAGTCTACATCTGTTCACGAAGCATGTGATTAAAAAAAAAAGATTTAATTTGGGCGTACTTTTCGTATCGATGCTAATAATGTAGTGCTTCGACACCTGCATTGCTTGCTGTTTGGGGTTTTAGGCTGGGTTTCTGTACAGCACTTTGAGATATCAGCTGATGTACGACGGGCTATATAAATTGATTTGATTTGATTTAGTCTGTCTGATTGGGAGCTCCAGTCAAAGCTAACTAGCTACCTTCCTGAGAGGAGCTCGTTCTGATAGGTAAGCTTTGCATCTCTTCAACTGTTGATGACACTTACACAAATAATGGAAATGTTATCCTGCTCGCTAGTTTTTACAACACTGTTATTGTACATAATGATAGTGAACGGTACAACTAACGTAGCTAAAGTTAGTAGTAATCTAACTCTGTCTTACTATCTGATTGTGTGCCGCCTTGAATAATGCAAGTATAGTATTTGCTTTGGATTGCAGTGATTAGAAACAACCCAGGGACCATAGTCCATCTCAACTATTCCTGTGACCCATTTGTACTGCAAGGTAGCTAGTTAGCTAAGTAAAGATGACTAAAACTACCCATTTTTATATACCCACTTGATCTACTGATACCTGTGTGTTTTCTGTATTTGCATCCCTCCACCTCCCCGTTCTACTCCCCTCTTCCTGTTTACTCTGTTCTAGTTCTACGGAATCTACAGAGGGGTTCTGCAGCGCCAGACGGCAGGTACCTCCAGGGCTCCTTTCCCAACATCCAAAGTCCCCCCCGATCTACCCAACATCAGGCAACCAACCTTCATCAAGATGCGTCACATTTCATCTACCGCCATAACATTCTGGTTAAGTATTTTCTCTGTAGATCTTCCCTAAACGTTTTTCAGTTGTAGGTGGGTGTGTTAACATGCAAAACAACGGTTTTAAAATAATGTTTGGTATGTTACGGTTTCAGTTATGAATGTGAGATGTCACAGGGATTGATTTTTATTATACAATGATTTTTGAACTGTCATTTTCATGTATCTATGATTTACTTTTATTGTCCCTTATGCTTGAGACGCTCATTGCCTTCAGATATCAAGTAGGCTGTTCATCACAACCCACTGTCATTTTCATGTAGTATTTATGATATACAGACGACTCTCATTGTCTCATCCGACAGTTCCCACATCACACAAATCAATTCACTTCTTGCAGTTTAAGAGCCCAAAGCCCAAGGCCTGAACACAACTGCAGGCCAAAGTACTAGACAGAATACAGTACCCCTACCACACGCCCTTAAGGAGATCACAAATATCATGGAAACATTTTCTATTGAACCTTTATTTAACTAGGCAGGTCAGTTAAGAACAAATTCTTATTTACAATGACGGCCTAACGGGGAACAGTGGGTTAACTGCCTTGTTCAAGGGCAGGGATTCAGCTCGGGATTCAATCCAGCAACCTTTCGGTTATTGGCCCAACGCTCTAACCACTAGGCTAACTACCGTCCCACATTAGTACTAGTGGGGGGAAAAAACGGACCTAGTGAGATATACATGGAGGAGACTTAATCAAGCTATTGAATAATGAATAATTTGAATAATTTATTGTGTCATTCTCTTGGGCACCAAAAGTTTTAAAAAGTATTGATAGGAGACAGAATGCGATCGGACCACCATCTAATTAGCCTCCACATAACTCTTACAGAATATCCATGTGGACGGGGGTAATGGAAATGTAATCAAGGCCTACTGGATGACAATTGGTTCTTAACTGAGACAAAATCATTTATAACTGAATTTTTCACCCACAATATACAGGTGCAGCAGATCCCCTTACTGTATGGTACCCTTCCAAATGTGTCTTCAGAGGCCATGCAATGCCATGCTCATCTCTAAAACACAGCAGCTTCGGTCAGAAGAGTTTAGACTGCCTCCCAAGTGGTGCACTGAGGCATCACTACAGAACCGGCTTCAATCCCAGGCTGTATCATAGCCGGCCACGACCAGGAGACCCATGAGGCGGCGCACAATTGGTCCAGGTTAGGGGAGGGTTTGGTCGACTCCTTGCTGTCCCCAGTCCACCTGGTCATGCTGCTGCTCCAGTTTCAACTGACCTGAGCCCTAGGACCGTGCCCCAGGACTACCTGACATGATGACTCCTTGCTGTCCCCGGTCCACCTGACTGTGCTGCTGCTCCAGTTTCAACTGTTCTGCCTTGTTATTATTCGACCATGCTGGTCATTTATGAACATTTGAACATCTTGGCCATGTTCTGTTATAATCTCCACCCGGCACAGCCAGAAGAGGACTGGCCACCCCACATAGCCTGGTTCCTCTCTAGGTTTCTTCCTAGGTTTTGGCCTTTCTAGGGAGTTTTTCCTAACCACCGTGCTTCTACACCTGCATTGCTTGCTGTTTGGGGTTTTAGGCTGGGTTTCTGTACAGCACTTTGAGATATCAGCTGATGTACGAAGGGCTATATAAATACATTTGATTTGATTTGATTTGGTCGGATGGGATTTCCTTGTCCTATCGGGCTCTAGCGGCGACTCTAGCGCCAGCTGGATGGTGTTTCCTCCGACACATTGGTACGGCTGGCTTCCGGGTTAAGCGAGGAGTGTGTCAACAAGCAATATGGCTTGACAGGTTTGTGTTTCGGAGGACACATGGCTCTCGTCCTGAGTCCATAGGGGAGTTGCAGCATTGGGACAAGACTATCTACCAATTCGATACCATGAAAAAGTGGTAAAAATAAATAAATATAAAAGAATATATAAAAGTTTAGACGAACAAAGGAAATAGAGGAACTAACTGAACAGGTAGCTGGTAATACAAACAGTACTATAGAGGTTAGAGGAAAAACAAAAAGAACTTGAGGAACTTATTCATTAACGATCAAGTGTAATTTATTTAAAAAATAAAGTGAACTGGATGGAAAATAGGGCATAACATTTTACTTGAATCTTCAACATCGAAATCCTACCAAAAAGAAGTTACAGAAACCCATTACCAATGACAGAGTCATCCATGATCCACCAAATTATATTTTGAAAAAGGAAGCAAAATATTTTAAGCATATGTTTTCTTTCCATTCTCCTCCATCTCTGTCACGTAGAGTAGGCCAGAAGGCTAAACTGGATAACCTAACCTCTATCAAAATAAAAAGATGGCGGAACCGCAAAAGTTCTTCTGTGCAAAGGTGTTTATTTACAAGTGATTCCGGAACAAAAAAACAACAGTACTGCCATCAACGTCTACCTTATGGGACAGCTTAAAAACAATGCTGCCCCATCCACAGCTCAATCCCAAAAATAACCCTTCTATGACTGAAAGGGAGGCTCCTTTTGTAGGGCTAGCCCCTCCCCTCAGAACAATTAACCCTAATTAATTAATCAATTAACAATACAAACCTACATTTTCCATGAACTAAACATAAAGGATATACATTGCAACACGGTTTTAAACAATATCACAACATAACATTTACAACATTACATCACTACTGACAATATCTTTCAATATGCCCATATGCATTAATGAGCCATTTGGGACAGGCACTATAAAGCCAACCCAATTCCCTTAGCTCGGGTCCTTTTCCAGCATACCCGGAAGCTACAGAGATGGAGAGAGAGAAACAGAACAAACAAACAATGCGCTCATCCACAACATTGATAAGTATAATAATTATTGTATCTCTCAAATATGAACATTGACAAGTGTGAAATGCATGCACCAAGACAGAAGTTAATTTGTGTGTCGACCCACATTGTTAACTTATCTTATAATGGCGTTGGGAGGAGTGATGAATATGTGTGTGCGTTAAAGAACCAAATGCTGCCCGCGGCCAGTGACGGACTTCTACGTCACAATCTCCTAATAATGTAAAATGAACAAATGTACAGAAAGACCTGTGTGAAGGCCAACTTACAGAGGAGGAAATTTGAGGCAATAAAATACTTTTGGTCTGGGAAAAACCCCAGGACCTGATGGCATACCAGTAGAGATTTATCCCCCCAAAAATAATGTACTTCAAGATACACTATTAGAATTGTCTAACTACTCCTATAAAAATAGTCAACTACTCAACAAGGAGGTCTGATTTCACTATTACTGAAACAGGAGAGATAATATACAATAATTACTTGAAACAATAGAACAAAATGAAACATCAAATAAACCAGGCCTGATCTTTATAGCAGATTTTGAAAAGGCTTTTAATGAAGTATCACTAGAATTTATACATAATTGCCTGGACTATTTTAATTTAGGTGAATCTCTTATGCACTGGATTAAAGTTATGTATAGCAACCCCAGGTGTTCAATAGTAAATAATAGATACATCTCAGAAAGTATTCAACTGTCAAGAGCAGGAAAACAGGGCTGTCTGCTGTCTCCATATCTATTTCTTATGGTTATTGAAATGCTAGCTATTCAAATCCGATCCATCAAGAACATCTCAAGGGGTTAGAAATCCAGGTCTTTAAAACAAAAGTGTCGATGTATGCAATGTATGCAATCGATGTATGCAATCTGGTTCCCTGCCCGGTCTCATTGAAAATCACTTCTCTAGCCTCTCTGGACTCAAATCAAATTATAATAAGTGCACCACATTACGTATTGGATCTATAAAAAATACAACTCTTACATTACCATGTAGTTTAGCAATAAAATGGTCTGATGACGAAGTATACATACTTGGTATTCATATTCCTAAAGATATAAATGAACTTACTACAACACATTTTTATGAAAATTCTCAAAAATAGACTAGATTCTGCAACAATGGAGAGATAAATCACACAGATCAATTATTTCGTCCTATCAAAGTTTACTTCTTTACTTATGGCATTGCCTACTCCAGATTTAAAATAAAAAAATCACATGAACATAAAATATTTCACTTTATTTGGAACCCTAAGCCAGACAAATTTAAAGTGCCTATTTATATAATGAATATGAGTTTTAGGTGCTGAAATTATTAAATATTAAAGCATTAAACCTCTCACTAAAAGCTTCACTCATACATAAATTATACTTAAACCTGAATTTGTTCTCCAGTATATTACTAAGAAAGCCTCAACGTTAGTTAATTTTTGTTGTTGTCTTTTTACAGATTACAACTTCTACTTTCTGGTTAATTGAAAAATAAACCTTGTTCAAAGTATCGCCCTTTCTGAAACAAGCCATACAAAACTGGTTACAATTTCAATTGTATCCTCCAGAAAAGACAGAACAAATATTACAACCAATATTATGGTTAAACTCAAATATACTTATTGCTAAAAAAACTGCACGATGGACATTTAAAAATATATATATATTTATTAAGGATTTTATGAGTAGTAATGGTGGATTTATGTCACACATGCAGCTATCGAAAATATATGGGAATGTTTGCTCAGTCCAAACTTACAACCAACTGATTGCAGCATTACTGCAAAAATGGAGGAGGCAGGTGGAAGGGGGACAAAGTAGAGAATTTGTTAGTCTGCTATATATTAAAGACCAAAACTGTCTGAAAAAGATTGGCATAAATAGAAAAATATACCAGTTTCATTTGAGGACAACAAATGTTGACAGCTGTGCCATACGGGTTGGAAAGATGTTTTTCTGATGTACCAATTCCATGGCACACGGTATATAAACTAATACACAAAACAACACTTGATTCAACAGCAAGTTTTTCCGTTTAAATTATTATACGATATTCTTGCCACCAAGTTTCCTAAGGTTAGAGGCAGAAGCCTGAATGGGACACACACACTCTCAGCTCTGCAGATTTATCTGAACACAGATAATTTATTCTGGTATTGTCCCCATGTAGCTTATTTCTGGTCACTGGTTCAGAAATGGATGAAAAATCACAATATTCATTTAAAGTTAACCCTACAAATCGCAGTGTTGGATGATGTGGAAAGTCATAGTCAGTCAATAAATAATAATAGTAATACTCTTAGGAAAAATATTTATCTTTAACGTACAATCTGAGGATACTATGTGATTAGAAAAGTTCAAAGTTCATGTGAGACATCACAGCACATTTGAAAAATAAATGGCGCGTGGAAATCAAAACGTGGTGGTCTACAAAGACTGGTGGGATGGGCTGAGAGTAGCAGAGGGCTGGGTTTAAAAAGCTCATAATCGGTAATAGTTATTGAAAACACTAGGTATATGTCAGAGTACTAACTATCCAAAATGTTGTTTGTATATAATGTAAGGGAATGTAAAGGGAATTATATTGTGTGTTGCTGACCATGCAATACACTGCCTCAGCAGAACTAACCTTCAGTGTCTCTCTTCCTCCCTTCCCTCTGTAGTTAGTGAAGCACAGGGACAAGGTGTTTGTTTACTATGTTGGCATGCTGCTGGATGAAACCCTGTTTTTACTCTGGCCTCGAACAAGGAAATACGTTATCTTTTGAGCTGGGCAAGGGTGTGTGTGTGTGTCTGTGTGTTAGTGTGGGCCAGGCAATCAAGGCATTGGACCTGGGTGTAGTCACTATAACTGTGTGTACGTACGTCATGCAATCAAGCTGTGATACCTGGGAGTGGTTACTATGAAAGGACAACCAAAGTACGAACCACGACTTCCAGGTCTGTCTGTGAGGGATTGAGAGAGTTTGTCTTTTTAGCTATACATTCAGTCAACATTGACATGTGATTTTGTGAGAGTGCTTAAATTAATATTTTGTTTGTGTGTGTTAGATGGAGCTGTTTGAGTTACAAGGGAGGATGGAGCATCATCACTAAGGGACCGGGATACGCCGAGCCTAATGGAGCTGCCGTAGAAGGTACACACACACAAACGCACACACAACCTATCATCATCATTAAGGATTTGTTTTTGGAGGCTGGGATAAAGATTCCATCAGGTGCACTATATTCCCAGGTAGAGAACCCAAAATGAACAAGACAGTAACTGCAACTGCAGAAACTGACCACAAGATGGCAGGCTACCCCTTATATAAAAAAAAGTTCTACTGAATATCTACTTCACAAGATCTTAAAGGCCCAATGCAGTCAAACATTAGGGTTGGAATAATACTCGAAAAATTTGAAAATGATGACAGACAGTGGACTTTTAGTGTAAGAGCTGTTTGAAAAGGCTGCCTGAAAGTTCAGCCTGTTTTAGTGGGAGGGAGTTTTGGCTTTCCATGGTGACATCACCATGTCATAAATTATGTAATAGACCAATAAGAAAGAGTTCCAATCATCTCTGCCAATAAAAACACATTTTCAGTTTTCCCCTCCCCACTCAAAGCTAACATTTGGAATTGTTTTGCTATTTGATTTAGAATTTTAGAACTCCTTTAGGTATTATAATTTGATAAAATATTGAATTTGGCCTTTACTACTATACCCCAAAGAAACTATTTGAGTAACACATTCATAAATGGCAAAAAAGACCATAAAAAAATAGATCATAAGGAATTTTTTGAAGTGTCTGTTCTTTATCTAGGAGATATATAAGAAAACTCAGAAAACGTACATATTTACCCTCTTATTTTGAGTTTTCCCCCACAAAGGCCACTCTATAATGACATTAGAGTCTTATGGTAGAAAAATGAACATGCAATTTTCTGGCAACAATTCTGGTGGGGATTCCTTGAATCAGAATGCCAATTGCACACTCCCTCAATACTTGAGACATCTGTGGCATTGTGTTGTGTGACAAAACTGCACATTTTCGAGTGGCCTTTTATTGTCCCCAGCACAAGGTTCACCTGTGTAATGATCCTGCTGTTTTTTTATCAGCTTCTTCATATGCCACACCTGTCAGATGGATGGATTATCTTGGCAAAGGAGAAATGCTCACTAACAGAGACGAACTTGTGCATAAATTTTTTTATTTTTTTTTTTGGGGGGGGGGGTCTTTTATTTCAGTTCATGAAACATGAGACCAATACTTTACATGTTGCGTTTATAATTTTGTTCAGTATAGTTTGTAGCTCAAACAGTTTGGACACTACAGACAGAAGTTGGCACTTTAGCATTACTGACTGTGGGGTCGTAGAGCAAAATGGAAAACACCTTTGAACACCCACCATTTAGACGCCTCAGGCATTTTTGTGAGAAGACCGTTTTTCATAATGTCTCATGGTCTGACAAACACAGCTGTAGCTCGACCACATAGGCGAATTAGATTTCATTTAAAGTTTTGGGCAGGTTGCATAGTGGCTGATTTCATAATCACATTCCTCAGATGGGAGATTTGATGCCCTCTGCAACCCTAAACCTTTGTGTTGTATTTTAACATGCAGCGTGTCTGGTTTATTTTCAGGTGGCTAAAGGGGTTGGTGAAGTCAGGGCTGAGACAGGCTGTTAGTCCCCGTTTTTTGTGAGACTATTATAGACATAGACACAGTATCAGATGAGGCTATGTATTGGCATGTCCCCCATCTAGACCTGTAGAGCAGACACTAAATGATCCTAAAGGCCCCATTTACATTTGACATTTTATACAATTAGCAGACACTCTTATCCAGAGCGACTTACAGTTAGTGCTATCTTAATTAAGATAGCTAGGTAGGACAACCACATCTCACAGCCCTGGGGGACACCAGTAGTGAGAGTCTGTGGTGCAGACGCAAATCCTCTCCACGTCATCTGATAGGAGCGGCCTGCCAGGGAGGATGCAATCCATGAGTGTGCAGAGCCTGAGACGCCCAGCCCTGAGAGGGTGGAGAAGAGGATCTGACAGAGCCTGAGACGCCCAGCCCTGAGAGGGTGGAGAGGAGGACCTGAGACGCCCAGCCCTGAGAGGGTGGAGAGGAGGACCTGACAGAGCCTGAGACGCCCAGCCCCGAGAGGGTGGAGAGGAGGACCTGACAGAGCCTGAGACACCCAGCCCCGAGAGGGTGGAGAGGAGGATCTGACAGAGCCTGAGACACCCAGCCCCGAGAGGGTGGAGAGGAGGATCTGACAGAGCCTGAGACGCCCAGCCCCGAGAGGGTGGAGAGGAGGATCTGACAGAGCCTGAGACGCCCAGCCCCGAGAGGGTGGAGAGGAGGATCTGACAGAGCCTGAGACGCCCAGCCCCGAGAGGGTGGAGAGGAGGATCTGACAGAGCCTGAGACACCTAGCCCCGAGAGGGTGGAAAGGAGGATCTGACAGAGCCTGAGACGCCCAGCCCCGAGAGGGTGGAAAGGAGGATCTGACAGAGCCTGAGACGCCCAGCCCCGAGAGGGCGGAGAGGAGGATCTGACAGAGCCTGAGACACCTAGCCCCGAGAGGGCGGAGAGGAGAACCTGACAGAGCCTGAGACGCCCAGCCCCGAGAGGGTGGAGAGGAGGATCTGACAGAGCCTGAGACGCCCAGCCCCGAGAGGGTGGAGAGGAGGATCTGACAGAGCCTGAGACGCCCAGCCCCGAGAGGGTGGAGAGGAGGATCTGACAGAGCCTGAGACGCCCAGCCCCGAGAGGGTGGAGAGGAGGATCTGACAGAGCCTGAGACGCCCAGCCCCGAGAGGGTGGAGAGGAGGATCTGACAGAGCCTGAGACGCCCAGCCCCGAGAGGGTGGAGAGGAGGATCTGACAGAGCCTGAGACGCCCGGCCCCGAGAGGGTGGAGAGGAGGATCTGACAGAGCCTGAGACGCCCAGCCCCGAGAGGGTGGAGAGAAGGACCTGACAGAGCCTGAGACGCCCAGCCCCGAGAGGGTGGAGAGGAGGACCTGATGCTTCACGGAGTCGAAGGCAGTGGATAGATCTAGGAGGATGAGAACAGAGAAGAGTCAGCTTTGGCAGTGCGGAAAGCCTCCATGATAACAGAGAAGAGCAGTCTCGATCGAGTGACCCGTCGTGAAGCCTGACTGGCTAAAGTGGGCGGCAGGGTAGCAGCAGGGTAGCCTAGTGGTTAGAGCATTGGACTAGTAACCGAAAGGTTGCAAGTTCAAATCCCCGAGCTGACAAGGTACAAAATCTGTCGTTCTGCCCTTGAACAGGCAGTTAACCCACTGTTCCTAGGCCGTCATTGAAAATAAGAATTTGTTCTTACCTGACTTGCCTAGTAAAATAAAGGTACATTTTTATTTTTTTTAAAGTCAAGACGATTTCGAGAAAGTTGATCAGAGACCGCGTGCTCAAGTGTTTTGGAAAGAAGAAAAAAGAAAGGATACAGGTCTATAGTTTTTGACGTCAGATGTTGGTCGGGTGTCAGATGTTGGTCGAGTGTTGGTTTCTTGAGGTGGGGAGCAACTCGGGCCATTTTGAAGTCAGAGGGGACACAGCCAGTGGTCAGTGATGAGTTGATGAGGGAAGTGAGGAGTGGGTGAAGATCTCCAGAGATGGTCTGGAGGAGGGGATGGGGTCAAGCAGGCCGGTTGTCTGGTGGCCTGACTTCACTCGTCGCAGGATGTCATCTGGAGAAAGAGGTCATAGGGTAGTCCTATGTGAGTGAGACCAGTGGACTCAATAGGCTGAGTGAATGAGTAGCGGATGTCATCAAGCTTTTTTTCAAAGTGGATGACAAAGGCGTCCACAGAGAGGGAGGAGCGAGGGGGAGGGGTTGGAGGATTAAGGAAGGAGGAGAAGATGGGAAATAATTTCCTAGAGTTAGAGGCAGAAGCTTGAAATTCAGAAAGTGGCTTTAGAAGCTGATGCAGAGGAAGAGAAGGTGGAAAAGGATGATAGGTCCTCTGGAAGTTTAGTTTTCCTTCATCTTCGATCTCAGCTGCCTGCAACCCTGTTCTGTAAACTCTCAATGAGTCACTCAGACACGAAGCAGGAGGGGAGGGCCGACCCAGTCGGGAGGAAAGGGGACGGTGCGGGTCATAGGATGCGGAATTTGAGGAGAGTAGGGTCGAAGTGGCAGAATCAGGAGACAGAAGGATTTAGCAGAATGGAGATAGGATAGAGGGGGAGAGAGTAGTGGGAGAGAGAGAGTGAAGATTGTGACGGCGCATTAACATCTGGGTAGAAGCTGAGTGGTTAGGGTTGGGGGAAAGGGAAAGGGAGACAGAAAATGAAACAAAGTAGGGATCAGAGACCTGGAGGGGGGTTGTAGTGAGATTAGTAGGCGAGCAGACTCTAGTAAAGATGAGGTCAAACGTATTGTCTGCCTTGTGAGTTGGAGGAGACTGTGAAAGTGGGAGGGGACTGGGAAAGGGTGAGGTCAAAAGAGACGAGGAGGGGAAAGCGAGAGTTGGAAAGAAATTCATCTAAGGCAGACGTCGGGAGGTTGAAGTCGCCCAGTACAAACACCGGTGAATGTTGTTTATAACTGTTGCTTCATGAGTTAGGACACCACACCTACAACTGAAAAGCATTTAGGGAAGGTTTAGTTAGACAATACTTAACCAGAATGTTATGGTAGATGAGATTTAGGAGCATGATGTATCTTGATGGATGTCTGATGTTGGGTAGATCCAGGGGGACAAATCTGGATGTTGGGACAGGAGCCCTGGAGGTACCTGCTGAGGGGTTCTGCTGTGCCAGAACCCCTCTGTAGATTCTGTAGAGATGTAACCGCGTAAACAGGGAGAGGAGAACGGCCAGGTAACTGTACAAAAAAGTGGGTTTATCTATACATCAAGTGGGTATATACGAATGTATAAGAATTTGTTCTTAACTGACTTGCCTAGTTAAATAAAGGTTCGATAAAAATACAAATACATCACACTGACCCTTCCTCAGTCAGAGGGAATTAGACAATCTCACAGAGAGATCAACCCGCTTCTTAACTTTATAGAGAGACTCACAGAGAATGATGGAGAATTGTGTAAATTGGTTTCTGTAACAGAGAGAAGGAAGGGGTTATGTGTTAGACAACAGAAATAACAAGCGAAGGACAATGCAATCACAATGCATTATCACAATTCAAATGGTGGTAATGAAACAAATGGCACACACCAGAGCTATGGAGGACAACGGCTCTAACCTTAAACTGCTGTGTCTTGACAGTTGTGCAGCCCCGGCATTGTGAAGGACAGTTATATAGGTATGGCAACTGCTCGGCCTCCGACAGCAAGGCACTACAGAGGGTAGTGTGTACGGCCCAGTACATCACTGGGGCCAAGCTTCCTGTCATCCAGGACCTCTATACCAGGCAGTGTCAGAGGAAAGCCCTAAAAATAGTCAGACTCCAGCCACCCTAGTCATAGACTGTTCTCTCTTCTACTGCATGGTCAAGCGGTACCGGAGATCAAAGTCTAGGTCCAAGAGGCTTCTAAACAGCTTCTTCCCCCAAGCCATAAGACTACTGCTACCCAGACTATTTGCATTGACCCCCGCCCCTGTTTTACGTTGCTGCTACTCTCTGTTATGTATGCATAGTCCCTTTAATTACTCGACCTACATGTACATATTACCTCAATTACCTCGACTAACTGCCCCCGTATATAGCCTCCACATTGACTCTGTACCAGTACCCCCTGTATATAGCCTCCACATTGACTCTGTACCGGTACCCCCTGTATATAGCCTCCACATTGACTCTGTACCAGTACCCCCTGTATATAGCCTCCACATTGACTCTGTACCTGTACCCCCTGTATATAGCCTCCACATTGACTCTGTACCGGTACCCCCTGTATATAGCCTCCACATTGACCCCTGTAATATAGCCTCGCTAATGTTATTTTACTGCTGCTCTATAAATATTGGTTACTTTTATTTCTTATTCTTTTAGGTATTATTGGGTATTTTTCTTAACTGCATTGTTGGTTAAGGGTTAAGGGCTTGTAAGTAAGCATTTCACTGTAATGTTGTATTCCACGCATGGAACAAATAAACGGATTTTAATATCACATAACAACCCTAGAAAATGGATAGTTCAATCCATCTTTACTTAGTTAACTTGCTACCTACCGTTCAGTACAGATGGGTCACAATAATAATTGACTACGGTCCCTGGATTGTCATACTGGTGGATAGCCAGGCAAATGTGTCACGACTTCTGACGAAGTCGATGCCTCTCCTTGTTCAGGCGGTGTTCGGCGGTCGACGTCACCGGTCTTCTAGCCATCGCCGATCCATTTGTCATTTTCCATTTGTTTTGTCTCGTTTTTCCACACACCTGGTTCTCATTTCCCTCATTATGTGTTGTGTATTTAACCCTCTGTTTCCCCCATGTCTTTGTGTGGTATTGTTTATCTGTGTTCATGTATGCGCACTTTAGGCTGGTTGCGCTGGGTTATGTTAAACCCCTATTTTGTATTTCGTGTTCGTTTGTGCGGTGGGCTTTTGTTTCGCCAAATAAAAGGCTCCGTGTTACTACCAACTATCTGCTCTCCTGCGCCTAACAAAATGTTTTGTTGCTGCTAATCACTACAATCCATAGCAAATGCATACTACTTTACGTTTCATAATTCAAGGCATCACACAATTAGATAGCTAACTGTAAAATATAGGGTACCTCACGATTAACTACAGACCCTACTGAGTATTCCCAACCCCACTTTTACCTCGGCACATAGAATAGTTTTTTCTCTGGAAGCCTTATAGTAACTCATACATGTGTATTGCATTGTGGCCAATGGAATGGGTGGAGTAGAAAGTGCTGCTGAGTATTTAAGTCTCAGATCCCCAAGAAATGACAGACTACTGATTCTGCAGACCCTACTGAGTGTTTTCATCCCCACTTTTACCTCAGCACATAGAATCGTTTTGTCTATACAGCTCAATGTTATGGGCCCAATATTATACCAGTCTGAACATTGTATTTTTTTTCTTTGTGGAAACATATTTCTAATTGTTTTCATAACTTCCTTCTTGCATTTGTTTATAAGCACAATAAAAAAAATGGACTTTTCAAATGAGTTATCTTCATGGCAATGTTTTTGAAATGGGGGGGTTTTATGTGGAAGGTTTCCTCATTGCCATACGAAAGTGATGTCATAATGTGTGCTGCAGACAGAATACTTGTGGCAGCAACACCAAAAGTGAAGTTTTATTCGAATTGATTACATAGATTTGAAAAAAAGCATGGTTAAAGCCTTACAGGTTTTGTATACCAAGTAAGGCTAGAGACGTCCATTTGAAGGTGATACATAATATATCCAACAAATGCCTTGATTTCGAAGTGCACAATTATTTTTTTTTTGTCGTAACGTGACCTTTTTTTGGAATGTCATGTAATACTCAAATTCTGGGATGATCTTGATCTCGTAGTATATTTTTCAAATGGGTATGTTTCAAACTTTACCTTGAGCAAAAATTACAGTTAAAAAAAATTGACTACCTTGCTAAGAGGCTAGATTTAATTGTAAACATCGTTATACTTTTACATTTTACTTACATTTTCTTTTACGTGTACAGCGCTTTTCGAAGAATCTCAAAACACGTCAAAAGTTGAGAAAAAAAACGAAAAAATGGAAATAGTGGAAAAATGGAAATAGTGGAAAAATGGAAATAGTGGAGATTGAAAGCCGTCATTTTGGGATGAAGTTGAGGCAGTTTGGTTTGGAAAGGCAGTGGAGGTTCAATGGAGGGGGGCATAGATGGGACAGCCAAGGAGAAACCAGGGACAAATCGCAATTTACTGGGGGAGAGGGGGGGTCCAAAATAGGGGAGGGTTGTCAAACGTTTTATTTAGCTTTGGGGTGTGTTGTGTTTGTTTTTTGTTTTTTTTAGCACAGGGGAGGGTAGTGCGTTTTTTCCCCCTGGTTTTCATTCGCTCTTTTACAGGTTTTACTATTTAATTTATTCCAAGCCAAATTTCCTCATCTGCTTGCATGTGCGTCCCCTATATCAAGATATTATGCACTATGCTTTTCCTTATGCTAACTTTTAGTATACCACAGGTCAGCATAGTTTCAGTCTAACAGTCTATCCTGCCCTCCATACACAATTCAAAGTGGCAATAAGGGTATTTGGACCGTTTGTCCAGATCTGCAATAGGCTAGCTAGAAATCATACCACACATAAAAACATTCAAAGCTGCATACATTTTTTATATGAATGGACAAGAACAAATAGGATTAGCTGAAAGGCAGCGGAGAGGCCAGGTGCATCATTGCGCATGAAAGAACCGTGAAGACGCACAACTCAAAAAGCTCTACTGATCTTGTTTAGGGACAATACAATTATCCTACCTATGCTAGCCTACAACACCAGGTGGCACCGTTTTCTGGAGGCGGTGGATCATCTGGACCAACTATTGAGGAAGTTCACTTAATAACCATTCCAACGTTTCTGCAACTACCCCCCCTAGCAAGCAAGGTTTGAAATATGTTCTATGCTCTTGTGGCTTTGCGTCAACATTCTAGCCTACTCTATGCCGCAGTGAAAGTGTCATTTGAATAACAGTGCAAAAGCACTGTGATATGAATGTGCCATTAGATTTGGATCAGTTGTGGGTCTACTTTTGACAGTTTATAAGGTCTAGAAAGGAACAGTAGCAGTCCACTCTGGCTGTATTTTTTAAAACTTTTGATACTGAATGCGCTGTTTGTTGAGAACATCATTCTCCCAAGTCGTCCTATAATAATGTGGCCACATATGCTCCCGGCATGCCCAGTTGTCCAGGAAAGTTTACCACGTTCTGCTTCCTCTCCAATCCTCTCCGGCTATTCTTCAAACACCTAGAACCTAACGCTTCATAGCCAAGATATGTATAATGTAACTGTTCAGATGTATTACCTTTTTATATATGGCATAAACACATCCAGTTACAATGTTTTAATCAGATTAGGCTACTTCAAAAGTGTCATGTAGGCATACGCACATTCATTCAACATATACATCCAGCATCCTCAAAATGGCTTGACATTAACCAGGTTTCCTTTCAACCTTTTTATGCAACTAAAGTAGCCTACATGTCTGATAACAATGTCACCACATCATTGGGAAAGCATGCAGTTTATTAGGCTACAGATGCAGTAAGTTATGATGAACTTCACAGGGTGGTGAAACTGCTCAGTGGTGAAGTTAATGATGCTTTCAATAAATAGCGAGGGTCTTATTTTGGTGACATGGTGATCGACGCTTGGCTCCCATTTGAAAAAAAAAAATGAAAATAACGTGGCACTTCTGTCCATAATAATCTCATCATGTAGTAGGCTATACCTGCACTGTAAACTGTTGGCTAGAGCGCACCCGCCAATAACAGAGTGGGCACATTCGCTACGTAACATGTTTTGTGACAAAACCATAAGTGGGACTTTGAAAATGTGATGGAAACCCGGTACATTAATTCGATACATGGGAATTTTCATGTGCACTACATAATTACACACATACTTTTATCTGCAAGAAGTGCATTTGATAGAACACAACTCTGATGGGAACATGCTCCATGTGTTCCCTTAGCTGGTACTTGCCTGCATTTGGCTGAGAATTTAAAAATTAAAGCAGATAAATAAAACTGTAGCAGGAAAAATTGTCCTGGAGAGGCTGTCTATCATAGCCGACACCCCGAATTGGCGCTTCAGTACCAATCTCTCTCGCCTTGCGCACGCACACGTGCGCCTGCTGCTGAGGAGAGAGAGGAACAGAGGAGCCTTGGCCTAGTGTCTAGGCTACAGATACTTGCAAAGATGGAGGCCTTTTCCAAGTCAAACAAAAGTTAGATGAAAAAGAGGATGTCTTTAGTGAAAAGCCTACAAGAGGAATTTTATGCGAGTTTTAATATTGTAGTGGACTAAAAATGTTTTTTTTTTTTAAGAATGCAGGCTACTGTTCAACTCCCTATTTAGGTAGGATGCAATTTTGGAACTAAAACGTAGTTTAATAATTTGTTTTTTATCATAATTATTATAATTATTATTGTATATCCTTGTTATTATTGTAAGCCTATTTATTAATCGAAAACAGTTCTTATGCTAAACCTGTTTTGTTTAATTCTGTTGAGACATTTTCATTGGCTAATTAAATGATATCTGTCTTTTTAATTTTGAGCTCCTTCTTTTGTTTAAGATAGGTTATAAGTAGGTCTGTTGTAAAATACATAACATAAGCCTATTTCTTTCATTTTTGGATATGGTAGGCACTTGCGTTTTTAGTAATTGCTGCAATATACCTTGTTCAAAACTTTTGTTAAGGTTTAAACCCGTTTGCAAGTGTTTTGTTTCATTCTGTTGAGACATTTCCTGCAGTCAAATTACTTAGTGGCCTCATGGGTGGAATGTTACTAATATTTTTCACGATTCTATAATTAATCAACTTTTTTTAAAGCTGCAGAAAATCTAAATTCTATGTCAAACTGTTTTGTTATATTTCAGTCTTCTGTGATGTGTATAAAGTGTAATATTTGTACGCAAACTCAAAATGTAATACATTTCAACTCTATATCTGACATTGCACAGGTGTCTTATGCATTTTAACCCATAACCACGTGTGTGAGGTGTATACTTTTGTTTCAAAGTAGACATGTTTACGACTACAACCACGTGTGTGAGGTGTATACTTTTGTTTCAAAGTAGATATTTTCATATTTTCACTATAAGCAATGGCTTGACATACTTTTGATATTACCCTAATAAAGTTTAGAAATGTTTGTGGATGTTTGGTGTGGCTATTATTAAACTTTAGCTGCTGCTAGCCTATGATATGAAGGCGGTGCGCACCAGCGCTACAACTGACTCAGACAGTTGAACTTCGAGGTGAGGAAGAATGTTTCATTCCTACCAAAGTTACTCCTATAATCGAACAATATAATGATTATCATTATACAAAAGGACATGTACACGTGGCTCATTTGACCAATATCCCTCGTTTATTGGGTGGGGCTGGCTGCGCCAAATCGGATCTGAATGCATATGGATGTCTGGTAAATTTCTCAAATGTCTGGTAAATTAAAATCTTCCCGGTCACGTTGTCCGGCGATACAATTTGAATTTTGAAACCGTGAAATGTACATACCTTGACACCCTAAAGTCTCTCGCAAGTGCTATTGTTCAGTGTCACTTTGATTATGCCAGCACATCATGGTTCACCAGCAGCCCCAAATATCTAAATAAACTACAGACTAGTGTAGAATATTTTCCCTGTATTACAAATGTTCCATCCCGAGTATAATCCTTTTTCTCGCGGGTAACACGCCCAAACCGGAAGTGTAAAGCGTATAAAGCCTATTAACATGTCTGGATTTGATTACAGCTTTGATCGGCATGAAAATTCAAGTCTGATGCTACCTGAGCCAGATGAGCCATACATTAAATACATTTTATGAGCCCTACATTAAATATATTTTTTTGAGCCCAAACCCAAAAAAGCGAAGTGATTGTACCGTCATCCAATACATAGCCTATTATTTAGGCGACCACACATTACGCACGACAGAAAAACATAAAAGCCCATAGATGTAGTTATGTTAAAAAAAACAAGGTGACACCAGAAAGCCGGATGGAGATGTGTAAATTAGACTTGCAATCAGACCTAATATTACTGTAGTATATTCTGCAGCAAATAGGGACCACAATGGAAACCAGTCCCTGACTTTGTGCAATCCCGGTCACTATAAAAATGATTTGTGTATATATGTACTTTTTTAAACTGGCAAATAAAATCAATCAATCAATCCAAACTGTGCAGAGGAAATTTGATGAATGGAAATAGACATCTGTTCCAAAACACCAACAAGTTCAATGGCATTCAGAGATTGTCACCAAGTCTTCGACACACCGGCAAGACTACAAAGTAGGGAGGGATGTGTTTTCTGTTTGTCGAGATTGACATTGTCTATTTATTGTGGTGTTGAAATGCAAACCATGTCGGTACCTTTTGTTTATTGGTTGTGTAGTGCATTGTCACAGAAACTTGTTGGTGGAAAATGTTTTCGGTAAATTTTAGATAATTATAAATATGGCACCAAAATTTTGAAAAATCTGATCATTGTCTGTAACCGGCTCTGATCGTGAAGAAGTGAAACAAGCAGGGAGAGTGAGCTCCTCTGTGGTGATCGGTGAAACCTCAACCTGCGTGGCATCGACACGACTGTGCCACAAAAGCAAAGTAGATATCCACGTTTATAAACACAGGGTTGATACAGTTATTTGTTGTTGTGGTCTAAGCATTTATTCGAGTTAATTCTATGAGGGGGTAAGATGTTCAATTTAGGGGAGGGTCATGTGAAAATACAACACACGTGGCCAAAGATATGTGGACACCTGCTGGTCGAACATCTCATAAAATAATAATGGGCATTAATATGTAGTTGGTCCCCCTTTGCTGCTAAAATAGTCTCCACTCTTCTGGGAAGGCTTTCCACACGATGTTGGAACATGCTGCAAGGACTTTCTTCCATTCAGCCAGAAGAGCATTAGTGAGGTCCGGCACTGATGTTAGGCAATTAGGCCTGGCTCGCAGTCAGCCGTTCCAATTCATCACAAAGGTGTTCGATGGGGTTGAGGTCAGGGCTCTGTGCAGGCCAGTCAAGTTCTTTCACACCGATCTCGACAAACCATTTATGTATGGACCTCGCTTTGTGCATGGGGGAATTTTCATGCTGAAACAGGAATGGGCCTGCCCCAAACTAATGCCACAAAGTTGGAAGCAGAGAATCATCTAGAATGTCATTGTATGCTGTAACGTTATGATTTCCTTTCACTGGAACTACGGGGCCTAGCCCGAACCATGAAAAACAGCCCCAAACCATTATTCCTCCTCCACCAAACTTTACAGTTAGCACTATGCATCGGGGCAGGTAACGTTCTCCAGGTATCCGCCAAACCCAGATGAATCCGTCGGACTGCCAGATGGTGAAGCGTTGTTCATCACTCCAGAGAACGCATTTCCATTGCTCGAGAGTCCAGTGGTGGTGAACTCCAGCCAACGCTTTGCATAGCGCATTGTGATTTTAGACTTGTGTGTGGTTGCATGGCCATGGAAACCCATCTCATGAAGCTTCCAATGAACAGTTCTTGTGCTGATGTTGCTTCCAGAGGCAGTTTGGAACTCGGTAGTTAGTGTTGCAACCGACTACAGATGTGAGCTTGTGTGGCCTAAAACTTTGCGGCGGAGTCGTTGTTGCTCCTAGACATTTCAACTTCACAATAACAGTTGACCGGTTGGGCAGCTTTAGCAGGGTAGAAATGTGACAAACTGACTTTTTGGACAGGTTGCATTCTATGCCGGTGCCTCGTTGAATGTCACTGAGCTCTTCAGTAAGGCCATTCTACTGTCAATGTTTGTCTATGGAGATTACATGGATGTGTGCTCAATTTTATACACCTGTCAGCACCGGATATGGCTGAAACAGCCAAATCCACTCATTTGAAGGAGATTCCACATACTTTCTTTTGTATATATAATGTCTCTCTTTTTCCATTTAAGGCTAGTAACATTTGAATGATATCACTTTTCTTGCTTTATTGTCTCTTGGCATTTAAAGTGCTTCAAAATTGTATGGGCAGCAACTCCAATTCCCTCGCACATCTAGCAGAGACAGACTGCCATCTAGTGGCGAAATGTAGTAGCCTACTATTGATTGCAGTCTGGTAGTGCGAAAAAGGCGCTCACGTCAAAGACCCAAAATGGCTGGTCTGATGGAGAGGACAGTTTTAGCAATTATGATCTATTATATTGACGAGATAGTCGAGGGACCGCTCTAACAATGGAAATGCAAGTCTCCAAAGATGGCAGACAGCCGGGAGGAGGAGCGATCAGTAAACCCTCTTGCGGAGTAAACCCTCTTGCTTCGAATCACCTTGACATCTTAATGCATAGCCTAATTTTTTATTAAATGATGATGTGAACTGAACATAAAAAAATATATTTGTTTATTAAAACATATTCCTTAAAGTATTTTTCTTAAATAGTAATAATGTTACTATCCTCACTACAACAATGTCCCATGTTATTTTGAATTCCATTCATTCCTATGGAGGACTGTGCCTTCTGTGGAGTGCAAAAATGGCGGCCGGTGCCCTCAAAGCCTCTAAATTGAGACATGGATTGTGTATGTGTGCTATTCGGAGGGTGAATGGGCAAGACAAAAGATTGACAGTGCATTCGGAAAGTATTCAGACACCTTCACTTTTTTTCACATTTTGTTATGTTACAGCCTTATTCTAAAATTGATTACATAAAACAAATCCTCATCAGTATACACACAATACCACATAATGACAAAGTGATAACATCTTTTTGGACATTTTTGCAAATGTATTATTATTGTTTTTTTTTTTTTAAATACAGTAACCTTATTTACATAAGTATTCAGACCCTTGCTATTAGACTTAAAATTGAGCTCAGGTGTATCCTGTTTCCATTGATCATCCTTGAAATGTTTCTACAACTTGATTGGAGTCCACCTGTGGTAAATTCAGTTGATTGGACATTTGAAAAGGCATACATACACCTGTCTATAAAAGGTCCCACAGTTGACAGTGCATGTCAGAGCAAAAAACAAGCCATGAGGTCGAAGGAATTGTCCGTAGAGATCTGATAGGATTGGGTCGAGGCATGGATCTGGGGAAGGGTATCAAAAAATGTTTGCAGCATTGAAGGTCCATCATTCTTAAATGGAAGAAGTCTGGAACCATTCCTCGAGCTGGCCGCCCGGCCAAAATGAGCAATCGGGCTAGAAGGGCCTTGGTCAGGGAGGTGACCAAAAACCCTATGGTCACTCTGACAAAGTTCCAAAGTTCCTCTGTGGAGATGGGAGAACCTTCCAGAAGGACAACCATCTCTGCAGAACTCCACCAATCAGGACTTTATGGTAGAGTGACCAGACGGAAGCCACTCCTCAGTAAAAGGCACAAGACACCACGCTTAGAGTTTGCCAAAAGGCACCTAAAGGATTATCAGACCATGAGAAACATGATTCTCTGGTCTGACTAAACCAAGATTGAACTCTTTGGCCTGAATGCGAAGCATCACGTCTGGAGGAAACCTGGCACCATCCCTACGATGAAGCATGGTGGTGGCAGCATCATGTTGTGGGGATGTTTTTCAGCGGCAGGGACTGGAAGACTTGTCAGGATAGAGGGAAAAAAATAACATAGCAAAGTACAGAGAGTTCCTTGATGAAAACCTGCTCCAGAGCTCTCAGGACCTCAGACTGTGGGTAAGGTTCACCTTCCAACAGGATAAAGACCCTAAGCACACAGCTAAGACAATGCAGGAGTGGCTTCGAGTCAAGTCTCTGAATGTCCTTGAGTGGCCCAGCCAGAGCCCGGACTCGAACCCGATCAAACATCTCTGGAGAGACTTGAAAATATCTGTGCAGCGACGTTCCCCATCCAACCTAACAGAGCTTGAGAGGATCTGCAGAGAAGAATGGGAGAAACTTCATCAAATAAAGGTGGGCCAAGCTTGTAGAATCATACCCAAGATGACTCCAGGCTGTAATTTCTGCCAAAGGTGTTTCAACAAAGTACTGAGTTAAGGGTCTGAATACTTATGTAAATGTGATTTCCGATTTTAAAAAAAAACTAAATTTGTAAAAAGTCAGAAAAAACTGTTTTGGCTTTGTCATTATGGGGTATTGTGTGTAGATTGATGAGGGAAAAACTATAAAATCCATTTTAGAATAAGGCTCTAACATAACAAAATGTGGAAAAAGTCAAGGGGTTGTCACGACTTCTGCCGAAGTCACTTCCTCTCCTTGTTCGGGCGGTGTTCGGCGGTTGACGTCACCAGTCTTCTAGCCATCGCCGATTCATTGTCCATTTGTTTTGTCTTATTTTCCCACACACCTGGTTTTCATTCCCTCATTACGTGTTGTGTATTTAACCCTCTGTTCCCCCCGTGTCTTTGTGTGGTATTGTTTGTTGTAAGTGCTTGTGCACATGTTGACTGGTGCGCGTTGGGTTTTGTACCCATGTTGATATTTTCTTAATGCCGTTGGTTTAGGAAATTAAACTGCTCCAACTATTACCTAGTTATGCTCTCCTGTGTCTGACTTCCCTGCCACCAGTTACGCACCCCTTACAGAATACCACACTGGAATATGTAGTCAGCAGGAGCAGGTGCCCCTGGTATGGAGATCGAGGAGCGCGTCCAGGAACACACAGCGATGCTCCACCATCTCGGCGCCACCATGGACCGTGTCGTCCAAGCTATGGACCTCTGGGAGAGACGGAGAGTTCCTCCAGCACCTCCACCATTACAACAGGGGCCTCCACTACTCACTCCCCCTGCACCCAATTCCAGTGGGATTCGTCTCGCCCTCCCCGGGGAGTACGATGGGATGGCTGCCTGCTGCTAGGGTTTCCTGCTGCAGTTGGAGTTATACCTGGCAACCGTCCACCCGGCTCCTTCGGGCCGTGAAAAGGTGTCCGCCTTCTTCTCCTGCCTCTCGGGGAAAGCCCTGGAGTGGGCCAACGCCGTGTGGGTGGAGGGAGATGCGGTGCTGGACCACTTTGAGGAGTCCACCCATCGTTTCCGGGCAGTCTTCGACCACCCGCCCGAGGGCAGAGCGGCAGGTGAACGTCTTTTCCATCTGAGGCAGGGGACGAGGAGCGCAGAGGAGTTCGTTATGGGCTTTCGGACCCTGGCCGCCTGAGCGGGATGGAACGACAGGGCCCTGATCGACCCTGATCGAGAGTTGGCCTGCAGGGACACATTTACATTTACATTTAAGTCATTTAGCAGACACCACCCTCACCTTCGACCAGCTGGTGGACCTGTGCATTCGGGCTGGATAACCTGCTGGCTACCCGCGGACGTCCAGATCGGGGTCTGTTGGTTCCATCCCTCAGCACCACTGCTCCGATGCCCATGGAGCTGGGAGGTGCTGCGCTCAGGGAGACCGTAGGAGGTTCTGTCTCGTACACCATCTGTGGCCGCAGAGGTCACACTGCCGGTCGGTGCTGGGTTGGTTCCTCTGGGGGTCGAGGCAGCAGGCAGGGCACTCTGGCGTCACCCCAGGTGAGAAGGCACCATTCTCACCCAGAGCCTTCTATTGCACACATGTTTTTGTTCAATACTTTTCCTGAGTTTTCCCCGCATTCCCAGCATAAGGTGCTCGTCGATTCAGGCGCAGCTGGGAATTTAATTGACAGATCATTTGCCCATAGTTTAGGGATCCCCATCATTCCTGTGGCTATGCCCTTCACAGTTCACGCCTTAGACAGTCGACCTTTAGGGTCAGGGTTGATTAGGGAGGCCACCGCTCCTCTAGGCATGGTGACGCAGGGGGGTCACACAGAGAGAATCAGTCTTTTTCTCATTGACTCTCCTGCGTTTCCCATGGTACTAGGCCTACCCTGGTTAGCTTGTCATGACTCCACTGTTTCATGGCAACGGAGGGCTCTCACGGGGTGGTTGTGAGAGTGCTTGGGGAGGTGTTTATTCGGTTTCCCCCCGAATATGCCGATTTGGCTCCCGCCTTCTCCAAAAAGAATGCGTCTCAATTACCACCCCACAGACGGGGGGATTGTGTGATAAATCTCCTGGTAGACGCTGCACTTCCCAGGAGTCACGTGTATCCTCTGTCACAGGCGGAGACGGTGGCTATGGAAACATATGTCTCCGAATCCCTGCGTCAGGGGTACATTCGGTCCTCCACTTCCCCCGCCTCCTCAAGTTTATTTTTTGTGAAGAAGAAGGAGGGAGGTCTGCACCCGTGTATTGACTATCGAGGCCTTAATCATATAACTGTGAGGTACAGTTACCCGCTTATCGCCACGGCGATTGAGTCAATGCACGGGGCGCGCTTCTTCACCAGACTTGATCTCAGGAGTGCTTACAACCTGGTGCGTGTCCAGGAGGGAGACGAGTGGAAGACAGCGTTCAGTACGACCTCAGGGCATTATGAGTACCTCATGCTGTACGGGTTGATGAATGCTCCATCAGTCTTCAAAGCTTTTGTAGACAAGATGTTCAGGGACCTACGTTGGCAGGGTGTAGTGGTGTATATGGATGACATTCTGATATACTCCTCTACACGTGCCGAAACATGTGTCCCTGGTGCGCACGGTGCTTGGTCGACTGTTGTAGCATGACCTGCATGCCAAGACTGAGAAATGCCTGTTCTTCCAACAGTCCGTCTCCTTCCTAGGGTACCGCATTTCCACCTCAGGGGTGGAGATAGAGAGTGACCTTAGCTGTGCGTAATTGGCCGACTCCCACCACGGTAAGGAGGTGCAGCGGTTTCTAGGGTTTGCCAAATACTACCTCGGCTCCCGTGCTGGCCCATCCGGATCCCTCTTTGGCGTCAATAGTGGAGGTGGATGCGTCCGAGGCTGGGGAATAGGAGCCGTGCTCTCTTAGTGCTCGGGCACGCCACCGAAGCTCCGCCCCTGTGCCTTCTTCTTGAGGAAGCTCAGCCCGGCAGAGCGAAACTATGAGTGGGGGACCGGGAGCTGTTGGCTGTCTTCAAGGCTTTGAAGGCATGGAGACATTGGCTTGAGGGGGCTAAGCACCCTTTTCTCATCTGGACTGACCACCGCAATCTGGAGTACATCCGGGCGGCAAGGAGACTGAACCCTCGCCAGGCAAGGTGGGCCATGTTTTTCACCCGTTTTGTTTTCACCCTTTCTTACAGACCAGGTTCCCAGAACGTGAAGGCAGACGCACCGTCCCGGCTGTTTGACACAGAGGAGCGGCCCATGGATCCCACCCCCATACTCTCGGCTACCTGCCTGGTGGCACCGGTAGTGTGGGAGCTGGACGCTAACATTGAATAGGCATGGCGTGCAGAGTCCGCTCCTCGCCAGTGTCCCGCGGGGTGTCTGTACGTTCCATCTGCTGTCCGTAACCGGCTGATCTATTGGGCCCACATGTCATCCTCCTCTGGTCATCCAGGCATCGGTCGGATGGTGCGCTGTCTGAGTGGGAAGTACTGGTGGCCCACTTTGGCTAAGGACGCGAGGGTTTATGTTTCCTCCTGCTCGGTGTGCGCCCTCTGTGAAAGGTTCCTAGGGACCTGCCCAGAGGTAAGCTACACCCCTTACCCGTTCCACAGCAGCCATGGTCACACCTGTCGATCGATTTCCTGACCGATCTCCCCCATCACAGGGAAACACCACGATCCTGGTTGTTGTAGATCCTGCCGTCTCCTCCCGCTGCCCGGTCTCCCTACAGCCCTACAGACTGCGGAGGCCTTGTTTACACACGTGTTCCGGCACTACGGGGTGCCTGAGGACATAGTGTCTGATCGGGGTCCCCACTTCACTTCGAGGGTCTGGAGGGCGTTCATGGAACGTCTGGGGGTCTTGATCAGCCTTACCTTGGGTTTTCACCCTGAGAGTAATGGGCAGGTGGAGAGAGTAAACCAGCATGTCGGTAGGTTTCTGAGGTCTTATTGCCAGGACCGGCCGGGGGAGTGGGCAGCTTTCGTGCCCTGGGTAGAGATGGCCCAGAACTCGCTCCGCCACTCCTCCACTAACCTCTCCCCCTTCCAGTGCGTACTGGGGTATCAGCCGGTTCTGGCTCCTTGGCATCAGAGTCAGACCGAGGCTCCTGCGGTGGACGACTGGTTCCGGCGTGAGGAGGAAACATGGGACGCCGCCCATGTTCACCTTCAGCGCGCCGTGCTGCGCCAGAAAGCCGGCGCAGACCGTCACTGAAGTGAGGCCCCGGTGTTTGCACCGGGGGACCGGGTCTGGCTCTTGACCCAAAACCTGCCCCTCCGCCTGCCCTGCCGGAAGCTGGGTCCGTGGTTTGTGGGACCATTTAAAATCCTGATGAGACTGAACGAGGTGCGTTACAGGTTACAGCTTCCCGATTATTTATTTTATTTCAGGTGGTTCATATTGTTCATATTGTTCATTTCCCTGACCTATTTTTTAAATTAATTTGTAACACATTTATATATATATTTATATTTATATATATATACATAAACATTTATACATTATATATTTTTAAATAGTGGCGGTGACAGTTTTCGTCAGAACGTCGCGAGTCGTGGGATCAAAAGGGTCTCGGAAGGCGTGGATGTTTAGGGCAGATCGGCGAGCTATGTTATTAGGGCTGTGTATAATCCCGACCTCAAAGACCATATGGAGAGAATGGGCAGGCGGATAATGGAGTTAAATGGGCACCATTCTATGGGTTTGAATCGTTATTCTTTGTTTGTTTGCTCTGGTCATTGTTTTCTTGTCCTCATTGTCGATTTAATCAGGCGTGAAGGAGAACGGCCCAGTGACAGACTGAAGGGCTCTTTGAGAGTCCAAATCCTCCTGTGGACAAAGCAAGTGTCATAGACAATGTTCCTTTACATTTTTTTCAGCACTGAGGAAATTTCAGGTCTGCTAACTTGAACATTGTGAAAATGCTGTGCAATTTCCGGCGTTTAATGTCAACACTGAGGCTGCACCTGCTTTAAGTCACTGTTTTTAACAGTGGCTAGGAAGGCTACTGTGGCTCTTTGATAATAATGTCAAAAACAACAGAGAAAATGCATCCCATAACATTTTAACAAGGTGTAACGGTTTTCATATGGTGAAGGAGAGTCGGACCAAAATGCAGCGTGTAGATTGCAATCCATGTTTAATCAACAAACTTAAACACGAATTAACACAAACACTACTAAACGTAACGAAAACCGAAACAGCCTATACTTGTCAACTAACACAGCGACAGGAACAAAGACACTAAGGACAATCACCCACGACAAACTCAAAGAATATGGCTGCCTAAATATGGTTCCCAATCAGAGACAACGATAAACACCTGCCTCTGATTGAGAACCACTCCAGACAGCCATAGACTTTGCTAGATACCCCACTAAACTACAATCCCAATACCAACACCAAAACCCCAAGACAAAACACACCACAATACAAAAACCCCATGCCACACCCTGGCCTGACCCAATACATGAAGATAAACACAAAATACTTCGACCAGGGCGTGACACAAGGACATACTGTAGTTATATCATTCAGCCTACAGTAGTAGACAACATGGGGTGTTCAATGTAGGCCTACATTCCAAGACACCTTTGAAAAAACATGCAGGGTTTGTCATTAACCTGTTTATCAACTTGTTCTTCAGACAAGGACATCACTGAAAATGCTGTTGTATAGGCAAGTCACCACTCAGAAGCAAAATAGATTTATGCAAGAAACCAATTTACAAAATAAGAATAATTCTTATTCCCATATAATTTTTACAGAGAATCAGACAAAAATCTATGCTACCCTCAAAGCATGTCTCAAAATACAACACTGCCCTTTTAAGACATAAAAACATCTACTTGACTCAGATGGCTAGAAATGTACACAGTTTCTGCTTTTGTATGAAGCAATCACTCCATCATTGCTGACCAGAAATGAGCTATAACTGGGCTAATAACTCACTAACTAACAAAGAATATCAACAAATGTGCACACGTGGCAGTACATACGGCTCTCGCTTTGATCTCAAAACAAGCACATATATCTAGTCGCTTGTGCCAGTCGTTGCAATATAATTCTACCCAGAAGTTCCCTGCAAAATATCTTGCATACACTCTCCTACTAAGTCGAAGTTCGTTTTGTTTCATATTTGTTGCATTGAGAGTGGCTAACATTACATTGATACGATCACAATTCCGGCCACAGTACAGGGACATGTTGATTGTGTTAACAAAAGGAGAAAATTCCAAACCTCCCGGGGGCTCTGCATACCTTTCTGGGATGGTTCGAGTAAGGGAGGCGCCCTTATGTCTCCATACGGGTGAATGAGTGTGTGTGTATTTAAGAACAGGGGTTGTTGCACAAGTCCCAAAAAATAAGCATACAGGAGTGAGTCAAAATAGGAAAGCTGGCATAGTTGAACTCTAATTAGGCTACGTTTACTATTTTTCCAAATTGATCTCAACTTGAACATTGGAAATGGAGACTCAGGTCGCAACCGGTTCCATTGCCAACCCTGTTCAATTTCGGGACCAGGACTATGTAGCCCTCCTAGATGCGTGCGTTAAATCCGGTTCGCTGTTCTCTGACTCAACCTTCGCCCCGGACCAGAGCTCAATCGGTATGCCTACCGACCCGGATCCCAAAAAGGAGATCAAGTGGCTGCGACCCAAGGTAGGCTACTGTCCTATCAGTGTATACACAAGCAAGTCGAGATCTACCGCAGTGATTTATTTTTTAAACACGACTTTAAAAAATGAAATATTAAAATAATAAAACTGTTCTGTAGAATTGAGGTTTGTGCAGTACGACAAATACATTATCACAGCATATTGGCTATACGCCTGGCCGGCCAATATTGCTATTCTTAGGCCACATTATATTTCAAAACTCGAGCTTTGATAGCAAAATATTTCAGTTGTAGCACTTGCGAGGCACAGTATAATTTGAAATAATTAGCTTTTTTATTTTACTGGACTGATGCTAACTGCCTCTGATGGTCATGGTGCGTTCAAGACAACTGGGAACAAGAAGGGGAAAAAACGAAGTCAAATCATGATATTAGTGATTTTCAGGTCGGAAAGTCAGAGCTCTAGAAATATTTCCGACTTGGAATTCCCAGTTGGATGACTGTTAAAGATTTTTTTCCCCCCCAAGTCGGATCTTGTTTTATTCCGAGTTCCCAGCTGTATTGAACACACTGAAGTATGAGATTCCCGAGTTGCTTTGAACACACCATTAGTCTCAGCTGAGGGAGGGAGACTGACCAGAGAGAGAGGACACAATCTTCCACCTGATGGCGAAACTCGAATGTTTCAAACCGCGTCTGCCTCATGCACAAATTAATGTTGTCCCTATGACCAGAGAAAGCTACATAATTCCTTGATATTACAATAGACAGGACGAAATGCTAATAATAATAAAAACGCAGGGCTATGGGTAGCCTACACTTGGATACTCATTCATTGCAGCTCCAGTGGAAGTAGGAAGAAGAGCGTTTTGTTTGTAATAGTGCTTTAATAGGGCTCCTGAGTGGCGCAGTGGTCTAAGGCACGGCATCTCAGTGCTAAGAGGTGTCACTACAGTCCCTGGTTCACATATGGCTGTGATTGGGAGTCCAATAGGGCTGTGCACAATTGGCCCAGGTTTGGAAGGGGTAGGTTGTCATTGTAAATAGGAATTTGTTCTTCACTGACTTGCCTAGTTAAATAAAACAGTACTGAATAAAAACTTAGATGTGAACTCACTCAGAATAGCAGCTTGTTGCTGTAGGTTATTCTTTGACAGTCTCTCTCTGGTTATGGTTTTAAAAGTTATGAAATCTCACATAGGCTAGTATCAAATTTTGTGGCCAGGATGACGGAAGCTGTAGGCACAGTGATTTGAGCTACCGGATTGGCCAGTGCCGGCACACTCGATTTAGCCACAGATCTCCCGGTCTGCCAGGTAGGCAGAGTTGGCAGCGCAACGCACGCACGCACGCACGCACGCACGCACGCACGCACGCACGCACGCACGCACGCACGCACGCACGCACGCACGCACGCACACACACACACACACACACACACACACACACACACACACACACACACACACACACACACACACACACACACACACACACACACACACACACACACACACACACACACACACACACACACACACACACACACATAAACACACACACATAAACACACACACATAAACACACACACATAAACACACACACATAAACACACATAAACACACACACATAAACACACATAAACACACACACATAAACACACACACATAAAAACACACACACATAAACACACACACATAAACACACACACACATAAACACACACACACATAAACACACACACACATAAACACACACACACATAAACACACACACACATAAACACACACACACATAAACACACACACACATAAACACACACACACACACACACACATAAACACACACACACACACACACACATAAACACACACACACACACACACACACATAAACACACACACACACACACACACAAAGGAACTCAATCCTTTATCGCTTTTCTACAGGAATGTTTGGTGATCATCTAGGGATGCCTTGAAGATGGACCAGTCGATCGCGATCGACCGATTGGTGACAACTGGGCTACATCAGGGTTCCCCCTCCCAGCTATGCAGTGCTAGGGAAGAAAAAAAAGTGCACCCAGGGGGGGCCCCAGGACAGAGTTTGGGGAACCCTGGTCTACATGATAGTCAGCCATGTGGTCACTCTCAAAAACATACTTCTAAATTGCAATAGTCACATTTCTTAGTCATGCTTATTTTATGGATATCTGTAGCCTATGTTATCATTTTTACATTGACATTATGAATTGAGGTTGATGAGGATATGAGTAGCTCTAGTTGTGTACAATTGGCATCCTTTCGCTCCCTCCTCTCTACATTTTCCTCCTCTGTCTCTGCTGCTAAAGCCACTTTCTACCACTCTAAATTCCAAGCATCTGCCTCTAACCCTAGGAAGCTCTTTGCCACCTTCTCCTCCCTCCTGAATCCTCCTCCCCCCCCCCTCCCTCTCTGCAGATGACTTCGTCAACCATTTTGAAAAGAAGGTCGACGACATCCGATCCTCGTTTGCTAAGTCAAACGACACCGCTGGTTCTGCTCACACTGCCCTACCTGGTGCTCTGACCTCTTTCTCCCCTCTCTCTCCAGATGAAATCTCGCCTCTTGTGACGGCCGGCCGCCCAACAACCTGCCCGCTCGACCCTATCCCCTCCTCTCTTCTCCAGACCATTTCCGGAGACCTTCTCCCTTACCTCACCTCGCTCATCAACTCATCCCTGACCGCTGGCTACGTCCCTTCCGTCTTCAAGAGAGCGAGAGTTGCACCCCTTCTGAAAAAACCTACACTCGATCCCTCCGATGTCAACAACTACAGACCAGTATCCCTTCTTTCTTTTCTCTCCAAAACTCTTGAACGTGCCGTCCTTGGCCAGCTCTCCCGCTATCTCTCTCAGAATGACCTTCTTGATCCAAATCAGTCAGGTTTCAAGACTAGTCATTCAACTGAGACTGCTCTTCTCTGTATCACGGAGGCGCTCCGCACCGCTAAAGCTAACTCTCTCTCCTCTGCTCTCATCCTTCTAGACCTATCGGCTGCCTTCGATACTGTGAACCATCAGATCCTCCTCTCCACCCTCTCCGAGTTGGGCATCTCCGGCGCGGCCCACGCTTGGATTGCGTCCTACCTGACAGGTCGCTCCTACCAGGTGGCGTGGCGAGAATCTGTCTCCTCACCACGCGCTCTCACCACTGGTGTCCCCAGGGCTCTGTTCTAGGCCCTCTCCTATTCTCGCTATACACCAAGTCACTTGGCTCTGTCATAGCCTCACATGGTCTCTCCTATCATTGCTATGCAGACGACACACAATTAATCTTCTCCTTTCCTCCTTCTGATGACCAGGTGGTGAATCGCATCTCTGCATGTCTGGCAGACATATCAGTGTGGATGACGGATCACCACCTCAAGCTGAACCTCGGCAAGACGGAGCTGCTCTTCCTCCCGGGAAGGACTGCCCGTTCCATGATCTCGCCATCACGGTTGACAACTCCATTGTGTCCTCCTCCCAGAGCGCTAAGAACCTTGGCGTGATCCTGGACAACACCCTGTCGTTCTCAACTAACATCAAGGCGGTGGCCCGTTCCTGTAGGTTCATGCTCTACAACATCCGCAGAGTACGACCCTGCCTCACACAGGAAGCGGCGCAGGTCCTAATCCAGGCACTTGTCATCTCCCGTCTGGATTACTGCAACTCGCTGTTGGCTGGGCTCCCTGCCTGTGCCATTAAACCCCTACAACTAATCCAGAACGCCGCAGCCCGTCTGGTGTTCAACCTTCCCAAGTTCTCTCACGTCACCCCGCTCCTCCGCTCTCTCCACTGGCTTCCAGTTGAAGCTCGCATCCGCTACAAGACCATGGTGCTTGCCTACGGAGCTGTGAGGGGAACGGCACCTCAGTACCTCCAGGCTCTGATCAGGCCCTACACCCAAACAAGGGCACTGCGTTCATCCACCTCTGGCCTGCTCGCCTCCCTACCACTGAGGAAGTACAGTTCCCGCTCAGCCCAGTCAAAACTGTTCGCTGCTCTGGCTCCCCAATGGTGGAACACACTCCCTCACGACGCCAGGACAGCGGAGTCAATCACCACCTTCCGGAGACACCTGAAACCCCACCTCTTTAAGGAATACCTAGGATAGGATAAAGTAATCCTTCTCACCCCCCCCCCCTTAAAAGATTTAGATGCACTATTGTAAAGTGGCTGTTCCACTGGAATGTCATAAGGTGAATGCACCAATTTGTAAGTCGCTCTGGATAAGAGCGTCTGCTAAATGACTTAAATGTAAATGTAAATGTAAATACCTAGGATAGGATAAAGTAATCCTTCTCACCCCCTTAAAAGATTTAGATGCACTATTGTAAAGTGGCTGTTCCACTGGATGTCATAAGGTGAATGCACCAATTTGTAAGTCGCTCTGGATAAGAGCGTCTGCTAAATGACTTAAATGTAAATGTAAATGTAATTGGGTGATGCTCCTGGACAGATGTAGGCTACACCGGAGATGACTCACTGTCAGGTGTGGTCTCGTTCTGAGGAAGATAGATTGATCTGCTGGAGCGTATTCAGAGAGAGAAGAGAGCGAATTGACAGAACGGAGAATGTTGAGAGAGAGAGAAAAGAAAGAGAACTTACAGAGTTTGTGCCAAACAGCTGGACAGGAAATCACTAAAAGCAGAAATGACATGGAAAGAGGAGAACAACCGAAGAAGCCATGGAACGTCTGTGATGCAGTTGAAATCAGGGACATTGCTTTGTCATCATCCAGTCAACTGTTATGTGAATGAAACAAAGAGTTACACATTCCCTCAGACAGTGTAAACTGTAGTCTTGAACTCTGCCCTGTGTCTCTCTCTCTCTCTCTCTCTGCAGGAGATCAGTGCCAATGCTGTGTTTGTGGAGGACACAACCTGCACCACCGATATCTGCCAGGGCCAGCTGGGTAAGTGTGTGTGTGCGTGCGTGTGTTTTAAGCATCGTAGGATGGGATATCATTGCAGTAACAGGTAGACACTTATGCTCACTCCAACTCACGGTTTTCATGTAGAACTAGATTGACCTCACCTCTCCAAACCTATTCTCCTGGGAATGGGGTCGAGATGATATCCTGGTTCTACTATCTGTGTGGTTCAGACTCTGGTTAGATATCCTCTAATCACATTGAATAGGTCACCCTTCCACACCACCCCAGGGGCTCCGTTCCAAACACATGGCCCAACAGCATGGGGATCGGGGAGACATTCTGTGCTCTCACCTCCCAGTCCCAACCTCCTGGGGGAATCTGTGGGTCTAAAATGGACCCTGTGGTCACACCCCTTTCTCCCATGAAAAACAATGTGCCTTGTTTACCACCGCTTTTCATGTGATGTCCAGTCTGTTTTTCATTGTTGTGAAATAGGGAGAATTCTCATGTTGCTCTCTTGTTATTGCTTCATTATTTGTCCTCTGGGTTTGTGTAAAGGATCTGGTGGCAATGTGGCATCCCTTGTGTGTGTGTGTGTGTGTGTGTGTGTGTGTGTGTGTGTGTGTGTGTGTGTGTGTGTGTGTGTGTGTGTGTGTGTGTGTGTGTGTGTGTGTGTGTGTGTGTGTGTGTGTGTGTGTGTGTGTGTGTGTGTGTGTGTGTGCATCAGACATCAACACCTCTTTCTTTCCTCTACACGGACACAAAGAGCAGCTGTTGACTGTTAGAGAGGAATGTGCCTGTGTGTGTACAGGCATGTTTTTGTGCGCTTGTGCATGTGTGTGTGTTTGTGAGGGAGAGAGTGTGTGAGTGTGGGAACTCTGCAGTGTTAGAACTTCCTCAAGCGTCAGGAAATGATTTGAAATGGGGAAAAAAACACAAAAAAAACATGTAGAATCAATTGAAATCAAATCTAATTCATACGGCTAGTTATCATGCCTTTGGCCTGTCTCTTTGTTTTTCTAATAGGTGACTGTTGGCTTCTGGCTGCCCTGTCCTGCCTTACCATGCACCCCAATCTCTTTGTCAAAGTGGTACCACCTAATCAGAGCCTGACAGAATCCTATGCTGGCATCTTCCACTTCACGGTAATGCGTGGGGAGGGTTCATGAGCTTGCAGTGTACATGTGTTCTGCATACTCACTTTTTTGTCGTTACAACGAGAATGTCCATTACAATCGTATTAGTGCAGCATGCCATGTAAAAGAGTGAGAGTAGCAAACGCAGGCCTGAAAAGTAGTAGTGTCAAGTTTTAATGTCACATGCACAAGTACAGTGAAATGCCTTTCTTCCAAACTCAAAACCTAACAATGGGGCGGCAAGGTAGCCTAGTGGTTAGAGTGTTGGACTAGTAACCGGAAGGTTGCAAGTTCAAACCCCTGAGCTGACAAGGTACAAAACTGTTGTTCTGCCCCTGAACAAGGCCATTAACCCACCATCTTTGAAAATAAGAATTTGTTCTTAACTGACTTGCCTAGTTAAATAAAAGGTACATAAAAAAAACAATGCAGTAATCAATAGCAAATGTACTAATAGAAAAAAAACACACACAAGAAATGAGAATAATATGAAATACACAATAATATGAAAAACACAATAAAGTAAGTAGGTAAGCATGCTATACAGTGGGGCAAAAAAGTATTTAGTCAACCACCAATTGTGCAAGTTCTCCCACTTAAAAAGATGAGAGAGGCCTGTCATTTTCATCATAGGTACACTTCAACTATGACAGACAAAATTAGAAGAAGAAAAACCAGAAAATCACATTGTTGGATTTTTAATGAATTTATTTGCAAATTATGGTGGAAAATAAGTATTTGGTCAATAGCAAAAGTGTATCTCAATACTTTGTTATTATACCCTTTGTTGGCAATGACAGAGGTCAAACGTTTTCTGTAAGTCTTCACAAGGTTTTCACACACTGTTGCTGGTATTTTGGCCCATTCCTCCTTGCAGATCTCCTCTAGTGCAGGGATACTGGAGTGATGGAGGTAGATATGTAATAGGGGGTAAGGGGACTAGGCAACAGGATATAAGATAAACAGAGTAGCAGCAGCTTGTATGTGAGTGGAGTCAGTATAAATGTATGTGTGAGTGTGCAAATGATGGAGTGAGTGTTTGTGTGTGCGTTGGAGTGACAGTGTGTGTGAGTGCGTTGGAGTGACAGTGTGTGTGAGTGCGTAGGGAGCCCTGTGAGTGTACACAGAGACAGAGCAAATATACAAAGATACAAGGTAAACTCGGTCCATGTAGCTATTTCTCAGTGGTAAGGTGGAAATAAAGAGTTATTACGGGAACAAAGGAAATGAGAGGATATAGGTGTGTGTTAGTGTGTGTTATGGGACCAGGTGGGGCAACCACTCCATTTAGTATGATATGTTACATTTCATGTGGTATATATAATAATTTGTGGTTGTCCATCACCCATTTTGTATGATATGTTACGAATTACAATTTGTATTATATGTTACAAATAAGCAAAATGTTCAACATGTTACAAAGTTGAAAAATGTATGATATGTTAAGGATTCTAGCGAGGTGCCTAGCGTTAGCCATCTGGCTAATATTAGCTAGGTTTTGTGTTAGGTGTTAGGGTTAAGTTTAGGAGTTAGTTTTAAGGGCTAGGGGAAGAGTTAGCTAAAAGGGTTAAGGTTAGGGGAAAGGGTTAGCTAACATGCTAAGTAGATGCAAAGGAGCTAAAAAAGTAGTAAGTAGTTGAAAAGTTGCTAAAATGCTAATGTTGGTCGTGATGAGATTTGAACTCGCAACCTTTGGGTTGCTAGATGTTTACATTTACATTTACATTTAAGTCATTTAGCAGACGCTCTTATCCAGAGCGACTTACAAATTGGTGCATTCACCTTATGACATCCAGTGGAACAGCCACTTTACAATAGTGCATCTAAATCTTTTAAGGGGGGGGTGAGGTGAGGAGGATTACTTTATCCTATCCTAGGTATTCCTTAAAGAGGTGGGGTTTCAGGTGTCTCCGGAAGGTGGTGATTGACTCCGCTGTCCTGGCGTCGTGAGGGAGTTTGTTCCACCATTGGGGGGCCAGAGCAGCGAACAGTTTTGACTGGGCTGAGCGGGAACTGTACTTCCTCAGTGGTAGGGAGGCGAGCAGGCCAGAGGTGGATGAACGCAGTGCCCTTGTTTGGGTGTAGGGCCTGATCAGAGCCTGGAGGTACTGAGGTGCCGTTCCCCTCACAGCTCCGTAGGCAAGCACCATGGTCTTGTAGCAGATGCGAGCTTCAACTGGAAGCCAGTGGAGAGAGCGGAGGAGCGGGGTGACGTGAGAGAACTTGGGAAGGTTGAACACCAGACGGGCTGCGGCGTTCTGGATTAGTTGTAGGGGTTTAATGGCACAGGCAGGGAGCCCAGCCAACAGCGAGTTGCAGTAATCCAGACGGGAGATGACAAGTGCCTGGATTAGGACCTGCGCCGCTTCCTGTGTGAGGCAGGGTCGTACTCTGCGGATGTTGTAGAGCATGAACCTACAGGAACGGGCCACCGCCTTGATGTTAGTTGAGAACGACAGGGTGTTGTCCAGGATCACGCCAAGGTTCTTAGCGCTCTGGGAGGAGGACACAATGGAGTTGTCAACCGTGATGGCGAGATCATGGAACGGGCAGTCCTTCCCGGGAGGAAGAGCAGCTCCGTCTTGCCGAGGTTCAGCTTGAGGTGGTGATCCGTCATCCACACTGATATGTCTGCCAGACATGCAGAGATGCGATTCGCCACCTGGTCATCAGAAGGGGGAAAGGAGAAGATTAATTGTGTGTTGTCTGCATAGCAATGATAGGAGAGACCATGTGAGTTTATGACAGAGCCAAGTGACTTGGTGTATAGCGAGAATAGGAGAGGGCCTAGAACAGAGCCCTGGGGGACACCAGTGGTGAGAGCGCGTGGTGAGGAGACAGATTCTCGCCACGCCACCTGGTAGGAGCGACCTGTCAGGTAGGACGCAATCCAAGCGTGGGCCGCGCCGGAGATGCCCAACTCGGAGAGGGTGGAGAGGAGGATCTGATGGTTCACAGTATCGAAGGCAGCCGATAGGTCTAGAAGGATGAGAGCAGAGGAGAGAGAGTTAGCTTTAGCAGTGCGGAGCGCCTCCGTGATACAGAGAAGAGCAGTCTCAGTTGAATGACTAGTCTTGAAACCTGACTGATTTGGATCAAGAAGGTCATTCTGAGAGAGATAGCGGGAGAGCTGGCCAAGGACGGCACGTTCAAGAGTTTTGGAGAGAAAAGAAAGAAGGGATACTGGTCTGTAGTTGTTGACATCGGAGGGATCGAGTGTAGGTTTTTTCAGAAGGGGTGCAACTCTCGCTCTCTTGAAGACGGAAGGGACGTAGCCAGCGGTCAGGGATGAGTTGATGAGCGAGGTGAGGTAAGGGAGAAGGTCTCCGGAAATGGTCTGGAGAAGAGAGGAGGGGATAGGGTCAAGCGGGCAGGTTGTTGGGCGGCTGGCCGTCACAAGACGCAAGATTTCATCTGGAGAGAGAGGGGAGAAAGAGGTCAGAGCACAGGGTAGGGCAGTGTGAGCAGAACCAGCGGTGTCGTTTGACTTAGCAAACGAGGATCGGATGTCGTCGACCTTCTTTTCAAAATGGTTGACGAAGTCATCTGCAGAGAGGGAGGAGGGGGAGATGTTTTTGCTGTGCACCCACCCTCCTTTTGTTTTTGCTTTTAGTAACCATCTGTCTTATGTAACCACATGAAACGTGACATATCATACTAAGTGGAGTGGTTCGGGTTTACGTACAGAATAATACAAAACGCTTTGAGACCAAGTTGGGTGGTGTAACTAATATTCCTCTCCAGCCATTACCACGTGCCCGTCCTCCCCAATGAAGGTGCCATGAACCCCCTGTGATATGGAGATATATGTGAAGTTTGAAAGGGTTGTTTTAGTAAAATATTTGACCTGTTTGGGCTACTTGCGGTCATTTTGCAGTCTACAAATAATTTGTTATTATGTTCCGGCACCCTGACCATCCACTCAAGAACAAATGGGCCTGTGGCAAAATCTAGTTGATGATCCCTGCCCTAGATTAACTTTGCTTGTGCTAGTCTGCTTGTACTGCTGTATAATTACCCTACTAGATTTATGACCCCCCACACACACCTTTCATCCCCCCTTCCCATCACTAAGAGGGAGATCTCTAATTACACCCCCCTACACATTCACACATTTTCATACACACACCTCTAACCCATTCTCTATCTCGTCTCTGCAAACTTGCCCCTGGCGTCATTATCATTTAATTGGTCTCTGGACCAATTGTGTCAATTTAAAGGGATTGATTACTAAAACTGTCAGGATTTGGCCAGGGTTGTTCCGGTTTTTGGTCACTAGATGCCCCCATTGTGCCTTTTGACCTTTTGTTTTCCCTTGATCCCCATTATTATTTGCACCTGTGCCTCGTTTCCCCTGATTGTATTTAAACCCTTTGTTTTACTCAGTTCTTTGCTCTGTGTTTGTATGTTAGCACCCAGCCCTAGTACTCTGTGAGCGCTTGTTGATCCCGGTGGACTCTCTTGTGGAGTTCTGTTTTTTGTTCTTGTTTGTTTATTTTTGAGTATCTTTTGAGGCTTTTTGTGCTGTGCCTTCCACCTTGTGGATTTGCCTTTTTGTCTTGGAGGATTGCCTTTGTTCTTGTGGAATTCCTTTTGAGGTTGTGGAGTTACATGTTTTCCAGAAGAACTTCACTTTTTACTTCATTAAATACACCGTCTCAAGTACTGCTGTGTCTGCCTCATCTTCTGGGTTCTGCTGACTATTCGTGGCTCAGTTGGTTTAGTGACTGTTTCTCACTCCGGAGACCCGGGTTCGTAACCGGGTCCTGACAAAAACATTGTCTCATGAAATAACATCTGTGAAAAGACATGCAATGGAAACATTAAAACATAGAGGTCATGAGTTATGACTCTGTAATTGCTTTAATATTTTCTAATGTCCTCTCAGTGAAGTATGTGTGGCATGACTTAACATGTTTGTTGGAAGGAAGGGGGATAAATATGAGTGGACTTAGATAACTGGAGGGGTTATGTTGGGAGTGTAGTCCAGACTTGTAGGTAGCTACTACCCTGGGATACACACACACACACACACACACACACACACACACACACACACACACACACACACACACACACACACACACACACACACACACACACACACACACACACACACACGCGCGCTTATGGGCAAGCAATTAGAGAACATCACCAAGTCATAACTCATGACCTCCAGGATGTTTAAATGCAGGCCTGTACTTGCCCACTGTTACGCAACACATTAAATGTAGATTTCTCTCTCCTTCTCCCTCCCTCTCTCCCTACATCCCCCTCATCCCTTCTCCCTCCCTTACTGTCCACCCTCTTTATGCCTCCCTCTCCCTCGCTACCTCCCTCTTCCTGTGTAGTTCTGGCAGTATGGTGAGTGGGTGGAGGTGGTAGTGGATGACAGGCTGCCTGTACGCGGAGGCCGCCTGCTCTTCAGCTACTCCTGTACCCGCAACGAGTACTGGAGCGCCCTGGTGGAGAAAGCCTATGCCAAGTGAGTCAACCGGGGTGTGTGTGTGTGCGCGTGTGTAATATGCTATATGGTTGTAGTGTTTGTGTGTGCCTGACAATGCTCTTATGAGGTTTCAGCCTCATTTGAATATGTTTATCATAAGTCACTATAAATAAGAGCATCTGCTAAATCGCAGAAAATGTCAATCTAGAAAATGTCCCCTTTATCTCCCTCATTCCTCTCCCCCACCACTCTATCCCCTCCCCCTTTCTCTCCACACACCTTTTTCTCCTGCTCCCTCTACCCCTATATCGGAGCAGGCTGATCGGGTCATATGGCAGTCTGAAGGGGGGTAATATCTCTGAGGCGATGGAGGACTTCACAGGGGGCATAGCCTACTCCCTCCCTGTATCCTCACGCACCCCCAGGATCATGTGGAAAGCCCTCTCTGATGCCCTGTCCCGTGGCAGCCTGCTCAGCTGCTTCATACAGGTACAGCACAAACAAGCAAGCAACAACGCACACACACACACACACACACACACACACACACACACACACACACACACACACACACACACACACACACACACACACACACACACACACAGAATGCTGTACCAACAAAGCTACACACCTTTCTGACACCCACACCGCTCCTTCGTCAATAGCTACTGTGATTGCAAGTGTGACTTTCACTGTGTACATGCTGTGTATCTCCACAGGCTAGTAACTATCTTGAGATAGGCACCGTGACTGCAGAGGGACTGGTGAAGGGCCATGCCTACGCCATCACAGACACTGACACGGTATGTATCATACTGTGCTTCCCTGAACTAAAGTCATTGAGAAAATAATCCACTTTCCCATTTTGCTAACATAATTGTTTGTGTGCGTGTGTGTGTGTGGTTCAGGTGAAGAAGTCGGCTGGTGAGGCCTTGTTACTGAGGCTGAGGAACCCCTGGGGCTTTGTGGAGTACTCTGGACCCTGGAGTGACAAGTGAGGAAGTGTGTGTGTGTGCGTTTGTGTGCGTGTGTGTGTGTGTGTGTTTCATTTTGTCACTACACAGTGATCCCGTGCTCATTTTCCTGTGTGTGTGTGTAATTGCAGGAGTAAAGACTGGGATGATGTGAATGCTGCTGAAAAGAAAAGGATTGAGCTGAAAAATAGTGAGGACGGAGAGTTCTGGTAGGTTCTGGCATTACAAAAACACATAGACACAAACCCACATAGACACAAACCCACATAGACACAAACCCACATAGACACAAACCCACATGGACACAAACCCACATAGACACAAACCCACATGGACACAAACACACGTAGACGCAAACATCGACCAGTCTCACCTTATGTCTGCTGTACTTTATTTCTGTTGATACACACACACGTGTAAATACAATGTAATGTACAATAACTGACACCAAAAATGCATAGATGATGTAATGAATGATAGATGACTCCAAATGAAACACTGTGTACCATGTTGGACTATGACTGGTTTTTCGTGTCTCAAAACTCTGTTTGAGTGGTCCACAATGTGGTCTTTTAAAATCTGCATTTTGCATTGTATCATTGTGGAATGACACTTTAATAAATGTCTCCAACTCTAAAGTGCAATCTAGTTTCATACAATACAACAACAGCACACGAACACATTCCAACAGTGCGCGTCCCTCTCTGTGTGTCAGGATCAGTGCGGAGGACTTCAGCAAGCTGTTTGGCACAGTGGAGCTGTGCAGTGTGGACCCTGACCCCATAGTGGACGAGGACGCACCCACCGACCCCGACTCCCCTGCCGCCCCCATCTCTTCCTGGACCCTCAGCTCCCATAAAGGCTCCTGGGTATCAGGCTCCACTGCAGGGGGAAGTTGTACTTACCCTCGTGAGTGTGTGTGTGTGTGTGTGTGTGTGTGTGTGTGTGTGTGTGTGTGTGTGTGTGTGTGTGTGTGTGTGTGTGTGTGTGTGTGTGTGTGTGTGTGTGTGTGTGTGTGTGTGTGTGTGTGTGTGTGTAGAACGTTTGTAATTTAATCTACTTTTCATTTACTACCTTCCTTGTCATTTACTACCATCAATCCCTCCTCTATTGTAGGATCCTTCTGGAAGAATCCCCAGTTCCAGCTTGTCCTTGCCGAGCATGATGACGATCATGCGATGACTCCGGAGGAGAAGAAGTTGGCCGAGAATCAGAAGGAGAAAGCGAAGCAGTGCACCGTGTTGGTGGAACTACTGCAGAAAAACCGGAGAAAGAAGGACAAAGTCAACTTCCTCCACATCGCCTTCCACATCTACAGGGTGAGAGAGGAAGGGAGAGCGAGGGAGAGAACATGCGTTGTCCCCGTGTGTGCTGTGAATCTGAATGTTCTACATGTTCAGTTAGTCTGACGTTTTTCCTGTCTCCGCAGGTTCCTCCAAAGGTGAGTATCATGTTGGGAAGAAATTGGGGGAAAAACGACATATTTTCATTTGTTAGATAATGTCACTTTTAATCTAACAACCATGTCTGCTGCCCCCCTCTCTCTCCAACCACTACCTCCATCTCTCCCTCCTTTCTATATCTGCCTTCTTCCTCTCTCTCCTCTCCTATCTTCCCCTCTCCTCTCCTCCCCGCTCCCCCTCTTGTAGCTCCAGGGCCTGTGTCTGGACCAGAGCTTCTTCTCTTCCCAGCAGCCTGTGGGGAGTTCTGGGAAGTACCAGCCCCTGAGGTATTGTACCTCCATGCAAATACTGTGTCACATGTTCATGAAAACAGTCTACAAAGTTGTATCTCATCTCTTCTTCTTGTCATTTGTCGCCGTAGGGCTGTGTGGAGGGAGGTGAGGCTGGACCCGGGAAACTATGTGATTCTGGCTTCCACCTACAGTCCCAACCAGCCTGCGGAATTCTTCCTCCGCGTCTATTCCAAGACTGGCAACAATCTGGGGTACAGAAGGGGATGGGTGGGGGCGGGTGATGATGATGCTGCCGATGATGACAGTTCAGTGACAATCTCATATTACGTTGAGACTGATGGAGCTCCTCCTTGTATTCCAGGACCAAAGATTTCACCTGCTCCACTGGCTTCATCATGGTGCGTTGGACCTTATGGAGCATACTTCTACTGCACTACCGCTCTCCAGTTCAGCAAGCCAAATGTCACTGTGTGTGTGTGTGTGTGTGTGTGTGTGTGTGTGTGTGTGTGTGTGTGTGTGCGTGTGCGTGCGTGTGCGTGTGTCCGTGTCCTTCACAGGTAATGTCAATGCCACCAGTGTTGCCAGAGGATCGCAAGAGAGTACAGAAGACCTTTGATGAGATGGCGGGACCTGTAGGAACTCTCTCTTCTCAAATTATAACTCAATCATAGAAGAGAATTATCTCCCTTAGACAGTCTTAAACTCCTGTTCTCTCTCCCTGGCAGGACAACAAGCTGAATGCTAAGGAGTTCATGAAGCTGGTTAACTCAGGTTCGGTCCTTCATGAGCTCAGGTTTTCATTTCTAAGGTTAATTTCTAAGGTTAATTTAGTCAAACCGTGTCGCTGAACTCCCTAAACTGCTGTGATGAAGGGTACCACCATTTGTACGTTGGTCCTATTGTGGGGAATATTCTTACAATGCAGTACCAGTAACAGCCAGTAGGTGGGAGCAGAGTGGCAAGGTTTCCTCCATCAGGTCGACAAACTTTTTGGGCTAAACAGAGATGACTTCTCTAGGCATAACCTCATAGCTAATATAGCATTAAAATCATCTGCCACTTTCACTCCTCCCCTCTCCCCCTCTCTCAGTTTTGGAGAAAGACTACCAGCTGCCACTGGAGACATGCAGACAGCTCATCTTTGGAGAGGATGTATCCTTTCATTTGGCCAGTTGTCACAACCTTACCCCATACATCTCACTGCCTTTGTTCTTCTTGCCAGGGCCCGTATCCACAAAGCATCTAAGAGCAGGAGTGCTGATCTAGGATTTGTCCATTTAATCTTATTCATTGTGATCTAAACTGATCCTCGATCAGCACTCATACTCTGATATGCTTTGTGGATACGGGCCCTGGTACTTTTGAGCACCTCGGTCTGTGTCTGAGAGCTATCCCTAACCCACCTGTCAGACTGGGGGGCGTAGTAGTCTGACCCGAGAGCAGACAGAGCCTGTGCTGGCCTCTCTTCGCAGTCTGCAGGTACGACTGTGCTAGAGGGACAAGCCCCAAGGTGTTAAGCAATAAAGCCAGAGGGGTTGTGGTATATTGGCCATTATATACTGCCAATCAACCCTGAATGCTGATTGGCTGAACGCTTTGGTATATCAGACCGTATACCATGGGTATGACAAAACATACATTTTTACTGCTCTAATTACGTTGGCAACCAGTTTATAAGGGCTGTTCTTATGCACATTGTGAAGCGGAGTGCCTGGATACAGCCCTTAGTCGTGGTATATTGGCCTTATACCACAAACCCCAGAGGTGCCTTATTGCTTTTATAAACTGGTTACCAACATAAATGGTATTTTTGCTTCATACCCATTTTATATTGTCTGATATACACACAGCTGAAATGCTGTTTTGGCCAATCAGTATCCAGGACACAAAATACCTGGTTTATAATTAGTAATATTACTTAGCTACAGTTACTCAACCATCTGTCATTGACCTCTCACGCTCTCTCTCTTTCAGTCCATCTTCTTCAAGTTTGATCAGGACTCTTCAGGGACCATGAGCCCCTTTGAGCTTAGTCTGGCCCTCCAGGCTGCAGGTACACACTCACTCACTCACTCACTCACTCACTCACTCACTCACTCACTCACTCACTCACTCACTCACTCACTCACCATATGGTGTGTTACATTTGACCCTCCACTCCACTCTTGAATGGATAATAACCCATTTCTCTCTCCTCCGTTCTCGCTCCTGCTAGGGTTGCAGTGTGATGGCCAGGTCATACAGGTGCTGTGGGAGAGGTTTGGCTCTGGGGAGCCGAATCTGCCTTTCCATGGCTTTGTGGCCTGTGTCACCAGGCTGCGCAAGCTATTCGGTATGTCAACACACGAGCAACGCACACAGCGAGGCGAGTTATGTTTTGTTGTCCGGTTATGATGTTCTGCCGTAATATTGTGTGTGTTTGTGTCCCCTCTCCCCAGCCCTGTATAAATCAGAGAGCAACCCAGAGGTCAAAGATGTGGGAATCAATGCCGTGAGTCGTCCTTGACTATGAAATCAACCAAAACCCTGGCCCTAACCCTAACTTCACGTCCACATCCGGGTTCAACCATATCCTTACCCTCAACCCTAACTCAATGTCCACATCCCGGTTCAACCCTAACCTCACCCACAACCCTAGCATAATGTCCACATTCCTGTTCAACCCTTACCCTAGCCATAACCCTATCTTGACAGTAACCATGACCCTAAACATGAATCATAACCTGACCCTACCCCGTCCTGTGCCAGACCATATCCTCAAGCCTAACTTATACCTTGTCCCTGACCCTAACCTTTATATATGCTATACCTTTACTAATGCCCTCTAACCCTGCCTGACTGGTTGCTCCTCTCTTTGCTGTTTTTTTTTTACAGTGGCTGCTCCGACTCCTGACCGTGTGAGTGTGCTCTGCAAACGGGGTCTCCACGTGGGCACTGCAGGGGCATTCTGTCTGACCAGGAGCATATGATAACATCATGCTTCTGTCGGCGTCCTCGTCCACACACACACACACACACACACACACACACACACACACACACACACACACACACACACACACACACACACACACACACACACACACACACACACACACACACACACACACACTCCCTGAACTTTGTCACCATACTATACACCACTGCCATATTGTCCTATAGTGCTTTACATTCATTTACATGGATAGTACCTCTGGAGTTAGTGTCACTACTAATGTATTTGATGTGTACACAGATATGAATCTGTAAATGTTCATTTGTTTCAGCTATTTCCGCAAAGTAATTGAGTCAAGTATTTTCAGTTTTACAGCCAAGTATTTCTTAAAACTCCAATAATGAGGTGGTATTGCCCAACAGCTGAAATAGTGAAAATGTATTTGAAGCTCTGGAAATTAAAATGAAAAACGCAATAATGAAATGTATCTGAAAATAAATCTTTGCAAACATGAATCTGCTTTGATAATGTAAAACTATTCCTGTGTTTATAAATACAGCCCAGCACACACACACACGGTGAGTACGGCCTGCCCCGGTGAGGGATTGAAGGTGAGGTCTCAGCCGCGCTGCACTCACCGTCTCTATTCTTATCATACTGACGCCACGTACAGCATCAACACGCACTCGCCGCCTCCTCCACTACGTCCCCTCGCTCCCTCCCTCCTTTGCTCCATTCCTCCCTCCCTCGCGCTCTCTCTAGTAACTCTGTCTCACACTCTGCCTCCTTCTCCCTCTGGTTACCCTCCGTGCTCTGTCACACACAAACATTTATGCTCTTGTCCTTTCTCCCGATTCTCCTATAAATAGAAGCGTTGCTCACACACAGCTTCTTCCTGTTCGTTCTTTATGCGACTACAGACAGGTTGCCCGTGGCAACAGTCCATCCACCTCGGGACAGAAAGGGAGCGTAGTAGACAGATGTGTAATGTGACTCTATTTCTCCACCTTTTTGTCTCTCGGTCTCTCTGGATTATGGTTCAGCTGACTGAGTTCTGTATGAGGTGAGTTATTGCGACAGCTGTGGTCTAGCCGAGGGTGGAAAAATAGACATCACTGGGCCCAGGAGACATAATACACATGTACCAGGATGGGGCCCTCCTCTCGGTGTCTCTCTTTCCGCTAAAAAACAAACACACCACAAACACCCTAGGGGCTGTATCAGCTCAACCCAGCAAGATATCATTACATGTATTGCCCTGTATTGAGTCATCTGAAATTCAACAGCTGAATTTGAACCAAATTTGAACTGCCTTTTACCCCTACCAAATGTATCCATCTTCTCCTTTCATCTCCCCCCCACCCTCCTTTCCATATTTTTCTACAATTCCTAAAATGGCCCACTAAGCCCCCCATCACCTGCTCTATGCATCCACCCCCCAACCCACCGGTGAGGTACTGACTGTGATGCTAAAGGCTAGATTAGTAGTTCCTACATGTAGGCCTATAGACAGTGGTGTAAAGTACTTAAGTAAAAATACTTGAAAGTGCTACTTAAGCTGTTTTTTGAGGTATCTGTGCTTTACTATTTATATTTGACAACTTTGACTTTTTCTCCACTACATTCCTAAAGAATATACTGTACTTTTTAGTGCATACATTTTCCCTGACACACAAAAGTACTCGTTACATTTCGAATGCTTAGCAGGACAGGGAAACGGTCTAATTCACACACATCAAGACAACATCCCTGGTCATCCCTACTACTTGTTATCTGTCAGACTCACTAAACACAAATGCTTCGTTTGTAAATTATTTGTGTCTTGGAGTGTGCCCCTGGCTATCCGTAAATAAAACATGAAAAAATAAAATCGTGCCATCTGTTTTGCTTAATATAAGGAATGTGAAATGATTGGTACTTGATACTTAAGTATATTTTAGCAATTACATTTACTTTTGATACTAAAGTATATTTTAACACAGAACGTTTTAGTATTTTACTGGGTGACTTTCACTTCTACTTGAGTATTTTCTATTAAGGTATCTTTACTTCTACTCAAGTATGACCATTTAGTATTTTTTTTCCACCACTGCCTATAGATGACGAACAGGCTATAGTCATAGAAGGAAATAAAAAATGGCCTAGACATATTCGTAGGCATACTGTATCTCTCCTTTCCAAGTAACATTTGCGGATGATATCACATTTTTCCGCTTTGTTGTCTCTTGGCGTTTGTAGTGCTTCAAAATTGTACTCTAGTTCCGTATCGCCCATCTTGCAGAGACAGACCGCCATCTGGTGACTAAATATAGCATTCTACTATCGATTGCAGTCGAAAAGGCGCTCACTGCGAAAAGGCGCTCACATCATAGACCCCCGCATTAACTGGTTTGATGGAGAGGACCGTTTGAGCTAAATATAGGCAATGTGTGGAAGAAGAATTGTGAAAGAATGTGTTTAAAGAAGAAGAGGAACGTGTATGTGTGTTTGAAAGAGAGAGCAGGACGTTTTAATAGTTTATAGGCCACCACACATTTCCTCGATATCGGATTAACTAACCCTCGGGAAATTATGCAAATCGACGACAAAGAATACAGTAAACTCCTGGCACCAAGTCATGACTTCACCTGACTAACTCCCTGGTGGGTGGGCATGTGTTATGAACTGGGTTTGTTTGTTGCACAATTCCCCCAAAACTGAGTTTAGACGAACAAATCGAGATAGGAATGTTGGTTCAATCTGATTATATTTGCTAGGCCTACTTTTCCAAATTAATCTCAACTGCCACTGAAAACGGAGGCTCAGCAGGTCGCACCTGGGTCCATTGCCAACCCGGCGTCATTTCGGGACCAGAACTATGTGGCTGTCCTAGATGGGTACGTTAAGTCCGGTTCGCTGTTCTGAGCCAACCTTCTCCCCGGTAGCAGACCTCCATCGGTATGCCCACCGACCCGGACCCCAGCAAAGAGATCAAATGGCTGCGATCCAAGGTAGGCTACCGTCCTATCATGATAGCGAGCCATGTGGTTCCGCTCAAAAACATACTTCTATATTGCAATAGTGAGCTTTTTACTCGTGATAGTCATGCTTATTTTACTGATATCTGTAGCCTATGTTATCATTTTGATATTGACATTATGCATCGAGTTTGATGAGGATATGAGTAAGTCTCGGTAGTTCAAGGCAGAGTTTGTAAAGTTGGGTGTTGCTCCTGGACACCTGAGCTGATTCACTGTGAGTGTTGCCAGGTCAGGGTCCATTTATTTTGCACAATGATGACTTAAAACCGACCCACAAGGCCTGAAAAGTAGGCCAAATGTGTTTTCCGACAAGTTGTCACATTTATCCAATAGGTGTCTCCATAATTACATTCTAAATACTTATGGTCAAATTGCTTTAAACTTATTCTCTTCATTTCTCCCTTTGTTATTGGTCAATCACCCCAAAAGATGTCATCTTAACTATAGAAGTGATGGAAAGTGAATGGTTAAAAGGTATGTTTTTTTTCAGAAAGCATTCTTCTGAAATGGTGTTTTCACCAGGTTAATCATTGTGAAATAGTGTTAATACAAGTCACATTGCTCTAAAATAATTGTATTCCTTCAAACTGGACTATACAAATCTCACAGCCCCATCAGTTCGCTTTTTGGCTTCTTTTATTTCATAATAAATGTAAATTCATGTGTGGTTGCAGCCTGATGTCCCAGCCAAATCAAATCAAATTGTATTTGTGGGCCAAATACAACAGGTGTCGTAGACCTTACAGTGAAATGTTTACTTACAAGCAACAATGCAGTTTTAAGAAAATAAGTGTTAAGAAAGTGTTTAGAAAGTATTTACTAAAATGAACGGAAGTTAAAAAATATATAAATAATAATAATTAAGGAGCAACAATAAAATAACAGTAGCGAGGCTAAATACAGGAGGTACTGGTACAGAGTCAATGTGCAGAGGCACAGCTTAGACGAGGTAATATGTACATGTAGGTAGAGGTAAAGTGCCCATGAATGGGTAATAAACAGAGAATAGCAGCAACATAAAAATGAGGGTGGGGGGTGCAAATAGGCCAGGTAGCCATTTAATTAGCTGTTCAGGAGTCTTATGGTTTGGGGGGGGGATGAAGCTGTTACAAATCCTTTTGGACCTAGTCTAGGCACCCCAGTACCGCTTGCCGTGCGGTACCGGGGTGCCTAGTCTCAGGCCATTTTTTGGGGCCTTCCTCTGACATACTGGACTCAGTCATCCATCCTCCCTCTGTAGCATGAAAAGAGAGAGAGGAGATCCATCAGGAGTCCAGTACATCAAGATAGCGTATTCTACTATTAATCAGTCGATCACTACTATAATTTGATGGTCTGTAATGGAGTTAGAGATAAGTACTCACCAAGACAGTAGTGCTGGTTTGGTAGTAGCCCTCCACCTAGAGGATGAGGTGATCCGCATACAAATGGCTGCTGCTGCCATTCCCCATGTTGCTCTACAGAGAGTCGAGCAACGGACAGAGAGATGAGGGATGAGTTAGAGAAACAGGGGTAAACAAGACTTTACGGAAAGATGGCCGAAGGAAGTGTGTGTGCAGACCCAAAAATAACACTGATAAAAAGTTGCTCACCTTGCTTTTTTTCTTGTGTTCAGCAAACTCCCTGCCCTTATCCAGAGCACTCTCCTCCTGCTGTGAACTGCCACTCTACTCTGTCCTTTTTTTGTTCCGGGGATCCAAACTATTTACAGTCTGTTACCTCTTTTCTATCAGATAAGAACTGCCTGATCATCCCGCTATCATCCAGAAGGCGAGGTCAGTACAGGTGCAATAAAGCTGAGGCTGAGAGACTGAAAAACAGCTTCTATCTCAAGGCCATCGGACTGTTGAATAACCATCACTAGCACATTAGAGGCTGATGCCTATATACATAGACTTGAAATAACTGGCCACTTTAATAATGGAACACTAGTCACTTTAATAATGTTTACATATTTTGTACTACTCATCTCATATGTATATACTGTATTCTATTCTACTGTATCTTAGTCTATGTCGCTCTGACATTGCTCGTCCGTTTATCTATATATTCTTAATTCCATTCCTTTACCTAGATTTGTGTGTATTGGGTATATGTTGTGAAATTGTTAGATATTAGTTGTTAGATATTACTGCACTGTCGGAGCTAGAAACACAAGCATGTCACTACACCCGCAATAACATCTGCTAAACACATGTATGTGACCAATAACATTTGCTTTAGATTTTTTTTTGGGGGGGGGGGGATTGGAGCATCTAGATGTGGCTTGACGCTCCTGAGCAGAATACTCAGAGAGAGAGACTTGAGTGCCTCCAGTTGTTTGATGTTTTCCGGAAGTCTCTTCTTGATCTCCCTTGTCAGGACTACCATGTAGTCTCTGCACCGGGTTCTCATGTCCTGTACTATTTGTGGGTCTATTCCTCTGCCTTCAGAGAGAGCAAGGCGGGAACTGAACCCCGAAGTCCACAGCCTCGAGCGGCAGGCGATGCTCATCTGTCAATTCAAATTCCATGACTTCGCTCCTGGTGTGGAATCGTGGAGGCACCATGACTTGCTCCACAAGAGAGCAGTAGAAGGTCATTTGATCAGATAATAGTTTTCCTGGAGTCTAGCCAGAAAAGTGTTTTTGGAGGTGGGGGTTGCCAGTTCTGCATGTTATTTTGACATTAATATGTACCACATCGCAGATTTAAAACTATGTAAAAAAATATTATGCAAAAATATAATTGACTTATTAATAAAGCCGTATGCAAACCTGGTCTCTTTCTTGCTTTCTTGAGTAAGGCAGCTCCAAAATGCAGGTGTTTCAGCCTAGCTCAGTCCTTTCTGTGGTGGTGGGGAAACTAGCGGAAAATACGGTGCGTATGGGTTGGTAATGTTCTCTAGTTGCGCCGTGATTGGCTCACTGTTCTGTCACTCATGGGGACACTACGTCACCTCCATATCTAAGGGTAGAGCTCGAAAATTCCAGCTCCTCAGGTGCTTCCATATAGTTACATTAGAGGTGCCCATTCAAGAAGGCTCAAGGTCATTGGCCACAGATAAAATGATTTCAAATCACATTATATCTACAGTACATCATTATTAATCAAGTCGACAATCTACTGGCAAATCCTTTTCAATCCTTGTCATATGAAGACCGATTATAGATAAAACGTATCGGTGCTCATCGGCCATTGGACATACACATTACACAACCAGTTGGAAAGCGCAAATTCAACAATGACTGCTTTGGAAGGAATCAGTGGCTAACTGCAAGCATTGCTAAGCAATCACGAGCCTGCTATTCAGTGGAGTGGGTGTGTGGTCCCAAGTCTGGGTTTAAGGGTCTCTTTTCCAAGCGTAAAAGGATAAACATTCAACATTGGCCATGCTGTCATTCCAGCATTACTTCTGCCGCTCTCAAAACAACTGGAAACTCGGACTTCAGTGAGTTCAAGACAACTGGGAACTCAGGAAAAAAACAAGCTCAGACTGGAAAAATATGTTTTGAACAGTCATCCAACTCGGAATTGTAACTCTGGCCTCTTTCTAGAGCGCCGACCACCTGAAGATCACTGACGTCATCATGATTCGACCTTGAGTTCCCAGTTGTCTTGGAAGCACCATAAATCCAGAGAATGACAGACTTTGATGACAAAGTTTGATGACAAATATTCCTACGAAGGACTGCCACGCCACTTTCCTGTTCAAGTGAGCACAGCACAACAAGGTGAGTCCAAAAATGTCTTCTATGCTGCTGCATAAATATAATATGCCAGGGAGATATGTATACTCTAGCTAAGAAAATAATACTAAGTGTATGTTGTGTAGTTAGCCCCTTTTCCCCTCTTAATTTCATCTACTGTTCTGACTTGGTGGTACAGATGTAATCTGTTTTAGAGAACTGTTATCATCGAATATTGTAAGAGCTTTCATTGTCTGTGTAACGGTTTTCTAGGTGTGAAGGAGAGTTGGACCAAAACGCAGCGTGTAGATTGCGATCCATGTTTAATCAACAAACGTAAACACAAATTAACACAAACACTACAAAAACAATAAATGTAACGAAAACCGAAACAGCCTATACTTGTCAACTAACACAGCGACAGGAACAAAGACACTAAGGACAATCAACCACGACAAACTCAAAGAATATGGCTGCCTAAATATGGTTCCCAATCAGAGACAACGATAAACACCTGCCTCTTATTGAAAACCACTCCAGACAGCCATAGACTTTACTAGATCACCCCACTACCTACAATCCCAATACATACACACCAAAACCCCAAGACAAAACACACCACAATACAAAAACCCCATGCCACACCCTGGCCTGACCCAATACCTGAAGATAAACACAAAATACTTCGACCAGTGCGTGACAGAACCCCCCCGGACTCCCGAACGCACCTCAAAACAATAGGGAGGGTCTGGGTGGGCGTCTGTCCATGGTGGCGGCTCCGGCGCGGGACGTGGACCCCACTCAGTCAATGTCTTAGTCCCCTCTCCTCGCGTCCCTGGATAGTCCACCCTCGCCGCCGACCATGGCCTAGTAGTCCTCACCCAGAACCCCACTGGACTGAGGAGCAGATCGGGACTGAAGGACAGCTCGGGACTGGGGAAGCTTGGGAGTGAGAGAAAGCTCGGGAGTGAGAGGAAGCTCAGGAGTGAGAGGAAGCTCAGGAGTGAGAGGAAGCTCAGGAGTGAGAGGAAGCTCAGGCAGGTAGATAGATCTACCAGATCCTGGCTGGCTGGTGGTCTCAGCAGATCCTGGCTGACTGGCAGATCCTGGCTGACTGGCAGATCCTGGCTGACTGGCGGATTCTGGCTGACTGGCGGATCCTGGCCGACTGGCAGATCCTGGCCGACTGGCAGATCTGGACGAGTCTGGTTGACTGGAAGATTCTGGTTGACTGGCAGATCTGGAAGAGTCTGGTTGACTGGCAGATCTGGAAGAGTCTGGTTGACTGGCAGATCTGGAAGAGTCTGGCTGACTGGCAGATCTGGAAGAGTCTGGCGGATCCTGGCAGACTGAAAGATCTGGCTGCTCCATGCTGACTGGCGGCTCTGGCTGCTCCATGTAGGCTGACAGCTCTGGCGGCTTCTTACAGACTAGCAGCTCTGGCGGCTCCGTGCAGACTGGCAGCTCCTTGCAGACTGGCAGCTCCTTGCAGACTGGCAGCTCCTTGCAGACTGGCAGCTCTGGCTGCTTCATGCAGACTGGCAGCTCTGGCTGCTCCATGCAGGCTGGCAGCACCTTGCAGACTGACAGCTCTGGCTGCTCCATGCAGACTGACAGCTCTGGCTGCTCCATGTAGACTGGCAGCTCTGGCTGCTCCATGCAGACTGACAGCTCTGGCTGCGCTGAACAGGCGGGAGACTCGAGCAGTGCTGTAGAGGAGGAAGGCTCTGGCTGCGCTGAACAGGCGGGAGACTCTGACAGCGCTGGAGAGGCGGGAGACTCCGACAGCGCAGGAGAGGCGAGGCGCACTGTAGGCCTAATGCGTGGTGCTGGCACTGGTGGTACTGAACCGAGGACACGCACAGGAAGCCCGGTGCGGGGAGCTGCTACCGGAGGGCTGGGGTGTGGAGGTGGTACTGGATAGACCGGACCGTGCAGGCGCACTGGAGCTCTTGAGCACCGATCCTGCCCAACCTTACCTGGTTGAATACTCTCGGTCGCCCTGCCAGTGCGGCGAGGTGGAATAGCCCTCACTGGGCTATGCAGGCGAACCGGAGACACCGAGCGCAAGGCTGGTGCCATGTAAGCCGGCCCAATGAGACGCACTGGGGACCAGATGCGTAGAGCCGGCTTCATGGCATTTGGCTCGACGTTCAATCTCGCCCGGCCGATACTCGCAGCTGGAATATACCGCACCGGGCTATGCACCCGCACTGGGGACACCGTGCGCACCACTGCATAACACGGTGCCTGCCCGGTCTCTCTAGCCCCCCGGTAACCACAGGAAGTTAGCGTAGGTTTCCTACCTAGCTTAGCCCTACTCCCTGTGAGCCCCCCCCCAAGAAATTTTTGGGGCTGACTCTCGGGCTTCCATCCGCTACGCCGTGCTGCCTCCTCATACCTGCGCCTCTCAGCTTTCGCCGCCTCCAGTTCTTCCTTGGGGCGGCGATATTCTCCAGGCTGAGCCCAGGGTCCTTTACCGTCCAGTTCGTTCTCCCATGTCCATTTCTCCAGGTGGTGCAGCCTCTCCCACTGCAGCTGCTGCTGCTCCTGCTGCTGCTGCCTATGTTGCCTCTCCTGTGGCTCCTGCCTGTTGACACGCTGCTTGGTCCGTTTGTGGTGGGTGATTCTGTAACGGTTTTCTAGGTGTGAAGGAGAGTCGGACCAAAACGCAGCGTGTAGATTGCGATCCATGTTTAATCAACAAACGTAAACACGAATTAACACAAACACTACAAAAACAATAAACGTAACGAAAACCGACATACATACACACCAAAACCCCAAGACAAAACACACCACAATACAAAAACCCCATGCCACACCCTGGCCTGACCCAATACCTGAAGATAAACACAAAATACTTCGACCAGGGCGTGACAGTCTGCGTATAGGCCCCCATTATTTATCCTACAGTTCTGACATGGTGTACAAGGAGAATACTGTAAGAATGGCCCATGTTCTGAATTCTGTTGCTGTACATTTCAAAATTACTGAACAAATAGTTATACTGACTACGTCCGTCCTACAGAATCTCGCTCATTAATGTCTTATGGATCGCCTCTTATCCGCTCGTCGCCCCCTTATGCTATATCATTGGAGAACCATGTACGTGTCTGTGACACCATATTATCAAAAAAATGTATGGAAGAGCATTCACCTCTTTGGAGGCACAGAGTTGCAGTGAAGGACACATTTTATGTAAACGATGTTCGGATTACGTGCTTGACGTTTTGTCAGGAGGAAATAGTTTTTGCCACACACTGTGTTGCAGCCACCTGTGGCTCGACCGATGCAGTTGTCAATGGGCAATGTATCATTCATTTGTCATTTAGAAACTTGAACAAGGCATTGGCAATAGTCAGTGAATCACCAGCTGGAATGTTGCTCGTGATTTGAGAAAGTTTCATGCTGTGTCATCTTATCCCCCCCACACACAGTTGCTTCTCGGGTTGCGACATCAGTACTTGCATCAATAATCAACGAGTAAGCCTCCTTCCCAAGGTCCTTTATTAGTTCCTCATGCACTGCGGGCCCTGTAACTGTGTTTATGAGCACTGTGCATATTGTTCTGTGGACATTGATTCCTATCTTTGCAATGTCTTCAACCACACATCGCACGCAGGTGATCTACAGTTGCTATGCTGGAGTGGCATGCAATATGTGCAGCCGTCTGTAACTCTGATTGTTCAACTGTGTTATTCTCTCATACAAATGTAGTTCCTGTGTCAAACGATGTCCTTACATTAGAAAATAGAGCAGCATTTCTCGTGTTTCTCCATTTGCTCATGAGAAATAAGATCGGCGTGGTGGGATCGCATTTCTGATTTGCAATACCTATGGTAAGCTTTTCTGGGATGCTCTTAATCCATTCCATTATAGCCCGTTCTCTTTCCCAGTCTTAGCAATATTTTCGGCCATATTTTGCCCATTTCGCTGGCATTCTGGCAGTAGAACCGTGTCTTGCCAATAAACTAGCGTGTCAAAATCGGTTCCTACGTCCTCACCTCTGTGTCGCTGCTTGTCGCTTCTGACTCCCCTCTGACTTCAACTTTCTGGCAATGGTAGCCTGAGTTCTTCTGACTCCCCTCTGACTTAAACTTTCTGGCAATGGTAGCCTGAGTTCTTCTGACTCCCCTATGACTTCAACTTTCTGGCATTGGTAGCCTGAATTCTTCTGACTCCCCTATGACTTAAACTTTCTGGCAATGGTAGCCTGAGTTCTTCTGACCAAAAAATGGAATTAAAGTTGGATAAACGTAGATAAACATGGGGGGGTTTTTGAGCAAGGACTTACACAGGATATTACCCTCTAAATCCAAATTCCAAAACTTACAACCTTGATTTTGGACAAAATTACCCTGTAGGATTCTTACTATAAGGACTATCAAGAAGAAACGTATAGCAAACCAAAATACCATCCAACCCCAAACTGAGTGAGTAATGTTCAGTCTAAAGCTACTTCTGAAGCCCAAAAGTTACAATAACTAAGTCATTTTGTTATGTAAAGCTAAGTTTAAAACAAAGTCTACTAAGCTACCAAGCTGCTAGGACAGAAGAGACCCGGCTGCAACTTCAATTAGCACTGAAGTGTGAAGTGAGATGTGTGAACTCTTGAGCCCACAATGGCAGCAGCGTTTCATAGCCTCCCCCACCCAAATGTAGAGGCCTTTGAAGCTCCCTGCTCCATGGCTTCCCCCTGTGCAGAGGTCACCTTGAATATAAAAAAATAACACTGCACACAATAAGTACAAAAAGAAGCCCCTTAATAAATCTGGATCTGACCATGTTTTTTCAATTTTTTCAATGACCTACACTAAATTAACTGCCTGTAGCTCAGGCTCTGAAGCAAGGATATGCATATTCTTAGAACCCATTTGAAAATAAAAACTTTGAAGTTTGTTAAAATGTGAAATTAATGTAGGAGAATATAACACATTAGTCTTTTTTTGTACCATCATCTTTGAAATGCAAGAGAAAGGCCATAATGAATCATTCTAGACGAGACGTAATTTAGACTTTGGCCAATAGATGGCAGCACTGTGTGTGCAAAGTTTTAGAGTGATCCAGTGAACTGTTGCATATCTATTCAAAATGTTGTATCAAGACTGCCCAAATGTGCCTAATTGATTTATTCATACATTTTTAAGTTCATAATTCTGCACTCTCCTCAAACAATATCATGGGATTCTTTCACTGTAATAGCTACTGGAAATTAGACAGTGCAGTTAGATTAACAAGAATTGAAGCTTTCTGCTCATAACAGACATGTCTATGTCCTGGGATTCTTTTTCTTCTTGCAACCTCATGCTAATCACAGTCTACGTTAGCTTAACCGTCCCGAGGACGGGACACCGATCCTGTAGAGGTTTTTAAGGACAATCCAGAGACACTATTTACTGACTGCTACGAAGAGGGAAATGTACGCAACTTAATTTCCCACACAGATCATCCCCTGACATGGCACAGTGCTATGAGAGCACGCTATCCCTATGTCAAGAAAGAGGTTAAAGACATTGAGGAAACACTTTGAAGTGTTTCCTCCCCCCCATGCCTCCTACCCCTTCAGAAAGGACCTCAACATGACAGCAGAACATACGCAGGACATATGTCCAGGCCGTGAGCAGAGCAGCAGGCCCAACCCTCACTATTACACCTGCCCAAGCCCCATCCTGCGACCTTACAGGTATGTATCAGATGCTCAACATGCTCTGATCACACTTACTGTGATGGTCCAGGCCTAAAACCACACAAAAAAAACTAGATACTATGGAACACAAAGCTTTTCCTCTCTCATCCTGGAATATACAAGGTCTGAGGTCATCTGCCTTTGGCCTAAAGAGCAGGAACCCAGACTTCATCAAAGAAATTGGAAATACAGACATTGTCATTCTACAAGAAACATGGTATAGAGGAGACGGATGCACTGTTTGCCCTCTAGGTTACAGAGAGCTGGTAGTCCCATCCACCGAACTACCAGGTTTGAAACAGGGAAGAGACTCTGGGTATGCTAAAAACAGACCTAGCCCACTCTATTAAATTATTCAAAACAGGAACATTTCACGTCTGGCTAAAAATGTATAAGGAAATTATCTCAACAGTGAAAAATGTCCTCATGTGTGCTACCTATATCCTCCCAATAGAATCCCCATACTTTAACGACGACAGATTCTCCATCCTAGAGGGGGAGATCAACCATTTCCAGGCTCAGGGACATGTACAGTCGTGGCCAAAAGTTTTGAGAATGACACAAATATGAATTTTCACAAAGTCTGCTGCCTCAGTTTGAATGATGGCAATTTGCATATAGTCCAGAATGTTATGAAGAGTGATCAGATGAATTGCAATTAATGACAAAGTACATTTTTGCCATGCAAATGAACTGAATCCCCCCAAAAAAATTCCACTGCATTTCAGCCCTGCCACAAAAGGAGTGTTGACGAGGACAAGGTTGGAGATCACTCTATCATGCTGATGGAGTTCAAATAACAGACTGGAAGCTTCAAAAGGAGGGTGGTGCTTGGAATCATTGTTCTTTCTCTGTCAACCATGGTTACCTGCAAGGAAACACGTGCCGTCATCATTGCTTCGCACAAAAAGGGCTTCACAGGCAAGGATATTGCTGCCAGTAAGATTGCACCTAAATCAAGCATTTATCGGATCATCATGAACTTCAAGGAGAGCGGTTCAATTATTGTGAAGAAGGCTCCAGGGCACCCAAGAAAGTCCAGGACCGTCTCCTAAAGTTGATTCAGCTGCAGGATCGGGGCACCACTAGTACAGAGCTTGCTCAGGAATGGCAGCAGGCAGGTGTGAGTGCATCTGCACGTACAGTGAGGCGAAGACTTTTGGTTGGATGGCCTGGTGTCAAGAAGGGTAGCAAAGAAGCCACTTCTCTCCAGGAAAAACATCAGGGACAGACTGATATTCTGCAAAAGGTAAAGGGATTGGACTGCTGAGGACTGGGGTAAAGTAATTTTCTCTGATGAATCCTCTTTCCGATTGTTTGGGGCATCCGGAAAAAAAGCTTGTCCGGAGAAGACAAGGTAAGCGCTACCATCAGTCCTGTGTCATGCCAACAGTAAAGCATCCTGAGACCATTCACGTGTGGGCTCACTCACAATTTTGCCTAAGACCAGGGCCTGAACATTAAATCTCATTAAGACAAAAATAATGGAGTTCCAAAAACAGTTCTGGAACCCATTTCCCTTTATGGTTGTGAGGTCTGGGGTCTGCTCACCAACCAAGACATGGGACAAACACCAAATTGAGACATGCAGAATTATTTTTTTTTTGCATGCAGAGTTCTGAAAAATATCCTCAGAGTACAACATAAAACAACAAATAATGCATACAGAGCAAAATTAGGCTGATACCCGCTAATCAAGAAAAGAGCCGTTCAATTCTACAACCACATAAAAATAAGTGATTCCCAAACCTTCTCTAACAAAGCCATCACCTACAGAGAGATTAACCTAGAGAAGAGTTCTCTAAGCAAGCTGGTCCTGGGGCTCTGGTCACAAACACAAACAGACCCTACAGAGCCCCAGGACAGCAACACAATAAGACCCAACCAAATCATGAGAAAACAAAAACATAATTACATGACAAATTGGAAACAATTAACAAAACAACTGATCAAATTAGAATGCTATTTGGCCCTAAACAGAAAGTACACAGTGAAAGAATACATGACCACTGTGACTAACCCAAAATGAAAGAAAGCTTTGACTATGTACAGACCCAGTGAGCATAGCCTTGCTATTGAGAGGCCGCCGTAGGCAGACCGGCTATGTGCACACTGCCCACAAAATGAGGTGGACTTCCTGCCAAATGTATGACAATATTAGAGACACATGTTTCCCTCAGATTATACAGATCCACAAAGAATTTGAAAACAAATCCAATTTTGATAAACTCCCATATCTACTGGGTGAAATTCCAGTGTGCCATCACAGCAGCAAGATTTGTGACCAGTTGCCACAAGAAAAGGGCAACCAGTGAAGAACAAACACAATTGTAAATACAACCCATATTTATGTTGATTTATTTTACCCTTTGTACTTTAACTATTTGCACATCCTTACAACACTGTATTTTGGAACTTTTCTGAGTTTAATGGTTACTGGTCTTATTTTCCCCCCGCTTTGGTTTATAATAATAATATTATAAAGTTCAATTGTTTCGGCGATGTAAACATGTTTCCCATGCCAATAAACCTCTTTGAATTGAAAAATTAGAAGCACATTGGTCAATCCTCTCTTCCTCGCTCTGAAACTGTTGGATGATTCATTCTCAGTTTCTCTCCCTTGCTGCGTTGGCTGTAATGATTGGTAGGACTGGGGGCGTTCAGAATACAAAGAACAATTTGGTAGGGAGAAGTATGCAGCAAGCTAGTGCTGTTTTGTCGTTGAACCACACCTCACTTGTGTGCGCGTACTGCTCTCCTCTCGCTGATGTGACTCGGCTGCCAGCTGCAGCAGAAGAGCTCTCTCAGTCTCAACAGTACTACACACAAACACACTCCACAAACACAAACACAAACACAGGCCGCTCCTCCCTTCCAATGACTGTATATGAAGCTCCCGCCCCGCCACCACTCACTCAGCAACAGCAGCCTGCCTCATTGCCTGAAAGTCAGCAATAGCAGGTCACAGTGAAATTAATAGATCATAAAAACGTTATTTTCAAAGTAGCCCAATAGCATGAAAACCGTGAACATGCTTTCCCTGCTTTCTGTCAGGTGTGCTCTAGTTTTGAGGAAGATAGATTGATATGCTGGAGCATGTTCAGAGAGAAGAGAGAGAACGGACAGAATGGAGCATGTTCAGCGAGAAGAGAGAGAACGGACAGAATGGAGCATGTTCAGAGATTTACAGACCAGACTCTGAGTCTGAGCCAAACAGCTGGACAGGATATCTCTAAAAGCAGAACAGAGATGGAATTATGAAATAACAACCGAAGAAGCCATGAAACTTGTGATGCGGTTTAAATCGTTAACATTCCCTTGTCATGGTCAGCTGTAAATTGTAAAAATGGTTGATTCAACATTGCTTCCACGTCATTTCAAGAAAACAATAAATAATGTGATGATGTTGGACATTTCGTATTTTGTCCTCCCAGCTTTTAGCTTTTAACCTAAATCCAATGACATGCTGGCATTTATTCTACGTTTCACCTTGAATTCACGTTAGTTGACATTTCAATTAAATGTAAATCAAAACTAGACTTTTAACTGACATCTGTGCCCAGTGGAATGTTTCTGCTTATAATTTCTGACATTTTGGTAGGCTATATGTTAGTCAACTTAATTAGTCTATAATTCGATATATGCAGCTTCTCTTCTATTCTCTCCCTTGCTCACCAGAAAATATGTCATACATTGATAGAATGAATGCTTCAATCTAGTGTTATTCTTAATCTCTGTCTCTCTTGTGCAGGGAAGATGTTTAGGGACCAGGAAGAAAATGCAATTACAAAAAAAAAAAAAGATTTCCATGCTAAATTTCCAAATTACATCAGTATAACTGGTTTTAAGGGACTGAAAAGTTCTGAAAATGACCCAACATTTTTCTGATAAGATTTCCGTTTGGCTTGGATGCATATTTTATGTGGTTGAAGTACAGTACTATCAGCTTTTATGACGCTGATAAAGATAGCACCTTTACAGACGGTCCCTAACGCGTATCCATTCTCTCAAGATGCTGAAAGGAATAAATAATATTTCTCCACTCCTGTTCCTGAGTGAAAATGTACATTTGGTGTACCCTTTTACTGCAAGAAATGCTTAATTCTGCAGGAGTAAATATTATAAAAGGCTATGTGAGAGTTTCCCACTGGGCAAAAACTGGTTTAATCAATCAGTATTGATTCCATGTCATTTAAACCTAAAAATTCAATGTGCTGACATTGAATCAATGTGAAAAACTGGTTGAATTTGCAAAAAGTCATAAATGAAAGAGAATTTATATTTTTTCCACTCACGTTTTAACCTAACTCCAATGACAGGATAACATTTTGGTTGATTTCACGTTGAATTCACATCGGTTGACAATCTGTGGATTCTAAACAATTAGATAGATTCAAATGGCATATTAAACATCACAGGGATTTTTAATGCATCGTTTTCCATTTATTCAAACCACCCGCCTCCTACCCGCCCTTCATCTACACAATATTTCATGCCCCTAAACCCGCCTGCCCCGCGGATATAACCGCTGGGACTGCATGTTATAAGTCAACCCGCGCATCACTACAGTGTGTTTGTGTGTGCGTGCGTTTTAAACATCGTAGGATGTTTCAGTGACAGGTAGATACTGACCTCCAACTCACAGTGTTCCTGTGTAACCAGATTGACCCTCACCTCTCCAAACCTATTCTCCTGGGAATGGGCATGAGAGATCCTGGGTCTCTTCTCTGTATGGTTCAGTCTCTCAGTGACTTTGGAGGATCTCTATCAAATCTCTATCACCCCTCCAGACCGCCCCAGGGCCTCCGCTCCAAACACATGACCCAACAGCGGGGGGGTCGGGCTGACTTCCTGTCCTATTACTGCCTTCTTTACTTTCCCAACCTCCTCAGTGTATCAGTGGGTCTAAAAATGGACCCTGTGGTCACACCTCTTTCTCCCACGAAAAACAATGTTACTTGTTTTAGTCACCGCTTTTCGTGCGACGTCCAGTCTGTTTTTTATTGAGGTGACATAGGGAGAATTCTTCATTGTTGCTCTCTTTGTTATTGCTTGAATATTTGTCCTCGAGGTTTGTGTGATGGATATGGTGGCAATGTGGCATCCTGTGTGTCTGTGTGTGTGTGTGTGCACATGTGCGTCAAACATCGGAACCTCTTTCGTTCCTCTACATGGACACACAGAGCAGCTGTTTACTGTTAGAGAGGAATGTGCCTGTGTGTGTACAAGCATGTTTTGTGTGCATGTGTGTGTGTTTGTTAGAGAGAGAGTGCGTGCGTGCCTGCGTGCGTGCGTGCATGTGGGAAATCTGCGGTGGCAGAAGTTCCCCAAGCCTCAGGAAATGATTTGAAATCAAAAGTATGGGAGAGTGGGGTAAGTTGAGCCATTTTCAGCATCACCATGTCAAGGGAAATATAGTATTCTTTGTAACAAAGATATCTACATATGATTTACGATGTTGTGTATCCCTGGAAATAATCAATATTCATGTAAATTTAACTGTTTAAAAACATAGCTTGTCCAAATAAGTGGTCTCTTGACATGACTTATTCCGGGTATGGGGTAAGTTGAGCCACCTTGGGGTAAGTGGGTGTTGGTGTCCTGTGACGGGGGTGATGGTGCTGGTAGATCAAAGTTGAATTAATAAAATAAAATAAAATGCTGTTGGTCGCGTACACAGTTGCAGGTGTTATAGCGGGTGCAACGAAATGTGTTACTAGCTCGAGGCATGGCTGTAAAAATGTCAAACAAGTATGAAATAATAATACAAAACGACAAAACAAGAAATCACGAATGTACGGACGAATCCCTTTAATCCAAAAGCAATCTATGCATATATACACAAAAAATATATACTTAGAATGATATGTACAGGTGAAAATATGTAAACCGTCAAGAAGCCAGCATATACATACAGGCGGTATAAACAGTGTAGCAAAAATGCTATGTACAGTAGTAGATTTTAGAATGAGCTATGTGGAAAATACAGTATATAAATACACAGTATGAAAAAGAGTATAAAAGAAATGGTCCAGTGTTTGATGTCGCATTGAAAACCCCTCCGTAGAAGTGCAATCGGAAAATATTTAGACCCCTTGACTTTTTCCACATTTTGTTACGTTACAGCCTTATTCTTAAATCTATTAATTAACATTTTCCCTCATGAATGTCACGCCCTGACCGTAGATTGCTTTGTATGTTTCTATTTTTAGTTTGGTCAGAGTGATGTGGGTGGGTATTCTATGTTTTGTTCTATGTTTGTATTTCTATGTGTTTGGCCTGGTATGGTTCCCAATCAGAGGCAGCTGTCAATCGTTGTCTCTGATTGAGAACCATACTTAGGCTGCCTGGTTTCGCCCTTGAGTTGTGGGTAGTTGTTTTCTGTTGTGTGTCTGCACCAGCCAGAACTGTTTTGGTCGTTCTTGTTGTTATTTCTGTGTTCATTAAATAAATATGGACACATACCAGCTCAGGTGCATCCCCTTTCCATTGATCATCCTTGAGATGTTTCTATAACTTGATTGCAGTCCAACTGTGGTAAATTCTATTGATTGGACATGATTTGGAAAGGCACACACCTGTCTATATAAGGTCCCACAGTTGACAGTGCATGTCAGAGCAAAAACCAAGCCATGAGGTCGAAGGAATTTCCCGTAGAGCACCGACAAAGGATTGGGTCCAGGCACAGATTTGGGGAAGGGTACCCAAAAAGTTCTGCAGTATTGAAGGTCTCCCAGAACAGTGGCCTCCATCATTCTTAAATGGAATAAGTTTGGAACCACCAAGACTCTTCCTAGAGCTGGCCAAACTGAGCAATCGGGGGAAAGGGCCTTGGTCAGGGAGGTGACCAAGAACCCAATGGTGAATCTCACTTTAACAGAGCTCTAGAGTTCCTCTGTGGAGATGGGAGAACCTTCCAGAAGGACAACCATCTCTACAGCACTCCACCAATCAGGCCTTTATAGTAGAGTGTCCAGATGGAGCCACTCCTCAGTAAAAGGTACATGACAGCCCACTTGGAGTTTGCCAAAAGACACCTAAAGGACTCTCAGGCCATGAGAAACAAGATTATCTGGTCTGACTAAACCAAGATTGAACTCTTTGGCCTGAATGCCAAGCGTCATGTCTGGAGGAAACCTGGCACCATCCCTACGGTGAAGCATGGTGGTGGCAGCATCATGCTGTGGGGATGTTTTTCAGCAGCAGGGACTGGGAGACTAGTCAGGAAAGTACAGAGAGATCCTTGATAAAAACCTGCTCCAGAGAGCTCAGGACCTGACTGGGGGCGAAGGTTCCCCTTCCAACAGGGCAATGACACTTATGGGGTATTGTGTGTAGATTGATGAGGGGGGAAAAACAATTTAATACATTTTGTGAAAAAGTCAAGGGGTTCTGAATACTTTCCGAAGGTACTATGTGAGTACGTAGTCTGCATGTGTATGAAGTATGTGTGCGTGAGTCTATCTGTCTCCTACTTACTACAGGAGTACTGAAATGAAAACCATCAAGTGATAGACATGTATTTGTTTAAAATCTGTCATTGAAAAACCCAATGCAATGATTAGATGGTGAAAAAACACATCTCTTCATAATTTGTTTAGACAATAAAAGCTAATTGGCCAACATTTCTGAAAATGGATATATAGTATAGTGTTTTGGATTGAAACTCTTAATTTGTTCAGATGGGTGATGAAAATAAACATACAAAAAGGAAAACTAGAAAACAGGCATGGCCAAACGAAAGTCTCAAAACCAAACGAAAGGTCTCATGGCCACCAAACAAACCAGCAGCCTCACGGCTCTGCCAGCTGGGACTCTGACTGACGATCACCTTAATTGCCTGCACTTTGATGTCCTAATCATGGCTACCTGGCAGAGCAATGCTCTTGACCCGGTTGGTGCTGCCACCTGGGGATGGAGTTTGGAAGTGTAACCTGGTAGTGTGTTGCCTAACTGTGTGTTAACACTAACCTAAACCCCCATATCATAACAACTGTATGTGCTAATATGCGTCTACTGGTATATTGAGGCCATCTTTAAATGCACGTTATTTTATCAAGCTCTTTAGGGACCACGGTGAGGAGTCCAAAAACCACATTTGGAGTAAATCTGGCCTTTAGTCCATGGAAGAGGATTTTTTATGATTATTTTAAGCATTAGCGTTACATAGTAAAAAAAAAAATAGTTGTTAATAGTTTCCTTATACACTGTGTGAACAAAACATTAAACACCTGGGCAGCACTTAAAATACACCCTATCCCCTCAAATGAAGTGGACACTTCTGACGACGTATCATGACGTCTGACAGGTATACACTTGCAGGGCAAGGGGCGAGGGAGGAAGGAATGATTTATTAAATGGACTAAATGGAATTTGTAACCTTTTTTACGTTAGTTTTTACTTACACTTGTATGTTGACTCATCCATATTGACTTTGAGGTTTTAAGTTTTGGCGGACTTTTCTTAGCGGATGTACAATCATCGCGGATTGAATTATGAGGCATTTCAGGCCCCAAAGTGAACATAATTGTTTGGCTAATCGTTTGGACCGACGTCCAAGATAAGGCATAAGGCGAGGGTAAGTGGAAGAGGGTGTGTCTTTTATGAGTTTGAAACACAGCTCTGCTCTTTCCATGACATAGACTGACCAGGTGAATCCAGGTGAAAGCTATGATCCCTTATTGATGTTAGCTGTTACATCCACTTCAATCAGTGCAAATGAAAGGGGGGGAGACAGGTTAATGAAGGCTATTCAAGCCTTGAGACAATTGAGACATGGATTGTGTATGTGTGCCATTCAGATTAACAGTGCATTCGGAAAGTATTCAGACCCCTTGACTTTTTCCACATTCTGTTAAGTTGCAGCCTTATTCCAAAATTGACTTGTTTTTTTCCCTCGTCAGTCTACACACAATACCCCATAATGACAAAGCAAAACATTTCTTTTAGAAATTGTTGCAAAATAAAAAACAAATAAAAAAATGAAATATCACATTTACATAAGTATTCAGAACCTTTACTCAGTACTTTGCTGAAGCACATTTCGCAGCGATTACAGCCTTGAGTCTTCTTGGGTATGACTCTACAAACTTGGCACACCTGTATCTGTGGAGTTTATCCCATTCTTCTCTGCAGATCCTCTCAAGCTCTGTCGGGTTGGATGGGGAACATTGCTGCACGTTTATTTTCAGCTCTCTCCAGAGATGTTAGATCGGGTTCAAGTCCGAGCTCATGCTGCGCCACTCAAGGATATTCAGAGAAGCCACTCCTGCATTGTCTTGGCTGTGTGCTTAGGGTCGTTGTTCTGTTGGAAGGTGAACCTATGCCCCAGTCTGAGGTCCTGAGCACTCTGGAGCAAGTTTTCATCAAGGATCTCTCTGTCCTTTGCTCTGTTTATTTTTCCCTCGTTCTTGACTAGTCTCCCCATCCCTGCTGCTGAAAAACATCCCACAGCATGATGTTGCCACCACCATGCTTGATCATTCAGGCCAAATAGTTCAATCTTGGTTTCATAAGGCCAGAGAATGTTCTTTCTCAATGGTCTTAGAGTCATTTAGGGGCCTTTTGGTAAACTCCAAGCAGTCTGTCATGTGCCTTTTACTGAGGAGTGGCTTCCGTCTGGCCACTCTACCATAAAGGCCTGATTGGTGGAGTGCTGCAGAGATGGTTGTCCTTCTGGAAGGTTCTCCCATCTCCCACAGAGGAACTCTGGAGCTCTGTCAGAGTGACCATCGGGTTCTTGGTCACCTCCCTGACCAAGGCCCTTCTCCCCGATTGCTCAGTTTGGCCAGGCGGCCAGCTCTAGGAAGAGTCTTGGTGGTTCCAAACTTCTTCCATTTAAGAGTTATGGAGGCCACTATGTTCTTGGGAACCTTTAATGCTGCAGACATTTTTGGTACCCTTCCCCAGATCTGTGCCTCGACACAATCCTGTGTTGGAGCTCTACAGACTATTCCTTCAACCTCATGGCTTGTGTTTTGCTCTGACAACTGTTAACTGTGGAACCGTATATAGACAGGTGTGTACTTTTCATGTCCAATCAATTGAATTTAAGACAGGGTGACTCCAATCGAGTTGTAGAAACATCTCAAGGATGATCAATGGAAAGGGGATGCACCTGAGCTCAATTTAGAGTCTCATAGCAAAGGGTCTGAATACTTATGTAAATAAGTTATTTATGTTTTTTATTTGAATAAATGTGCAAAATATTTGAAAAAAGTTTTTTCGGTTTGTCATTGTGGGGTATTTAATCAATTTTAGAATAAGGTTGTAATGTAACAAAAGGTGGAAAAAGGAAAGGGTTGGAATACTTTCTGAATGTACCGTATATCTAATAAAGTGTCAGATATCCGGAAATATATAGATAAAGATATCCCCTGATATTGATCCTTTTCGACCAGTGGTTGGAGTCAACATGGGTCAGCATCTCTGTAGAACACTTTCGACACTTTGTAGAATCCATGCCCTGACTAATTGAGGCCGTTCTGAGGGCAACAGGGAAGGTGTTAGGGAGGTGTTCCTAATGTTTTGTACACTCAGTGTATTTCAAGATGTCAAAGCCAAACGTAACATGGTTCTTCATGCTATTGTTGTGGATGACTTTAAAACGTTTCTAGTTGATAGACAATTATGAAGTTGCTTTAAAAATAATTTAAATGGACATGCAAACTCTGATTTCCTGATTTATCAACACCTCAGGCTCTGCCAGCTGGGACCCTGACTAATGATCACCATAATTGCCTGCAACTGAAGCTTATTAAGGTTTCCTGGCAGAGCAATGCCCTTGATCCGGTTGCTGCTGCCACGTGGGGATGGAGTGTGGACGTGTAACCTAGTAGTGTGCAGCCTAACTGTGGGGTAACACTAACCTAAACCCCATATCATAACAATTGTTAACGTGCATATTGCCTGTCTCTTTATTTTTCTAACCTGTGACTGTTGACTTCTGGCTGTCCTGTCCTTTGTCATCTGTCCATCTCTTTGTCAAAGTGGTACCACCTAATCAGTGCCTGACAGCTGGCATTTTCCACTTCATGGTAAAATGTGGGGAGGGTTCATGAGCATGTGTCCTGCATTCTCACTTTTTGTTATTGCAATGAAGATGTCCCTTACAATTCTATTGAGTAGCATGTCTTGGAAAAGAGCGAGAGAAGCAAAAGTAGGAACAAAGGGAATGAGAGAATAGAGGAGTGTGTTAGTGTGTGTATAACAGAGAGTATGGGTTATGGGAGGAGTTGGTGTAACTAAATCAGGGTTCTCCAACTGGCGGCCCACAGGCCGAATATGGCCCAAGTGTGATTTGATTTTATCTTCTTTAAAAAGACTGTAAAAAACACCAGCAAATCAGCAGCACGTGATTTTAATTTTGGAAATCTGTTCCAAAGTATTCCCACGCATAATAGAGAGATATGTATGTGATCATATACAAATGTAAGCAAGGATTGAAAGGATTATGTTTTAGTCAAATATTATATCTGTTTGTTCTTCCTGTGGTCAATTTGCAGTCTATAAATGATTTATAATTATATTCCAGTCCCCTGACCATCCGCTCAAGAAAAAAACAGCCCGCTGCTGAATCCAGTTGATGATCCGTGCCCAAGATTAACAGACAGTTTGCTTGTACTGCTGTATAATTAGCCCACTAGATTTATGACCCCCCTCTTCATCCCCCCTTCTGTCACTCACAAGGGAGCTCTCTAATTACCCCCCCACCCTTAACCCTTAAAACAGCCGGGACTCATTCCAAACAAGACTGCCCCAAAGGCTTCTTCTCTGGAGAAATGTCATTAACTGCTCTCTACTCTCTGTGTTCCACTGTCAAGGGGGTAACGAGGGTTGGGTTTAACTTTGGCAATGCCCTGCAGCCTTGGCCACCCATGTACACTGGGCCCTGGGCCGTTTAACGGGATTGCAGCCCTAAGATGTTTTAAGTACTATATGCTAGTAGTATATGATACTGTGTACACAAACCTGAATCCTATGGGCCTTTCCTTGTGCTGGAGTAGATGGTGTGTCAAAAAATGTAACTGATGATCGCTTGCAATAACAATTGGGTATGATAATCCATGACATTGATCCCTGGCCAAAACTGACTGATGTGTTTGTGAGGCAAATGCACAGTGTGTTGGTACGTTTTGAGTGTCAACGAGACTCCCACAGCTCCCACAAATATGTTTTATTTCATAGGACTTTTGAATTGAATGATTGATGAAGAATTACTCATAATATATACACTGAGTCTACAAAAACAGGTGACCCTGGGAAATGCTATGATCCCTAATTGATGTCACTTGTTATATCCACTTAAATCCAATCAGTGTAGATTAAGGGGCGGAGACAGGTTAAAGATGGACTTTTAAGCCTTCACACAATTGAGACATGGATTGTCTATGTGTGCCACTGGAAGGGTGAAGACAAAAGACTTAAGTGTCTTTGAATTCCCGACGAATTAAGGCTCTTCTGAGGGCAACGGGGGGTGCAACTCAATAAGGAAGGTTTTCCTAATGTTTTGTACACTCAGTGTATGTTTTAACAGACTGTTACTTGCAGTGGTGTAAAGTACTTTTTTGTGTTATCTTTACTTTACATTACTATTTATATTTTTGACAACTTTTACTTTTACTCCACTACATTCCTAAAGAAAATAATGTACTTTTTACTCCTTACATTTTCCCTGACACCCAAAAGTACTCGTTACAATTTGAATGCTTAGCAGGACAGGAAATTGGTCTAATTCACGCACTTATCAAGACAACATCCCTGGGCATCCCTACTTCCTCTGATCTGGCAGACTCACTAAACACAAATGCTTTGTTTGTAAATGATGTCTGAGTGTTGAACTGTGACCCTGGCTATCTGTAAATTTAAAAAAAGAAAAGAAAATCATGTCGTCTCGTTTGCTTAATATAAGACATTTTAACTGATTTATACTTTGACATTTGATACTTAAATACATTTCAACCAAATACTTTTAGACATTTACTCAAGTATTATTTGACTGTTTTACTGTTTCTTTTGAGATATCTTACTTTTTCTGTCACTTGGTTACTTGGTTTGTTTAATTTTTAAAAAGACATTTAAACATCATAGAGGTCATGAGTTATGGTTTATCAAAATATGTGTCTCTAATATGGTCATATTGGCAGGAGGTTAGGAAGTGCAGCTCAGTTTCCAACTAATTTTGTGCGTCACACCCTGATCTGTTTCACCTGTCTTTGTGCTTGTCTCCACCCCCCTCTAGGTGTCACCCATCTTCAAAATCAAATCAAATCAAATGTATTTGTCACATACACATGGTTAGCAGATGTTAATGCGAGTGTAGCGAAATGCTTGTGCTTCTAGTTCCGACAATGCAGTAATAACCAACAAGTAATCTAACCTAACAATTCCAAACTGACTACCTTATACACACACGTGTAAAGGGATAAAGAATATGTACATAAAGATATATGAACGAGTGATGGTACAGAACGGCATAGGCAAGATGCAGTAGATGGTATCGAGTACAGTATATACATATGAGATGAGTAATGTAGGGTATGTAAATAAAGTGGCATTGTTTAAAGTGGCTAGTGATATATTTTACATCAATTTCCATCAATTCCCATGATTAAAGTGGCTGGAGTTAAGTCAGTGTGTTGGCAGCAGCCACTCAATGTTAGTGGTGGCTGTTTAACAGTCTGATGGCCTTGAGATAGAAGCTGTTTTTCAGTCTCTCGGTCCCTGCTTTGATGCACCTGTACTGACCTTGCCTTCTGGATGATAGCGGGGTGAACAGGCAGTGGCTCGGGTGGTTGTTGTCCTTGATGATCTTTATGGCCTTCCTGCGACATCGGGTGGTGTAGGTGTCCTGGAGGGCAGGTAGTTTGCCCCCGGTGATGCGTTTTGCAGACCTCACTACCCTCTGGAGAGCGTTACGGTTGTGGGCGGAGCAGTTGCCGTACCAGGTGGTGATACAGCCCGACAGGATGCTCTCGATTGTGCATCTGTAGCAGTTTGTGAGTGCTTTTGGTATCAAGCCCAATTTCTTCATCCTCCTGAGGTTGAAGAGGCGCTGCTGCGCCTTCTTCACGACGCTGTCTGTGTGGGTGGACCAGTTCAGTTTGTCTGTGATGTGTACGCCGAGGAACTTAAAACTTACTACCCTCTCCACTACTGTCCCATCGATGTGGATAAGGGGGTGCTTCCTCTGCTGTTTCCTGAAGTCCACAATCATCTCCTTTGTTTTGTTGACGTTGAGTGTGAGGTTATTTTCCTGACACCACACTCCGAGGGCCCTCACCTCCTCCCTGTAGGCCATCTCGTCGTTGTTGATAGTCAAGCCTACCACTGTAGTGTCGTCCGCAAACTTGATGATTGAGTTGGAGGTGTGCATGGCCACGCAGTCATGGGTGAACAGGAAGTACAGGAGAGGGCTCAGAACGCACCCTTGTGGGGCCCCAGTGTTGAGGATCAGCGGGGTGGAGATGTTGTTGCCTACCCTCAACACCTGGGGGCGGCCCGTCAGGAAGTCCAGTACCCAGTTGCACAGGGCGGGGTCGAGACCCAGGGTCTCGAGCTTGATGACGAGTTTGGAGGGTACTATGGTGTTAAATGCTGAGCTGTTGTCGATGAACAGTATTCTCACATAGGTATTCCTCTTGTCCAGATGGGTTAGGGCAGTGTGCAGTGTGGTTGAGATTGCATCGTCAGTGGACCTATTTGGGCGGTAAGCAAATTGGAGTGGGTCTAGGGTGTCAGGTAGGGTGGAGGTGATATGGTCCTTGACTAGTCTGTCAAAGCAATTCATGATGACGGAAGTGAGTGCTACGGGGCAGTAGTCGTTTAGCTCAGTTAATTTAGCTTTCTTGGGAACAGGGACAATGGTGGCCCTCTTGAAGCATGTGGGAACAGGATAAGGATTGATTGAATATGTCCCTAAACACACCAGCCAGCTGGTCTGCACATGCTCTGAGGGCGCGGCTGGGGTTGCCGTCTGGGCCTGCAGCCTTGCGAGGGTTAACACGTTTAAATGTCTTACTCACCTCGGCTGCAGTGAAGGAGAGACCGCATGTTTTCGTTGCAGGCCGTGTCAGTGGCACTGTATTGTCCTCAAAGCGGGCAAAACAGTTATTTAGTCTGCCTGGGAGCAAGACATCCTGGTCCGTGACAGGCTGGTTTTCTTTTTGTAATCCGTGATTGACTGTAGACCCTGCCACATACCCAGTGTATTTATACCTGTGTTCTCTGTTCGTCTGTTGCCAGTTAGCTTTGTTTCGTCGAGCCTACTATTGGTTTTCCCATGCGCCTGGCGTTCGTTCTCTAGTTCCTGTTTTCTAGCTTTCCCGGTTTTGACCATTCTGCCTGCCCTGAGCCTGCCTGCCGTTCTGTACCTTGTCACACCACCCTGGATTACTGACCTCTGCCTGCCCTGACCCCGAGACTGCCTGCCGTTGTGTACCTTTCTAACTCTGCTCTGGATAGCCAGTCTTCTCTTGAGAGCCAGGTCTGCCAACGATGGCCTCTCTCAATAGGAAGGCTATGCTCACTGAGTCTGTACATAGTCAAAGCTTTCGTTTAATTTTGGGTCAGTCACAGTGGTCAGGTATTCTGCCACAGTGTAATCTCTGTTTAGGGCCAAATAGCATTCTAGTTCTCAGTTTATTTTGTTAATTACAAAACACATTGGAAATAATTATCTTTTTGTTTTCTCATGATTTGGTTGATTGTGTTTCTGTGCTGGGAATTTGTTGGGATTTGTTGGGTATGTTTGTGTTTTGTGAACAGAGCCCCAGGAACGGCTTGCTTAGGGAAATCTTCTCCAGGTTCTCCTCTCTGTAGGTGATGGCTTTGTTATGGAAGGTTTGGGAATCGCTTCCTTTGAAGATGTCAAATTTAACATTTCTTTTATGGATTTTGATATTTATTGGGATCAGCATTATTCTGCTCATCTTGCGTTATTTGGTGTTTTACATTGTACACAGAGGATATTTTTCCAGAAGTCTGCATGCCGAGTCTCAATTTGGACTTTGTCCCATTTTGTGAATTCTTGGTTGGTGAGCGGACCCCAGACTTCACAGATATAAAGGGCAATGGGTTCTTTAACTGACTCAGGTATTTTTAGCCAGATCCTAATTGGTATGTTGAATTTTATGTTCCTTTTAATGGCGTAGAAGGCCCTTCTTGACTTGTGTCTTAGATTGTTCACAGCTTTCCTGGAAGTTACCTGTGTCGCTGATGTTTAGGCCGAGGTATGTAATAGTTTTTTTTAATGCTCTAGGGCAACGGTGTCTAGACGGAAATGTGTCGTCCTGGCAGCTAGACCTTTTTTGAAACAACATTATTTTTGTCTTACTGAGATTTACTGTCGGGGCCCAGGTCTGACCCAATCTGTGCAGAAGATCTAAGTGCTGCTGTAGGCCCTCTTTGGTACCATATCATGAGTTTAGACATTTGACTTCAGATTTTAGTAGAGTGAGGCTGGGTATTGCAGATTGTTCTAGTGCCCTCGCCAAATCGAGGCGAGGGCACTAGCTTATTTTTGTCACGTTCTGACCTTAGTTCCTTTTTTATGTTTTTATTTTAGTTGGTCAGGGCGTGAGTTGGGGGGGGCATTCTATGTTGTTTTTCTATGTTTTGTTCTGTTATATTTCTATGTGTTTGGCCTAGTATGGTTCTCAATCAGAGGCAGGTGTCAGTCGTTGTCTCTGATTGGGAGCCATATTTATGTAGCCTGTTTTCTATTGTGTTTTGTGGGTGGTTGTATCCTGTGTTAGTGTTTTCACCATACTGTTTCGGTTGTTTGTTTGTACTTTTGTTATTTTGCTCAGTGTTCTGTTGATTTATTAAATAAATCACACAGACCACGCTGCACATTGGTCTGATCCTTGCTACTCCTCCTCTGTAGAAGTGAATTCCGTTACAATTTCCATAAGTACTGTGGCAGGCCAGAGGAGTCAAAAGTGAAACTCACAGTAAAATAAGACAGCGGTAGACCGTTTTACGATGCTCAAAAGTTGTTTAATAAACGTTGGGGGGGAGGGGAGAAATACAACTGAAAGGCCTCTCAAGTAACGAGTGGGTCACTGTGTCCGTCGTGGTGGCTCCTCTGACTGCCTGTGTTAATGAACAAAACAGAGAGAGCGAGGAGTCCGGGGTGGCGTGCCACCCCGGAATAGGTCCTCTTCCTCGGGGCAAAGAAAAGGAAGAATGAGAGACAAGTGAGTCAAACATTGCCTAGTATCTTCTTAGGCGTCTGATTGAAGTGCTTATCATACTCACTCCAGTTATTCTGAGGTCTACAGTGGCAAGAAAAAGTATGTGGACCCTTTGGAATGATCTGGATTTCTGCATAAATTGGTCATAAAATTGGATTTGATCCTCATCTAAGTCACAACAACAGACAAACACAGTGTGCTTAATCTAATAACACATACATTGTTGTATTTTTCTTGTCTATATTAAATACATAATTTGAACATTTGAAGTGTAGGTTGGAAAAAGTATGTGAACCCATAGGCTAATGACATCTCCAAAAGCTAATTGGAGTCAGGAGTCAGCTAACCTGGAGTACAATCCTTGAGACGAGATTGGAGATGTTGGTTAGAGCTGGCCTGCCCTATAAAAAACACTGACAAAATTTGAGTTTGCTATTCACAAGAATCATTGCCTGATGTGAACCATGCCTCGAACAAAAGAGATCTCAGGAGACCAAAGATTAAGAATTGTTTACTTGCATAAGGCTGGAAAGGATTACGAAAGTATCTCTAAAAGCCTTGATGTTCATCAGTCCACAGTAAGACAAATTGTCTATAAATGGAAAAAGATCAGCACTGTTGCTACTCTCCCTAAGAATGGCCATCCTGCAAAGATGACTGCAAGAGCACAGTGCAGAATGCTCAATGAGGTTAAGAAGAATCCTAGGGTGTCAGCTAAAGACTTACAGAAATCTCTGGAACATGCTAACATCTCTGTTGACGAGTCTACGATACGTAGAACACTAAACAAGAATGGTGTTCATGAGAGGACACCATGGAAGAAGCAACTGCTGCATGTCTGATGTTTGCAAAAGAGCACCTGGACGTTCCACAAAGCTACTGGCAAAATATTCTGTGGACAGATTAAACTAAAGCTGAGTTGTTTGGAAGGAACACACAACACTATGTGTGGAGAAAAAAAGGCACAGCACACCAACATCAAACCTCGTACTGTAGTGAAGCCGTCTCTAGAGTAATGCAAGGTCTCTTTCATGATCATGCGAAACGTCAATTGCTATGGAAATGTTGGGATTTGTTTTTTAATTATGTTAAAGGTAATTATGATGCAACTATGATGGTGATACGATATGGATTACAATTATCATCATGAATATTAAGGCTTATACGCACTACATGTTACACAAAGACACTCAACCATGCAAATTGGCAGAGTTATTATTTATTTGGACATCACACATTATACTCTTATAGTCTTACTCTTATACAGACATAGTACACACTCTCACTATAACCCATCCAATAACATACACATCAACCTACTCAGATGTGTTACAAAAAATTGTCTCAATTTTCTAACATCTGTGGCATTGGCTCACAGGCAAACAGGCAAGGGAATAAAACATAATATTGCTAGAACCTATTTCTTGAATTCTAAATATCAGACATTTGAAAGCTCTATTTTTGACCGTCATAATACCTCTGATAGCAGTAATTTTACAAGCACTAATTATGGTACATTTAGACTGAGAATAGGATCTAGTTATGGTAAGGGGTGAAATAAGTATAGCCAGTTATAATTGTAACGGTTTAGCAGATTATAAAAAAGAAGATCCGTCGTTACATGGCTAAAAGAAAATGAATATAACATATACTGTTTACAGGAAATTCACTCTACAGTCGTGGCCAAAAGTTTTGAGAATGACACAAATATTCATTTTCACAGTCTGGTGCCTCAGTTTGTATGATGGCAATTTGCATATGCTCCAGAATGTTATGAAGAGTGATCAGATACATTGCAATTAATTGTAAAGTCCCTCTTTCACATGCAAATGACCTAAAACCCCCCAAAACATTTCCACTGCATTTCAGCCCTGCCACAAAAGGACCAGCTGATATCATGTCTGTGATTCTCTCGTTAACACAGGTGTGAGTGTTGACGAGGACAAGGCTGGAGATCACTCTGTCATGTTGATGGAGTTTGAATAACAGACTGGAAGCTTCAAAAGGAGGGTGGTGCTTGGAATCATTGTTCTTCCTCTGTCAACCATGGTTACCTGCAAGGAAACACGTGCCGTCATCATTGCTTTGCACAAAAAGGGCTTCACAGGCGAGGATATTGCTGCCAGTAAGATTGCACCTAAATCAACCATTTATCGGATCATCAAGAACTTCAAGGAGAGCGGTTCAATTGCTGTGAAGAAGGCTTCAGGGCGCCCAAAAAAGTCCAGCAAGTGCCAGGACCGTCTCTTAAAGTTGATTCAGCTGCGGGATCGGGGCACCACCAGTACAGAGCTTGCTCAGGAATGGCAGCAGGCAGGTGTAAGTGCATCTGCACGCACAGTGAGGTGAAGACTTTTGGTTGGATGGCCTGGTGTCAAGAAGGGTAGCAAAGAAGCCACTTCTCTCCAGGAAAAACATCAGGGACAGACTAATATTCTGCAGAAGGTACAGGGATTGGACTGCTGAGGACTGGGGTAAAGTCATTTTCTCTGATGAATCCTCTTTCCGATTGTTTGGGGCATCCGGAAAAAAGCTTGTCCGGAGAAGACAAGGTGAGCGCTACCATCAGTCCTGTGTCATGCCAACAGTAAAGCATCCTGAGACCATTCATGTGTGGGGTTGCTTCTCAGCCAAGGGAGTGGGCTCACTCACAATTTTCCCTGAGAACACAGCCATGAATAAAGAATGGTACCAACACATCCTCCGAGAGCAACTTCTCCCAATCATCCAGGAACAGATTGGTGATGAACAATGCCTTTTCCAGCATGAAGGAGCACCTTTCCATAAGGCAAAAGTGATAACTAAGTGGCTTGGGGAACAAATAATAGATTTTTTGGGTCCATGGCCAGGAAACTCCCTAGGTCCCATTGAGAACTTGTGGTCAATCCTCAAGAGGCGGGTGGACAAACAAAAACCCACAAATTCTGACAAACTCCAAGTATTGATTATGCAAGAATGGGCTGCCATCAGTCAGGATGTGGCCCAGAAGTTATTTGACAGCATGCCAGGGTGGATTGAATGGGCTGCCATCAGTCAGGATGTGGCCCAGAAGTTATTTGACAGCATGCCAGGGTGGATTGAATGGGCTGCCATCAGTCAGGATGTGGCCCAGAAGTTATTTGACAGCATGCCAGGGTGGATTGAATGGGCTGCCATCAGTCAGGATGTGGCCCAGAAGTTATTTGACAGCATGCCAGGGTGGATTGAATGGGCTGCCATCAGTCAGGATGTGGCCCAGAAGTTATTTGACAGCATGCCAGGGTGGATTGCAGAGGTCTTGAAAAAGAAGGGTCAACACTACAAATAACTATTTGCATCAACTTCATGTAATTGTCAATAAAAGCCTTTGACACATTTGAAATGCTTGTAATTATACTTCAGTATTCCATAGTAACATCTGACAAAAATATCTAATGACACTGAAGCAGCAAACTTTGTGGAAATTAATATTTGTGTCATTCTCAAAACTTTTGGCCAAAACTTTTGACTGTACATCCTCAGATGAAGTTGCGTGGAAAAAGGAATGGTGAATTTTTTTTCCGTCATGGTCGAAGGAACTCAAAAGGTGTGATGATATTAATTAACATAAATTTCGATCTGAATATGCAAAATAGTCAGGAATGATTCGCAAAGAAGGTGGATCCTTTCGAATATGAAAGTGTACGGAAAAGAGATCTGGCTCAATAATCTGTATGGTCCAAATCAGGATGATCCAGACTTCTTCAAAAACATTTATACCAATTTATTGAATTTACAGGCAACAAATGATCTAATCATTATGGTAGGAGCCTATAACACAGTGTTAAATACCTCAATGGACCGTAAAGGTAATCACTCTACAAACTATCATCACCGTGCCCTTAAGGAAATCACAAATATTATGGACACTTTAGAAATAGTGGATATTTGGAGACTTAAAAAACCCTGACCTAGTGAGATATACATGGAGGAGACTTAATCAAGCTAGTCGTCTTGACTACTTTCTTGTCTCTTTCTCTCTTGCATCAAAGGTTAAAAAAGTTTTGATAGGAGACAGAATGCGATCGGATCATCATCTAATGTCACGTTCTGACCTTTATTTCCTTTGTTTTGTCATTCTTTAGTATGGTCAGGGCGTGAGTTGGGGTGGGCAGTCTATGTTTTTTTTCTATGACTTTCGGCCTAGTATGGTTCTCAATCAGAGGCAGGTGTCATTAGTTGTCTCTGATTGAGAATCATACTTAGGTAGCCTGGGTTTCACTGTTTGTTGGGGGGGTGTTTGTTTCCATGTCTGTGTTTTTCACCACACGGTACTGTTTAGGTTTTCGATCGTTTCACGTTTATTGTTTTTGTATCACTTGTGTTCATGTTGAGTATTTCTTATTAAAAGAACCATGGACACTTACCACGGCGTGTATTGGTCCTCCGATCCTTCTCGCCTCTCCTCTTCAGACGAAGAGGAGGAAAACCTTTACAGAAACACCCACCAACCAAGGACCAAGCGGCGTGGTAACAGACAGCAGCAGCAGCAGCAGCGGCCAGCATCACAGGACTCCTGGACATGGGAGGAGATTTTGAACAGAGAAGGACCCTGGGCACAGGCTGGGGAATATCGCCGCCCCAAAGCAGAGCTGGAGGCAGCGAAAGCTGAGCGGCGGCGATATGAGGAGGCAGCACGGGGTGTGGGGTTAAACCAGGTAGCAGACTTGAGCTCACTCCTCGTGCTTATTATAAGCAGCGCGTTACTGGTCAGGCAACGTGTTATGCTGTTAGGCGCACGGTGTCGCCAGTACGTGCCCATAGCCCGGTGCGCTATAGGGCAGCCCTCCGAAAGTGTCATACGAGTGTGGGCATCCAGCCAGGGCCTATAGTGCCTGCTCAGCGTGTCTGTTCGCCGGTACGCCGTTTCGGTCCAGGGTATCCTGCACCGGCTCTGCAGTGCATCCTATGCCTGCGCTCCACTCGTGCTGGGTAAATGTGGGAGTGGAGCCTAAGGGAGAGGTGCGCGTAGTGGCACTAGATCTCCCGTGCTTACCCACAGCCCGGTTCAACCTGTGCCTGCACTCTGGAGGGTCCAGGCTAGAGTAGTTATCCAGCCTGGGGGAGAGGTGCCAAGGCTACGCACCAGAGCTCCAGTGCTCCCTCACAGCCCGGTCCTTCAGGTGCCTCCTCCTAACACCAAGCCTCCTGGAGGTCTCCCCAGCCTGGTGGGCCCTGTGACAGCCCCACGCACCAGGCTGTCTCTCTGTCTCCTCCCTACAGGTGTTCCCGTCTGTCCAGAGCTGCTAGAGTCTCCCGTCTGTCCATAGCGGCTAGAGTCTCCCGTCTGTCCAGAGCGGCTAGAGTCTCCCGTCTGTCCAGAGCGGCTAGAGTCTCCCGTCTGTCAGGAGCTGCCAGAGCCACCAGTCTATCATGAGCCGCCAGAGCCGCCAGTCAGCATGGAGCCACCAGAGCCGCCAGTCAGCATGGAGCCGCCAGAGCCGCCAGTCAGCCAGAATCTGCCAGAGCCGCCATTCAGCCAGGATCTGCCAGAGCCGCCAGTCAGCCAGGATCTGCCAGAGCCGCCAGTCAGCCAGGATCTGCCAGAGCCGCCAGTCAGCCAGGATCTGCCAGAGTCGTCAGCCAGTCCAGAGCTGCCCCTCAGTCCTGAGCTACCCCTCAGTCCAGAGCTACCCCTCAGTACTGAGCTGTTTTTCTATGATTTTGGGATTTCTATGTTTCGACCTAGTATGGTTCTCAATCAGAGGCAGGTGTCATTAGTTGTCTCTGATTGAGAATCATACTTAGGTTGCCTGGGTTTCATTGTTTGTTGGGGGGTGTTTGTTTCCGTGTCTGTGTTTTTAACCACACGGTACTGTTTTGGTTTTCGTTCGTTTCACGTTTATTGTTTTTGTATCACTTGTGTTCATGTTGAGTATTTCTTCTTAAAAGAACCATGGACACTTACCACGCTGCATATTGGTCCTCCGATCCTTCTCGCCTCTCCTCTTCAGACAAAGAGGAGGAAAACCTTTACATCTAACTGGCATTCGCATAACTCGCATAGATTTTCCACATGGATGGGGATATTTGAAATGTAATCAAAGTTTACTGGACGACAACTTATTTTTTAACTAAGACAAAATCATTCATAACTGAATTTTTCCAGTATAATATAGGTTCAACAAATCCCCTTATTGTTTGGGATACTTTTAAATGTACCTTCAAGGGTCATTCAATTCAATATTCATCAATAATTTTTAAAAAGCCGTTTCTGGCTGGAGACAAGACTAAGAAGGGAAATCCATGAACTAATAGTACAGGTAGATAGCAATAAAAATTATACTACAGAGATACAAAATAAGTTAGAGGAAAAACAAAAAGAACTTGAGGAACTTATTCAAGAACGATCTAATATAATCTATTCCAAAAATAAAGCAAACTGGATGGAATATGGAGAAAAATGCACAAAATTCTTCCTGAATCTATAATACAGGAACGCTAAGAAAAATAACTTGCAGAAACTTGTTACTCATTCTCCGAATTATATTTGAAAAGAGGAAGCTAATTATTTTAGGCAAATGTTCTCTTTTCCGTCTCATCCTTTCCCACTGAATGAAGATTATGGTAAGGAATTCTTTCCAAATAATATAAAAAATGGAAAATTAACAAATGTACGGAAAGATCAGTGCGAAGGCCAAATTACAGAGGAGGAACTTTTTGAGGCTATTAACTTCTTGCGTCGAGCCATCCCGGATCCGGGATCGTGAATACAGCCTCAAGCTCATTACCATAACGCAACGTTAACTATTCATGAAAATCGCAAATGAAATGAAATTAATCTATTTGCTCTTAAGCTTAGCCTTTTGTTAACAACACTGTCATCTCAGATTTTCAAAATATGCTTTAGCATATAGCGTTTAGCGTTAGCATTTAGCGTTAAGCATTAGCATTTTGCGTTAGCATTAGCAGGCAACATTTCACAAAAACCAGCAAAAACATTCAATAAATAATTTACCTTTGAAGAACTTCGGATGTTTTCAATGAGGAGACTCTCAGTTAGATAGCAAATGTTCAGTTTTCCTGAAAGATTAGTTGTGCATGAGAAATCGGTCCGTTTTGTGCGTCATGTTTGGCTACCAAAAAAAAAAACGAAAATTCATTCATCCAAACGCCAAACTTTCTTCCGCATTAACTCTATAATATCGTCTGAAACATGGTAAACGTTGTTTAGAAACAATCCTCAAGGTGTTTTTCACATATTTCTTCATGATATATCATTCCTGGAAGTCTCCTCTCTGTCTCAATCACATGGATGAATGCGAGCAGCTTGGAGATTACGCAACAATTTCAACAAAGGACACTGGGCGGACCCCTGGTAAATGTAGTCTCTTATGGCCAATCTTCCAATGATATGCCTACAAATACGTCACAATGCTGCAGACAACTTGGAGAAACGATAGAAAGGGCAGGCTAATTCGTGGCGCTTTCACAGCCATATAAGGAGACAATGGAAAACAGAGCCTCAAAAATCCTGCTCATTTCCTGTTTGAGGTTGCATCTTGGTTTCGCCTGTAAGATCAGTTCTGGGGCACCCACGGATAATATCTTTGCAGTTTTGAAAACGTCAGAGTGTTTTCTTTCCAAAGCTGGCAATTATATGCATAGTCGAGCATCTTTTTGTGACAAAATATTGCGCTTAAAACGGGCACGTTTTTTTTATCCAATAATGAAATAGCGCCCCCTAGCTTCAACTGGTTAAATCCTTTCAGCCTGGAAAAACCCCAGAGCTTGATGGCATACCGGTAGAGGTATATCAAGTATTTTTTGATATACTAAAATCTCATTTGTTTTAGATTGTTTTAACTACTCCTATAGAAATGGTAGTCTGTCAGGTACTCAGCAGGAAGGTCTGATTTCTCTATTATTTAAACAAGACCCAGATGGCAAATATAAAGACCCAGTCTATCTAAAAAAAAATGGAGGCCCCTTACACTTCAATGTTGTGATGCAAAAATACTAGCAAAATGCATAGCACTCAGAAATAAAAGGGTTTTACCAGATATTGTTCATCCTGATCAGACAGGTTTTTTACACGGACGATACATTGGAGATAATATATGACAACTGCTAGAAATAATAGAACATCATGAAACATGTAAGAAGCCAGGAATGGTATTTATAGCAGATTTTGAAAATGCATTTGATAAAGTAAGACTGGATTTTATTTATAAATACCTGGATTTTTTTCAATTTCGGTAATTCTCTTATAAAATGGGTAAAAAATAATGTATAGCAACCCCGGGTGTAAAATAGTAAATAACGGCTACTTCTCAGAGAGTTTTGAATTGTCAAGAGGAATTAAACAAGGGTGTCCGCTGTCACCATATCTATTCGTTACGGCCATTGAAATGCTAGCTATTAAAATCAAATCCAAAAACAACATTAGAGGATTAGAAATCCAAGGCTTAAAAACAATGGTGTCCTTGTATGCCGATGACTCAAGTTTTATATTAAGTCCGCAAGCTAGATCGCTGCAATGTCTCATTGAAGATCTAGATAACTTTTCTGTAGTCTCTGGACTAAATCCTAATTATGATAAGTGTACAATATGTACAATGTATTGGATCTTTAAAAAAATACAACTTTTACATTACCCTGCAGTTTACCTATAAAATGGGCTGATGGTGAAGTAGACATACTCTTTATTCATATCATAAAACATATAAATAAACTCTCCACAATGAATTTCAGTAGAAAACTTCTAATAATAGACAAGATCATGCAACCATGAGGAGGTAAATACCTGTCTATTTATGGAAAAATTGCCCTCATTAGTCATATCTCAGTTTACTCACTTACTTATGGTGCTGCCTACTCCTGATGATTCATTTTTCAAATCATAATGAGCAAAAAATGTTTAGTTTTATCTGGGACTCTAAACCAGACAAAATAAAACGTGCTTGTCTATATAATTAATATGAATTGGGTGATTTGAGATTATTAAATATAAAAGCACTAAACCTCTCTTTGAAAGCTTCACTCATTCAAAAGTTTTATTTGAGCCCTAAATGGTTCTCAAGTAGATTACTAAGAAAAGCTCATCCATTTTTTTTAAATGGCCTTTTTGCCTTTGTGCAGATTGCCATGTCTCATCTTCGATTAATTGAAAATGATACTATTTTAAAGTACAGTATCTCTCTTTTTCAAACAAGCATTGCAGAGCTGGCTACAATTTCAATTTCATCCCCCTGAAAAAATAGAACAAATATTCTGGCTGAACTCAAATGTGCTGGTTGATAAAATACCTGTATTTATGGCAAAGATGTTTGAAAATGGTATTCTGTTCTTAAATGATATTGTAAATTGGAATGGTAGAGTTATGTCCTTCGTGGAGTCATCAGAATTGTACGGAAAGGTCTGCTCAATCCAGGATTACAACCAATTGATTACAGCATTACCCCAAAAATGGAGGTGGCAGGTGGCAGTGGGAGGAGGTAGGTGGCAGCGGGAGGATGTAGGGAACTGGTGTGTCTGCCCCCAAAAAAGGATCAAAACTGGCGGAGGAATAAAAATAGCATAAATAGGAAAGTATACCAGTTTCATTTGAGGACCAGGATGTTGACATCTGTGCCATGCAGATTGCAAAATAGTTGGGAAGAGATTTTTGATGTACCATTTCCATGGTACAGGGTGTATGAGTTGATATATAAAACAACGCATGATTCAAGACTTCATGCTTTTCAGCTAAAATTATTATATAGAATTCTTGCCACCAACAAAATGTTGAATATTTGGGGCATAAAATCATTGAAGCTCTGCAGATTTTGTTGTGAGGATACAGAATCAATAGACCATTTATTTTGGTATTGCCCTCAGGTAGCTTGTTTCTGGTCTCAGGTTCAGAAATGGCTGAAAATAAATAGCATTGATCTAAAATTGACCCTAGAAATAGTACTGTTAGGAGATATTTTACTCTTAGTAAAAGTATTTATCTTCAACTCGCAATCGGTGGATTCGATTCGATTAGATAGATTGAAATTGTACGTTAAACATCACAGCATAGTTGAAAGATATGTGTTGCGCAGAAACCCGAAGTGGGTGGCCAACAGAGATAGATGGGATGTGCTGAGGGTTGGTATGTGGAATTGGAGACAAGTGGGATTGGAGTTGCTGTGTGAGAGAGAGAATGATGGTCAAAGATAAAATTTTAAAAAGTCAAAATAAAACATAATAAAAAGTACATTTGAATGACACTAAGTGGCAGTGTTTTTACAACTAATGCCGGTTTGCCTGAGGCTGATGCCGTGCAGGTGTTTGTACACATGCTCTCATTCAAATAAACACATACAAGAAAAGTGCCAGACATGCACACAAACATATACAGTTGGCATTGCTGTTATGATTTTAGTTGTCCTCGATGTCCTTTAGTTTATTTAGTTTAATTTATTTGATTTTTTTGCATTGTTGTTTGCTGTTTTCTTCCAACCTTTCCTTTTTTCTCTTTAGTTTATTCTCTTGGTTGTTGGTGCTTTAGGGGGTTCTTGGGGGTGGGGAATGGAATTAATTGTATTTTTTATTTATTTTTTATTCCTGGGGCGGTGACCTTGGGAGGGGTCTTGAATGGTTGAGGGACAGCTATTGGGGAACTGTGGGGGGGATCTTGGAGGGTTCGGGTTCATGATTTTTGGCCTGGTGGTAGATCAGGGCATTGACCCTGGATGCTTCTTCGGCTTCGCTGCAAGTATATTGTATGTTTCAAATATTCAATAAATAAATAAACATTTAAAAACATTTAAAAAAGAACTTGAAACTCTCAACCTGCTCCACTACAGCCCGTTGATGTTAATGAGGGCATGTTCGGCCTGCCTTTTCCTGTAGTCCACGATCAGCTCTTTTGTCTTGCTCACATTGAGGGAGAGATTCTTGTCCTGGCACCACACTGCCAGGTCTCTGACCTTCTACCTATAGGCTGTTTCATCGTTGTCGGTGATCAGGCCTATCACTTGTGTCGTCAGCAAACTTAATGATGGTGTTGGAGTCATGTTTGGCCACGCAATCGTGGGTGAACAAGGAGTACTGGATGTACTGTACACACCCCTGAGGGGCCCCAGTGTTGAGGATCAGCGTGGCAGACGTGTTGTTGTCTACCCTTACCACCTGGGGGCAGAAGTCCAGGATCCAGTTTCAGTGGGGGGTGTTTAGTTCCAGGATTCTTAGCTTAGTGATGAGCTTCATGGGCACTATGGTGTTGAAAGCTGAGCTGTAGTCAATGAACAGCATTCTCACATACAGTGGGGAGAACAAGTATTTGATACACTGCCAATTTTGCAGGTTTTTCTACTTACAAAGCATATAGAGGTCTGTCATTTTTATCATAGGTTCACTTCAACTGTGAGAGAGACGGAATCTAAAACAAAAACCCAGAAAATCACATTGTATGATTTTTAAGAAATTCATTTGCATTTTATGGCAAGACATAAGTATTTGATACATCAGAAAAACAGAACTTAATATTTGGTACAGAAACCTTTGTTTGCAATTACAGAGATCATACATTTCCTGTAGTTCTTGACCATGTTTGCACACACTGCAGCAGGGATTTTCGCCAACTCCTCCATACAGACACTCGCCCGATCCTTCAGGTTTCGGGGATGGGCAATACGGACTTTCAGCTCAATCCAAAGTTTTTCTATTGGGTTCAGGTCTGGAGACTGGCTAGGCCACTCCAGGACCTTGAGATGCTTCTTACAGAGCCACTCCTTAGTTGCCATGGCTGTGTGTTTCGGGTCATTGTCATGCTGGAAGACCCAGCCACGACCCATATTCAATGCTCTTACTGACCATCCTACCAATCCTCGACTTTGGCGATGTCATTTACAAAATAGCCTCCAATACCCTACTCAACAAATTGGATGCAGTCTATCACAGTGCAATCCGTTTTGTCACCAAAGCCCCATATACTACCCACCATTGCGACCTGTACGCTCTCGTTGGCTGGCCCTCGCTTCATACTCGTCGCCAAACCCACTGGCTCCATGTCATCTACTTTAAGCACCAACTGTCAGAGCAGCTCACAGATTACTGCACCTGTAATTTAGCCCAAACAACTACCTCTTTCCCAACTGTATTTAATTAATTTATTTATTTTGCTCCTTTGCACCCCATTATTTTTATTTCTACTTTGCACATTCTTCCATTGCAAAACTACCATTCCAGTGTTTTACTTGCTATATTGTATTTACTTTGCCACCATGGCCTTTTTTGCCTTTACCTCCCTTCTCACCTCATTTGCTCACATTGTATATAGACTTGTTTATACTGTATTATTGACTGTATGTTTGTTTTACTCCATGTGTAACTCTGTGTCATTGTATCTGTCGAACTGCTTTGCTTTATCTGGGCCAGGTCGCAATTGTAAATGAGAACTTGTTCTCAACTTGCCTACCTGGTTGAATAAAGGTGAAATAAATAAATAAAAATAAAAGGAGGAGGTTGTTGGCCAAGATCTCGGGATACATGGCCCCATACATCCTTCCCTCAATACGGTGCAGTCGTCCTGTCCCCTTTGCAGAAAAGCATCCCCAAAGAATGATGTTTCCACCTCCATGCTTGACGGTTAGGATGGTGTTCTTGGGGTTGTACTCATCCTTCTTCTTCCTCCAAACACGGCGAGTGGAGTTTAGACCAAAAGGCTCTATTTTTGTCTCATCAGACCACATGACCTTCTCCCATTCCTCCTCTGGATCATCCAGATGGTCACTGGCAAACTTCAGACGGGCCTGGACATGCGCTGGCTTGAGCTGGAGGACCTTGCGTGCGCTGCAGGATTTTAATCCATGACGGCGTAGTGTGTTACTAATGGTTTTCTTTGAGACTGTGGTCCCAGCTCTCTTCAGGTCATTTTCCCGGTCCTGCCGTGTAGTTCTGGGCTGATCCCTCACCTTCCTCATGATCATTGATGCCCCACGAGATGATATCTTGCATGGAGCCCCAGGCTGAGGGTGATTGACAGTCATCTTGAACTTTTTCCATTTTCTAATAATTGCGCCAACAGTTGTTGCCTTCTCACCAAGCTGCTTGCCTATTGTCCTGTAGCCCATCCCAGCCTTGTGCAGGTCTACAATTGTATCCCTGATGTCCTTACAAGGCTCTCTGGTCTTGGCCATTGTGGAGAAGTTGGAGTCTGTTTGATTGAGTGTGTGGACAGGTCTTTTATACAGGTAACGAGTTCAAACAGGTGCAGTTAATAGAGGTAATGAGTGGAGAACCGGAGGGCTTCTTAAAGAAAAACTAACAGTTCTGTGAGAGCCGGAATTCTTACTGGTTGGTAGGTGATCAAATACTTATGTCATGCAATAAAATGCAAATTACTTACTTAAAAATCATACAATGTGATTTTCTGGATTTTTGTTTTAGATTCCGTCTCTCACAGTTGAAGTGTACCTATGATAAAAATTACAGACCTCTCCATGCTTTGTAAGTAGGAAAACCTGCAAAATCGGCAGTGTATGAAATGTTTGTTCTCCCCACTGTAGGTGTTCCTTTTGTCCAGTTGGGAAAGGGCAGTGTGGAGTGCGATTGAGATTGCGTCATCTGTGGATCTGTTTGGGCGGTATGCGAATTGGAGTGGGTCTAGGGTATCCGGGAGGATGCTGTTGATGTGAGCCATGACCTGCCTTTCAAAGCACTTCATGGCTACCGACATGAGTGCTACGGGGTGGTAATCATTTAGACAGGTTACCTTCGCTACCTAGGGCACAGGGACTATGGTGGTCTGCTTGAAACATGTAGGTATTACATACTCGGTCAGGGAGAGGTTGAAAATGTCAGTGAAGATACTTGCCAGTTGGTCCGCACATGCTTTGAATACACGTCCTGGTAATCCGTCTGGCCCCACGGCTTTGTGAATGTTGACCTGTTTAAAGGTCTTGCTCACATCGGCTACAGAGAGCATTATCACACAGTCATCCAGAACAGCTGGTGCTCTCGTGCATGCTTCAGTGCTGCTTGCCTCAAAGCCAGCATGAAAAGGCATGTATCTTGTCTTGTAGGCTTGTGTCACTGTGCAGCTCGCGACTGGGTTTTCCTTTGTAGTCTGTAATAGTTTTCAAGCCCTGCCACATCCGACGAGCATCAGAGGAGTAGGAGTAGGATTCAATCTTAATCCTGTATTGACGCTTTGCTTGTTTTGTGATTCGTCTGAGGGCATAGCGGGATTTCTTATAGGTGTCCGGGTTAGTGTCCGGCTCCTTGAAAACAGCAGCTCTAGCCTTTAGCTAAATGCGGATGTTGCCTATAATCCATGGCTTCTGGTTGGGATATGTACGTACGGTCACTGTGGAGACGACATCGTCGATCCACTTATTGATGAAGCTGATGACTGAGGTGGTATACTCCTCAATGCCATTGGATGAATCACGGAACATATTCCAGTCTGTGCTAGCAAAACAGTCCTGTAGCGTAGCGTAGCAGCCGCGTCATCTGACCACTTCCGTATTGAGTGAGTCACTGGTACTTCCTGTTATAGTTTTTGCTAGTAAGCAAGAATCAGGAGGATAGAATTATGGTCAGATTTGCCAAATGGAGGGCGGGGAAGAGCTTTGTATGCATCTCTGTGTGTGGAGTAAAGGAGGTCTAGAGTTTATTTTCCTCTGGTTGCACATGTCACATGCTGGTAGAAATTATGTGAAAGGGATTTGTTTGCCTGCATCAAAGTCCTCGGCCACAAAGTGTGCCGCTTCTGGATGAGCATTTTCTTGTTTGCTTATGGCCTTATACAGTTGGTTGAGTGCGGTCTTCGAGCCAGCATCGGTTTGTGGTGGTAAATTTACGGCTGCGAATAATATATTTGAGAACTCTCTTGGTAGTTAGTGTGGTAATCAATTTTAGGATAAGGCTGTAACGTAGCAAAATGTGGAAAAAAGTCAAGGGTTCTGAATACTTTCGGACATACACTTCAGAACAAACTTATTTTGGATTTTTTTCTGTTGTTGCATGTAGTGAATCTGTTATTAAATGCATTTGTATGGGCTAATAGCAGTAAAAAAAATAAATGCATACATTTTTGTTTATATATATTTATCTTGATACTTCACAGGGTCTTAAAATTCTAATTTAAATAGCTAAATTGACGTTCTTAAAACAATTCCATATAGCTTAGTAGAACCCCCCTCATTGTCAAGCCCCGTCCTCCTTAGCTACTGTTGCTTTCCAGGTCAAATGCACCGTTCAATTATTTAACAATAAAAAATAATAATGGATGTAAACCCCTCATGCCATAGCATTGATAAGCTTCCATGCATTTCAAACGAAAGCTGGAGCTGGGCCTGTGCATCAGACTCCAGGGCCCTTTATAGCAGAGTTGTGTAAATTACATGGTCGGTTTTCAATTGACTAACACTTTATAATGTGATTTGTGCAGGCTGAGAAATGTAGCATTCTGGTGCCATCAGAAACTTGAACATTTGAAACAAGCATGTTAACAAGCATTTGTTGTTATACCTTTGTGGTTACAGACTGCAATTAACACCAATCAGTTACATGTTAATACAGGGTAACTATAAATTATTACAATACTTGTTGTAGTGTAATTACATTGTAATAAGGACCCCTTAAAATTAAGTGTTACCATTGTTTGTGTGTGTGTGGTTCAGGTCAAGAAGTGTGTGTGTGTGTGTGTGTGTGTGTGTGTGTGTGTGTGTGTGTGTGTGTGTGTGTGTGTGTGTGTGTGTGTGTGTGTGTGTGTGTGTGTGTGTGTGTGTGTGTGTGTGTGTGTGTGTGTGTGTGTGTGTGTGTGTGCTTCACATGTAACGTCAATGCCACCAGTCTTGCCAGAGGATCGCAAGAGAGTACAGAAGACCTCTTGATGAGATGGCGGGGCCTGTAGGAATTCTCTCGTCTCAAAATATAACTCAACCGTAGAAGAGAATTAACCTCCTGTTCTCTCTTCCTGGCAGTAGACAAGCTGAATGCAAAGGAGTTCATGAAGCTCATTAACTCAGGTTAGATCATTAATGAATCCATAAGAGTCTAGGCCGGGGGAGGGGGTTCTGATCAGATACATGGAATTGTTTTAAGAATTATATAAACAAGTATTTGATTTAAAAAACTATTTGGCCTCACTGCTATTAGTCCATACAAATGCATTGAATAACAGATTCACTACATGTAACAACACACAAAACAATTAATCAAAGTTTGTTCTGTCTTATGCCTTCAACTGAAATGTCTCTTCCACATTCCACTCTTCCTCTGAATCAGAGCGGTGCAGGGGCATATTTTTTACCTTGTCAGCTCTGGGATTTGATCCAGCAACTGCTAAATCGATTTTCCGCGGACATCATTATTAATTGTTATGTTAATTTAGTCAAATCTGTTGTAATGAAGGGTACCAGTATTGTATGTTAGTCCTATTGTGGGGAATATTATTACACTACAGTACCAGTAAAAGCCAGTAGGTGGGAGCAGAGTAGCAAGGTTTTAGGCAAAACCTCATAGCTAATATACCATTACAATCCTCTGCCTCATTCACTTCTACCCACAGGTGATATTTAAGAGGGGCTGACCCAGTGCTCCAGTTGGGGATGACGTTTCACACCTTTAGTTGGCTCTCCCTATTTTTTTTTGTTTTTTTACTATCCTTTGTCTGACCTTCCCCGTTTTCGTTTTGATCCACTTTTTTGTTGTTGTTTTCGGTCTAAGTTTGGTGTGGGGTTTTATTTTGTCTGCCTCTTCTTAGGCAGATGTATTGGGCACTAATGTGTGGGTGTCTTTTAGGTCTTTTAGGTTGTTATGGCTCGTCAACTAGAATCCCACCTGTCGTTCTGGTCGCAGTCCGTGACTCTTTGTTAGTTCCCTTTCTGTTTGAGTTACTTTTTTTTGTTTTATTGCTGGGGAACGTTTTAAAAAATGGGGGCTCGTCCGGGATCTTGTTTACCATGGGTATGGTAGTTGCTCTTAACCACCTACTCTGAAGCTCATTTGTGTCCAGATATTTGAGTGTTCAAAAGACCCGTTTGGGGTAGGATTTATGTCACTGACATCCACCCTGAGTGGCTATAAGATTGGTGAAATCATTGAAAGCTTCATAAAAGTTGGAAGCATTTGTGGAAAATCCGACAAATCCTCAAAGAGTTAGTCTATACTGCTTTGGTGGAGGAGGAAATCCTCACAGAGAGGGAGGATGATGAAAGGGTCCTTCGGGTGGTAGAGTACACCCCATAGACATAGAACTGCGAGAGGTAGAACTAAAGGCAAAATGGGAACGACAGAAATTAGAGCTTGAGCACAAGAAAAGGATAAGAGACTGTGCAGCCAGACTAGAACAAGAACAGGAAGAGTGAATAAAACAGATTGAGCTGGAAGCGCAACAAAGGGAGACAGATCTGTAAGTACTCCGAATCAAGGCCATCCTGCACCCTCAACAGAGTTTGATCTTGGTCGGAACAGCCGGCTTGTAAATGCCTTTCAAAAAAAAGGAGGTCGATGTGAATTTTACTCGGTTTGATCGGATTGCCTCATTCCTAAAAAGGCAGTCAGGACACTGCTCCTCCAAAGGGTTCTTGTGGGAAATGCCCAGAATGTATACACTGCTTTCTCTTGGCCAGAGCTTAGATTATGACACTGTTAAAGCTTCTATTTTACACGTTGGTCCCCAAAGGCATACAGGTAACAGTTCCGTAAATTACAAAAGACAGAATCACAACAAAAAAAAATCGCAAAGGAAAAAACATGTATTTTTGATCGGTGGATTTAAAGACGTTCGTACTTCTTGATCATTTCAAGAATTGCCGTCACTTAAGGGTTTCTACCTACATTTGAGGACAAGGACCTCACTCTTGAGAAAGCTGCAGTCCTTGCAGATGAGTTTGTTAACACAGAAAACTACCTTCACAAACAAAGCACCTAGTAGTTATCTCTACGCAAGCGAAGCCATCTCCTACGGCGAGGTATGTCTTTTTCTACAGTGCCCAAAGACAATGATCAGCAGAACGGGTTTTTCGTATCCACCTTTTTGTTGTTACTGCCAGTGAGAAATAACATATCGTCTCTGTGTCCTAAGTTGAAACAGGAAAATTAGAGAGAGGAAAAAGCAGTTTATTTTTGTGGGAGCACTCCAGCCCCTTAAGTCTCTGGTTTGGACTGGTATGCATTTCCTAAACAAGATTTTGGATCAGATGTGTATGAACTTTGTTTCAGATGCGTTCATGGCTCTGCCGAGTGGCTAATCTGTTAAGCAGCCGGTGAAGATACTGCAAGACACTGTGGCAGCCCAATCCTTCATTTCGGAGGGTATTTTGCCCTTGTCTGACATTTCAGCAACTTGTTACAGTGCGTTAATACAAGGGGTGGAGAAGGGTTGCATGGAAGTTGTTTTGTAAAATGTGGAACTCAAATCTGATCTTATTTCTGGTCCCGTTGTCATTTGGAGTGAGGCCTAGTCTACTGGTGAAGGGGTCTCGTTCATTTTGGCAAATGATTTAGTTGGAGGGAAGGTTGTGCTAAATCCTGTCATTTGTAAGGAACACAGAGTAGGGGAACCTAGATGGTTCACGAATGCACTGTGCTTTAGAGTGTTCCCAGCGTGTGCCGTTACACGTGCTATGTCTAAGAATGTCGCCGGGAGCAAGTCTAGTGTTGAGGAGGACGTCAGCGATCCCACCATGGTCGATCTGTCTGAGACGTTTATGGGTGATTCTGATTTCAGTTGACCTCTCCTTTGAAAACCCCAAAGATGAGCATGTTTGTCGGACCACTGAAGGAAGAGAGGGACCCCTACAGTTGACACTTCGATGTCTGGGAAGTAGCTGATTGCTGAACAGAGTAAGGATGTTTCCCGCTCCCCTCTTTTTGCTGAGATGTCATCTGTTTTACACAGTCAGTATGTTTTACACCTGTGCTGGCTTGTCATCTTGTTAGTAAGATGTTTCATCTGTGCTGGCACAGTTGGCTGGAGAGATGTGGAGGGTTAACACCTTTAGTTGGCTCTCCCTATTTGCTAAAAGTTATTTTTTTTAATCTTTTATTTATTTATTTTAATTGTATTTTTTATTTCACCTTTATTTAACCAGGTAGGCCAGTTGAGGATGTTCTCATTTACAACTGCAACCTGGCCAAGATAAAGCAGATCAATGTGACACAAACAACAGAGTTACACATGGGATAAACAAACAGTCAACAACACAATAGAAAAAATAGAATAGAAAAATCTATATACAGTGTGTGCAAATGTAGTAAGATTAGGTAGGTAAGGCAATAAATAGGCCATAGTGGTGAAATAATTACAATTTAGTAATTAAACACTGGAGTGATAGATAGGAGATGAACGTGCAAGTAGAGATACTGGGGTGAAAAGGAGCAAAAAATGTATAACAATGTCTCACTTCATAGGGTTATTTTTGATTTAGGGTGGAGTAAAACCTCTTGCTTCGCCTCTTCCTCTTTGCCCTTGCCTAACCAACAACAGCCGTATTTCAAATAATGTCCAAGGTTGAGTCCAGTGGTCACGTGGCTTGTATCCGCTTGTATTGTGATCCCAAGGGGAGCAGTGGTAGAGGTGTCACTACACACTCCCTGGTTTGAATCCAGGCTGTATCACAACCAGCCGTGATTGGGAGTCCGGTGTATCACAACCAGCGGTGATTGGAGTTTGGCCGGTGTATCACAACCAGCCGTGATTGGGGTTTGCCCGGTGTAGGCAGTCATTGTAAATAAGAATTTGTTGTTAACTGACCGCAATGCTGTATGGGATGAGTAGTTTGTTTTCCCCCTGACTCTGGTATGTACATAGTATTGTACCCTTGACTTTTTGTTCTCATAAATCATTTTGTTTTAATTGATTTATATTATTTTGAAAGAATTGTTCTCCCCAGAGATTGTTGTTCTACCTAATTACGGTTTGGAACCACACAAGCAGCATGTTGTTGACATTTTTATGCAAAAAAAATGTTGGGTGTGTCAGTTCCAGAACTATAACCGCAGGAATGGGGGTGTGGCCCCTCAGAGCCCTATAAGGCCAGAGGGGGTGTGGTATAGCGCATTCTGAAAGTATTCAGACCTCTTGACTTTTCCCACATTTTGTTACTGTAAGGATTGCGGAACTGGTGGCAGTGAAGTCAGACCCAGGAGAGCAGAGATAAGTAATAGCCGGAACAGTTTCATTACAAAACCAACTGCAATACAAAAATAACCTACATGGGTACAAAACCTGATGCACACCAGTAACATAGTGTACAAGCACTTACAAAGAAACAATTCCACACAAGGACATGGGGGGAACAGAGGGTTAAATACACAACAATTAATGATGGAAATGGAAACCAGGTGTGTAAGAAAACAAGACAAAACAAATGGAAAATGAAAAGTGGATCGAAGATGGCTAGAAGACCGGTGACACCGACCGCGGAACATCGCCCGAACAAGGAGAGGAAACGACTTCGGTGGAAGTCGTGACAGTTACGTTACAGCCTAATTCTAAAATGTATGAGTTTTTAGTTTATTTAATCCATCTACACACAATACCCCATAATGACAAAGCGAAAACACATTTTTACACATGTTTTTTTTAATCAAAAAGTTAAAAGTTTAAATACCTTATTTACATAAGTGTTCAGACCCTTTGCTATGTGACTCGGAATTGAGATCAGGTGCATCCTTTTTCTATTGATCATCCTTGAGATGTTTATAGACTCTCCTGTCTATATAAGGTCCCACAGTTGACAGTGCATGTCAGGGCAAAAACTAAGCCATGATGTCGAAGGAGCTACAAGACAGGATTGTGTCGAGGCCCAGATCTGGGGAAGGGTACCAAAACATTTCTGCATCATTGAAGGTCCCCTAGAACAGTGGCCTCCATAATTCTTAAATGGAAGAAGTTTAGAACCACCAAGACTCCGCTGCCCAGTCAAACTGAAGAATTGGGGGAGAAGGGCCTTGGTCAGGGAGGTGACCAAGAACCTGATGGTCACTCTGACAGAGCTCCAGAGTTCCTCTGTGGAGATGGGAGAATCTTACAGAAGGACAGCGATCTCTGCAGTGGCCAGACAGATGTCACTCCTCAGTAAAAGGTACATGACAGCCAGCTTGGAGTTTACCAAAAGGCACCTAAAGGACTGTGACCATGAGAAACTATGATTCTATGGTCTGATGAAACCAAGATTCAACTCTTCAGCCTGAATGCCAAGCTTCACGTCTGGAGGAAACCTGGCACCATCTCTACGGTGAAGCATGGTGGTGGCAGCATCATGCTGTGGGGATGTTTTTCCAGCAGCAGGGACTAGAAGACTAGTCAGGACCCAGGAAAAGATAAACGGATCAAAGTACAGAGAGATCCTTGATGAAAACCTGCTCCAGAGCATTCAGGACCTCAGACTGGGGAGACCTTCCAACAGGACAACAACCCTAAGCACACAGCCAAGACAATGCAGGAGTGGCTTTGGGGCAAGTCTCGGTATGTCCTTGAGTGGCCCAGCCAGAGTCCAGACTTGAACCCGATTGAACATCTCTGGAGAGACCTGAAAATAGCTGTGCAGCAATGTTCAGCAATGGGGAATTCAGCCAAACAGAGCTTGAGAGGATCTGCAGAGAAGAATAGGAGAAACTACCCAAATACAGGTGTGCCAAGCTTGTAGCGTCATACCCAAGAAGACTCAAGGCTGTAATTGCTGCCAAAGGTGTTTCAACAAAGTACTGAGTAAAGGATCTGAATACGTATGTAAATTTGATATTTCCGTTTAAAATGTTTAATACCATTGCAAAATATCTAAACCTGTTTTTGCTTTGTCATTATAGGGTATTGTGTGTAGATTGATGAGGGAAAAAATACAATTGAACCCATTTTAGAATAAGACTGTAACGTAACAAAATGTGGAAAAAGTCAAGGGGTCTGAATACTTTCTGAATGCACTGGCCAATATATCACAGCTAAGGGGTGTTCTTAGGCACAACGTAAAGCAGAGTGCTTGGATACAGCCCTTAGCTGTGGTATATTGGCCATATACCACAAAGCCCTGAGGTGCCTTATTATTAGCTGTTGACCAACATAAATAGAACAGGAAACAAGTATTTTTATTTCTGTTGTAAACACTATTGTCTGATATACACACTAGTGAAGCGCAGATTGACTCATATCTCGCAGGTGGATTTAGGGTCATGAAACATTGTGTGGATGAAAGGCGGGTGGGTGGGTGGTGGGCGGGTTGAAAAAGAGAAATAAATGTATAAAAAAATATTGATAAATGTATAATTCTTGTGCAATTAATATCTACAGGCCACATTGAGGTTTGTCTTTCATTATTTTTATTTGGCATTAGTGCGTACGCTTTAGCTTTAGGTCCTAACTGTACTCACGCCAAATGCTTTTGGGATCTTGGGCAGAAAAAGTTACCGTCGATCCACTGAGGCAAAAAGGCCACAATGTCACAGTTTAATTCAATAAGTGAAAATCTGCTAAATGTAGAGTTGAAAATAAAGAGAAGGGAGGGGCAGAAAAGTAATGTTTGGAAAAGGTTTGGTGATGTGGTATTTATTTTTTTTTAAATTACTTAACCTTTATTTAACTAGGCAAGTCAGTTAAGATCAAATTCTTATTTACAATGACAGCCTACTCCTGCAAAACCCGGACAACGCTGGGACAGTTGTGCGCCGCCCTCTGGAACTCCCAATCACGGCCGGATGGGATACAGCCTGGATTCGAACTACTGCGCCACGACGATGATAGCAAGTGTGATGATTGTTCTAGTTCATAAAAACATTAGGCTACTGTTCAAAAGGTCTAAATATTAAATAAATACATGAATAAATGTTAAAGAAAACCGTCATTGTTCAATAATTGTTCAACAGAAAAAAAAGGGAACTGTACAGTGCTTTTTCTGTATTTGCAGGTTAAGGTCGGCCACGGGCCTCAGATTTTTACCATATATAGTCGGGCGGTTACGGATGGGTTATTGGGATGGGTTATTAGCAATTATGGGTGGATGCGGGATGGGTGAACAAATAGCTGACCTGCGCATCACTTATACACACAGCTGAAATGCTGTTTCAGCCAATCAGCATCCAGGACCCAAAATAGCCCGTTTATAACTAAGAATATTACTTAGCTACAGCTACTCAACCATCTGTCATTGATCTCGCTTTCTGTCCATCTTCTTCAAGTATGATCAGGACTCTTCGAGGGACCATGTGCCCCTTTTGAGCTTAGTCTGGCCCTCCAGGCTGCTGGTGCATACACTCACGCACGCACGCACGCACGCTCGCACACACACATACACGCACTTTCTCCAGTCTCTGTGTCTACCTCTTACACTCCCTCCCTCCCTCAATCTCTAACTCATTCAGAGTTCACCCTGGGATTTTTTTAACAAGGTGGTGCTACTGAGTACGCCGGGGGCAGTGCCTCCCTTTTTGGACTCAGAGACGTTTGTCACATTTCAACACCTGTAACTGCCATTTCCTAAATTCTCAAGCACAAATATACTCTATGGGTGTGATGTCTGTCTTTAAATGATCACAAATAGTATTGCAAATCAAGTTTTACATAGTGGCACAGCCAGTCCACGAGGTGGCACAGCACCACTCTTACACTCTCTGGGGAGAACCCTGCCATTCGCTCACTTACTATCTCACTTTCATATCCTTGTTACATTTTACCCTCCACCCTTGCTGAAAAAAAACAGCATAGACCAGCATATGCTGCTGACTGGCGCTGGTTTTGCTGTTGACCAGCCTTTGTTGTGTTGGAGGTGACCCGTTTATGCTTGTGATGCATATGCTGGTCACCAGCGAAACCAGCATGAATGTGCTGAATTATTTCAGACAATACATTACATATATCATAAGGCCTTACTTGGAGGGTCTAGTTTTTCTGTAACACAGTGGCCACATCAGGCATGTGAGTCACATTATGCTGGCTTGCAAAGTGATGTTTAATTCCTATTGGAATCCAGCCAGGCTGTAGATATCCAACAGGAGATTTTATTCACCCACTATCTGTATTCAGAATGACTGCAAGGGTTAGAAAGATTCATAAACTAGTCTACCTAAACCATCTAAACTGGAACAACAGATTGGATTTGTTTTTGGTCAATCACATCAGATCTTTTCACATCAGATCATTTTCAGGGCTGATCTGATTGGTCAAAAGACACATTTGTGGGGAAAAAAGATCAGAATCTGGTCTGGAGCCTGCTGTTTTTTTGTTCTACCTGGTAATTAATTGCACCCACCTGGTGTCCCAGGTCTAAATCAGTCTCTGATTAGAGGGGAACAATGAAAAAAAAGCAGTGGGACTGACTTTGTGGTCCAGAGTTGAGTTTGAGGGAGGTAGACCATGCTGGACAGGCATAGACCAGCTTGGTCACCAGCATACCAGCATGGTCAGATCAGCTTGACCCGCTAGAACCAGAAATGGGCAACTCTAGTCCTTGGGGGCCGGAATGGTGTCACACTTTTCCCTCATCCTTAGTAAATGCAGCTGAATAAACTAATTGCATTCTAAACTGATTAGTGATTAGTTGATTACAGATCATGATTAGTTGAGTCGGGTGTGTTCGCTGGGGCAAAAGTGGGACACCAATCAGGCTATACCTTTACTAATGCCCTCTAACCCCGACTGGTTGCTCCTCTTTTTGCTTTTCTTTTCCAGTGGCTGCTTGAACACCTGTGAGTGTGCTCTGTAAACAGGCTTTTCTGAGCGGGCACTGCAGGGGCATTCTGTCTGACCAGTACCATGTGACGACGTCATGCCTCCGTTGGTGCCCTCGTCCACACACGAATGAACGAACGTGCACACACACACACACACACACACACACACACACACACACACACACTAACAACTCCAGGCCTTTGTCACCATATAATAATAGCCCGCTCCTATAGGCTCTTTCACATTAGCAGTGTCAGAATAACAGCCTGAAAGCAGTACAGTATGTGATGACTATGTCACACTGCACATTATATTCTACTGTGATGTACAGCGCTGTCATTCTCTACTGGCATATTGTATTATAGTGCTTTACATGAATTTACATGGATAGTACCTCTGGAGTTAGTGTCACCACTAATGTATTCGATGTGAACGCAGGTACTGTATGCATCTCTCTCAATGTAAATTTACACTGAGTTGTGCAAAACATTAAAAAGACCTTCGTAATATTGAGTTGCAACCCCCGACACTTTTGCCCTCAGATCAGCCTCCATTCGTTGCGGCATGGAGTTGACAAGGTGTCGAAAGTGTTCCATCGGGATGCTGGTTGATACATGTTGACTCAAATGCTTCCCACAGTTGGGCAAGTTGGCTGGATGTCCTTTGGGTGGTGGACCGTTCTTGATACACACAGGAAACTGTTGTGTGAAAAACCCAGCAGCGTTGCAGTTCTTGACACAAACCGGTGTGCCTGGCACCGACTACCATACCCCGTTCAAAGGCCCTTAAATCGTTTTGTCTTGCCAATTCACTCTCTGAATGGTGCATATTACACAATCCATGTCTCAATTCTTAAGGCTTGAAATGACTTCTTTCACCTGTCTCCTCCCCTTCGTCTACACTGAAGTTGGTTTAACAAGTGACATCAACATGGGATCATCACTTTCACCTGGTCAGTCTATGTCATGGAAAGAGTAGGTGTTCTTAATGTTTTGTACACTCAATGTATATCAGCTATTTCAGCGAAGTCTTTTCAGTATTTCAGTTATTTATTTCCCCTCTTTCATTGGGTGAAAATGTTGTTAAACCGTTGGACATTATAATGACAAAGGTCATAATGAAATGTATCCAAAAATAAACATGTTTTCAGATATAAATCCACTTTGCTAATATTCAATTATTCCTGTGTTTATAAATACAGCCCAGCACACACACACACGGTGAGCACGGCCTGCCCCGGTGAGGGATTGAAGGTGAGGTCTCAGCCGCGCTGCACTCACCGTCTCTATTCTTATCATACTGACGCCACGTACAGCATCAACACGCACTCGCCGCCTCCTCCACTACGTTCCCTCGCTCCCTCCCTCCTTTGCTCCATTCCTCCCTCCCTCGCGCTCTCTCTAGTAACTCTGTCTCACAATCTGCCTCCTTCTCCCTCTGGTTACCCTCCGTGCTCTGTCACACACAAACATGAATGTTCTTGTCATTTCTCCTGATGCAGCTATAAATGGAAGCTTTGCTTCACATACAGCCTCCTGTTCATCTTTAGGTGACTAAACTCAGGTTGCCCATGGCAACAGTCCATCCACCTCAGGACAGAAGGGGGGGGGGGACTACGACGACATAATACACATGTACCAGGATGGGGCACTCCTCTCCGTGTCTCTTTTCACGACAAAACAAATATAACACACAACATACCCACACACTCTAGGGGCTGTATCAGTACAACCCAGCAAGATATCATTACAGGTATCACCCCCCCACCACCACCACCTGCTCCATGCACCCAACCTCCCGGTGGGGTGCTGACTGTAATGCTATGACACAGGCTTGGCGTCTGTTCTTGGGATGTGCTGGTATTTCTGTACCGTAGTGGCAGGGGAGGCTACAGGAATAGTGCTGGAGTTGTAGTGTGGGGGTGTTGGGGGGGTGCATACGGAGTCTGCCAAGCTGCAAATGTAGCCCAGGCTCACTCGCTCCCGCATAACGTGATGGTCTCAGTCGTCACAGTGAGGTATTTAAAGATGTGCTTGTGTGTCGGCATGGGACACAGAGTGCATGATTTACCAGACGAGGTGATTGAGACGAGGGCTGTATTTACATTTACAATACGCCTCCTCTCTGTCTATTGTTTCTCATCGCACTGCTGCTATTTATTAGTCAGCCTGTCACCTATATACTTGGCGGTTTACTATAAATTGTGCTGTAATAGTGACAGGTGGGCCTCAGTCACTGACTACTAATTGAAACAACAATTCGTTGTGAAATGTCAAGAAGATATAACATGATCTAACAGTCAAGCATGTGGTCATAGTTGCTTTCACTTGAGTACAATTTGTGTAAATATTCTGACAGCTAGATTTGAATGAGTAGCTAAAGATTCATGTATTAATCTTCATAGTCAGGATTAGGTACTTTCTTTTGCATCACAAGCCAAATCAGTATTAAAACCATACTAAAGTCATATAATTCACTTCACTGGTAAATGCAACCCCGTTACAAAGGCATAGTTCACCCAAATTACATATTGGTTTCCTTACTCTGTAAGCAGTCTATGGACGAGGCAAGACAGTAATCCATGCTCTGCTTTTTTCAGCCGGCCATTGTCTCCCAGGGAGCATTTAGGCCACAAAATTGCTCGCTTAAACCTTTGTGGCCCAAAACCGATGCAAGTCATTGTCCTAAATATTAGCATATGAACATCTGTTTGTCCATGTCACAATCAGTCGGTGTCTAAAAGGTAACGATGGAAGCATTCAGGGTGCAGACACTGCAGCCTTCGAGGATTGGAGTCAGGTTTCCCTGCTCTGAAGTGACTCCACTGTCGTGTTAGGTGAACGATACTAGGTCATTCCTGTACTGCGATATGATTTCCATGCCCTGGTCTGCATGGATAGGTCGGCCCAGTGGATAGGTTGGCGCAGAAGGCAGAAGCAGTTGGGATGTGGCAGAGGAGGAATGGGGGAAGTGAGAGGTGAGGATCAGAGGTGCAGGGGGGGGTAAGAATCAAACCCTTTCAGGTCATTTTTTTAAGAGTGCAGGTGCAGAGTTTTAAGAGTGGATAAGAGGGGTGAGTCATAAAGGAGGTTGGGTGAGGAGTATAATGCAAAGCCAGTGTGTGGGTGAGGAGCAGATGGGAGTGTGTGGGTGAGGAGCAGAGGGGAGTGTGTGGGTGAGGAGCAGAGGGGAGTGTGTGGGTGAGGAGCAGAGGGGAGTGTGTGGGTAAGAGGGGTGAGGAGCAGAGAGGAGTGTGTGGGTGAGGAGCAGAGGGGAGTGTGTAGGTGAGATGGGTGAGGAGGAGAGGGGAGTGTGTGGGTAATAGGGGTGAGGAGTAGAGGGGAGTGTGTGGGTTGGGATGGGTAATGACACGGAGATGGGGTGAGGGGGATGATGATGGGAGCACATGCAGAACTCTGTCTTCACATATGTCGTGTGACATCATTCCTACCCCTTGCCTCTGTCTCTTCCATCCAATCTTATTTGATCTCTCTTTCCAATGTATCTCTACATTTGTATTTTCTTTTTTCTTCCCCTCTCTCTCCCACTCACTCCCTATCTCCCTCCATGTAACGTGCCTTAAATAATAGGGCATCCCTTATATAAGAAGGGAAGGAGATAAGGGAATATGGAGGGCAAGAGATAGGTTGAAAAATAGATGGACAAAGAGGGGGGGAATAATCATGACATTCGACCCTCTCCTCCTCCCTCTGCCTCCCTGAATGGCAGTTGGCCTGTTGAAAGTAGTCTAGGTTTGACGTGCTGTCTGAGTCACGGAGAGCTGCGGAATACTAAAACCCACTGATTGCATTTAACTTTGGGTACCCAACTCCCATGCAGTGCATGATACAATAGAACAAGCCATGCTAATTTCTGCTGCTGACGGCTAAGGATTCACTCAAACAAAAACAAAAAGCAACTGAAAAAGGAACAATTATGCGGTCCACAATCAGAGACACAGGAATGTATTGGCAGGCATCCCGTATATATTTGTTGTGCGTGGTCATACAAGAAAAGGGGGGGATTAAAAATTAGGCCAACAATTAAATTGAACCTACAATCTATCTGCAATAGGTTATATTGTTTTTGTGCATCTGTGAGCGATGTTCTGTCAATTCCCGGGGTTATTCTATGCAAAACACACCGAATAGTGCAGATACACATGAAAACGGGTAATCGATAGAACATTGCTCAGAGAGATGCACAAAAACAATATAACATTCAAAATAGGTGAATCTTTGCATTAACACCTGTCTCACTCCAGCCCTGAGTTCATTGTTATCTACCACAAGTCAGTAAGAGTTATTGACTCTGTCTGTCTGTCTGTCTGTCTGTCTGTCTGTCCGTCCGTCCGTCCGTCCGTCCGTCCGTCCGTCCGTCCGTCCGTCCGTCCGTCCGTCCGTCCGTCCGTCCGTCTGTCTGTCGCAGGAGGAGAAGTGGAGGGATAGGCCTGGTTAATCAAGTTTTAGTCCTAGCCCTTGCAAATCCTCTGTTTTACACTCCCTGGTCTTTGGTCCAAGTATAACACAACCCAGGCAGCTGTAGAACGAGCAGGAGGGGGAGAGAGCTAGCAGAAGGGAGAAAGAGCGAGATGACCTAATTCTGCTCCTAGCCCTTCCAGATGTTTCCAGACACGACTGAATGTTTCACGAGATCACGAGATCACCCTCCAACACAGAGGAGGGGGACAGGGGTTCCCTGTCTCCCTTCCCAAACAAACAGAGTGTAGAGACATGATACATACTTAACTGTAGTTGTGGAAGTGGGAGGTAGAGAGTAGAGACATTACTCTTTCCTGAGCTGAGCAATTTCTTTGCTCAGTACATACCTCAGATAATTGTAACATTTTAATAATAGGTCTACACTAAACAGGGGGAGTGTTCAACATAGCGGTAATATATTGTTGTTTGACATATCTAATAAAGCGACTGTAACCAGAAATAGGTGGAAGTTAAGAGGTTTTAACAAACAGAAAAAAGATAAGTCCACAGTTCCAAAAGTTTGAACATCATTGTGAGCTCAGAGGTTTCGCTCAAGCGGCCAATGTTATTAATTTCAGATCTGATATATTTCAGTTAATATAACAAACACAAGTCACGTTTGCTTAGACTGAGGCAATGGCCCATCTATGCTGCCAAGAAAGAATTACTGGATTTGACGGACTAGGAATGGGGAGGAGAGGTTATAGGGCCAGACTTTCTCCCTTATATCAGCAAGAGCAGCTGTCATATATACAGCCCTAAAACTGTGTAGCCAAGAGCTAACTTCATAGCAAGCAATAGCCCCATAATCTGCCTGCCTCATAGTCTTCAACTATTCTGCTGAGCTTTTGTATTTTGTCTAGCAATCTAAGTGAGTAGCTACAGATGACAGACAGAAGAGGAAACTGTTGAGAGAGCTTTGGAGACAAAGTCAGCTCTATTTCTGTGGTTAACAGGGGGAGGGGTGGGAGGAATTCTTTGGTGTGTTGGGTAGAAAGAAATTCAGGTCAAACTTCTCTCAGTGGTGAAAGCCTGTGAGAGAGTTTAGGCAACGTTGTCGGGGTGAGCAGCCAGAAGGGGTGTAAACAACACCATTCTGAAGTGGGACGGGCCTGGTTGTTGCCTGGTAACAAATATTTGGGGCAGGAAGACTGGGCAAACATGCCTCGCCCCCCAAGGAAACAGGGGCAGGCCTCACTAGCAGAGTGCGAGTTAGCAGCTTCCCGGAAATACGAAGGACAAGCAAAACAAAGCACACTCAGGCACAGGACAGATCTACTGGTTCATTTCAAATTCAGTACATCTGTAATGCAAAATGCATGAACTCTCAAGACACTGATGGAAAGTGTAAAACTCCCAACAATTATGCAGGTTTATTTAGTACTCCTAATACCACTGTGGTGTATATGGCTACACATTTGGCATTTAGGCTACCTGATATCAATGAGACCAATATACTGTCAAATTATAAGGTTAGGAGAATACTGCTTATAGCCACAGGTCATAGTCTGATCCAAGATGTGTGTGTGCTTTAGCAAACTCCTTAGACTACTGTTGTTATGGTGCCATGAAAGAACCATACAAGATCATGGGAACGGGCTAAACGGGTCACAAGTTGCAGCCAAAAGAAAACAGGTCACACATTGCTGCTAAATTTGGCTTGGGGGCCATTATTGGTTTGTTTGCGTATTGTCTACACCAGTCACCACATTTCCAGCACCTAAAAGTCATGTGATTTCCTGTTTCTGTGGTGTACATATGAGAAACAACTAAGGGTATTTTCCTTATTAAATCTATTTGAGATGTGTATTTGATTAAGAACAAGTTTCCCTGAGTAGCTTACAATACCATTTCCAAACAACATTTAACCTCAGGTATTTGCTTAAGAAAATGATGAATGATAGTCAAATAAATACTATGACCTTGTGGTATTGCAGTATTCATATGGTGGATAATAATATTACCCAATAACTGGCAGTCAATGTTGTAAGCTCCTTCATTTTGCACCACATAGACTTCTAGCAGATTTATGTTCTGCACTTCAAAGCCAACACATCTCACATCGCTCCATCAAGCAGCGGGATAAATGTTTTTATTCACAGAACTTTTGCATGAAAATCAGCATTAACAACTCGTGGATGCAGATGGAAACTGATTGTCTAACTTCCTAGGCGGATCAATACACTATTTTGCGATAATTAATTCCGACCAAACTATTTAGCCACGAGTCGCAAACAAGTGGAATCTCCTGAAAAGCAAGTTAGGATATAAGTTAGCTTGCTTGTAGCTAGGCTACGGGCTGCGCTGCTGTAGCTAGTATCTCCAAACGCTTAGCAAGACTACAAAGGTAGATATATGCATGCAAAATCACACAACGATGAACTTGTATTTGAACGGAAATGGCAGGGCTATATCATCAACTTGAAAATACGCTGTTAAACGAGAAATTCGTGGACTTGTGGAATACATTTCAGTCAGCCATCTTATTCGTGCCTCAACAAACGCTCTACCCCTGCCCTGTCACTCAAGAACTGGTTACTGCGGAAACCGGTTGCCAAGCAACAACAACAAAAAAGACTACATTTGTAGCTACGTTTCTACGTCAGGCGTGTTGGAACGGTATCTCCAAGGCAACACAACGCTGTACTGTGTACACATGCAGCAGACTTAATCGTGGTGAGAAAGGGATAGCAAGCACATGGTCGGTCTGTAAAACCTCTCCAGTCCTGTTTTATCCGTTATATAACCTAAACAAGAGTCGTTGGATCGATTATATAAACATGCTGAACACGCCTGGGTTTTTCTTGTGTGTGCCTAGCAAGCCTCAGCTTGCAGTGCAGATATGTTTACTGACAAGTTAATTGCTGTTTGCCTGATGCAGATGTTAACTGCATTCCTTAATTCAACCACCCTTTCCTTTATTAGACAGCTTAATGGTGGTAGTGGTTGTTGTCGTTTTTACAGTCGATGCAGTTAGAATGTGAAACTTTGGGTAGTCTATTGATCTCAATAATACCTGTGCCCCATTGATGTTGTAGACCTCTCTTCTTGATAACTGCCCTGATTATGAACTACCATCCCCTAATATAATACAACACTTGCTGCTCTCCTGTGTAGGTAGGTAAATGTATTGTCAAAGTGGTATTGTTATGACCTCAGAGCTTCCCATGAACCATCTGTCCGGATTACTCATCGCGATTGATCACCGACAAAGTACAGAACGTTCCTTGTCGGTGACGTTGTAGTGCTGACTAATTGTTATTATCCCCACTATTCCCTGTCCTTATACACACCGATGTATGCTGCCATGACATTTTACGGCATTGCAAACCTAATTATTTTTCTAGTCTATTTTAAGACCCCCCCACACACACACACACACTCACACTCACACTCACACACACACCTCCTCCCACCTGCCATATTCCCATTGGCGTCTGTACGTAGGGTGAAGTCTACAGAAAATGAATAATTTTCTGTACAATTCGACAGAGGATGTTTGCAGTGACAGCAGTGTATGGCGACGATTTCCGTCACTGCTGCCCACTGTCCGTGTCGGAACACTCTGCCTCTCAATCTGTTGACATATTTTCTGGTAAAACGTTTGGCTGTTGAATAAAGAATAGCCCTCGTTGTTATTCTGGGAACTTGTGTAAAAAAAAAATGACAACAGAATCATTGATCAGCGACGCCCTCTGCACATTTTACATCCCACACTCATGAATAACACGTCTATCTTGCCTACTTCATGCATGAGTGTGTTGCTACTCACAGTCCATAGATATGTTACCTGAAGATGCTCCACTCATACAAAAACATGTCGAATGGAAGTCCAAAAACGCGTACTCATTGCTTCATGCGCTTATGCTCGATCCTTCTCCATTTCAGTCTTAAAGACCAGCTCATAAAGAAATCTTAACGAAATCAATCAAATTACACCTTACATCAGCTGATGTCACAGAGTGCTGTACAAAAACCCAGCCTATAACCCCAAACAGCAAGCAATGCAGGTGTAGAAGCACGGAATCTGATGATCCGCCACTTTATGCTATGATAAAGAAAAATAACTGAATGTGTCCAAGCGTACCAGCGCAAAAACCTGTCGAAATCCCAGCAGCATAAGACCCAGTTATAGAACGAGGGATTCCACGGCCTCTCCAAGAAAGGGAACTCCCGAGGGCGTGTCAGTGAGAAAGTTCACTCGAGAGGATTTCCTCTCTTTGCCTGGTGGGTTTCCTTCCTCTTGTGAGCGATGTCAAAGCAAGTAATTGCGTAAGAAATCGACAATGGAATGTGCATATGTTTATAATGGCCAACCGGTCTGAATAGGCCTACTTGAATAGTGCCAGTAGGAAGTAGCCTGTCCCATAGCCTATTTTTCAATTATGTTGCTCAATAGCCTAGAAGTAATTTCAGTCATTTCCCATTTCATTGTCACTAGGTTATAGCCTACAGTATATACAAGGTTATATATTTGCTAACCTACATGCTAGATATATATTCGTTTATATATTAATTTATCTATTTAGGCCTATGCAAATAATAATAATACGCATAGGAGGCAGACAGTGTGTACGTTAATACCTGTTTTATTATTTAACATATTCATTAGCGGCAGGGTAGCCTAGTGTTGGACTAGTAACCGAAAGGTTTCATGTTCAAATCCCCGAGCTGACAAGGTACAAATCTGTCGTTCTGCCCCTGAACAGGCAGTTAACCCACTGTTCCTAGGCCGTCATTGAAAATAAGAAATAGTTCTTAACTGACTTGCCAAGTAAACTTTTTTTTTTTAAATGGCAATGTGCTAAACTAGCCCTCAAAGTTGTACTTGATCTTGAGCTTAACTCCACAATACCTAGGCAGTTTACTGAGTCTACAAAATAATTATTAGGCTACATGAGCTTACACCTCCAAAACACTAAGAACACGTGCATTTAGATGTTCATTTAATCTACTTTACAATACATACTTTGGCTAGGTGCACACTAAAATGGTCATAACTTGTTGTTTCAGTAAATGTACTACCAGAAATAGTTTCTTGATTAGAAATATGTCGTGCCTGCGATAGTAACATGTTATATTCTCGTCTGCTGTACGGTTTCTGTGGGAGAGGGAATCCCTAGCTAAACGTCATTACCAAGGATACCAAACAAAAACACAACCCCATAAATGGGCACGTACGTCAGCGGAACTCCTAGGCGGGACTTCGTATCCTTTACAATGCTTCTCTCGTACTCCATGGCTTCATTCATAAGACAAGACTCGCTTCTGTGGACTGTGACTCTATATCGCTGATCAGTTTACACATAGTGGACTTTTACATGGATCTATCATTGCACATTGTAAAAAGGGGACATTGGACACATTTTAGCGGATTCTGAATAGGATCGATGAGTTTTTAAAAATCCGAAACGTAAGGACTGTTTCCATAGCAGCGAACTGGATTTCCTTCTCCATGCAACTTTTTTGGAAAGAGACCAATCGCATCTTACCGGAGCCCAATAAGGAACACATTAACGGTAAAATACTTTCTAAACGTGAATGTTAGATAATGCAGCAACAACGGTTCTTATTACGTGATTTCCGATATACACGTAGGCTACACGTAAAGCAAGGTTTCCAGTTATGCATATTTACTGTTGTCCATATCCTAGATACACGAGACTGCATTTCAATGACATCAAACTGACAGCTGTCTCCCCTTGCCCTTGTGTGTTCGCTCGAACAGCAGGTGACATCACACTCACTCCGGGAACTGTAGGTTTCACTCTCGGCTCCGCCCGGGAAATGTTCCAAGGGTTCCCCGGTGACTTTGATTCCGTCTCCCGTGGAAGTTCGTCCCCGTCTATTGAGTCTCAGTACTTTTCCTCCGTGGACTCCTTCGGGAGCCCGCCGGCCAGTGCCTCACAGGTAGGTTCAATATGTCAAGCAATGATGAGTATCGGGGGGAAAAGGGAGTTTATGCGTCTTTTCCCCCCAATTTCAGATGTTGATTACTATAATATTGAGGAAACATTTAATTTGACAGATGTTTACATAATCATGCATGAAGTCTGATTTATGTTGTACATGATGATGTGGCCGTGGGCTGTATTCCAGAAATATGGGTTAAGTTAAGAATTCAATGATGCTTTACAGTTCAGTAGTATTTGCAAATGCTGGTGCAGTTATACCTTGTCGCGTTAGAGTTCTACCATGCAGAGTTTTGATTTATCAACCTGAGTATCATCATAATTATAAGCTTGTTGTTACATAGTTTCTATGAAAGAGAAAGGCAAGAAGATTTCCCTTTCACGTCTGATCAACCATGCGTGAAAAAAATGCAGTGCCAATTGCCTTGAAATCTACAGGCACTTGAATTGTATTGTAGTAAAGGCTGGCCTGCCGGCATGTTTTCTGACTCAGGCTGTGCCACCTCTACTAGCAACGTGTACTGTCTTCGGTGGTAGGTTTACAGCACGCAGCGCAACGGATGACAACGCTTTGGCCCTCCTACGTACGCACAAAAAGCTCCGCCTTTGCTCGCTTCTCTCCACGCTCCCTGTTCTCAGGACTCGCTGTGACGTAAATGCGTTCTATTTTGGAGTGTTACGTCGCGTTGCTAAGGGAACACCGAGGGTGTGACGGGGGAGGACGAAGGAGGAGGGGGGACTTATTCGAGCGAGTTGATTGGGTGAGGCGGCCCCTTGAAAGCTACATGTCGCCTTGCCTTAAACGCTTTCAAATGAATATTAATGCAACTCCGAGCTCACTATGGCATCACTGCTCGCCTCAGTTCTAAAATTAAAGCAGAGAGAGCCAGTGATAGATTTGGGCACCTAAATCTATTCTTGCAAATTATCTCTTTATAATATTTGTTGTGCAGGGATTTTGGGAGACTCCAACTCTCACTGACATTCTACCGTTCTATAAGAGTGACATTCACTGATATGATGTACTACTTTTTACAAGTTTGTATGAGCTTTTACGACCTTATTATAAGGGTTATCAATGTGTTATGTCTCTATATGTAGCACATTTGTAACTGACAAATTGTTTTTATTAATTTGTATTAAGATAGGATCATAATGAGATCATATAAGACATTATAAGGGGGACATACATGCTAATGACTAGTCTTACAATGCAACGAATAGAATGGGTGTGTCAAACTGTACCCTGAAAGGGTGTGTCTTATGGACATCAAGGCTATGCAATCTTCTGCTGTGACGTCTACCATCTTGTGTACAAGGGAATCACCATCGAAATAGTTCACAAAGCAATGTTTAAAGAGCAAGACACTTTTGTCGTCATTGCATTGTATGGTAGCATCCCATTTTTTGTCTGTGTTCAGGCCTAACCCCCCCATCTCTGTGTGTTCCAGGATTGTGTGTCTGCTGGAGGCGGGGACGGGGTAGGCAGTGGTTCCGGGGGCAGCAGTGGAGGAGTGGATATGCCAGGCTCCTTTGTGCCCACAGTCACAGCCATCACCAGCAGCCAGGACCTGCAGTGGATGGTGCAGCCAACTCTCATCTCGTCCCAGGCCTCTGGCCAAAGTGGGGCGGGGACCTCGACTATGGCCCAGTCGGTGTCCCTGGTAGACCCTTATGATCTGCCAGGGCCCAGTTATTCCTCTGGCTCAGGTTTTACTCCCGCAGGCTCTGACACCCCGGGGCAAGGCCCAGCCCCGGGCCCCGCCCGTCAGTCCAGGGCCCGTAGCCGCCGTGTACGAGACGAGTCTGTGAGTGACGATGGAGATGTTGGTGTGTTTGTAAGTGTGTGTGTGTGCCCCGTGTGTCAATCTTTATATGTCGAATGGGTAGACAGCAAGAATGAACACATTTGCCCCATTTCATTATGATACTGTATTTGACGATACATCTATATGTCTGTTATTCTCAGCTAGCGACGGCCCATTCAAGTGCATTAGAGAGATTCGCGGCAAAGACACATTTTGCATTTGTCTTAATCCCTCCTTAATTATTTTCCCCCAGTTGACTCCAGAGGAGCAGGAGAAGAGGCGTGTTCGGCGCGAGAGGAACAAGCTGGCAGCCGCCAAATGCCGAAACCGCCGGCGCGAACTCACTGACCGACTGCAGGGGGTGAGCTTGCCTGTGTTCTTGCTGTCAAAAATGACTTCCTGTGATAATTATATGCAGTGTGTTATGCTACATAACTAGGCTCATGATAATGACTGTGTATGTGAGTAATAGTAACACATGATGTTATTTAAGGGGTTGGTTATTAAGAGACGGGGGTTATTAGATGAAGAGAGCGAAGATGATTATAGTTCTTGTGACAGTCTATTGTGCCTACAGTTGGTATAGTCTAATTTACCAGTCCTAGCATGGGCTAAAGTATCAATTTCAAGGGGAAACATGTAGGCCTATCTATATCTAAAAACATAGCCGTGCATCCACCTCCACAGACGTAGAATGAAAACACCTGTGTTGTCTAACCCTCTACCCCCCTCTCTCTCTTTATCTCCCTCCCTCCACAGGAGACTGACATCCTGGAGGAGGAGAAGTCTGAGCTGGAGGCTGAGATCTCTGAGCTGCAGAAGGAGAAGGAGCGCCTGGAGTTTGTCCTTGTGGCTCACCAGTCCAGCTGCAAGATCCCCTACCAGGAGCAACAGGCCTCAGGCTCCACACAGCTCCAGCATCAGCCCCTACTGCCCCAACAGGCCCCCGTCTCCATCGTGGGCTTGACTGTGGAGGACACTTTCTACCTGCCTCCCGCCTACACCTCGCAGCCTTCTACTTCGCAGCAGCAGCAGCAACAACAGCAGCAGCAGGTTCATCCGCAGCAGCAACAGCAGCAGGTTCATCCGCAGCAGCAGGTTCATCCGCAGCCGGGGATGATGCAGGAGGTAGCGTTTTCTAGTTCTTTCTATGGCTCAAGCGAGCCTGCGCCGGGTGAGGGTGGTGGTCACCACGATGGCGCGGCCGCTGGCAGCTACAACCCTTCATACACATCTTCATTTGTGTTCAGCTACCCAGAGGGAGCCTGCGGGGTCAGCGCTAACCAGAGAAACAGCAGCAGCGAGCAGTCCTCTGATTCCCTGAACTCGCCCTCGCTGCTCGCTCTCTGACTGACCGACAGACACACCACACCACACGCGCGCACACACACACCCCCCCTGTGTCAATCACCAGTTGCTCAAAAAAACAGTTGCCCATGATAGACGAGGTCAACAACATGGATAACATACATTATATGATGATCCATACAAACTCACACACTCAGACCTGAAAAAACATGAAATCAAACCAAGTTTGACCACATTGCATTTAGTGCATATAAGCCACTGTTGTCCTTATGAGAAAACTAAACGTAACTAAACCAAGTATTTAAAGTGAATTCAAATTGAGTCTAAAACTCTGGGCTCTGAGTTGTCAGTCGATCTCTGAAACATCCTCTGACATCATACCCAGCTTAATTCACAATGAATCTGTCAACGTCTTGTGACGTGCACGTCCAGTGCACACAGGAAATAGCAACATGCTCACCTGTGATCTCACAAGCACACTTATCCTCCCCGTCGTTCCCTCTGTCGGTCATTCCTCTCTCACTGCTCCTGCTCTCATCTTTTTCATCCCTCTCTTCATGCTGAATGTATTTGTGCAAGCTGAAATAGGGAAGAAGGACTGAGGTTTGGGTCTTTTTTTTTTTGTGAAGCCAGACTGCTGAGCTCTTGCTCTCCCCTCCCGCCTTCCTCATCCTCTCGGTTCCTCTTGCTTCTTCGTCATTAGTTGTGACTTGGAAAGGGAAGGGCGTCACAGCCTCCAGCTATCTGTCTCTTTCTCTTTTTATCCTGCCGTCTGCTCTTCGTCCATCTCTCCATCTTTGTTTCTCTCCTCTGTGTGTCTCTCTCTGTCTCTTTGAAGTCTTCGAACCCTGAGAGCACGCCGAGCCCTTCCAGCCCCTGGGACCTTGACTGAGCGCCGGCCCACCTCACACGTCCCACACGGACGCGGACGCACCCCCAACTGAGGAGCCCTGGAGTATTTCGCTCAAAGCAGACAAAATCAAAAACACACACACACACACACACACACTGAAAATACACCAAATTTGATGGAGACAAATGTAAAAGAGTTGTCACTCTTTTCTTTCTTCTCCTGAGCCATTGTTGGATGTTGAAACGATGGAGATGAAAGGAGACTTGTGTTGTGACGGTGAGATGAGGACGGCGGGAGAATAATGAGAGATGAGGCTTTAGCCAAGGTAGAGGTCTAGAGGGAGAGCTGAAACTTTGGCAGAGAGAGAGAGGATGAGCCCCCTGTACTCGTAAGCCTGAATTGAATTTAAAACAATCCCAAAAAATCCTGCTTTTGCCAACGGTATGGGATGGGTTACCTCTTACCTGCAGAGTACCACCGCCATACTTCAAGCATCTGGATTGTCCTCCACTTGTTACTGATACTATTTTGTATAATGTTCTTCACCCTCCTTTATCACCAAGTATTTTCGGTTGTTGTTTCTAAGTCTAACCTTTGACCAGAGAAAATATCACAGTGAGAAAAAAAACATTGAGAGAGGAATGTACTTTTGGTAAAGTGCTTTTGTCGGACATGAGTCTGTTGGTAACCAATATGTTTAAAAAAATAAATATTTTACTTTTAAGGAATATTCAACCAACCTCTGAACATTGGGATGAGTGGCCTCTGTGCCTCTCCTAGTGGGAGGTGCATTTATTGTGAGTGTATCCCACTCTGAGCCACTTGGCCCGCTTATTTATTTCTTGATTGAGGTTGACATGATGAGAGAGAGCACAATACGGAGCCGGACACACAGAGGGGACAAGAGGAGGGGGTGTTTTATGAGTATGTGCGTTCTACATTTTGTCTGTGAATTTGTTCCTTTTTTTTCCAGTGACATTTGTTATGTTTTACGTTTGAGTCTTTTGTTGTTGCTTTGTCCTCCGCTCTTACCTGTGTTGTCGCTGCCAGCGGTTCTTGTTCTTACAGGGGAGGTTTTCCCCTTAATGTTACATTTACTGGTGCATTGTAACTAATTATTGTGTTATTATGTTCTTTTTTTATCTTAGTTTTGGCAACTTCAGAGGCATGATGTGCACTATAAAGACATTTTCTACGTGTCAAAAGTATACTTAAAAGCATATGCATATAGATACAAAAAAAATGTGTATATTTAAGTCTATGTACAATTATTGTGAAGTATGAATGTTTGAAAATATAAATGGGATATTTTTGTCAATGAAGAAACAGAGGTGCCGTTGTTGAGGCTGGTTTTAAAATTGATATTTTTCTAAAAGAACGAAGATTTATAAAAAAAAAAATGATGAAAAAAAACCATAATACTTAACCATTCCCTCAATATGACGCACATTATCACTGCCTGTGCTCATATGTTTTACATATAAAGCACATTATTCAGGATAACTATATCTAACATGTGATGCTGCATGTATTGCAGTTTGCCAATATGATGAGATTATTGAGGTGGTGCTATTGCCTTTTTGCTTTCACATTTGCCTGTTTGTTTGTTTTTCTCTGCGAGGTCAGTCCCGATGCCTATGCCACCAAAGCTTAATGTCACCACTTAGTCTCCTACGGACCCAAAATGAGGAAACTAGTATGAATTGAATGTCAAAATACATATTAAAATATTAATGATGCAAATCATTTTTTATTGAATGTTTTTGTTGAGAACAGTCTGTCAGTCCAGTGTCCATTCCTGTTCAATAAAGTAGTTATCGTAGTTATCGTGTGATTTGAACAACAGACATTTTTGGAGAGCTTTTCGAGAGTTTTGCTCTCATAAAAAAAAGAATCACCTCACAGTAGTTATTGTTGCATAACTTGTGATTGTGAAAAAAAAATGTCTGACTTATCATTAGATGGGCTAAAGTCTTAGTTGTGAATTGAAAAGAGGGCCCCTCCAATTTTATTGTGAAGCAAAAAAAATGTAACTTAAGTGCCAGGCTTCAAGTGGTACGACAAGGGACAGGCCTCATATGCCTATTTTGAGTGACGAACTTCCATGCCTTTTGATTTCCTTCCATGAACCTACCGTGGCATTGTTGATGATGTGTGAAAGGGGTTTACACTGATAGATGGCACGGTCTGGATAACTATGGCTCGTGTACAGAATGGTTTTGTGGTGCTACTTCTAGTATATCAGATGAACTTATCATAGAACATCCTGTTCTGGCAAATTCACTTACAACTTATCAGTGATGAGGTCCATGGGTCCTGCTCCATCAAAACCGCTCGAAGAGTCTCCAGAGTTGGGCAAAAATATACCACGGTTCTTCCATGGAATGAGAGCATGTTTGAATATTCATTCCGCCAATATTCTTCTTATTTCACGCCCGAAACAGTGTCACATTGATATCTTGAATTCCAACCATGCGTTCTCTTAGAGAATGTTATGTCATTTTTGTCTTACCCCGGAAACTCAGTTACCGGTTTGGAAGAATTCACACAAATGTCAGCACCGGACAGATCAGGAAATTAGGTCTAGTTCACATAAGTCTAATTTTCTAATCTGTACCATCCAAGAGAGAGAATGAGAGAGGCAGAAAGGTAAAGACAGAGAAATAGAGAGGAGGATAATTGAGGTGGCAGAGGGAGAGGGAGAGAACTTCCTTTTTGGAACTTCCTTTTCTAACAATCCAAGTTGAGATGGGCCATGGACATATGTAGCAATGATGAAATAAACTGAGTAACTTTGTTGTATCAGTGAACCTGCCTTCATACAAATACCTCCATACAAGATTGACTGGAACAGACAAGAGGTCTTTTACCATTTGCGTGGTTGATAAATGCCTTATTTTTTCCACGAGTTGCAAACTTGCAATGTTATGTACTGCAATTGAAACACTCATATCCTCTAGGATAGACATGTATCAAATCATATGAAAAGCTTCATTTACACCGTGCCAGAAGTCTTCTGGCGCTCTCTTTCTGCTATGCTACGTGTCCAGTGTGATCATGTATTGTTGGGATCTTCCACCCCTATTATAAACTGTACCGTGATCTTTCATTCACATAGCCCGGTATCTATGTTTGGGCCAAGAGGTCTTGACCTAATTGAGTGGAGGTTGAGGGGCAGACCTTGATTATAAATATATGACTCTTCAAGAAATTTTTCAAAACCCTTCATTTTTTGCATTTTCCTTTGATGCCTTGTGACTGATATTTTTGTAATTTCCTTCAATAGAACCTTTGTCTTTTCCTCGAATGCCTTCTCTAGAAAGTTTATTTCTGACTTTATATGTGAACAGATGTTTGTCTTTTTCTGTGAAGCAATGGTTGCATTGTTGTGATCAGCAGTGACTAATGAAAATGGACCCGGAAATTTTACGGGAATTTATACTCAAGACATTTTGAGACTATTTGTAACAGCTGAGGCCCAAAACTAAATAGGGTTTAGGCCTACCTGGTTAAATAAAGGTGAAATAAAAATAAAATAAATAAAACATCTCAAGTGATAGATATAATGATGGTGCTTTGATAACTACACATTTGTCCTTGTTCAATGCATAAAATAAGTATAATAATTGATGAAATGTAATGCTCAATAACCTTCTCTTGCATCTGTTTCTGAGGGGGATCAATTTAACCTCTGATTATATTATACAGTATTGTCTATCTTTTTCAAATGGACCAGATGTGACGACAGTACACCTGTCATATTTTCCCCTCTCTCTCTCTCTCTCTCTCTCTCTCTCTCTCTCTCTCTCTCTCTCTCTCTCTCTCTCTCTCTCTCTCTCTCTCTCTCTCTCTCTTTCTCTCTCCCTCACTTTCTCTCTCTCTGTCTGTCTATCTCTCTCTCTCTCTCTCTCCCTCTCTCTCTCTCTCCCTCTCCCTCTCTCTCTCTCTCTCTCTCTCTCTCTCTCTCTCTCTCTCTCTCTCTACCTCTCTCTCTATCTCTCTCTCTCTCTCTCTCTCTCTCTCTCTCTCTCTCCCTCTCCTCTCTCTCTCTCTCTCTCTCTCTCTCTCCCTCTCTCTCTCCCTCTCCCTCTCTCTCTCTCTCTCTCTCTCTCTCTCTCTCTCTCTCTCTCTCTGTGTGTCCAACCCATCCTAACTCCTTTCCCCCATTCTCTCTTATTTTACTTGTCGGAGGGGAACTTTACTCATCGTTGTTCTTGATAGACTGTGAAAGCTGAGTGGGCTTTCCCCTCCGTAACTGTTTATATTACCATCCAAATCTTTATTTTGGAGAAAATAGCATTCAATAAACAGCAATATAGTATCAAGGTGATTTGTCATGTGTTAGTGTGTGTGTGTGTGTGTGTGTGTGTGTGTGTGTGTGTGTGTGTGTGTGTGTGTGTGTGTGTGTGTGTGTGTGTGTGTGTGTGTGTGTGTGTGTGTGTGTGTGTGTGTGTGTGTGTGTGTGTGTGTGTGTGTGTGTGTGTGTGTGTGTGTGTGTGTGTGTGTGCTGTGGCCCCATACCTCACCTCTATCATAAAATGCCATGCCACTGAAAAGTCCCCAAAGGGTCGGGAAATGGAGTCCCTAGAGAAAGCAAGGACAAAATGGTTGTCAGGAGTAGTGCAGTATTATCATACGGAGATGTATTCTTGGGAAACGGAGGAGGAATGGAGGGAAAAAGAGAGGGAGAGGATATCTAAGAGAGAGAGGGAGGAAGAGGGTGAGCTTGAGTCAGATAAAAATTGTGAAAAAAAGTGAGATGTTAAAGCAGAATGGTATAAAGTGTAAAGAATGGTATAAAGTGTAAAGAATGGTAGAAAGTGTAAAGAATGGTAGAAAGTGTAAAGAATGGCATAAAGTGTAAAGAATGGTATAACGTGTAAAGAATGGTAGAATGTGTAAAGAATGGTAGAAAGTGTAAAGAATGGACCTGAAGACAGGAGGAGAAATGGAAGTGAATGAGGGTGAAGTCTCGGAGGTGGTAGATGTGGTGAAGTTATCGGAGACCGAGGTATGCACCGAGGGTCAGGAAAAAGATGAGTCTGTGACAGTACGAGTGAAGTTTATGGAAAAAGTGGACTCTGCCTTTTGGCTGATCCATTTGTGGTTTCACGGTGGGTGAAAAAAGTGTTGGAAAATGTGGAATCGGCGAGGGTAACCAGAAGTGGCCTAGTGATAATTGTTTGTGTTTCCGTTAGTCAGAGGGAGAAGGCGCTCGGAGTAAAACAAATGGGGGCAGCAAAAGTGAATTGTTTCGCTCTCAAGAAAAGGGCACCAATGAAAGGAGTGATAACTGGGGTAGCAGTGAATATAAAAGTTTACCAGCTGAGGGGAAAGGTTCCCGGTGTTTGTGATGCTCGTCGTTTGATGCGACGCAGACAGGGTGGCGAGAGTGGGGAAACAGAAGTGTCTGTTCTTTTGAGTTTTGATGTTGAGTCTCTGCCCGACAAAGTTAGGAAGTTAGGATATACAAGTTATATAAGTTATCCTGTATGAGCTTATGTGCCAAATACAAGCTTATGGGCATGTGGCAGGAGTGTGTAGGAGGGAGAGTCCACGATGTGAGAAGTGTGCCAAAGGGCACGAGACAAAGGAATATGTAGCATTGGGGAAAGTAGTGGAATGTGTTAATTGTAGGGGTGCACATGAAGCTGGGGATCAGAAACGTCCCGTGTGGGAGAGGCAGGTTGAGGTTTCCAGGGTTAGAGTAGAACAGAAGTTGTCATATGCTGAGGCAATGGAGAAAGTAGAGGAAGATGGGTTAAGAGGTGGTAAGAGTAGTAGAGACATACCAGTACAGAGGGATTGGCCAAAAAGTGATATAAGTTTCAATAAGATTGGATTTTTAGCATTTATAACAATGGCTATCAACTGTACTGCAGGGATGGAACGGAAGTCGCAGAAAATTGAGGTGGTGGTGGCAGCTGCAGAGAGGTTTGGGTGTACGAGACTTGACATCAGAAGAGTTACAGGGTGTGTTAAGTGGTGATGTGTTAAGTGGTGATGTCTCATCCTTAATGGCATGAGGTAGGAATAAATATAATTAGTGGAGTGGGGCGATGTTAATTTTATTTGATATAATTTTGAAATTAGTGAGTGTAGTGTTAGATGGTAGAGTATTTATTTCTTTATTACATTTGTATTTTTCAAGCGAAGTATATGGGAGTTGTACTCCAGTCTAGTGGGTGGCAGTAATGCAACACATTTCATACCAACCGCCGTTAAACATCGAAGAAGAAGAAGAAGAAGAAGAAGAAGAAGAAGAAGAAGAAGAAGAAGAAACGTCTCCAAAAAAGAACGACCATTTATGGCAGTAGATTGAAGGGTTACACTGCACTCATGTGGTGAAAATATGTTACTTAAAAAAAAATGCAACGGAAATTACGTCACGAACGGAGCCGTCTCCTGTAAACATGGCGTCCGTTACCACAGGTGAGTGACATAAAAGGGCCCAAATGACGTGGAGGATCGCTTAAAAAGACTCAAAAACATATTTCTCCACAATTAAAATTAGGATACTGAGTAAAGATGTTAATTTGATTCTGTTTGGAGTGTAGGGAGACTGTTCGCTGTATGTCTACCTAGCTAACATGGTGTGTACGGACACAAGTCAAGTGCCGAATGTAATGTAGCTAACGTTAGCCGGTTAGCTATTCAAAATTGCTCGTGCATCATTATTGTTTGTAGTTACATTGTTTTACATATCACATGGTCCTTCTGTGGCTCAGTTGGTAGAGCATGGCGCTTGTAACGCCAACATTCCCGGGACCACCCATACGTAGAATGTATGCACACATGACTGTAAGTCGCTTTGGATAAAAGCGTCAGCTAAATGGCATTATTATTATTATATTATTACCACGAACATACGTGGGACTGGTTACTAGCTTATCATTGGCGCCACCGTGTTGACTGATAGGTACGACGTTGTAACTAATATCGCTATCGCGAACCAACATTTTCATTCACATTAACGTTAGCTAGCTAAATTGGCTAGCAAGTCAACTTGTAGCTAGTTCGCTAGCCCACAGCCACACACTAAACATTTAACGTTAGCTTGCTGCAGGGGAGGGTAGGTCGCTAGAACAACTACCGAAAGTTCGCCTTGTGAAAATTGTCATACGTTTCGTAGAGGCCGTCGTGATATTAAACCTAAACTGAGAACGGTTGGTTAACTAGTTTAGTTAGCGAGTTATTGTATGTGTTTGAGACAAGTAGCCCACACACTGCAAACAGGGCCTTTTTAGCTAATGTTTGGACTGACTAGCTGCCTGTTTTCTCCCTCTATTTAGCTAAACAGAGACCAGTCAGTTTAATAAAATACAAACATTTTATTGTGCGTGATACTGTAAAATTAAGTAATTTACTTGATGGCATAAGTATTGTTCTGGGGGAAACACTGGCAATATCAAATGTGTCTATGAACCCCAGTGGAATTTCGCTCACCACAAGAAGCTCCATCATGGTTTTATAAATAACACCCAGCTGGCCAGACTGCAAGCCTGTCCTGTCCCCAGGGTTTACATTTGGTATTTTCCATTGGATCTCACTGAAAATGGATCTAGCCTAATCAGATGGCTTTGAGTTATAACTTTGAAGGTCAATACGTTTGATAGCTTTTAGTATTGACATTGAAAACTAATTTTTAAGAATAATTTTTGTAATATACCTCTTATAAGTTAACACATAGTACATGTAAACACTTCAGCAATTAAAGTCGAGGTGTTTGTTTTCTCTTGTCTTTTCAGCCACCTCGGAGTGGATCCAGTTCTTCAAGGATGCTGGGATCCCTGCTGGTCTTGCTGTCAACTATGCCGTGTCTTTTGTGGACAACAGGTAATAAAGGCCATCTTAACTCCTTGGCCTGGAACAGTTCACCGCAAAAGGAAAGATTGTCTGACCTTTTCATTTGATTATTGGTATTTAAGGTACTAAGAGAAGTGTTTTTCAGTTTTGGTGAAGACATTCTTGAGTTTACTAGCAATTATACATTTTTGGGTCTTTTTCTTGATGAACCTATTACTGTTCTATTCGGGAATATCTGCCCTGGACGACTCAGCAAGTAGAGCTCTTGGAGGAGTTATAGGGAAAACAATAACACTAAAATATATTGGTTTTGCTACGTATTCCAAACTCTATCAGACATGCGTGTGTCCTGTTCTGGACTATTCAGCCGGAGTTTGCACCTATACTTGCAATAACTGGGGATATGGTCTGGGAACCCTGTGAGGTGAGATGGAAGGCATGTATGGTGAGACTTTGGAATAGACTGTTGGAAATGACAACTGCCAGAATAGCTAGTAAAGTCGTTCTATGGGATCTATCGATAGGGGGAGTCTGGGCAACTGAAATGTCCAACCATTTTCATGAGTCTGACTGAACGTCTGTGTGAAAACCAAAATTAAGGGAGATATAGATATATATATTTTTAACAACTGTTGATGCAATATGGGGGTGGCTGGTGGAGAGGAATCATAAACCCAAATTGAGAACCTTTTGTTTTTATACGGGTGAATTTGTGTGTGAGGTATATTATGTATAACCTACCTAAAAGCACAGGTAAGATCAGGGATATTGCCCCTGCCTATTGAAACAGGTCAGTATTGTGATGAAATGGAAGAAAGACTATGTAAGTATTGGGACCTTGAAGAAATGGAGAATGAAACTCATTTTATCCTCTATCGCCCTTTCTACTACGATATACGCTTGCTCTTATTCCAGAAAGCACACCAGATATACCAAGGAATTATGTGGCCGAGTGATGAGGGGAAATTGGTTTTTGTCCATGGTGTATTTCCTTTTGCGGAATATTTAAATAAAGCTTGGAAAAAAAGAAAAATGGCTACCTATAATTACATTTTCTAAAAATATTTAGCTTCTATGTGGTTAATGGTGTGTGTGTGTATATAGATTGTGTATGTCTTCCATATGAATCTTCTCATTGTGCCAGACCGGGTTCAAGTGACTTCTGTTTCCTTTTCCTCCTTTTTTTCTGTATTTATTTGTATGTATGTATGTATGTATGTATGTATGTATGTATGTATGTATGTATGTATGTATGTATGTATGTATGTATGTTTTACTGCTCTAGGGATGTCATTTACTATTATATATTGATTTGTACCGTTTCTTTCTTCTTCTCTTTATGCGATGCGCAATGCAGGGAACACCGGAAGAAGAATTGTCATTTAATTACCATAGTGAATTATTGTAATGTTTGTTAGTGTCAATTAATCACAAAAGGGACGGGTTGGCGATTTGACACATAAAATTCATTATTCATTCGGTAATCAGACATGAATAATTTCCATTAGTTTCGAGAGAAGAAAATCACATCCATTCTTTTATTAGTACGATTTAAATCTTTATCTGGCTCGCTCTCTCTGCAGGATCCAGAAGACCATGCTGATGGATCTCAGTAAGGAGATCATGATGGACCTGGGCATCACTGTCATCGGTGACATTATTGCCATCCTCAAACACGCCAAACAGGTCTACCGACAGGTAAGGAGGCAGCTTGTGTATAGCATGCTCTTATTCAGAGCCACTGGGAATGCCTTGAAGATCTACCAGTCTATTGCGATCGACAGGTTGGTTGACCACCAGTCTAGAGAAATGATGGGCTGAAAGATACAATGACTTCCTGTTGCATCATTCATTTTAAAGAGCTTTCGGCATATCCTGGGATCACTTCCTCCAATGCACCACTATAGCTCAAGCGGTAGAGATGGTGCTTTGCCAAAAGACTTGCTATTTTTAATGCACTTTTGACAGCAGTTAGTCTAGTGCTGCCTCTCTCCCACCTCCTCTTTCCCTCTCCAGGACATGTGCAAAATGGCCACACAGGCCATAACCTCAGGACAGTCCAGCATTCAGACCGAACTCAGAAGAACTGCCAACACCCGTGAGTGTTTAAATTCAAATCAATGAACCGTTATGAATGTCATACCAGTGATCTGCCTTTTATGTAGAGCTTTTCTCAAAGGATTTAACACAGTATGATAAGTCACCCCTTCCACTACCAATGAGCAGTAGCACCCATTTGGGTAATGGCGGGAGTCAATCTGTGCCAGAATTCTCACCATATGTTTATAATCCTCTGCAGCCGCCACACGTATGATTGCCAACGCCTTGAGCCACGACTCACCGCCAACCACACCAGCCCATCACCCGGACAACCGGGCAATCTCTGTGACCGTGTCGAACAAACAGGCGAAGAGTGGCAAAGCAGGTAGCTACCCACTCTCTGTGTGGACTGGCCTTCTGTTATATCGATGTCACACTGACTCTCTGTCTCCCTCCCACAACATCTCCCTTTTTCTTCTCTACCTCATTTCACACCCCCCAATCCTTTCTCTCTCTTTCCCAGTGCTGAGCCGACCTGCTGACGATGGGAACGGTCTGCCGGCAAAGCGTCGCCGCGTGACTGCAGAGATGGAAGGCAAGTACATCATCAACATGCCCAAAGGCACCACGGCACGCACCGCCCGAATCCTGGCCCAGCAGGCCAAGAAAGGTAGGGCCTCACCTTCTGGCCAGGGTGAACCAAGGAAACTAATCATTCAACCTCCTTTAATTCTCATCCCACTAACATTATCTAAAGGAAATGGGTCTTGAAATGTCTTTATCTCCTACCATGATAAAGATGACCCCTATCCCTAACTAGAACCCACCATCCCACTCTTTCTGTGTGTGTCTCTTAAAATGTCTGTGTGTGACAGTATATTTCTCTTTTTAACTCTCTCTTACCCATAAAAAGGGAGCAAGCGGATGTCTGTGTTTGAGCGACTGGGAGCCGAGTCCAAAGCCGACACCACCACGGGCAGCAGCAAGGTGAGCCCTCTCTTTTGACACGTTACATGTGTGTCTATGTGAGTGACGTTGAGTGTTAGTCAGGGCATGGCCTCTCTGCTCTCATGGCCGTCTCTCTCCAGGCCACGGGTGTGTTCAGTCGTCTGGGCCGAGCAGACGAAGCAGAGGAGGAGCAGGGAACAGCAGGAAGGGTTGATGTAGACGGAGCAGAGCAGGAGGAGGAGGAGGATGATAATAGTGATGGAGAGGGTTCGGTCCTACAGTACGCTGGCGTCCTAAAGCGACTCCCTCCCTCCCAAAAGAAAGAGCCTGTGGCCCCCAAGCGGGCCCCCACCACCCTCCGCCGCCTAGGAGTGAAGATCAAACTCCCCCCTACTGACTCTCCCTCCTCCTCCTCTTCCTCCCCCAATGGCCTCCCCCCTGCCAAGCGCAGCGTGCTTCAGAGACTGGGTAAACCAAATGCCTCCCCACCGCCGGCCGACACCCAGGACAGCCGTGTGACCAGCACCAGAAATAAGGCTCGGCCAGGCCTGGTCCTGGCTAGCCCCAAGGTCAGCAGCAGCACCAGGGCTGGAGGAGGGGAGAGTTTTGGGGCTCAGATGGACGTAGGGTCAGTCAATGTCTTTAAGAGACTGGGCAGCAAGAGGACCTAACGCATATCAGGCCACGATTAGACCTATACCGTTTCTTTATATTATTTGCATCCATCCGGAAGGCTAGTTATTGTGACATGTTGGTAACATCACATAGACAGCTAGCCTGGGTACCAGTCTGTTTGCGCTAACATTCCCCTCCCTGTCATGCTATGTTTATTATATGACACGGAGTACAAGAGGTGGAATGTTAGTACAAAACAGGTCTGTATTTTAGGCTTACTGCTTCTAGGAGTTGGCTCAGTGATGAAAAGGGATTGTGGGAATGCAGGATGTAATGTTCACCGTATCACCTCAGCACTCGCCTCCACCGGGCTGTGACTACCGGGTACAGTCCACTTAAGACGTTCATGCTGTAACACTAGTCCGGCAACAACGGCAACAGGCAAACAACACATAAAGCAACCTCTTAACCCACAAGCAAGAGCATCTCATCAGCTTCATTTTTATATGAACTGCATTTGTAGAAAAGTGTAGACTCGTATTGTTGTGAAGGCTCCACCACCACATTGAACCTCTGGTTGTGTACAACGATCCGCTTGAAAGCCAAGATATTCAGAGTTGTCTGTTCACAGAATAGGAAGTCACCCACCATTGACCTGTATGTAGATGTTATTGTGAGTTTTTTTCCCCCAGGGCTTATTCAGTACATTGCAGATAGAAGTGTAACGTATAGAGTTTTATTGACTAACAAAGAATCATGTTAGTTCTGCACCATACATTTCTATCTATACTGAACAAAAATATATACGCAACATGCAACAATTTCAATGATTTTTACTGAGTTATAGTTCATATAAGGAAATTAGTCGATTTTATATGAATTCATTAGTCCCTAATCAATGGATTTCACATGCCTGGGAGGGCATAGGCCGACCCACTGGGGTGCCAGGCATAGCCAATCAGAATTTAGTTTTTCACCACAAAATGGCTTTATTACAGACAGAAATTCTCCTCGGTTTCATCAGTTGTCCGGGTGGCTGGTCTCAGACGATCCACCAGGTGAAAATGCCAGATGTAGAGGTCCTGGGCTGGCATGATTACACACGGTTTGTAAGGCCGGTTGGACGTACTGCCAAATTCTCAAAAACGGCGGAGATTATGGTAGATTATCTGGCAACAGCTCTGGTGGACATTCCTACAGTCAGCGTGCCAATCGCAATCTCTCTAAAAACTTGAGACATTTGTGGCATTGTGTTGTGTGACAAAGCTGCACATTTTAGTGGCCTTTTATTGTCCCCCCAGCACAAGGTGCACCTATGTAATGATCGTGCTGTTTAATCGGCTTCTTGATATGCCACACCTGTCAGGTGGATGGATGATCTTTGCAAAGGATAAATGTTCACTGACAGGGATGGAAACACATTTGTGCAAAACATTTGAGAGAAATAATATGTTTGAGTATGCAACATTTTTGAAACATGGAACCAACACAAGTTGTGTTTATATTTTTGCTCAGTATACATGTTGTGTAATGTTGTGCTTTCATGAATAACACCCTGGTTTGCCATTATTCCGCATGGTACAGGAACTGATATGTAAATGTCCCCTTGATATTGATACAATACTTAAGAGGTGTTCACCCAACTTTCTATCTTTAAATTTTTTTTTATTTTTATTGAACTTCACCAGAAATTTGCTACACTGTATATACACTGCTCAAAAAAATAAAGGGAACACTTAAACAACACAATGTAACTCCAAGTCAATCACACTTCTGTGAAATCAAACTGTCCACTTAGGAAGCAACACTGACAATAAATTTCACATGCTGTTGTGCAAATGGAATAGACAACAGGTGGAAATTATAGGCATTTAGCAAGACACCCCCAATAAAGGAGTGGTTCTGCAGGTGGTTACCACAGACCACTTTTCAGTTCCTATGTTTCCTCGCTGATGTTTTGGTCACTTTTGAATGCTGGCGGTGCTTTCACTCTAGTGGTAGCATGAGACTGAGTCTCCAACCCACACAAGTGGCTCAGGTAGTGCAGCTCATCCAGGATGGCACATCAATGCGACATGTGGCAAGAAGGTTTGCTGTGTCTGTCAGCGTAGTGTCCAGAGCATGGAGGCGCTACCAGGAGACAGGCCAGTACATCAGGAGACGTGGAGGAGGGCAACAACCCAGCAGCAGGACCGCTACTTCCGCCTTTGTGCAAGGAGGAGCACTGCCAGAGCCCTGCAAAATGACCTCCAGCAGGCCACAAATGTGCATGTGTCTGCTCAAACGGTCAGAAACAGACTCCATGAGGGCCGACGTCCACAGATGGGGGTTGTGCTTACAGCCCAACACCGTGCAGGACGTTTGGCATTTGCCAGAGAACACCAAGATTGGCAAATTCGCCACTGGCGCCCTGTGCTCTTCACAGATGAAAGCAGGTTCACACTGAGCATGTGACAGTCTGGAGACGCCGTGGAGAACATTCTGCTGCCTGCAACATTTTCCAGCATGACCGGTTTGGGGGTGGGTCAGTAATGGTGTGGGGTGGCATTTCTTTGGGGGGCCGCACAGCCCTCCATGTGCTCGCCAGAGGTAGCCTGACTGCCATTAGGTACCGAGATGAGATCCTCAGACCCCTTGTGAGACCATATGCTGGTGCGGTTGGCCCTGGGTTCCTCCTAATGCAAGACAATGCTAGACCTCAGGTGGCTGGAGTGTGTCAGCAGTTCCTGCAAGAGGAAGGCATTGATGCTATGGACTGGCCCGCCCATTCCCCAGACCTGAATCCAATTGAGCACATCTGTGACGACATGTCTCGCTCCATCCACCAACGCCACATTGCACCACAGACTGTCTAGGAGTTGGCGGATGCTTTAGTCCAGGTCTGGGAGGAGATCCCTCAGGAGACCATCCGCCACCTCATCAGGAGCATGCCCAGGCGTTGTAGGGAGGCCATTCATACAGGCACGTGGAGGCCACACACACTACTGAGCCTCATTTTGACTTGTTTTAAGGACATGACATCAAAGTTGGATCAGCCTGTAGTGTGGTTTTACACTTTAATTTTGAGTGTGACTCCAAATCCAGACCGCCATGGGTTGATAAATTTGATTTCCATTGATTAATTTTTGTGTGATTTTGTTGTCAGCACATTCAACTATGTAAAGAAAAAAGTATTTAATAAGACCATTTTATTCATTCAGATCTAGGATGTGTTATTTTAGTGTTCCCTTTATTTCTTTGAGCAGATAGTAGAGTGTAGATTTAGAAAATCATGACGAGAGAAAAAAATAACATCCAAGGTTTTAAGATGTAATGGAACATTACAACGCCTTGAGAAAGTGATCTTGAACATAAACCAGAAAATGGTGTAAAAAAATCTTGCCTGATTTATTTTCCCTCCCTCTTTGAGCCAGCTACAGCTAGAAGCCGTCCCGTCCTCCAGTCCAACAGTGTGCTTTTGTCCTTTGATCATGCTCTTTTAATGTGAGACCCTGTCATTGAAATTGCAACTGAGACACCACAGTCAATATTTGGCTTCTTGGGGGAATAGGCATTGAGCTGATAATTGATCTATTGATGAGTTCAATGATATGTTGTCTGAAGGAGTGGTATATGTTTGTCTGGGAGTGTTGTGTGTGTTAGGGGGGTGAGTCAGTGAGCTCTCCATGTTGTCAGTATTACCGCCCTGGGGATGGGTGCCTTAGCCCCCAACCTCCCCCTCACACAGAAACGAGACAAAATCAGGCAGGAGCACAGCTGGTACCACTAACCAGGCTTTGACAGTGACCGACTGAGAGGGATGGTGCGAGTGTGACAGCCTGTCCACTCTTCTCCCACTCATTGTTTCAGACAGAGAATACATGGAAGAGAGAGAATTCTCATAGACCTTCACTTCGTGTGGCGGTGTCTTTTTAGACTTCAGTGCAGCTTTTGACATTATCGATCATAGTCTGCTGCTGGAAATACGTACGTGTATTGGCTTTACACCCCCTGCTATAATGTGGATGAAGAGTTACTTGTCTAACAGAACATAGAGAGTGTTCTTTAATGGAAGCCTCTCAAACATAATCCAGGTAAAAGCAGGAATTCCCCAGCGTAGTTGTATAGGCCCCTTGCTTTTTTCAATCTTTACTAACGACATGCCACTAGCTTTGAGTAAGGCCCGTGTGTCTACAGTGACTTGCGAAAGTATTCACCCCCTTTTGACATTTTTCCTATTTTGTTGCCTTACAACCTGGAAATACAATAGATTTTTCATTTGATTTACACAACACGCCTAGAATAATGAAACTTGAGCGTGCGTAACTATTCACCCCCCCCCCCAAGTCAGTACTTTGGTGAGTCACCTTTTGCCGCAATTACAGCTGCAAGTCTCTTGGGGTATGTCTCTATAAGCTTGGCACTTCTAGCCACTGGGAATTTTGCCCATTCAAGACAAAACTGCTCCAGCTCCTTCAAGTTGGATGGGTTCTGCTGGTGTACAGAAATATTTAAGTCATACCACATATTCTCAATTCTCTTGGATGGAGGTCTTGGCTTTGACTAGGCCATTCCAAGATATTTAAATGTTTCCCCTTAAACCACTCAAGTGTTGCTTTAGCAGTATGCTTAGGGTCATTGTCCTGCTGGGAGGTGAAACTCCATCCCAGTCTCAAATCTCTGGAAGACTGGAACAGGTTTCCCTCAAGAATGACCCTGTATTTAGCGCCATTCAACATTCCTTCAATTCTGACCAGTTTCCCAGTCCCTGCTGATGAAAAACATCACCACAGCATGATGCTGCCGCCATGGTGACAGTGCTTCACTGTGGGGATGGTTTTCTTGGGGTGATGGGAGGTGTTGAGTTTGCGCCAGACATAGTGTTTTCCTTGATGGCCAAAACGCTCAACTCTTCGGTAAAGCCCAGCTCTGTGGAGTGTACGGCTTAAAGTGGTCCTATGGACAGATACTCCAATCTCCGCTGTGGAGCTTTGCAGCTCCTTCAGGGTTATCTTTGGTCTGTTTGTTGCCTCTGAATGCCCGGTCTGTGAGTTTTGGTGGGTGGCCCTCTCTTGGCAGGTTTGTTGTGGTGCCATATACTTTCCATTTTTAAATAATGGATTTAATGGTGCTATGTGGGATGTGCAATGTTTCGGATATATTTTTTTTATAGCCCAACCCTGATCTGTACTTCTCCACAACTTTGTCTCTGACCTGTTTGGAGAGCTCCTTGGTCTTCATAGTACTGCTTCCTCGGTGGTGCCCCTTGCTTAGTGGTGTTGCAGACTCTGAGGCCTTATAGAACAGGTGTGTGTATATACAGTGGGGCAAAAAAGTTTTTGTGAAAGTTCCCCCTACTTAAAAAGATGAGAGGCCTGTAATTTTCATAGGTACACTTCAACTATGACAGACGAAATGAGAAAAAAAATCAGAAAATCACATTGGTCAATAACAAAAGTTTATCTCAATACTTTGTTATATACCCTTTGTTGGCAATGACAGAGGTCATCTGTTTTCTGTAAGTCTTCACAAGGTTTTCACACACTGTTGCTGGTATTTTGGCCCGTTCCTCCATGCAGATCTCCTCTAGAGCAGTGATGTTTTGGTGCTGTTGCTGGGCAACACGGACTTTCAACTCCCTCCAAAGATTTTCTTACAGGGTTGAGATCTGGAGACTGGCTAGGCCACTCCAGGATCTTGAAATGCTTCTTACGAAGCCACTCCTTCGTTGCCCGGGCTGTGTGTTTGGGATCATTGTCATGCTGAAAGACCCAGCCATATTTCATCCTCAGGTTTTCACTCAAAATCTCACGATACATGGCCCCATTCATTCTTTCCTTTACACGGATCAGTCGTCCTGGTCCCTTTGCAGAAAAACAGCCCCAAAGCATGATGTTTCCACCCCCATGCTTCACAGTAGGTATGGTGTTCTTTGGATGCAACTCAGCATCCTATTTTGGTTTCATCTGACCATATGACATTCTCCCAATCTTCTTCTGGATCATCCAAATGCTCTCTAGCAAACTTCAGACGGGCCTGGACATGTACTGGCTTAAGCAGGGGGACATGTCTGGCACTGCAGGATTTGAGTCCCTGGCGCCATTGTGTGTTACTGATGGTAGGCTTTGTTACTTTGGTCCCAGCTCTCTGCAGGTCATTCACTAGGTCCCCCCGTGTGGTTCTGGGATTTTTACTCACCGTTCTTGTGATCATTTTGACCCCACGGGTTGAGATCTTGCGTGGAGCCCCAGATCGAGGGAGATTATCAGTGGTCTTGTATGTCTTCCATTTCCTAATAATTGCTCCCACATTTGATTTCTTCAAACCAAGCTGCTTACCTATTGCAGATTCAGTCTTCCCAGCCTGGTGCAGGTCTACAATTTTGTTTCTGGTGTCTTTTGACAGCTCGTTGGTCTTGGCCATAGTGAAGTTTGGAGTGTGACTGTTTGAGGTTGTGGACAGGTGTCTTTTATACTGATAACAAGTTCAAACAGGTGTCATTAATACAGGTAACGAGTGGAGGACAGAGGAGCCTCTTAAAGAAGAAGTTACAGGTCTGTGAGAGCCAGAAATCTTGCTTGTTTGTAGGTGACCAAATACTTATTTTCCACCATAATTTGCAAATAAATTAATAAAAAATCCTACAATGTGATTTTGTCTGTCATAGATGAAGTGTACCTATGATGAAAATTACAGGCCTCTCTTGTCTTTTTAAGTGGGAGAACTTGCACAATTGGTGGCTGACTAAATACTTTTTTTGCCCCACTGTATATATACAGTGTCTTGCGAAAGTATTCGGCCCCCTTGAACTTTGCGACCTTTTGCCACATTTCAGGCTTCAAACATAAAGATATAAAACTGTATTTTTTTGTGAAGAATCAACAAGTGGGGTACAATCATGAAGTGGAACGACATTTATTGGATATTTCAAACTTTAACAAATTCAAAAACTGAAAAATTGGGCGTGCAAAATTATTCAGCCCCTTTACTTTCAGTGCAGCAAACTCTCTCCAGAAGTTCAGTGAGGATCTCTGAATGATCCAATGTTGACCTAAATGACTAATGATGATAAATACAATCCACCTGTGTGTAATCAAGTCTCCGTATAAATGCACCTGCACTGTGATAGTCTCAGAGGTCTGTTAAAAGCGCAGAGAGCATCATGAAGAACAAGGAACACACCAGGCAGGTCCGAGATACTGTTGTGAAGAAGTTTAAAGCCGGATTTGGATACAAAAAGATTTCCCAAGCTTTAACCATCCCAAGGAGCACTGTGCAAGCGATAATATTGAAATGGAAGGAGTATCAGACCACTGCAAATCTACCAAGACCTGGCCGTCCCTCTAAACTCTCAGCTCATACAAGAAGACTGATCAGAGATGCAGCCAAGAGGCCCATGATCACTCTGGATGAACTGCAGAGATCTACAGCTGAGGTGGGAGACTCTGTCCATAGGACAACAATCAGTCGTATATTGCACAAATCTGGCCTTTATGGAAGAGTGGCAAGAAGAAAACCATTTCTTAAAGATATCTATAAAAAGTGTTGTTTAAAGTTTGCCACAAGCCACCTGGGAGACGCACCAAACATATGGAAGAAGGTGCTCTGGTCAGATGAAACCAAAATTGAACTTTTTGGCAACAATGCAAAACGTTGTGTTTGGCGTAAAAGCAACACATCTCATCACCCTGAACACACCATCCCCACTGTCAAACATGGTGGTGACAGCATCATGGTTTGGGCCTGCTTTTCTTCAGCAGGGACAGGGAAGATGGTTAAAATTGATGGGAAGATGGATGGAGCCAAATACAGGACCATTCTGGAAGAAAATCTGATGGAGTCTGCAAAAGACCTGAGACTGGGACGGAGATTTGTCTTCCAACAAGACAATGATCCAAAACATAAAGCAAAATCTACAATGGAATGGTTCAAAAATAAACATATCCAGGTGTTAGAATGGCCAAGTCAAAGTCCAGACCTGAATCCAATCGAGAATCTGTGGAAAGAACTGAAAACTGCTGTTCACAAATCCTCTCCATCCAACCTCACTGAGCTTGAGCTGTTTTGCAAGGAGGAATGGGAAAAAATTTCAGTCTCTCGATGCGCAAAACTGATAGAGACATACCCCAAGCAATTTACAGCTGTAATCTCAGCAAAAGGTGGCGCTACAGAGTATTAACTTAAGGGGACTGAATAATTTTGCACGCCCAATTTTTCAGTTTTTGATTTGTTAAAAAAGTTTGAAATATCCAATAAATGTCGTTCCACTTCATGATTGTGTCCCACTTGTGGTTGATTCTTCACAAAAAAAATACAGTTTTATATCTTTATGTTTGAAGTCTGAAATGTGGCAAAAGGTCGCAAAGTTAAAGGGGGCTGAATACTTTCGCAAGGCACTGTATATATATATATATGCTGAGATCATGTGGCACTTAGATTGCACACAGTTGGACTTTAACTAATAATGTGACTTCTGAAGGTAACTGGTTGTACCAGATCTTATTTAGGGGCTTCATAGCAAAGGGGGTGAATACATATGCACACACCAGTTCTTTTTTTTCATTTCATTTAAATTTTTGACTTTTGTGTATGTCCATTACATGAAATCCATTACATGAAATCCAAATACATCCAAGGAAATTACAGGTTGTAATGCATCAAAATAGGAAAAATATGTGGATGACTCAACACTACACGTAACTGAAATTAATGAAACACTGAACAAATAAGTTATTTCCAAAACTAATAGCATTATATTTGGAACAAATATCATTCACTTAACCTCAACTACATCTCGTAATGAATCATGTGGAAATTGAGCAAGTTGAGGTGACTAAACTGCTTGGAGTAACCTTGGATTGTAAACTGTCCTGGTCAAAACATATTGATACAACACTAGCTAAGATGGGGAGAAGTCTGTCCATAAAGCGTTGCTTTGCTGCCTTAACAACACTATCAACAATGCAGGTCCTACAGGCCCTGGTTTTGTCTCACCTGGACTACTGTTCAGTAGTGTGGTCAGGTGCCACAAAGAGGGACTTGGGGAAATTTGCAGTTGGCTCAGAACAGGGCGGCAAGGCTGGCACTTGAAGGTACACGGAGAGCTAGCATTGATGAAATGCATGTCAATCTCTCCTGGCTCAAAGTGGAAGAGAGATTGACTTATTACTTGTTTTTGTAAGAGGTGTTGACAAGCTGAAGGTACCGAGCTGTCTGCTTTAAAATACTAGCACACAGCTCAGACACCCATACATACCCCACAAGACATGCCACCTGGGGTCTCTTCCCAATCCCCAAGTCCAGAACAGACTATGGGAGGTGCACAGTACTAGATAGAGCAATGCCTACATGGAACTCTATTCACATCAGGTAACTGATGCAAGCAGTAGAATCAGATTTAAAAAGCTGGTAAAAAACACCTTATGGAACAGCGGGGACTGTGAAGTAACACAAACAGACACAGACACGCATACAAACGCATGATAACATACGCACTATACACACACGTACACATGGATTTTGCGTTGTCGAAATGTGGTAGGGAAGTATGGGCCTGAGGGTACACAGTGTGTTGTGAGTTCTGTAATGAATGTACTGTAATGTTTTTTTAAATATAGCTGCCTTAATTTTGCCGGACCCCAGGAAGAGCTAATGAGGATCCATAATAAACACAAAAGTCACACCTCTGATTTGTAGCACCCACCTAGCCTGAAATACAAAACCTATTTTGCTAACACTCCTTGTACTCCATGTCATGTTTAGCATGAGAAGGAGTGGAACGATAACTCAAACCGACTGGTACCCAGGCTAGAAAAAAAAACATTTTGCACCGGAGTCCTCACCACTCATCAACTCTCACTGTAGAGAAGGGAGAAGTGATTGGTTGTAATTGCATGGCAGTGATCTTTTGGAACTAGAGGGGACACAGCTGCTTTGCCAGAGGGGAAGTCCTCTGGGTCCTAGCTGCTTAGTAACCAGCACAGTCCCACAGCAGGTGATGCTGGCCATTAACGTGAACATGGGCACAGTACATTCATAATAGATGAGTGTGGCCGAACAACAACTATGGATTCTATACCAGTATAGGTTAGTCTCCTGTGGAATTAATGTAGGCTGGGCTATACAAAAGGCCACAAAGCTGGTATTTTTTGGGTTCCAATGGAATCAGGTCACAAATCATTGACATTGACACAATTTCACCTTGACGTCGCTCTCATCCTGCTACCTATCACACTCTTCAGGAGAAAAATAACAGAAGAGTGGCATGGTGCCACTAAGTTAGCCTAGGTATGTACACTACATGACCAAAAGTATGTGGACACCTGCTCGTCGAATATCTCATTCCAAAAACATGGCCTTTTTTATTTTTTATTATTTTACCTTTATTTTACTAGGCAAGTCAGTTAAGAACAAATTCTTAATATGGAGTTGTCCCCCCCTTTGCTGCTATAACTGAAACCCTTCCCACTCTTCTGGGAAGGGTTTCCACTTAATGTTGGAACATTGCTGCGGGGACTTGCTTCCATTCAGCCACGAGCATTAGTGACGTCGGGCACTGATGTTGGGCGATTAGGCCTGGCTCGCAGTCGGCATTCCAATTCATCCCAAAGGTGTTCGATGGGGTCGAGTTTAGGGCTCTGTGCAGGACAGTCAAGTTCTTCCACAGCGATATCAACAAAATATTTTCTAGATGAACCTCGTTTTGTGCACGGGGGGCATTGTCATGCTAAAACAGGAAAGGGCCTTCCCCAAATTGTTGCCACAAAGATGGAAGCACATAATCATATAGAATGTCATTGTATGCTGTAGCGTTAAGATTTTTCTTCCCTGGAACTAAGGGGTCTAGCCTGAATCATAAAAAACAGCCCCAGACCATTATTCCTCCTCCACCAAACTTTACAGTTGGCTCTATGCATGCGGTCAGGTAGCGTTCTCCTGGTATCCACCAAACAGATTCGTCCTTCGGTCTGCTAGATGGTGATCCCGTGATTCATCACTCCAGAGAACATGTTTCCGCTGCTCCAGAGTCCAACGGTGGCGAGCTTTACAGCACTCCAGCCGACTCTATATGTGCAATTGACATATCTGGCCATGTGGATCAGAGCCAGAGGGCATAGGCCTACTACAATCATGTTGTTAATTGTTACAGATTTTAAAACCATAGATTTGTAGAATAGATTTAGCCTCTACCTGGGACATATTCCATACATAGTCATTTAATCTCTGGGTTATACATTTTGGGGTGCTTTTTTAGTTTTTATTTTCTGTTTTATTTTCAGTTTCTTTACACAAATACACCGTGGCTCTTGAGTGAAGGCTCACAGATTGAAGTGCGCTCGTGGTGCAGGAACACTGCACGACTCCTCTCTTTCCCACAATTCACCACGCGCGATCCTGCGCTCGCTGTCTGTGGTGCTGAAGCGGCGCGTGCTGTGGACTGGAGCACAAACATACAATCGAGGTATCCTCTCGCGGGATGGTCAGAGGAGCTACGAAGTAGATAGAAGAAGAGTGTTTTGCAATTCAGGAATCCAAGCCAATTATTTGTGATTTTTCATATACAATACAATTTACAGTAGTCTGAATTTGGGTAAGCTGTTTTGATAGCATATAGCCTATTTGCGCTGTACATGTTAGGTTTTTTACACAGCCTCTCTCTCTAAATTATTTCGCTCTCATCTTTCGTGTTGTTGCCTGCCCGTGTCAGGCGTTCTTTATGCACAGCAAGCTGCTCCAGTTCTCTCCGAGAAAATAGACATTCACGTCGGAACAGCATGGCCCGGTCCAGTCGCACCCACTGAGAGAGATGGAAGCCAAGCAGCACTCCCTAAAGAGCCTGAAGAGCTACCCAGAGGCGGGGGGCCGGAGCCTGGCGGCGGCCGCGGGAGACGTCGGTGTTGGAGGTGGTGGAGGAGGGTGTCGTGCCGGCTCGGCACAGATGGAGATGGAGGCAAACATACAGAAAGCCATTGACTTCAAGGTGGAGGGCCACCGTTGCTACAAGGAGAAGAAATTTCGGGAAGCGATAGGGAAGTACCACCGGGCTCTGCTGCAGCTGAAAGGGGTGCATTTAGTGGATGGAACCACGGGCTCCGAGGTCAACCTCCTGAGCCAAGCCGCGGTCAAACTGACGGAGGAACAGCGGAGAACTGTGGAGATCACGGAGATCGAGTGCTACGACAGCCTGACAGGTGAGTAGCTAGCCGAGTCGGTGTTTTTTGCTCCGCATCGCGCTGCCACGCAACAGAGGAGACCCCGGCTCTTGAGGGGCTTAAGCCTGGAAAGCTCGTTTTCTGAGATTGAACCTCGGCTGCCATTGTTCGTTTCGGTTCACGGGGTTAGGAAGGAACGAGTTTAGACAATTAGCCAGTGTCAAGCATAATTTCCGCTCCTGTCAAGCCTGTATGGGCATAAATTAATCATATTTGGCTTAATAATACATTAATTAATAGCTTGGGCTTTTAACAATGGACAGCGCCAAATCTCGGTCTTTCTTATTGGTGTATTAACTAATGTACCACCTGGGGATTTCACTAGGCAGGTCAAAACTCCATCCCACAAAAACAGGCTGAAATTTCAGTCAGTCTTTTCGAACAGGTCTTATACTAAAAGGGCATTATCATTTTCACAATTTCACAGTATTATTCCAACATAGTGTGGAAATATATATATAAACACAGGAAAATTACATTTTTCACTGCACTGATTAATGAATCCTTTACTAGTAACTGGCACAAGGGTTAATTATAATATCTTATCATTTGTGTGCTAGACTCGTTTTTTCCTCGAGCCATGTCTTCCTCCTGTGATTCTTATCAAGGCCCCCCCACTGTCTTGTCTCTCTTTGTTGTGCTCCATTCAAGTTTATTTTTGCGTCTCTTGATTCAACCCCCCAGGTTAATTCCTTTGATAGCCGGGGGGACCAGTGATTGGATGTTGATCAACTGTTAATGTAGTCAGTGGAACGGGCTGTATTAACAGGAGTGTACATCCTGTGGAAAAGGGACACAAATACACACAGTGGGAGCCTGGGGGTTATATGGCGCCATATCATGTCTCTCCCACAGTGCAGCTGTGTTGTTGCAAAAACAGTTCACATGCTCTGAGGTGGGAAAATCATGGCGTGGACCATCCCAGTTTACAGGTGACATCCGTCTACATGGATCCTTGAATGACTTCACACACATACAAGTAATACGCCACTACGGCTGCGTTTACACAGGCAGCCCAATTCTGATATTTTACCCATTTATTGATGAAAGAGCCGATCTGATCCGTCAAAGGACCAATTAGTGAGAAAAATAATATCGTAATTGGGCTGCCTGTGTAAACGCAGCCAATGAATTGCAACCTACAACAATTTGTCTAGTTAAGAGTACTTGACAATATTAGGAGTCCTTTCTGGTCAGCATCGTCATGTCTGGTCATCAAGTTTAATCGGCCTATCAAAACCAAGCACAAGTGTCAGTTAAACAGGCTATGTATGTGTAATGTAATTAGAAAAGATAAACTGATATCGCACTCGGATAAACGTAATATCTCTAACAAGGAGATTTGAGTAAAGCTGAGCTTACAGGTATTTGTTTCTGGTAATTCTTTGAGTAAGAAATCGGATCATCTGTTCAACAGATGTGAGCGTAAGAGATGGTCGGTCGCCTGGCAGATAATCTCTGAAACAGACGAGATTTGATTCGAACAGATACAGTAGTCTGTCTGGCAGATGTGAGTTGGCCTATAGGGGATTAGATGTGTCTGTGTGTCTAATGATGACCGTATTAAATATTGTCTACCACTGCGACAGTAGTCCGTCCACAAGAGAGCATGTCTAAGATGTTCCCTAAATTGCATTGTGAAATCTATTTGGTGAATGATATGCCATGATCTCTTTTAATGGTGCCTGTCTTATACATTTTGTTGACCATATCTATGGAGATTCAGCCCCCTATTACTCAGAGGAATCTCTTGATTCAGCGGTGCCATTTTCCGTACAAGATATTCTAACAAACAGTTAACATGAAAACATAGAATGGTTAAAGGCGGGATGGGTTGCTGTGGTGCTAGGCTGTGTCTCTCTGTCCCGGCTCCGCTGGGTCCTGGGCTCAGCTGGTGTGACAGGCTGAAGGTCGATTCTCTCTGTCCCCGTCTGATTGGCCCTCTGTCTGGGCCCTGGCGGGAAGATACCCTGGCGTGCAGGAGAAATGGAGACGGAGGTAAGGGGATGGAAAGAGAGGGAGAGAGAGAGAGAGAGAGGGAGAGAAGAAGTGAGGAAGAAAGAGAAAAGGAAGAGGGAAAGCGAGGCAGACACTGGGCCCTTCCCTGTTGTTATTCTCGTGACCGTTACCTCATTCTGCTCTCAATTCTCACAATAACACAGTTCACAGTAACAGCAGTGATAATGCATAATGGTCATAGCCCACATCCTCTCAGTGGTGTGCGTTTTTCAGATCATGCACTTGTGATTATTTCTATTTGATTTAAGAATGAATACATGTACATTGCGAACATATTTCACAAGACTGGAGACCTTTCCACCCTACCGACAGTCTGGTCACCCAGAGTCCTGCTGGACAGAAGGTGGCCCCTGTGGTGTTGAGTGAGGCAGTGTTTTGATTGGCCAACTGTCTTCATCCCTGACGCATGATACAGGTGCAACAGAGCGAACAGCCTCAACTCCAGCTCGTCTGTGTGCGTGATTCTGTTTGTCTCAGCAATCGCAGCTCTGAAGAACAGCAGCTAACCAAGGGGGTATCTGATATGGAGGAAGGTGGGGGGGTACACAGATTGCTTCTCACCCTGCCATTCTCACAGTGCCCATACTGACATTGCTGTGTGTTATGTCTGTTATTTTTGTATAGCGACGTGGGAGGTTATGGCGTGCGCGCGCTTGACTTCGTCGTGACAAGGACAGGCTTTGCCTTCCCATTGTGTGTCTCGTCGCGGCACCTTTTTCTAAATGACATGGCTACCCGACAAATGCGGCCCAGAGCTTTTCACTTACTTGCAGCGATTTTGCCGTCAGCATGCCACAAGACAGGGATTGTGTTTGGAGACTGAGATTCAAGACCAGAGATAGGAGAGAAGCCGACATCAAAGGAGACAAGAAATGATGGAAAGAGACAGAGGAGGAAACTGTGAGCGAATGACACGAGTAATAAAGACCTGCATTTGGCTGTAATGGTGGTTTTGAAGAAGGAGAGAAAAAAAACCACCAAAGAAGAGAGAGAGAATAGAGAGAGAGAGGGTGAGAAACAGGAAGATGGAGGTTTGTGCCTACAGTGTTGTTACCAGGGTCTGTCTGAGAGAGATCCATTGAGATGAATGGCCTATTTGCCGTTGTCCTAAAAGAGACACAATTCTGTTTCCCCATGGGGCTGTGGGACTGTGGGTTACACCAAGGCCGCCTGTCTGTAGCCGCTCTGGGAAATGGCGCTGCAACATGTTGGCCAGAGGAAGACCGCCAGCCATGGAGGTTGATGCTTTTTGGGATGAATCGTGTTCTGCAGGCAGTCCACCCACCCACCCACACCATGCTGTGCTCACGGATACATGTGACCGCAGCAAATATACAAACGTTTTTTTTTTTACACTCTTCTTTTTTATACACGGCACTCGAAGCACTTCCCAAAATGTAGACCCTTCTTAGCAAAAGACGTTGAAAAGGCATCGCGAGTACGTCTTTTCAGCGTCTTATGCTCACTGGGGAGGGAGAATATGAACACAGCAGGAAGCAGTTGATGCGTTATTAGAAAATGCACCTTTAAAAAAAAAATGTAACCAGGTAAGTTGACTGAGGAGGAATGAGCTAATTGTTACGGCGGGGATGATTAGGTGTCCGTGATGGTATGAAGGCCAGATTGGGAATTTAGCCAGGACACCACCTCTACTCATACAATAAGTGCCATGGGATCTTTAGTGACCACGGAGAGTCAGGACAGCCGTATAACATCCCATCCGAAAGACAGCCCCCTACACAGGGAAATGTCCCCAATCACTGCCCTGGGCATTGGGATATTTTTTTTGTTTGTAGACCAGAGGAAAGAGTGCCTCCAACTGGCCCTCCAACACCATTTCCAGCAGCATCTGGTCTCCCATCCAGGGACTGACTGGAACCAATGCTACTTAGCTTCAGAAGCAAGCTAGCAGTGTGATGCAGGGGGGTACGCTGCTGGCTTATTCAGATGGCTTATTCAGGTGAAGAGAGGTATTCTGTAGCGCACAGACATACATGTAAAACAATTAGTCAGGTCCCAAACTCCTTTTGTGAGGGAGATTGAACCATCTTTTCCCTGTCCGGTTTCCTCTGATTTCTGACTCAATTATTCCTTTGTTCCCTGCGAGTGGCTTAATCGGCGTGTGAGTCATGAGTCACAGCCTTGGGTAGAAGCTGCGGCAAACACGTTTTGAGAGAGGAATCGTTTGTTTCGTAACACCTAACAACTTTTGTTCACCCATCAGGATGTTTTGTAAAACCTAACACCTTTTGTTCACCCATCGGGATGTTTTGTAACACCTAACACCTTTTGTTCACCCATCAGGATGTTTTGTAACACCTAACACCTTTTGTTCACCCATCAGGATGTTTTGTAACACCTAACACCTTTTGTTCACCCATCAGGATGTTTTGTAACACCTAACACCTTTTGTTCACCCATCAGGATGTTTTGTAACACCCAACACCTTTTATACACCCATCACGGTGTTTCGTAACACCCAACACCTTTTTTTCACCCATCAGGATGTTTCGTAACACCCAGCACCTTTTATACACCCATCAGGATGTTTCGTAACACCCAGCACCTTTTATTCACCCATCAGGATGTTTCGTAACACCCAGCACCTTTTATTCACCCATCAGGATGTTTCATAACACCCAGCACCTTTTATTCACCCATCAGGATGTTTCGTAACACCCAGCACCTTTTATTCACCCATCACGGTGTTTCATAACACCCAGCACCTTTTATTCACCCATCACGGTGTTTCATAACACCCAGCATCTTTTATTCACCCATCAGGATGTTTCATAACACCCAGCACCTTTTATTCACCCATCAGGATGTTTCATAACACCCAGCACCTTTTATTCACCCATCACGGTGTTTCATAACACCCAGCACCTTTTATTCACCCATCAGGATGTTTCATAACACCCAGCACCTTTTATTCACCCATCACGGTGTTTCATAACACCCAGCACCTTTTATTCACCCATCACGGTGTTTCATAACACCCAGCACCTTTTATTCACCATCAGGATGTTTCATAACACCCAGCACCTTTTATTCACCCATCACGGTGTTTCATAACACCCAGCACCTTTTATTCACCCAGCAGGATGTTTCATGACACCCAGCACCTTTTATTCACCCATCACAGTGTTTCATAACACCCAGCACCTTTTATTCACCCATCAGGATGTTTCATAACACCCAGCACCTTTTATTCACCCATCAGGATGTTTCATAACACCCAGCACCTTTTATTCACCCATCACAGTGTTTCATAACACCCAGCACCTTTTATTCACCCATCAGGATGTTTCATAACACCCAGCACCTTTTATTCACCCATCACGGTGTTTCATAACACCCAGCACCTTTATTCACCCATCAGGATGTTTCATAACACCCAGCACCTTTTATTCACCCATCACGGTGTTTCATAACACCCAGCACCTTTATTCACCCATCACAGTGTTTCATAACACCCAGCACCTTTTATTCACCCATCACGGTGTTTCATAACACCCAGCACCTTTTATTCACCCATCACGGTGTTTCATAACACCCAGCACCTTTTATTCACCCATCACGGTGTTTCATAACACCCAGCACCTTTTATTCACCCATCACGGTGTTTCATAACACCCAGCATCTTTTATTCACCCATCAGGATGTTTCATAACACCCAACACATTTTACACACTGTTCTCAAATGCTCTTCTCACTGCCAATGATGATCCAGCAACTTCCACCTACTTGTGTGTGTGTGTGTGTGTGTGTGTGTGTGTGTGTGTGTGTGTGTGTGTGTGTGTGTGTGTGTGTGTGTGTGTGTGTGTGTGTGTGTGTGTGTGTGTGTGTGTGTGTGAGCTCTACCACTCTGCAGCAGATCCACCCATAGCCCTTTCAGGAGACTGGCTTTCTTTTAGACACAATGCATTAAGCCAAAGAGCTGCGACGAGGGCATGATGGACACTTTAGAAGGTTTAGGCTGTGTGTTATTTCATCGATGTCCATTAACATTTTGCCGCGGTATGTTTACACTAATCTATCAGGCTCCTAAAATGCTCATGCATCAACACAATCTCCATTAGCTCCATCACTGGCCTGTGTGTGTGTGTGCGTGCGTGCGCGCGCCTGCGTGTCCGCATGCTTGTGTGTATCCGTATCTGATGTTAAGGGTCCATATTTCTCACCACATCCATTTGCTCCCAGGGCTATTGCATTGAGGCGATCTATGAACTTGTGACCCTTGACTTTGCAATTCTAGGCCCCCATAGTGACGAGACTTGAATGAGCGTCGCATCCATCTCTCCCCGGACAAGAAATAGACAACCCACGAGTCTCAGAATGAGAACGCTGCCTGGAATCAGATAATCAAGTCCATTTACTGGGAGTTCCATTTGGCTCCCAGTGCCACCACTCTCTAATCTTAATCTCATTCCAGAAGGGAACGGGGGACGCCTCCCTTTCACCCACTGCCAATAACGTCACTAGAGGAGGATGTGTATGGAGGAGGAAGAAGAGGTGTTGAAGGGGGAGAGGAAGAGGAAGAATGAGGGGTGTGAGGTATATGGGAGAAGAAGAGGAGGGTGGAGGAGGAGAAAGTATTATGGGGAGGAGGAAAAGGAGAATAGGGTGCCATCGGGGATATAGACTTAGTCCTCAGTGCTATATAATGCTGCTGAGGGGGTACTATCTATCACAGGGCCTAGCCTACTATACAGTCCAGTCAGCCCCCTACTATAAAACCAGAGTGGAGCAGCAAAACGCCTCCCTTTCACCCACTGCCAATAACGTCACTAGAGGAGGATGTGTATGGAGGAGGAAGAAGAGGTGTTGAAGGGGGAGAGGAAGAGGAAGAATGAGGGGTGTGAGGTATATGGGAGAAGAAGAGGAGGGTGGAGGAGGAGAAAGTATTATGGGGAGGAGGAAAAGGAGAAGGGAAAGAAAGGGTGGATTATATGGGGAAGGAAGAGGGGGAGAGAGGAAAGTGAGGGTGAAAAGAAAGAATGTTTTTTTTTTTCCCTTGGTTCGTATGTTGGCCGCTCAGGGGTTGCGTGGTTGTATGAGAGCCACAGGCGCATTGTGCCAGGTCTCCAGATGGCATGGCATCACTGTGGGGGCTCGACTGGGCATGCTGTACTCCCCTCTTTACCATTCCATTGCAGCTGAGAGAGGGAGAGAGAGGGAGAGGGAATGGGGGACGGTCAGGGAGCCAAGAGAAAAGGCACTGAGCATGAAGAGGGGGAGGGTGGGGGAAAGAGAGTGAGAGAAGCTGGACAGGGTTTTAAGGGAACTGTTAAATATGAAGGGATAAGCAGAGGGATAGACAGAGAGGGGGAAGAAAAGAGGTGACTTTGGTGGACCTTTGTGACCTCTTCATTGCTGCATTTGCGTATCATTTGTGATTGTAGGTATGGTGATGAGAAATCACATCCAAGGCTGATGGTATTAAATCATCGCCCTGGCTTTGCTAGAGTGCTCTTGTCATGCCAGTAAATAAGATCCAGTCATCTGCGAAGGAGGGAGATAGAGGGAAGGAGGGAGAGAGAATGAGAGGGGGGTCAGAGAGTAAGAACATACAGAGTGTTCTTGGTCAACACCTACCGAAATGAGAACTTGTAAGAATAATTAGTAAATATCTTAACACACTGTGCTCCAGTGGACAGGAGATACAACTTGGTATTTATCGAGAAAGCTGCATATTAATATAGGTGGGGTCCACACTTATGTCCCCTCAGTCCTATGTCCCCTCAGTCCTATGTCCCCTCAGTCCTATGTCCCCTCAGTCCTATGTCCCCTCAGTCCTATGTCCCCTCAGTCCTATGTCCCCTCAGTCCTATGTCCCCTCAGTCCTATGTTCCCTCAGCCCTATGTTCCCTCAGTCCTATGTTCCCTCAGTCCTATGTTCCCTCAGTCCTATGTTCCCTCAGTCCTATGTTCCCTCAGTCCTATGTTCCCTCAGTCCTATGTTCCCTCAGCCCTATGTTCCCTCAGCCCTATGTTCCCTCAGTCCTATGTTCCCTCAGCCCTATGTTCCCTCAGCCCTATGTTCCCTCAGTCCTATGTTCCCTCAGCCCTATGTTCCCTCAGCCCTATGTTCCCTCAGCCCTATGTTCCCTCAGCCCTATGTTCCCTCAGCCCTATGTTCCCTCAGCCCTATGTTCCCTCAGTCCTATGTTCCCTCAGCCCTATGTCCCCTCAGCCCTATGTCCCCTCAGCCCTATGTCCCCTCAGCCCTATGTTCCCCTATGTTCCCTCAGCCCTATGTTCCCTCAGCCCTATGTTCCCTCAGCCCTATGTTCCCTCAGCCCTATGTTCCCTCAGCCCTATGTTCCCTCAGCCCTATGTTCCCTCAGCCCTATGTTCCCTCAGCCCTATGTTCCCTCAGCCCTATGTTCCCTCAGCCCTATGTCCCCTCAGCCCTATGTCCCCTCAGCCCTATGTTCCCTCAGCCCTATGTTCCCTCAGCCCTATGTCCCCTCAGCCCTATGTCCCCTCAGCCCTATGTCCCCTCAGCCATATGTCCCCTCAATACCCACTGAACCAATTTCATATGACACAAATGATTATTGTTATAAGGTAGAAAATGCAGATTATTTTAGTATCTACATATGTAAGGGTATACAGTGAGTATACAAACCATTAAGAACACCTGCTCTTTCCATGGCATAGACTGACCGGATGAATCCAGGTGAAAGCTATGATCCCTTATTGATGTCACTTGTTAAATCCACTTCAATCAGTGTAGAGGAAGGGGAGGAGAGAGGCAATGGTGGAAAAGTACCCAATTGTCATACTGTAGTAAAAGTAAAGATACCTTACTAGAAAATGACTCAAGTAAAAGTGAAAGTCACCCAGTAAAATACTATTTGAGTAAAAGTCTAAAAGTATTTGGTTTTAAATATACTTAAGTATCAAAAGTAAATGTAATTACTAAAATATACTTAAGTATAAAAAGCAAACCAGTAGGCACAATTATTATATATTTTTTTTAATTTACGGATAGCCAGAGGCACATTCCAACACAGACATCATTTACAAACGAAGCATTTGTGTTTATTGAGTCCGCCAGATCAGAGGCAATAGGGATGAGTAGGGATGTTCTCTTGATAAGTGTGTGAATTAGACCATCTCTGTCCTGCTAAGCATTCACAATGTATTTTTGGGTGTCAAGGAAAATGTATGGAGGAAAAATTACATTCTTTTATTTAGGAATGTAGTAAAGTAAAAGTAAAATTTGTCAAAAATATAAATAGTAAAGTGCCGATACCCAAAAACACGACTTAAGTAGTACATTAAAGTATTTTTACTTAAGTACTTTACACCACTGGGGACAGGTTAATGAAGGATTTTTAAGCCTTGAGAAAATTGAGACATGGGATATTTTTTTATCGCAGCATCTACTCAAGTATTTTTTTTTACAATTGCCTTACATATGTACAATTATATAGCCTACCCACTGGACAAAAACAGGTTCAATCAGAGTCATTTCAACCCCAAAATGAAATGTGATGACATTGAATCAACCTGGGAAAAGTCAGGGATTTAAAAACAGAAATCTAAATCCAATGACATGTTGAAATGTTTTGTTGATTTCACGTTGAATTAATATAATAATAATAATAATAATAAATGCCATTTAGCAGACGCTTTTATCCAAAGCGACTTACAGTCATGTGTGCATACATTCTACGTATGGGTGGTCCCGGGGATCGAACCCACTACCCTGGCGTTACAAGCGCCATGCTCTACCAACTGAGCTACAGAAGGACCACATCTGTGCCCAGTGGGTATGACCCACTGAAATATTGAATCATTGGTGACCGGAAACACATTTCTGAGTTGAGTAGGTGGTTATTTATCTCTGCATTGATCATATTGGGGCGGCAGGGTAGCCTAGTGGTTAGAGCGTTGGACTAGTAACCGGGAAGGTTGCAAGTTCAAACCCCCGAGCTGTACAAATCTGTCGTTCTGCCCCTGTACAGGCAGTTAACCCACTGTTTCTAGGCCGTCATTGAAAATAATAATTTGTTCTTAACTGACTTGCCTAGTTAAATAAAGGTAAAATTAAAACATTAAAAAAATATATATATTTGGCACAAATACTGTAAGCAAGGCCATTGGACTGACTAAAAATGTCTAAAGAATATGTCCTTGGCAGAAGGTCAAGGGTTACACTGACCAGAAATGTATATTCAAAATAATGACCGAGATTTACGGCCTTTTCTCAGGTTAAGCCTAACATTTCACAAAGCTATACACAATGTCGCAAAGCTGCACTTTTTGGACTGATGGTTGGTGGCAATAATGTAATTACTTTCTCTGTAATTAAAGTTGGACATTCAAACATTGCAGATTGTCAAATGAATTTTCGATACAACAGAATATACCTATCAGCTAACAATAGATTTATTTTTTTAATATATAGAATATACATCTGTCCTATATAGGCTATATATCAGGCAATTGAATATGTTCATTAGGCCCTGATCTATTCACATGACTGGGAATACAGATATGCTTCTGTTGGTCACTGATACCTTAACAAATAAAAAGCTAGAAAACCAGTCAGTGGCTGGTGTGACCACTATTTGCCTCGTGCAGCGCGACACTGCGACACTTCTCCTTCACATTGATCCGGCTGGAATGTTGTCCCGCTGGATATTGGCGGGAACTGGAACACGATGTTGCATACCCAACAGGGCTCAATAATTGACATGTCTGGTGAGTATACAGGCCATGGATGCACTGGGACATTTTCAGCTTCCAGGAATTCTGTACCGATCCTTGCGACATGGGGCCGTGCATTATCATGCTGAAACGTGAGGTGATGGCGGCAGATGACACGACAATGGGCTTCAGGATTCCGTCACGGTATCTTTGTGCATTCAAATTGCCATCGATTATATGAAATTGTGTTCGTAGTCCATAGCTTATGCCTGCCTGTACCATAACCCCACCGCCACCATGGGGCAGTCTGTTTACAACGTTGACATCAGCAAACCGCCCGCCCACACGATGCCGTAGACGCTGTCTACCATCTGCCCAGTACAGTTGAAGCCGGGATTAATCCGCGAAGAGCACACTTCTCCAGCGTGCCATTGGCCATCGAAGGTGAGCATTTGACCACTGAAGTCGGTTATGACGCCAAACTGCAGTCAGGTCAAGACCTTGGTGAGGACGAAGAGCACGCAGATGAGATTCCCTGAGACGGTTTCTGACAGTTTGTGCAGAAATTCTTTGGTTGTGCAAAACCCACAGTTTCATCAGCTGTCCGGGTGGCTGGTATCAGACGATCCCGCAGGTGAAGAAGTCTTGGCAAGGGAGAAATGCTCACTAACAGGGATGTAACCAAATTTGTGCACAACATTTTTGAGAAATTAAGTTTTTGTGTGTATGGAACATTTTTGAGGTCTTTTATTTCAACTCATGAAATATGGGACCAGCATTTTACATGTTGCGTTTATATTTTTGTTCAGTGTACATTAGACTCTTGGTCTGATATGAACTTTTGAACACCTGAGTAAGTTCCACTCAATGCACTGGCGCCGTCCTAGCCTTGACCACGGCACTTGTTCACCGATATCCCCCTTGAATTTTTTATTTTTCAAGATCTAGGGCCCTTTTTCAGTCATGTTCCTGGAGCCCAAGAAACAAACACTTAGCTTCCTTCCATGTACATTTGGAAATTAAAAAGGTTTATGAATTAATGACTTTTTGGTGGGATACTGTCAAAATGATTTATTACACTGAAGAATATTATCAAGGCACAAGGCGAGACCCAGATGCAGACACAGGAGGCAGATGGTTGGAGTCTTACAGTGTTTATTAATCCAAAGGGGTAGAGAATGGCAAGAGAATGGTCGTGGACTGGCAAGAAGGTCAAAACCAGATCAGAGTCCAGGACGTACAGAGAGCAGACAGGCTCGTGGTCAAGGCAGGCAGAATGGTTAGGCAGGCAGGTACAAAGTCCAGAAACAGGCAAAGGTCAAAACCAGGAGGACTAGAAAAAGAGGAGAATAGCAAAAGGGAAAAACACGCTGGTTGACTTGACTAAACATAAAAGACGAACTGGCACAGAGAGACAGGAAACACAGGGATAAATACACTGGGGAAAATAAGTGAACCCCGGAGGGGCTTTAGACAATCACAGGAACAGGTGAAGCCGATCAGGGTGTGACAAATATAGACATGGATGACAGGAGCATGGGCCCCCAGAGTTATTGAAGGTCTGTATTTATTTATTTATTCATATGACAGTGGATCAACTCACCAAAAGACCAATTGACCAATTTTTATTTATTTATTTCACCTTTATTTAACCAGGTAGGCAAGTTGAGAACAAGTTCTCATTTACAATTGCGACAGTTCGACAGATACAACGACACAGAGTTACACATGGAGTAAAACAAACATACAGTCAATAATACAGTATAAACAAGTCTATATACAATGTGAGCAAATTAGGTGAGAAGGGAGGTAAAGGCAAAAAAGGCCATGGTGGCAAAGTAAATACAATATTGCAAGTAAAACACTGGAATGGTAGTTTTGCAATGGAAGAATGTGCAAACTAGAAATAAAAATAATGGGGTGCAAAGGAGCAAAATAAATACATTAATTAAATACAGTTGGGAAAGAGGTAGTTGTTTGGGCTAAATTATAGGTGGGTTATGTACAGGTGCAGTAATCTGTAAGATGCTCTGACAGTTGGTGCTTAAAGCTAGTGAGGGAGATAAGTGTTTCCAGTTTCAGAGATTTTTGTAGTTAGTTCCAGTCATTGGCAGCAGAGAACTGGAAGGAGAGGCGGCCAAAGAAAGAATTGGTTTTGGGGGTGACTAGAGAGATATACCTGCTGGAGCGTGTGCTACAGGTGGGAGATGCTATGGTGACCAGCGAGCTGAGATAAGGGGGGACTTTACCTAGCAGGGTCTTGTAGATGACATGGAGCCAGTGGGTTTGGCGACGAGTATGAAGCGAGGGCCAGCCAACGAGAGCGTACAGGTCGCAATGGTGGGTAGTATATGGGGCTTTGGTGACAAAACGGATTGCACTGTGATAGACTGCATCCAATTTGTTGATTAGGGTATTGGAGGCAATTGAGGGTGTGAAAAATCTGCACTACATAAAATATTTGTTTTCACATAACATCACGTTTTTGTCTATAACATGGGGCTGAGAGATCATAGGGCTAAGGGAACATGGGACTGAGAGATCATAGGGCTAAGGGAACATGGGACTGAGAGATCATAGGGCTAAGGGAACATGGGACTGAGAGATCATAGGGCTAAGGGAACATGGGACTGAGAGATCATAGGGCTAAGGGAACATGGGACTGAGAGATCATAGGGCTAAGGGAACATGGGACTGAGAGGTCATAGGGCTAAGGGAACATGGGACTGAGAGATCATAGGGCTAAGGGAACATGGGACTGAGAGATCATAGGGCTAAGGGAACATGGGACTGAGAGATCATAGGGCTAAGGGAACATGGGACTGAGAGATCATATGGGGCTTTGGTGACAAAACGGATTGCACTGTGATAGACTGCATCCAATTTGTTGATTAGGGTATTGGAGGCAATTGAGGGTGTGAAAAATCTGCACTACATAAAATATTTGTTTTCACATAACATCACGTTTTTGTCTATAACATGGGGCTGAGAGATCATAGGGCTAAGGGAACATGGGACTGAGAGATCATAGGGCTAAGGGAACATGGGACTGAGAGATCATAGGGCTAAGGGAACATGGGACTGAGAGATCATAGGGCTAAGGGAACATGGGACTGAGAGGTCATAGGGCTAAGGGAACATGGGACTGAGAGATCATAGGGCTAAGGGAACATGGGACTGAGAGATCATAGGGCTAAGGGAACATGGGACTGAGAGGTCATAGGGCTAAGGGGACATGGGACTGAGAGGTCATAGGGCTAAGGGAACATGGGACTGCGAGGTCATAGGGCTAAGGGAACATGGGACTGAGAGGTCATAGGGCTAAGGGAACATGGGACTGAGAGGTCATAGGGCTAAGGGAACATGGGACTGAGAGATCATAGGGCTAAGGGAACATGGGACTGAGAGGTCATAGGGCTAAGGGAACATGGGACTGTGAGGTCATAGGGCTAAGGGAACATGGGACTGAGAGGGCATAGGGCTAAAGGAACATGGGACTGAGAGATCATAGGGCTAAGGGAACATGGGACTGAGAGATCATAGGGCTAAGGGAACATGGGACTGAGAGATCATAGGGCTAAGGGAACATGGGACTGCGAGGTCATAGGGCTAACAGGAACATGGGACTGACTAGAGATCATAGGGCTAAGGGAACATGGGACTGAGAGGTCATAGGGCTAAGGGAATATGGGACTGAGAGATCATAGGGGGACTCAAGGGAACATGGGACTGCGAGGTCATAGGGCTAAGGGGACATGGGACTGAGAGGGAACATCATAGGGCTAAGGGAACATGGGACTGCGAGGTCATAGGGCTAAAGGAACATGGGAATGAGCTAAGAACATGGGACTGAGAGATCATAGGGCTAAGGGAACATGGGACTGAGAGGTCATAGGGCTAAGGGAACATAGGGCTAAGGGAACATGGGACTGAGAGGTCATAGGGCTAAGGGAACATGGGACAGAGATCATAGGGCTAAGGGAACATGGGACTGTGAGGTCATAGGGCTATGGGAACATGTGACAGAGATCATAGGTCTAAGGGAACATGGGACTGCAAGGTCATAGGGTTAAGGGAACATGGGACTGAGAGATCATAGGGCTAAGGGAACATGGGACAGAGATCATAGGGCTAAGGGAACATGGGACTGTGAAGTCATAGGGCTATGGGAACATGTGACTGAGAGATCATAGGGCTAAGGGAACATGGGACTGCAAAGTCATAGGGTTAAGGGAACATGGGACTGAGAGATCATAGGGCTAAGGGAACATGTGACAGAGATCATAGGGCTAAGGGGACATGGGACTGAGAGATCATAGGGCTAAGGGAACATGGGACTGAGAGATTATAGGGCTAAGGGAACATGGGACTGAGAGATCATAGGGCTAAGGGAACATGGGACTGAGAGATCATAGGGCTAAGGGAACATGGGACTGAGAGATCATAGGGCTAAGGGAACATGTGACAGAGATCATAGGGCTAAGGGAACATGGGACTGAGAGATCATAGGGTTAAGGGAACATGGGACTGAGAGATTATAGGGCTACGGGAACATGGGACTGAGAGATTATAGGACTAAGGGAACGTACACATGGTCCCATATAGGCTGAGTCATGTTGTGGCCTCTTTGCGCGCATGCGTGTGTGTGGTCTGGGCCTCAGACTCCTGCTCTGCTCTGCTCTCCTCTACTCCTCCTCTAGTCTGGCTCTATCCTCACTGGCCTCTCTACCGCCACATGTTTGTCCAGCTGTGTTCAAGTAACTTAAACTTTCCAGTAGTTGCTCCAAATGTTTGATTGGAAAATCTTAGCCTCTTCATGTCTTGTAGCTGTAACAAGGCCTTGTGACTGCTGGCATGGAATAATACAAAACGCATCGCCGTATTCATGAGTATTGGGCTGCATGGTTGTATTGTAGTTTGGTGTGAGTGTAAGCTACTCCATTGTCAAGCCAAACAAGGAGTGGCAAGGAGTGTCTGTTAGCACAAACAGACGGGTACTCAGGCTCAGTGTAACTGGTCGTGGATCAAACCACAGTCATTAGTGAGATACAGGCGCCGCGGTGGCCAACAAGGAAGATAGACAGACAGACAGACAGACAGTGTCAACCTGCTGCTATGAAGGCAAAAGATAGCATCTGTCTGTCCTCAGTGACATTATCTACCTAGCCAGGCCAGCCTTCTCTCTCTCTCTCTCTCTCTCTCTCTCTCTCCTCCTCTCTCCTCTCTCCTCTCTCCTCTCTCCTCTCTCTCTCTCTGCACACTGATGTCCAGTTAATTAGCTTGCTGAAGGCCACAACAACATCACAGTACCACACCAGGGACCCAGACAGAAACACAGCAACACTTTGACACACACAAAAACACACACGCACACATTGCTTGTAACCACATGCAAATGGGGAAATGGGCATGGCACATGTACAGTAAAATCATATGAATAGGGCTGTTGCTGTGACTCGATTACCGTCACACTGGCAGTCGTGAGGGGTTGAGGGAGGGAGGGAGAGGTGCAGGGTTGTAGGGAGGTTAGGGGGGAGTTTCTTGTCTCTGGAAACCATGCGCAGAGGGAGCCACTGCGTCTGATTTAGGCTAAGCCCATCTCTCTCTCTCAGTGAGGGATCTGACAGAATAATCTGGCTACTTATATTTCCCTTTTCACTCCTAGGATTGCTGTTGCACTGTGGGTAATCCATGCAAATATGTTTGATGTAGCAGCGGTTTCCAAGGACGATGGGCTGCGGGGATGTAATAAGGGAACCAATGTGCAATTGTTTTTTGTTTTTTTTACGGGTGGGGTGGAAGAGAAGCGGTGTGGCGCCTTCCCGGGGGATGGCAATTAGAGAAGCATGGAGGAAAACACCTGTTTCTCTGCTTGTTTGGCAGTCTTCAGCACTGCATAGACGCTGTGGATGTCACTGAGGCGTACACGTACACAGCGGCTCACATCGAAACACTCAGACAAGAGCAACAAGAGGGTCTAATGATATGTGATGATGTGGGTGTGTGTGTCTAATGACGATATGGGTCTGCATTAGTCTCGCTACTGCAGTCACACAGCAACCCAGGAAGCTCATTGGTGTAACTGGAACAAGTGATGTAAGTGCGGCACCTCGGTCCTCTACTTTGTTTCGAAGGTCTTTGTTCTCAGAGAGCTATCAATCAATGAGCATTCGGGACTTTAATGAATGAATCGACATGTTTTACGTTGAAATTCTTCCTGATTCCTCGACAGGGATGTTGGGGCTTACATCTGATCGGGGTTTCAATTACGCTTAGAAATAAGAAATAGCGACGTGATCGACTTCATAGATAGAACATTGTAAAACATTTTTAAAAGTTATCCTTTTTCAGATGAAACTATTCTAAATATAAACACGTGTCACCAAGTTATTTATTAAAACGCATCATTTGGAAAGGTCTACAATAGCCTCAACAGCTAGCTTCCTCTGGGTACATTTTCCGACAAGAACTGCCAAAGGGGGTGGAGTTAGCCTGCAGAGTTCTGTCATACTATCCAGGTCTGTGCACAAACAATTGGAGCTTCTACTTCTAAAAATCCACCTTTCCACAAACAAGTCTCTCACCATAGACCACCTTCAGCTCCCAGCTGTGCCCTGGACACCGTATGTGAATTGATTGCCCCCCATCTATCTTCAGAGCTCGTACTGTTAGGTGACCTAAACTGGGACATGCTTAACACCCCGGCCGTCCTACAATCTAAGCTAGATGCCCTCAATCTCACACAAATGATCAATGAACCTACCAGGTACAACCCCAAATCCGTAAACACGGGCACCCTCATAGATGTCATCCTGACCAACCTGCCCTCTAAATACACCTCTGCTGTCTTCAACCAGGATCTCAGCGATCACTGCCTCATTGCCTGCGTCCGTAATGGGTCTGCGGTCAAACCCATCATCACTGTCAAACGCTCCCTAATACACTTCAGCGAGCAGGCCTTTCTAATCAACCTGGCCCAGGTATCCTGGAAGGATATTGACCTCATTCCATCAGTATGTCTGGTTATTCTTTAAAAGTGCTTTCCTCACCATCTTAAATAAGCATGCCCCATTCAAAAAATGTTGCGCTCAGAACAGATATAGCCCTTGGTTCACACCAGACCTGACTGCCCTTGACCAGCATAAAAACATCCTACAGCATTAGCAACGAATAACCCCTGCGATATGCAAATTTTCAGGGAAGTTAGGAACCAATATACACAGGCAGTTAGGAAAGCAAAGGCAAGCTTTTTCAAACAGAAATTTGCATCCTGTAGCACAAACTGTAGCACAAAAGTTCTGGGACACTGTGAAATCCATGGAGAATAAGAGCACCTCCTCCCAGCTGCCCACTGCACTGAGGCTAGGAAACACTGTCACCACCGATACATCCGCGATAATTGAGAATTTCAATAAGCATTTTTCTACGGCTGGCCATGCAACCTCTCTTTCATATCGTCTGAGATCCCTAAAGATTGGAAAGCTGCCGCGGTCTTCCCCCTCTTCAAAGGGGGAGACACTCTAGACCCAAACTGTTACAGACCTACAGTGGGGAGAACAAGTATTTGATACACTGCCATTTTTACAGGTTTTCCGTCTTACAAAGCATGTAGAGGTCTGTCATTTTTATCATGGGTACACTTCAACTGTGAGAGACGGAATCTAAAACAAAAATCCAGAAAATCACATTGTATGATTTTTAAGTAAATCATTTGCATTTTATTGCATGGCATACGTATTTGATACATCAGAAAAGCAGAACTTAATATTTGGTACAGAAACCTTTGTTTGCAATTACAGAGATCATACGTTTCCTGTAGTTCTTGAACAGGTTTGCACACACTGCAGCAGGGATTTTGGCCCACTCCTGCATACAGACCTTCTCCAGATCCTTCAGGTTTCGGGGGGCTGTCGCTGGGCAATACGGACTTTCAGCTCCTTCCAAAGATGTTCTATTGGGTTCAGGTCTGGAGACTGGCTAGGCCACTCCAGGACCTTGAGATGCTTCTTACGGAGCCACTCCTTAGTTGCCCTGGCTGTGTGTTTCGGGTCGTTGTCATGCTGGAAGACCCAGCCACGACCCATCTTCAATACTTTTACTGAGAAAAGGAGGTTGTTGGCCAAGATCTCGCGATACATGGCCCCATCCATCCTCCCCTCAATACGGTGCAGTCGTCCTGTCCCCTTTGCAGAAAAGCATCCCCAAAGAATGATGTTTCCACCTCCATGCTTCACGGTTGGGATGAGGTTCTTGGGGTTGTACTCATCCTTCTTCCTCCTCCAAACACGGCGAGTGGAGTTTAGACCAAAAAGCTCTATTTTTGTCTCATCAGACCACACAACCTTCTCCCATTCCTCCTCTGGATCATCCAGATGGTCATTGGCAAACATCAGATGGGCCTGGACATGTGCTGGCTTGAGCAGGGGGACCTTGCATGCGCTGCAGGATTTTAATCCATGACGGCCTAGTGTGTTACTAATGGTTTTCTTTGAGACTGTGGTCCCAGCTCTCTTCAGGTCATTGACCAGGTCCTTCCGTGTAGGTCTGGGCTGATCCCTCACCTTCCTCATGATCATTGATGCCCCACGAGGTGAGATCTTGCATGGAGCCCCAGACCGAGGGTGATTGACAGTCATTTTGAACTTCTTCCATTTTCTAATAATTGCGCCAACAGTTGTTGCCTTCTCACCAAGCTGCTTGCCTATTGTCCTGTAGACCATCCCAGCCTTGTGCAGGTCTACAATTTATCCCTGATGTCCTTACACAGCTCTCTGGTCTTGGTCATTGTGGAGAGGTTGTAGTCTGTTTGATTGAGTGTGTGGACAGGTGTCTTTTATATAGGTAACGAGTTCAAACATGTGCAGTTAATACAGGTAATGAGTGGAGAACAGGAGGGCTTCTTAAAGAAAAACTAACAGGTCTGTGAGAGCCGGAATTCTTACTGGTTGGTAGGTGATCAAATACTTATGTCATGCAATAACATGCTAATTAATTACTTAAAAATCATCCAATGTGATTTTCTGGATTTTTGTTTTAGATTCCGTACACAGTTGAAGTGTACCTATGATAAAAATGACAGACCTCTACATGCTTTGTAAGTAGGAAAACCTGCAAAATCGGCAGTGTATCAAATACTTGTTCTCCCCACTGTATATCTATCCTACCCTGCCTTTCTAAGGTCTTCGAAAGCCAAGTTAACAAACAGATCACCGACCATTTTGAATCCCACCATACCTTCTCCGAAATGCAATCTGATTTCCGAGCTGGCCTCCGGTGCACCGCAGCCACGCTCATGGTCCTAAACGATATCATAACCACCATCGATAAAAGACAATACTGTGGAGCCGTATTCATCGACCTGGCCAAGGTTTTCGACTCTGTCAATCACCACACCACATCGGCAGACTCAACAGCCTTGGTTTCGCAAATGACTGCCTCACTTGGTTCACCAACTACTTCTCAGACAGAGTTCAGTGTGTCAAATCGGAGGGCCTGTTGTCTGGACCTCTGGCATTCTCTATGGATGTGCCACAGGGTTCAATTCTCGGGCCGACTCTTTTCTTTGTATACATCAATGATGTAGCTCTTGCTGCTGGTGATTCTCTGATCCACCTCTAATGCATACGACACCATTCTGTATACTTCTGGCCCTTCTTTGGACACTGTGTTAACTAACCTCCAGACAAGCTTCAATGCCATTACAATTCTCCTTCCGTGGCCTCCAACTGCTCTGAAATGCAAGTAAATCTAAATGCATGCTCTTCAACCCATTGCTGCCCACACCTGCCCACCCGTCCAGCATCAGTACTCTGGATGTTTCTGACTTAGAATATGTGGACAACTACAAATACCTAGGTGTCTGGTTAGACTGTAAACTCTCCTTCCAGACTCACATTCAGCATCTCCAATCCAAAATTAAATCTAGAATTGGCTTCCTATTTGGCAAACAAATCATCCTTCACTCATGCCTCCAAACATATCCTCGTAAAACTGACTATCCTACCGATCCTTGACTTCGGCGATGTCATTTACAAAATAGCCTCCAACACTCTACTCAGAAAATTGGATGCAGTCTATCACAGTGCCATCTATTTTGTCACCAAAGCCCCATATACTACTCACCAGTGCGACCTGTATGCTCTCGTTGGCTGGCCCTTGCTTCATATTTGTCGCCAAACCCACTGGCTCCAGGTTATCTATAAGTCTTTGCTGGGTAAAGCCCCACCTTGTCTCAGCTCACTGGTCACCATAGCAGCACCCTCCCGTAGCACGCAGTCCAGCAGGTATATTTCACTGGTCACCCCCCAAAGCCAATTCCTCATTTGGCCGCCTTTCTTTCCAGTTCTCTGCTGCCAATGACTAGAACGAATTGCAAAATTCTCTGAAGCTGGAGACTCATATCTCCTTCACTAACTTTAAGCATCAGCTGTCAGAGCAGCTCACAGATCATTGCACCTGTACATAGCCCGTATGTAAATAGCCCATCCAACTACCTCATCCCCATTTTTTTTGTTTTGTTGCTCCTTTGTGCCCCGGTATCTAGACTTGCACATTCATCTTCTGCACATCTATCACTCCAGTGTTTAATTGCTAAATTGTAATTACTTCGCCACTATGGCCTATTTATTGTCTTACCTCCCTAATCTTACCTCATTTGCACACACTGTATATAGATTTTTTTCTTTTGTGTTATTGACTGTACGTTTGTTTATTCCATGTTTATTCATTTGTTTGGCCATGTTCTGCTATAATCTCCACCCGGCACAGCCAGAAGAGGACTGACCACCCCTCATAGCCTGGTTCCTCTCTAGGTTTCTTCCTAGCTTTTGGCCTTTCTAGGGAGTTTTTCCTAGCCACCGTGCTTCTACTCCTGCATTGCTTGCTGTTTGGGGTTTTAGGCTGGGTTTCTGTACAGCACTTTGAGACATCAATTGATGTAAGAAGGGCTATATAAATACATTTGTTGTTTGTGTCGCACTGCTTTGCTTTATCTTGGCCAGGTCGCAGTTGTAAATGAGAACTTGTTCTCAACTGGCCTAACTGGTTAAATAAAGATTAAATAAAAAATAAAATAAATTGAAAACATTGACTTCAATACAAAACCTAGGAGGCTCATGGTTCTCACCCCCTTCCATAGACTTACACTGTAATTATGACAACTTCCAGAGGACATCCTCCAACCTCTTGCAGCATGAACTAACATGTTGTTCACCCAATCAAAATATCAGATAATTAATCTAGTACTGAAAGCATAAGCTACAGCTAGCTTTTGAACAAATTAATGTATTCCAAAATGAAGGAGAAGCAAGAGAGAAATGGAGATATTTCGTTTTTTTCTTTTCACTTTCAGTTTCACTTACTTAGCTAGCAAATGTAGCTAGCTAGTTCAGCCTACTGAAACACCCTCCTCAAACAGAGCGATGCTATGTTACCTAGCTGGCTATGACTATCCAACACAACACTGGAACTCTTCCAAATCAAGGTAAGCTTTTGGTATTACTAATTTATTGCAACCGGGACCCGCTGGTGTAACTGCTTACTGACTGTACACGGTAACACTACTGCATATTAGCTATGCTGACTATGACGTTGCTTTAGCTAATATGGTGACAACGATGTAGGCTGTGTGTAGCGGTTTGGCCTGGAAATGTTATTTCGCCTGGTCACATACAGCTGATGTGTTGTGCATTGAAGTCCACAAGCTACAAAGGGACAAGGTGAGAGGATGAGAGTGCATAGATGTGAGAAGGAATACAACGTGGCTGCTATGAATCAGGGGTGTATTCATTATGCTGATTCTGTTGAAAAATGTTTCTTAAACAGAAGCAAACGGAACAAAACGGGGATAAACATACCTGAATATTATCCAATAAAAACTCTTGTTTGCAACTGTTGGACTAATGATTACACCCTAGATCAGCTCGATGCAGGCAAGAGTGTGCGCGATGACTGTCTGTCACCTCAAACTTGTCTCTCGACCTGTGTGCACCTACGTTGTAAACTTTCATTCGTAGGCTAGGTTGTAGCAACCTCATGATGGGCATAGGTCAAATCTGAGTATCATGTAGTAGCCTAAACCTATCGATGTTACATTGAGCTGGGTGAATGGGATATGAATAGCAGTCATCCAATATGCTGTAATAGAAATAAGGCCATGCTCATGAGAAAGAAAAATGGCGTCCCTCGTCTTAAACGGCACTGACCGCCACTGTACTGTACATATTAATGTCGGTCCGGCCATCTATTTCCCACCTCCGCGAAGCAATGTCTCATACAAACCCTGCGTCTGATGTCAACTTGGTTTTCAGATCGGGGGAAAGAAACACACCGAATGGAGAATGGAAAAAGACACAAAGACACTGGTTGAGAAGAGGACAGAGATAGAGAGAGTAGGGCACGTGCAATTGGGAGAAGAGGAGAAGGGGCGAGAAGAAAGGGAGAACTAAAAAGAGGGTGGAGAGGAGGATAATGCTGTGTCATGTCGGTGAAGCCAGTCTGCTACCAAATGCAGCCAGCAGCAGCAGCTCTGACCCTGCCCTGTCCTTCTGAATGACAGAGACACACATTCACAGCAGGCTGGTGCTTAGGGAGCTATTCTTAGCGGGCCTGCAGAGGATCTGCATATGCAGAGAGTAGCCGCGTTGATTTGTGATAGCATTTTAGGCATTATATTCACTTGTCGGCAAGTGTGTGTCTGTGTGTGGGTCTGTTTGTGTGCGTGTGTGTGTTGATTGGGCTGGTAGGACTTTGAGGGGTGGAGGGGAGTACCCCCAGATACCAGATATCCAAACTATTGATCACTGAGCCTCAGCTAGGTACTAGATCCTCATGTCTCCCAACATGATACATGTTCTGACATGCACAAACCAGATACCCAGTACATCAGCATGTTCATGTGGAATTAAAGTTGGGTTGTTTCAGGGGCAGTCACGTAGCGCTGGGCGGCAGGTAACCTAGCAGTTAGAGCGGTGGGTCATTAACCGGTTTGCTCGTTTGAATCCCTGAGCCGACAAGGTGAAACATCTTTCGATGTGCCCTTGAGCAAGGCACTGAGCCCTAATAGCTCCGGGATTGCTATTGGTAATGGCTGACCCTCCACTGGGCACAGACGTCAGTTCAATGTCGATTCTCACTCTCGGAGGGTGTCTCAGGTAGAGTGAGGTATGCAAAAAACACATTTACAAATATACGCACCTAACAAATGTTTATGGAGGGAGGGAGGGAGGGAGGGAGGGAGGGCGGTCAGGCGTCTGGTCCATGAGTGTCAGTGGTCAATGACGACACGGTAGTGTGGAGGTGGCAGAATGACAAATAGATGGAGCCAGAGGTCTATGGAGGTAAGGTAGTGTAAAAAAAAAAAGAATGGACGTGTGAGCGATGAGCTAATTATAGAGGGATGGACAGCAAACTAATCACCACCATCAATGGCCTTATATTAGCCAGCTCATGACACCGCTGGTCCTGACAGAGCGACAGACAGAGGGGGGAGAGAGGCAGACAGAGAGTGTGAGGGGAGGGAGGAAAAGAGAGAGGCCTCTTCATTAGACAGTGGGAACACATGAAGAGTGATCGCTGGCAATCGATCAATGCTGAGTTTTCGCTCACTTTGTACTTCGTCATTTGTTTGGCATGTCTGTCGACCATTTCTTTCTCCACTCCTCACTCTGTCATTCATGCTACAGTATGTCTCCCTGTCACTATTTACCCTCAACATATTTATTTATCTCCTTGCTTGTTGCACCAGAGCTTATTTTTATCTCTCTCTCCTCATACACTCTAAATACTTCTCTCTCTCTCCTCATACACTCTAAATAATTCTCTCTCTCTCCTCATACACTCTAAATACTTCTCTCTCTCCTCATACACTCTAAATACTTCTCTCTCTCCTCATACACTCTAAATACTTCTCTCTCTCTCCTCATACACTCTAAATACTTCTCTCTCTTTCCACATACACTCTAAATACTTCTCTCTCTCCTCATACACTCTAAATACTTCTCTCTCTCCTCATACACTCTAAATACTTCTTTATTTCTCCTCATACACTATAAATACTTCTCTTTCTCTCCTCATACACCCTAAATACTTCTCTCTCTCCTCATACACTCTAAATACTTCTCTCTCTCTCTCTCTCTCTCTCTCTCTCATACACTCTAAATACTTCTCTCTCTCTCCTCATACACTCTAAATACTTCTCTCTCTCTCCTCATACACTCTAAATACTTCTCTCTCTCTCCTCATACACTCTAAATAATTCTCTCTCTCTCTCCTCATACACTCTAAATACTTCTCTCTCTCTTTCCTCATACACTATAAATACTTCTCTCTCTCTCTCTCCTCATACACTCTAAATACTTCTCTCTCTCACCTCATACACTCTAAATACTTCTCTCTCTCTCTCCTCATACACTCTAAATACTTCTCTCTCTCTCTCCTCATACACTCTAAATACGTATCTCTCTCTCCTCATACACTATAAATACTTCTCTCTCTCTCCTCATACACTCTAAATACTTCTCTCTCTCTCCTCATACACTCTAAATAATTCTCTCTCTCTCTCCTCATACACTCTAAATACTTCTCTCTCTCTCTCCACATACACTCTAAATACGTATCTCTCTCTCCTCATACACTCTAAATACTTCTCTCTCCTCATACACTATAAATACGTATCTCTCTCTTCTCATACACTCTAAATACTTATCTCTCCTCATACACTATAAATACCTTTTTCTCTCTCTCCTCATACACTATAAATACTTCTCTCTCTCCTCATACACTCTAAATACTTCTCTCTCTCTCTCCTCATACACTATAAATACTTCTCTCTCTCCTCATACACTCTAAATACTTCTATCTCTCTTCTCATACACTCTAAATACTTCTCTCTCTCTCTCTTCTCATACACTCTAAATACCTCTCTCTTCTCATACACTCTAAATACTTCTCTCTCTTCTCATACACTCTAAATACTTATCTCACTCTCCTCATACACTCTAAATACTTCTATCTCTCTTCTCATACACTCTAAATACTTCTCTCTCTTCTCATACACTCTAAATACTTCTTTCTCTTGTGGTCTGGGCTTTACATTTCTATCAGGCTCCTTTGTCCTCTCTCTTTAATCTCTTCTCTCTCTTTCTGACATCTATTCCCTTGCTTCTTTGACTCCCCCGCTCTGAGATAAAAGGCAGTCTTCTGTTTTTCAGACAAAATGCTCCAGGCACAGCAGGGGGTGGATCCTGAGCATGTGTTGAACCACTCACTACACCTCTCTCTCTCTCTCTCTCTCTCTCTCTCTCTCTCTCTCTCTCTCTCTCTCTCTCTCTCTCTCTCTCTCTCTCTCTCTCTCTCTCTCTCTCTCTCTCTCTCAAACACACACTCACTTTCACTCAGCAGCTGTCATTGCACCTGTTTGGTTTCTCCCAAAAGAGATTTAAGAACCTGGTAAATTCCAGCATTTTCCCAAGTATGTCACCATATCATCCTCCCCTTCTTCTCCTCTTCCTCCTCTTCCTCCTGCTTTGAGGTCTGCTCAGCATCCCGGTGCGGTGTGGTGCTCAGTGATATCGAAGAGAGGATCCTTAGAGGGGGGGTGTTCTCAGATCACCGACGCTGACACCAGCTCAATGTGCACCAGGCCATCGCCACACCACTTAAAGACTCAGCTCTTTCCTTCCTGGCTTCTCTCTCTCCCCCCTTTTCATGTGTCTGGCTTCTCTCTCTCCCCCCTTTCATGTGTCTGGCTTCTCTCTCTCCCCCCTTTTCATGTGTCTGGCTTCTCTCTCTCCCCCTTTTCATGTGTCTGGCTTCTCTCTCTCCCCCCTTTTCATGTGTCTGGCTTCTCTCTCTCCCCCCTTTACATGTGTCTGGCTTCTCTCTCTCCCCCCTTTTCATGTGTCTGGCTTCTCTCTCTTCCCCCTTTACATGTGTCTGGCTTCTCTCTCCCCCACTTTTCATGTGTCTGGCTTCTCTCTCTCCCCCTTTCCATGTCTGGCTTCTCTCTCTCCCCCCTTTACATGTGTCTGGCTTCTCTCTCTCCCCCTTTACATGTGTCTGGCTTCTCTCTCTCCCCCCCCTTTTCATGTCTGGCTTCTCTCTCTCCCCCTTTTCATGTGTCTGGCTTCTCTCTCTCCCCCCTTTACATGTGTCTGGCTTCTCTCTCTCCCCCCTTTACATGTGTCTGGCTTCTCTCTCTCCCCCAGTTCATGTGTCTGGCTTCTCTCTCTCCCCCCTTTACATGTGTCTGGCTTCTCTCTCTCCCCCCTTTACATGTGTCTGGCTTCTCTCTCTCCCCCCTTTTCATGTGTCTGGCTTCTCTCTCTCCCCCCTTTTCATGTGTCTGGATTCTCTCTCTCCCCCCTTTTCACGTGTCTGGCTTCTCTCTCTCCCCCCAGTTCATGTGTCTGGCCAGTCAGAGAAGGCCAGTCATGGTGTAATGTGAAGGAGCCTTTTAGCCGTCCTGGGCCGGCTCTGATGATGCTACCATTATCACACCGTGTCTGGGATACCGCCCTCAACGCGTTTAGCCTGACAACCCATCCATCTGTCTAATGGCTCAGTGGGGGTGCAGTGTGTGTGTGTGTGTGTGTGTGTGTGTGTGTGTGTGTGTGTGTGTGTGTGTGTGTGTGTGTGTGTGTGTGTGTGTGTGTGTGTGTGTGTGTGTGTGTGTGTGTGTGTGTGTGTGTCTATTTCTACCTCTGTTTGTTCAGGCCCATTTCTTTACACTCTTATGTATAAATCTATTCTTGTGGATACATATTCGTGTGTGCGCGCACATGTTTCTGGTGTGTGTGTGTGTGTCTCTTGTTTGTGAGAGATTTGTGAGAGAATAGAACACTCTTGACAGCGTTAGCCGTTACCAAAGTCCATTATGTGCTGTAACTGAATCCGCTGATAGCTCTCCCGTACTCTACCGGCTCCCGTACCCCTGGAGGATGATGGGAGAAGGAATATGGTTCATATCTAGAGTACATAGAGGGAATCTGATGTGGCTAACTGGCAGGCAGACTGTTTAGAATAAGGAAATTATTTGACCTTTGCCCCCCCCGGTTGTGATCTTGAAGCTGCGGACTCATATCCACTTATCAAACACGAGCGTTCTCCATCCCCCAGCTTTCTGTGTTAGCTCCCTAGTGGCGCGAATAACTTGAACTCGCTTGAAGTGTGTGTGTGTGTGTGTGTGTGTGTGTGTGTGTGTGTGTGTGTGTGTGTGTGTGTGTGTGTGTGTGTGTGTGTGTGTGTGTGTGTGTGTGTGTGTGTGTGTGTGTGTGTGTGCGTGCGTGCGTGCGTGCGTGCGTGCGTGCGTGCGTGCGTGCGTGCGTGCGTGCGTGCGTGCGTGCGTGCGTGCGTGCGTGCGTGCGTGCGTGCGTGCGTGCGTGCGTGCGTGCGTGCGTGCGTGCGTGCGTGCGTGCGTGCGTGCGTGCGTGCGTGCGTGCGTGCGTGCGTGCGTGCGTGCGTGCGTGCGTGCGTGCGTGCGTGTGCCAACCCCTCTGTTCCCCATCTCGTCTCTCCCAACCACCCCCGTCTCGTTGCATGCGTAGGAACATGGTCTAGTGTCACGGAAAGTGTCGAACATTCATGTCTGGAGGTGTTGAGGGTTTAAATACGGAGTAGACAAACAACAGTGTGAGGGAGGGAGGGAACATTTGAGGAGGAAAGGGGTGGAGAGGTTTTAGCGGACCAGCGGTAGTAGGGGAGTAGCCTTCGTTTTAGTACGGTGAAACTTGCGTTCAATTGCTGTTGCACAGAACATGCTTTCCTTCCCCCTGTTACGAGCGGATTGCTGGCTATTTAAGATGAAAACCTCAACCCTGATACGATACACCCGGTTACTTTAATAGCAC